>NC_085121.1:6892500-7517500 GCF_030269925.1 Bombyx mori
ATCTATTAGCTATGTGGAGCTATATAATTTACTATGTATATTTATATTTATCGTTATGGCTGATATACTCGTAAATGATTATTGGTCTGTTCATAAAATTGTATACTATTTAATAATATTAAAATAGACTTGTACTGCGTTGTATGTTGTGTGAATGTATGTATGCTGAATGTGTTCACTCATTTTTTTCCATAAAGTAATGTACGACACTGTTCACGCCACTCTTTGTTCACTAAGCGAGAATGTCTTAGGCATAGAAATTATTATGCGTTCGGTTTTTACGTCACGTTTACAGTCAGACTTTTTACGTCCGAGACTGTACTCAGGGTACTGACGTGCTGCTAATGGGCTCTGGCAATCACTTAACTCGAATTTTATTTTTACTGGTGGTAGGACCGCTTGTGAGTTCGCGCGGGTAGGTACCACCACTCTGCCTATTTCTGCCGTGAAGCAGTAATGCGTTTCGGTTTGAAGAGTGGGACAGCCGTTGTAACTATACCTGAGACTTTAGAACTTACATCTCAGGGTGGGTGGCGTATTTACGTTGTAGATGTCTATGGGCTCCAGTAACCACTTAACACTAGGTGGGCTGTGAGCTCATCCACCCATCTAAGCAATAAAAAAGGGCTAAAATCCTGCATTTTAAGCCTAAAGTTTTATTTACCTTGCTCTAGTTTCCAGTCTTTTATTTCAACAACGTGAGTGTTGAATCGATAAATATTATTCGTATGAACGTTTAATTACAATAAAATTTGATACCGTCCATGATATCGAGGACGCGGATGCGGAAATAAATTGTTAAAATAGATAAATGCTTACACCACGGAAATTATAGTTTATTAGTAGAAAAAAAACAAACAACAAAAGCGCTTTTAATTAGGACTGACTCGGTGGTGCAGTAGTTAGTGGTCCTTAGTCTAGCGCCGAGGGTCACATCGGGCAAATATAGTTCAGTGTGCTTAGTGCGAGTTTTTTAACGTTCTCGATAGCGTAAAAGTTAACCAAATTTTGTATGCAGTTGGAACAGCGCCCTTAACGGCAAACGTAGGCAAGCGATCCCATTCCATACATATATGAGCTAACTTTTACGCTATCGAGAACGTTAAAAAACTCGCACTAAGCACACTGATGAACAGACTTGTTTACTCTTTGTCCGGGTGTCTATATCTGCCATATATGAGTCGTCTATTATCAAAGGTGGCAATCTGTACATTTGGACAAATTTTTTTTATTGATATGTCAATACAGATTTATTTGAATATAATCGTCTCCTTCAAAGAATACGGTTAACCTGCATTAAATAAAGGTTAATAGTTAACCTGTTATTTATCTAAGATGTCGTTCCGAAGAGTTTTGTGACTGCCAATGGAATACAAAGTCAATAATTCGTTTTTCTGATTTACCAATCATTGTCCAAAAGTCAGATTGCCGCCTTTGATAATAGTCGACTCATATATGCAAGGGCGGATCCAGCTTTGGCGCCAGGAGGGAGTCACATAGTCGCGGGCAAGTTAAGAACTTATGATTTAATTTTGATAACAATAGATAATAAATAAATCATGATGTTCTTCAATTAGTCCAAGTTAGTTCAAGTCCTGGAACTAGCTCGGGGGGGGGGGTCATGGGGGTCATGACCCCCCCCCCCCCTGGATCCGCCGTTGTATATATGTCAGTCTCTGGTACCAATAACACGGGGAATCCTAATTAGAGACCAGATGACCGTGCGTTATTTGTTCCCAGTTATTAATTAATTAATTAATTATTATATTATTTACTAGCGACCCACCCTCGCTTCGCTTCGGAAACTGTAATTTATTATTGATTTCTCCACTATTTAATGGATGTTATTATATATATAAACCCTCCTCTTCAATTACTCTAGCTATTAAAAAAAAACCGCATCAAAATCTGTTGCGTAGTTTTAAAGATTTAAGCATACATAGGGATATAGGGACAGAGAAAGCGACTTTGTTTTAAACTATGTAGTGATTTGATATCTCGAGTTTGCTACAATCTCGTACCAACTCTTCTCGATCCGTGGCTGATCAAGAAATTAATACGGGTGTTCTTTGATCACCAGCATGCTAAGACCGTATTTACTAGCGGTAGCATTTATAAGGTCCAATGGGATTACTCGTATATACATTCGGGTTTGATGCGACAACCGTTGGACAAAATAATTAAGGTTTTGATCTCGTGTTCGACATGGGTAAGGCCATTCGCGTCATAGTATCTCTAACGGTAACTATTCAACATCGAAGGAATTCTACAACTAATAAAGCTGGTGTAATAAAATCATAGCAATAATAACATCAACAAGGTTACTGAACCAGAGATTATCAGTTTTAAATTTTAGTTCAAGTACAAATTATTACTAGGTTGTAGATAATGATTATCATTAATTTAAATTTAAATCCATAATCGGTCGAATGTTTGCGTGTGTGCGTGTGCGTATTCAAATAATACAAGCTACGTATAGCAAGAACAACTCGTAAATAACAAAACATCTTTTTTATTTATTGCTTAGATGGGTGGTGGTTTTTTTTATTGCTTAGATGGGTGGACGAGCTCAAAGCCCACCTGGTGTTAAATGGTTACTGGAGCCCATAGACATCTACAACGTAAATGCGCCACCCACCTTGAGATCTAAGTTCTAAGGTCTCAAGTATAGTTACAACGGCTTTCCCACCCTTCAAACCGAAACGCATTACTGCTTCACGGCTGAATAAGTAGGGCGGTGGTACATACCCGCGCGGACTCACAAGAGGTCCTGCCACCAGTAAAATTTGATTTTGTAGTAATAATAGCTTTATCTTCAACTCGTAACTCGTAATTATGAAATCGATTTACCTAAAACATCCAATGTGTACTGATGATTTGAAACGACAACTGCACCGCGTTCCTCGGCCAGGATCTCACCGTTTCGCAGCTCCCATTTCAAGTTCATTATCTTTGTTACGTGTTTTAGTATTTTCGCTGCCCACCTTAAAATGATACAAGTTTACGGAATTTAATCTTATGCTAGTGGTTCCGCAGTAGTCGAAATTCGACTATAATTAACTGAAATTATAAGTTTGAACATTATTATGGTTCTATTGTCAAAGACTTTATTATACTTATATAATAGCAGATTTCACCAAGACTACACTTTAGACAAATATTAACAAAAACAAACAATATTTAATCTATTCTCAATTTGACCATAGACTTTATGCAATAAGAAAAGTTTGACAATAAACAAATAGTATGCTTGCGTGTGTGTGTGTCAAATACATGGTAGTGTGGGTAATGTTTTCTTTATTGGTTTAATGTATCTTTTATGCATTATTTAAAAAAAATATCAGCATTGTGCACTTCTTCTCTATACTCTCTATAAGTGTGGAAAATTTCATACTCCTCCGTCCGCGCAATTTTCGTAAAAAGGGATACGAAGTTTTTTCTTCACGTACCTACTAATTTATAGATTAAACTTTGTATTTACAGTTCAACTATCTTAATTAATGTTTTGCTTTGATAACGCCAAGTCTTACCGTCTAAATTTATTTTTGAGTCGTGTTCTTTGTGTAAGTCTTTGAGTTGGGAATTCGGGTGTCTGGGAATTTTATTTGTTTGTTCGTTCTATTGTTTTAGTTATTATAAACACAGTGTGTTTAATTAAATGTGACATACGATTACATGACCACTTAGGTGCAAGCCGGCTTAGTTTGCTTAGCTGTCAATGTCAGAGCTACTTTCAGAGTTCCTCTAGATAATTTGGTACTAAAGACGTCAAAATACTCGGAGCTGTCAAGATTATAAGTCGATAACTAAGTTTAGGGTTTTTTAGAGAGGGACTCTATCTCCTAACAAAGTGTGGTTGGTACTTTTTTGTATTGCGTATTTGGGTGGACGAGCTCACAGCCCACCTGGTATTAAGTGGTTACTGGAGCCCATAGACATTTACAACGTAAATGCGCTACCTACCTTGAGATATAAGTTTTAAGATCTTAGTAGGTATAGTTACAACGGCCGCCCCACTCTTCAAACCGAATTGCATTACTGCTTCACGGCCGAAATAGACGGGGTGGTGGTACCTACTCGTGCGGACTCACATGAGGTCCTTAGACCGACACCTTAGAACTTACATCTCAAGATGGGTGGCGCATTTACGTTGTAGGTAAATGTCCATGGGCTCGAGTAACCACTTAACACCGGGTGGGCTCTGAGCTCGTCCACCCATTTAAGCAATAAAAAAAACTTTTATTCGCCAAAATTCTGTATTTATTTATACACATGTTGGAGGAAGTACTATTTTGAATATCGTGATATTTATATTGCTTATTTTTACCTCCACTGCTTATAGGAGGATATGGACAAATAAATGATGCTGTTGTAACGGGATAAATATTAATGACTTTTTCACTGCAAGTAATGTAATGCAAATGAAAATCTGTTTAAGCTCATTCGTTGGGTGGTGTCTAAATTGAGGTTTTGTGTATTGTGTGTTCAATGAATTCAACGTAGTCTTGAATTTACAACTTATTTATTAAATTAGCGCATCGAACAATTATGAACTATTTATTTTAAATCTTATCGAATATTTTACAAATTGTAAAAAACAATTTCAAATAAGCTGTTACGCATTTATAAATCTTATAAATATGAATTAATTTACAAATCATAATTTTGTTAAAAAAAGTACCTACTGTAGAAAAATAAAATTTTCAAACAGCACTAAGTTGTTTTTCTCTCCAAATTTAAAACTCATTGTTGAATATTCGAATGTCTCTAATATGTATGAATTTGAATTCGTAATATTATCAAATATAATATCGCGATTAATGTTGTACTGAGCAGACTTGGATTGTTGCTAATACTTATTAATCATTTTTTATCTTAATAACAATCGTAGTATAACCATTCTCAGCTCACACTATGTTTTTTCAGATGATCTTTTTATAATAAAATGAAAATAGTATATTTAATAAAACATTTAGTAACTGAGACATCTTTTGTTTTTATAATATTTTTAGGACATATTTATAATTGAATGGAACATTTAACATCAATTTGTATGCTGGATTAACTTCAATTAGTAATAGTAAAAAAAATACACTTTACACTCATAATATGACTTTTAAAATAATTACAAGACAGTCCTACGACTCTGCTGGTTCAACTCTGCAAATCTACCTCATCTGACATGATATCATTGTACCACGAGCGTGTTAAAATAACAAATACAGTGTTGTTCACGTGGTGGTAGGTACATATTATCTGATGCATTGTTTAACGATTAATTACTTGTTGACAGCCATAGAAGGTGGAAAACAAACAAATAAATAGATAAATTACGATAAATGTAATCTGTAATGTAATGTAAAATGTAATGCTTTTATCTATACGTATCCTATATTTCTGTGATCTTATTGTGTTTTGTTTAATTTTTATTTTAACTGGAATTGTATGTATTGTATTGGCCATGGCCTTAAATCCGCCCGTGTACAATTATTTTGAGGGCTGAAAGTTTATTTGGTTTAAATGACATTTCTGGAACATTCCAGGAGAGCTCTCTAAATTTTAAAATTTGGAAAAAAGCATCATAACAAAAAACTTCTTCGGCTATCTCAATGGGGTGGTAAACTTTAGTGATATTCAATTAAAAAATCGAATTGTTGATACTAATACTAAATAAAATGGACTTTTAATAAAAGACGTAAATGTCACGAATTAAGCGAAATGTCGCTTAAGCCAAATAAAATAGCCTTTCACCCATCGATTTGTTTAATTCAGCTAATAAATTGCAATAAAATATAATTTTATATTATGTTTGACAGTTAAAGTATAATTAATTCACAAATAAATTTATCGAGATAAATAACAAACGCACATTTTTCCGTGTTATTATAATTTTTTTTTTTTTTTTTTTTATGTTATTTTGAATTTTATGAAGAATTTGGGCCGGGTTGTTTTAGATGCAAAAAAAAAAACAAAAGCCTTTACTTACTTGGTATTCCTTACATTTTTTGGGCTGAACAGGAAAAGCGGCCACATCACCAATGCCAACATACAACAAGAGACATAAAATGATATGAAATAAAAATGATATTTAATTTTATTCGGTTCCCTGTCTGTTATTTTTTTAAATAAATACGCGAATGTGAATAATATTGAGGACATGAACAGCGCGTGCCACATTTCGACCAGTTCGTCTTGTGGTTCGATCAGGACTGTTTGTGTTATTTATTATCCGTCGCGCCTTATCGCACTGATATTGTTTTGTAAAGGATCCTGAGAGTGTGAAGAGAATCATGGCGCATCTGCTTATATATTTTACTATGATCTCTACGCCGCATTCTTAAGTTCCGTGCTTTGATTGTTCATAATTAACTAAATATTTTTGTAGTAACAGGTTTATTTTTCTTGATGAACTTTGTCCTTAGTGATAATGCTTCATATGCTGAAGTTCATCCCTTAGGTGTTGAGTGTCACAAATGCTTTGACCTCCCTATAACAAAGGCCCAGATGAAGATGGGATTCACTCATCCGTTCAGTTTTAGTATTTAATTATGATGTAAGCAAATAAGGTGACGAAGCTACTATACCTATTATTGCAGACGCTTAGTGAATAATTACTTTAGCGTGAACAGGCTGCTGTCGTCCTCGTGAACGTCGACCTCCATGACGACCTGGACACGAGAACCCTCTCATCGTGGCCGCCGGTAACTACATTCCTGATCCTGCGGACCGAATAGTAAACAGTCGACGTCGCCCAAAACACGTTATCTTGGATCCTCCCGATCTACTAACAGTGCTTTTAGGTACCCCAAGCATCGGTCATCGTTCTCGTCAAACCCGTCGCTTGCGACGAAGGGCTCGGCAAGTAAATTAACTTCTCGCCGGATCTTCTCAGTGGGTCGCGTTTCCGATCCGGTGGTATATTCTGCGAAGCACGGATATAGCTAGGGTTCGTGTTAGCAACATCGTCAGGTTTGGGCCCTGTGAGCTCACCTACTAGCCCGGTGACACTCATATGGTCTCTCTGCTTTTTTGTATTTCATATTTTGCATTCTTATTTATTTTGTCTACCATAAAGCAAACTCTCTCTCTCTTTCTCTCTCTCTCTCTCTTTGCTTAGGTACAACGATAAAGAACGAAATAGACAAAACGATGAACTGCACCTGAGTGTATTAAGCAGCATAGATTCCGTTTGCTTCAGTTTTGGCAACTATGGTCTCTGAAAGAGCACTGTGAATTATTGAATGCAGCGTTTCCGCATAGTATAGTGAAGTCGTCGTGGCCTCGTCGGGATAAGACGTCCGGTGCAGTCGTATCTTGCGATGCACCGGTGTTCGAATCCCGTAGGCAGGAACCAATTTTTTAAATGAAATACGTACTTAACAAATGTTCACGATTGAGTTCCCCCGAAATGTCATGATTGACAGGGTGGTAGTAGATATCACCGTCCTGCTTATTTCTGCCGTTAAGCGGTAATGCGTTTTGGTTTTAAGGGTGTGGCAGCCGTTGTACTGTAAAAATTGAAACCTTAGAACTCATATCTCAAGGTAGGTGGCGGCGTTTACGTTTTAGATGTCTATGGGCTCCGGTAACCGCTTAACACCAGGTGGGGCCTGAGCTCATCCACCCACCAAAGCGAAAAAAAAGAATACTAAGGTAAAAAGAGTTGATGGTGTCGTTTCATCTTAAATATTTCCTCAAGATACTTGCCATAAACATACGGTATAAACCCAGGTACCACCAAGTTTCTTCACAAGCCTAGAAGGTTCCAGTATCGCCATTATTACCATTTACTCTGAGTTATCTTACATATTTGATTGGGGAATAGACAAAGAGAACACCAAATAAAGAGACCGAAAGATGATTTGTTGAAGTTGGACGGAGAAGATGGGCTCAGGATAGATAATTGTTGAATGAACTATATAGTTAGTTGTATCGATGGACCCAATCTGAGAAGAAAATTGATTGGTGAAAAAAATCTACTTATTATGTCATGTTATTTAATTCAGTATTAGAGACTGTTAGTCAAGAAGTCAATGTCAGTGAATACAGGTTTATCTATCTGTTTGTCTGTCTGTCTAACAAATTTGGCTAAATTTAGCTGGAAAATGTTAATACATACTATTTAATGCCAACAAATCATTAATTGCATAATTAAAGATCAAAAGTATCGTTCAGAAACTCGTTGTACAAGGTTTGTTATTTTATAATAACAAGGTTAAATCATTGATATTAAAATATCCTATGTAATCCATAAAGGCTATTGATTCGCTTAATATTTTAGATAAATGAAAACAGGAAATGTTATTCATGCAAACGGGGTCGAATAATAAACCTAAAACTTAAAATGTGATTTACAATAATGCAAACAATAACATAGTAGCTACAATAGTTAAAGAAAATGTTTCGATTTCGAGTTCATCTATACATATAAATAAAACTAGAGTGTCTGTTTGTAATATTGAAATCACCGCTTTTTACTACATGTATATGAATATATATACGGTACATACACCGAAATAACATTTTTTACAATTTTTGTCTGTCTGTCTGTCTGCCTGTCTGTGTTTGTTCCGGCTAATCTCTGGAACGGCTGGACCGATTTTGATGAGACTTTCACTAATAGGTAGCTGATGATGTGAGGAGTAACTTAGGCTACTTTTTTTAGACTAGCTTCACCCCGCGGCGTCACCCGCATTTATTGTCGTACCGCGCGCAACATGGCGAGACTCGCCTATCAATAATAAAATTTAATGTTTCCAAAGCGAAGCAAGGGCGGGTCGCTAGTTTGTATATATAATATTTTTGAGTTCACTATTTGTAAGTCATAGCTGTACATATATCTAATAGGACTACATCTTTCCGACAATTCGTCTTTTCGCATTAAAAGTGTACAATTTCCAAAAATATTCGAAATTGAGTTAATATGCGGGATCATTTGGTATCACCAGTATTTTTCTAATAAATACTGTCAAAAGAGCGTAGTTTAGTTTTAGTTTACTAGTTTTTTTTTTAGTTACCTATTTTTTTATTAACAAAATTAATACATAATTTTATCTTACTTTAAAAGACAGAAAATGTAACTGGTATAAAATAATTAAATTAAATAATTAATATTAATAATATCACATGTTAAGCCTTTAAAACACTCTCCTGTAAAATTAGTAAGTTTTGAGATTATACAGTTTTAATGCGAGAAGACGAATTAATTACTCTTTTCATCGAACGTGTATTTGTTAGAAATATCTTTGAGCGATAGGACCGTTTATTGTTATTCATTTACACTTTACACTCGCATTTATTGCACTAGTTTGAATGCGCATTAAAGTAATTTATTTAAATTAATTTATGAAGGCTCTTTAGCTATCTTCGAACAGAAACAGGAAAGAATTCGAAGCAAATATACAATAAGAACATAAGGTCGACTCTCGTCGTTTTAATAGCAAAGATACTGGAAAAATCGCAAGGCTTATAAGACATATCAAATAATCATCATTCACCAAATCCCATCGATATCGCAACGTGGGCGTCTTCATTGTATTAGTAAACTCTTATCCCACCGTCTACATTAGAATGCATGACAGCTTTGTGGCAAAAGTAGACAAAATGGCAGTAGCAGGTCCACATGACCTACAATACGTCCTATCAATAGTAATAAACTACCAATATTTTTATTTATTTTATTGCTTAGGTGGGCGGAAGAGCTCACTACCCACCTGAAGTTAAGTGGTTACCGGAGCCCATAGACAACTACAACGTAAATGCCACCACCTACCTTGAGATATGAGTTCTAAGGTCTCAGTATATTTACAACGACTGCCCCACCCTTCAAACCGAAACGAATTACTGCTTCACGGCAGAAATAGGCAGGGTGGTGGTACCTACCCATGAGGACTCACAAGACACCAATGTTATAAACTTTGAGACTTTGATTAGTTTACATAATATTATTGTGGAAGTTGTTCTTGAACATGTGTCAAGTACGTATTTCCTTATTAAAAAAAAATGAATCCATAACGGCATAGTGGCATCTATTGACATGAGTGTGCCGGCATTATCTTTTAGACCTCTACGTCTTCAATCCTTTGAAATGCATCGTCGAATAAGGCAGCGGTTCTAGGTAGAAAAGATAAATCTTGTACATATACGGGTGGATGGTGGCCAACCGAAGGATCAGTCGCCTGGATTATGCTTTATTGGACTACTGAGATTATTTCATTTACTAGGCGATTAAAAAAAACAATAATGGAAGTGTGTCGGCATATTCAACTCTTAATAAAAAAACATACAAGTTGTTGTTTTAAGGTTCCCGACTCTAATTCACACCATTTATTACGTGTCTATTCGTGGCTGTTATTTCTATGTTATACTAAAACTAGTTGGGTGATTTTATTGTCATATTTGTATGTATAAGCTTTTGATAAAATTCACAAACGAGATAATATTTAATTTAGCCACAGTGACGAAAACTGGAGTTATAACGGCACATTTTTTTTTACGACCTACAGCAAACATAAGTCCAAGAAGTATTGTCTAGTTTGTTTGATATTTTTTAGTTACATATAAAGTAAAATAAAAAAAAAGTTTTAGTACAATTACAAAAAGCCTAAATATCCTACAAATCAGTTGAAGAGAGGAACGCAGATATTTATAAAACAATAAATTTATTAATTAAAGTCGCTTTGATTTAAAGAATTAATAGTTTGCTAAAATTTTTATAAAATTGACTTAATACAACGGCGAAAAAATTAACGGTCAATGAACTCGTTTTTTAATCCTTTGCTAAATCTGAATTTAATCAAAAAACTTTTTTAACTTTCTTTTATTAAATTCAATATATTATAGTATTACACTCATATGTATTATATCTTCCTCGTATTATACTATTTTTTTACCTATTAAACAATATTAGTATTAATGTAATATAAATGTCTATAAATATTAAATGGTTGTTTTTTTATAATATAATCTATGTGAAATGTTATTTTTAATGTATGTAATATGAATGTAATGTCTGAAATAAATAAATTAATAATGATAATAAACAGTATCGTTAGGTTTTTTAGTGTTGTTCAAGTTTAGACTAACAACCTAACTCGGTAAATTGGCTTAGGTTTAAGTTGAAATGTAGGCTAATTGCGTTGGCATTTTTCAAAATAAATTAAATGCCACATTATTTTGAATTCCATATTTAAAATCAGTGAGGCTAAATCTATTCTAGAATATAATTTGGAACAGATTTGATTACGTGTAGTACTAGTAGGATAATAAATAATAATATTACGTGGCCATTATCAATGATGTTAGTTTATGATAGCATATGATATTATTGACAGGTGCTATCAACTAACTTTATACGTATAATTAGTTCAAGATAACGAATTCTTTATAAAAAAACGCGCGCAGTATTGACGCCGGTACTGTTTGTTAATGCTTTGGAAAAATGTGTTTTTTTATGATTGAGAGATCACTAGTCGCCCGGATGCCATTTCAGTTTCACCAGGACAGGTGGGTGAGCAAGGGCTCAACCAGGAGGGGTGGAATTTGCTAACAGCTACCCTAACGCCTTCAAAGGAGATCTAACAACTCAAGAGAAGCTGCTTTGCGAATGAATCTATTACAAGATCGAAATTTCGTCCCGCCGAGAAGATCCGGTGAGAAACTCAGCGGGTTGATGTTTAGGTTAGTTTACACGTCTTTTCCGAGTTACCGGGGTCCCTAAGCCTGCTCCTAGTGTTAGAGCTGAAAGCGTCTAATGCAAGGGTTATTGGATCTGATGGATCCGTAAGGACGTATCTAGGGCGTCGACGGTGACTGGCTCCTGCGTGATTAGGATTCGGAGAGTAGTCAGCGGCGGTAATGATAAGGCGATTTTCATGACGCATAGCCTTATCGAAGTACCGTTTCGACGCTGACTTTATGTGTTTCCGGATTGATTCGAGGGTCAGGTCGTCGTGTAGGTCAACGTTCCTCACGAACTACGGAGCTCCGACGACTAACCTGCAAAAGCGGGATTGTAGGGATTGGAAGATGTAAGCGTAAGCACGTGTGGAATGTGAACTGTTGATGATTAATGTCTGTTTATTTTCCATGTTGTGCACACGTTCTTAGAGCGCGTGAACAGAAGTGAGTTGTTCATAATTCAATATGTACTCAAGGACAACTTTTTGCCTTCCGAAAATCGTCTCGATAGACTGCAGTTTTTTTTAAATTAAATTACATACATACACACATATAGTACATTCTCTTTCGAATCATTTCTGCAGTTGCCCACATCAATTAATTACTTAATCATTCCATCTATCCCTTAATTATTGTAATCAACCTATTCATGGATAGACCAGTGGCTAGCCTCTGGCTATGGATAAGATGACCTTTTAACTTTTTGAAGTCCCGGTTTTCCCAATACCTATAAACCCTAGGCTCGTCAAGTCAACCCAGTGATTTCCAAGCTTACTGGTATTGCTGCGTTGTATCTTCACGGGCGTAGTAATAATTTACTAGTAATTACGTTTCGTCCGACAACATTAAGGTCTGAAACGTTCCCCTGTGCAAATGAATGTGGCTGAAGAATAGGACATCGGAAGGGACCCGTCCTCATTGATGGTGACCTCTGGCTTCACGTAGGCTGCCCTGGCTACTAAGCTGTTTTCTCACGAATTACTGACAACGAGGAATCCGGCAACCCTAATCTTTTCGTTTTCTAGTTTTTCATTGCATCACATAACAGTTTTGTTGTTAAAGATAATTACATATTGTATTTAAATGCTTACCTGTGAAGAAGTTTAATTACCGTTTTTTATCGAGTAGGTAGTATAAAATTTTATTTAAGATATGCTATTTTTATAGAAGGCTTTAATGTTTTTCTTTTTTTTTTCTTGCTTCTTCGCTAATAGCCTAAGCGGCTCTTCCGGTTTCTCGTGGACGTGAGCTCCGTGAGCGTAGGTGAGCTCATGGGCTCAACCTGAAAAAAATTGTTAACACTAGCCCTAGCAAGAGCAATTCTTCGCAGAATCTGCTACCGACCGGCATCGCGACCCATTGAGGAGATCCGTCGAGAAACTTAGTTGTGTCTATGTGTATTTTTAATGAGTACTCCTTTGAAGCTATAATAAAGTTAAAATTTAATAGTGCTGTTTTAAGAATTTATTGGGCCCGTGCATTGTCAATACGCGAAATGGGTTTGTAAGTATGCGATTTGATTAATTTATGTTGAAATTGACTTTTGATGTTGAGGTCATTGGACGTATTGTGAGGATAATGGTTACTACCGTCTTTCTTTGTTGTTGTCGTAATCTATCGTGTATTATCATACATTAGGGGGTATTAATGTATTTTGTTGCAGATTTAGGTAATATTATATGTGTAATAAAATACCACAGTTATTGCGTGATTTGTTATTAATCAATGAATGAAAAGGTAGGTACATGGCGAGCATATTGAAAACCGTCATCACTCGTGAACATGCATCACGTTATTGTGCACTTGATGGTGGAAGGGCGTATTTCGAGTCCCCACAGATAAGTACCACCACCCTATTTCTGCAGGCCTGCATTACGGCTTGAAGGGTGCGACCCTTTTGTAATAAAAGGTTGACATTTAAACCTCATGTCTCAAGGCATGTGGCGGCATGTACATCGTGACGTGTAGAAATCGGAACACAAAGTGGGCTGCGAGCTAGTTCATCCGACAATGTAATAAGAATCAATATGTTTTTTTTTTATTATAACATAGTAGCTCGTATTGAACTGGTAACCTTTAACGTGAGAAATATCAATGACATGGTCGAGTCATGAACGTAATATGGATAAAAATAGATTAGTAATGAAAGATCGAAACTTCTATGTTTTGATTTAATAAAGTAAAGGTTAATGGCTAAAAATGGCGATAAAGTTGGCTAATTTTTATGGTAGTTATTCCTTCTTTGTACGAGGAGCACTGTTGCTTGAGATGCAGGTTTTATCACCTAGTTCAAGCACAGATGCAAATTATGATTGTGTTTCTACTTCTATATTAACAATAAATAAATTCTTTCACCGTGGAAGTCAATCATGAACTAAGTACTTATTATTTCATTAGAAAAAATAGGCAGGGTGGTGGTACCTAACCGTGCGGACTCACAAGAGGTCCTACCACCAGTAATTACGCATATTATCATTTTGCGGGTTTCATTTTTATTACACGATGTTATTCCTTCACCGTGGAAATCAATCGTAAACATTTGTTGAGTACGTATTTCATTAGAAAAATTGGTACCCGCCTGCAGGATTCGAACTCCGTTGCATTGCTAGATACATTAGAGTTGATTAGAGGTATGCAAGGAAAAATATTTTAGTTTTATTTTTATTTTTGTTTTACTCGCAACAAATGTGAAGAGTCAAGATAATTTTCATGCACAAGTTCAAGGTAAACTTACAAACGGTGACACTTGCAATGAAAAAAGTGACAAGTTTTATCGCAGCTTTTTTTCGTAGAACAAATACTAATTGGATGTAGTGTGTACCTACCTGTTTCTCACTGAATAAAAGTTCGTTTGTTAATACGTTTTTACCTGCTTCTTACTGAATAAAAGTTTGTTTGTTAATTAACAAATGCCATGTAACTATCCACCAAATAATGAAACTAACGATCGGTAAATATCGGTATCAAATTGAATAGCATTTGTTGCTCCAATGTTAGAATAAACTTATCTTACAAAGTCTACGCGATTTCGGTCAATTTCTGTACTAGAATAGATTAGGGTTTCGTCAAGTTTTTGTCAAACAAAAGCTCATCTATTAGAGTCTGACTCGTGACTCAAATAGTATAGTCTTTGTAAATTCGCGCCCTCGGACGTTTTAACCTATAGGCCACGACCACGGAATAGATAAATAAGGTTGGAAAGGCCTTTGCTCTGATTTTGTATTAGAACCCGTGTCGCCGCTTCATCCCCACTATTTTAATTTCTACACATACACATACTGTGATTACAAGTATTTCGCAAAAACGCAATAAAAATGTTCATACACGCTAGTGCTTGATAAAATCGACATTCTTTATCGATAAATTATCTGATGAATGAATGGAGAAAATGAAACATGAAATAAATATTGAAAAAGAAAACTATTTTACTTTTATTAATTACAAATAGTCACTGTTCCTGGAATAAAACGTATTTGTTAAGCAGTTGGCGCTTGCTATTAATTGCGAATGAATTTTTCAAAACTAAGTGTATTCTGATTTTTTTACGTGTCACGTCAATCCATTGTTCCCTGGCGTTAGGTTCTTTAGGAAAACTAAAATTTTTAATTTACTGCATAAGTCAAATAGCATTTTACTTAGAGTTTAATACGTCTTAGACAATATAGTAAATACCCGTAAATGAGAGGTCTACATGTCCCTTTATATTATACCTTCACATTAATTCAAGGATAATAATTCAATAATAATAATACATATTTATTTTACTCAAAATACGTCTCACTAAGAATATACTAGGTATCATTAATTAAATATAAAATAATGCAAAAATTATCCATGTCAAATATAAATATAGTCGAGAATTCTGTCGATGATTTTATTTCACCACATGGTCACCTCACTATCGACAAAATGCACCACGGCCAATCAGGGCAAAGGCCGAAATTTCAAAGATTGAAGTGTAGAGAACGCAATGCATGTAGTGCATTGGAAGCTGACTTGGTCATTGCGTTCATTGGGCGAGTACACATCGCGCAATGTATGCTATTTATAACTTGCTGCAATAATATTGTTAATGTTTGGAATTTCATAATGCTCAGTATATTTTTATGTTTTAGACAAATAATATTGTAATTAAATGGTAATTTCGACTTACCGATCGAAAGATATACCTCCTCGCTCTATACTTGAGGTCTGATTTTTTGTTTTACTAGTTATAATTGCACAACACGGCACTATAAAGCGGAGATCTGTTCGCCCAAGTAGTCCGAAGCGCACTAAACGCGGTGAATGAAAGAATCGGTCGAGTTATGTTTGTATAATCATAACTGTGGCACGCTTGCCCCGCCTACATTACCATTCCAACCTTATTTATCTATTCCGTGGCCACGACGACTTCAAAATTGAAACCTGGAATATCGGGAAAAATGTAATACACAAAAACAAACGGTCATGTAGTCCGGCGTATTCACCCCTTTTTTTTAAACTATGTAATATAGAATAATAGTCTGTATCACTCTTTTGTCCATTGATAGTTTGCTAATATCACGCTGGTGATTTGATGCCAAGGACATGCTTAGCACCAGATGGAAGTGGAACTAACTGCCTTAGGCCATATAAGCCTCTAGAAAAATTTAACTAGTAAAACTAAAATTGCATTTACCGCGTAAAAGAAATTAATCACACACCAATTAGCTTTCTTAATTTAATGACTTGGTAATTCGGTTTAATAGTTTTATGTACCGCTACTTTTTTTTTTTGCCCAAGAGAATATTTTTAAACATGCTCAGAGTATATGTTTTTTGTTATTCTGTTTTAGGTTGTGTTGCGTTTTTATCTATTAACCGAACTGCGAAATACGAATATCCTTTGCTTTTTAGAGATCACGTATACCGCAACTTGAGTGAAAATGGCAGAGAAATATTCTACGCTTTGAACATACGTATGTATTTTTTATTGGACTAAGCTCACAGTCCATATGGTATTGAATTGGTACCTTTACAGATCCTTCGTGTGTCGAAAAGAAAGGCCAGTGCATACGGCGTGCTCAATGTGTAGAGAAGAAAATGTTTTACATTTCTCGGGCGTGCTACCGCCGAGACTTGGTTTGTTGCTATGATGACACAATTAGATTCCCAACGGTCGAAGGACGCACTTCAACCACGGTAGCTGCCACCAAACTTTGAGATAATCAAATTTAAATTGGTTCTAAGTTGAAACGACTATTATTTCAAAACCCTTTATATGTCATATTAATTCTATTGTACACGTGTCGTAGGTAAAAAAAGTAAGTTAATACAGAGCATCGATTGTTTATTATTTTAATTGCCCTTGTAGGTAGACTAGCATACTGGCCACCTGATGGTGAGCGGTTACCGTCGCCCATGGACCTCAGCAATGCCAGGGGCCAGCCATATCGTTGCCTACCCTTCAAAGTTCGTTTGTGCGGTTGTCCTACTCTTCTAATTGGAACTCAAGACTGCTTTGCTGCGGAAATAGGCAGAATGAAGGTACCCACTCACGCTATCTTACAAGTCTCTCACTATTAATAACCCAGTATCTAATAACGATTTCCATAGTGACTGTGGATAACGCTTTGTTGTCACTGACGAAGTTTCCGGTATCGTTTTAAATGTTATTACGACCAAATAAGATTTTATCATAATAGAAATATATAAATAGATTTTCCAGAAGTCCATGGGCGACGGTAACCACTTACCATCAGGTGGGCCGTGTGCTCGTCTGCCTACAAGGGCAACAAAATAAATAGAAGCTACAGTCCAACAGCTTAGCGGTAGCATGGCGGGTGTATCCAAAATCCCTCCTTTATAAAATTAATCGAAGAAACAACACTTAGATTGATTGGGCTCTCACTAACTACCACACAATTGAAATTGTTAACCCCGACAATGTTGCCCTTTTTGCACTGTCCAGAGGAACGCACATGTTTTTCATATTAATCTCGTGTCAACAACAGAAAAAGGATTCAGGCATTAAAAAAAAAAAAGTGCGTGCTACAAAGTACACATGTCAGAAGCGAAACTTTTTTGGCGAACTAATTTATAAGTCTTGCTTATATTTATATACAAATCTAAAACTTTAGATTTCCGAGACTTAGAGGAAGGGAAAAGGAAGATATGTTCCCGCCAAAAGTCTGTCAAATGTCAATCTCAAACCTCAGTGTTGACAGTCACATTATGTTTTGATTTCTAAATTGTAAATGACTAATATCTTGCCAATTGAATTGACTAATTTAATTTCATGCTATTTGATTAATGTTCCAAATTCTTTTCATTTCATTTCAATTCCTATTAACATTTTTCACAAAAAAATTATAAAATATTAGGCTGTATGGTATGATAAATTTGCCTTTCCAGTTGGAAAAATACAACAACGACTACTACTGACATTTGACAAGTACTTAATTTCAATAGTAGTTTGATGTCACTTCCGTTGCATACCTGCGTGACGTTCTGTAAAAATTTTACCCCCATGCGCCTAAAGAAGTTTCACTTCAAAATACAAGTTATTCCTATTTATAATTTCATAGCTTTGATTCCTTTGTTTAATCGAAAATATTTTTGAATTGTTATAAAGTGTAAATTTAGTTATTAACATGAAGATTCTTTTCGGGTTACAAAACTCGTGTTTCAATGCCTATGCAAAAAACGAACATAATAAAAAGAACCAGTTAAATTTGTAATTAATAGCAGAAACTTGTATAGCATGTTTTGATGAACAGTTCGTGTACCCACTTCATTTATGCTAAAAAAAAGTTTAAGCTACATGCGTCACTGTTTTTTTTAATACGCTTTTATTAGCTTCATACCTATGTTATTAGTATGTAACAGAATTTTTGAGCATGATTTTGACCCCCTTCAAACCGTCGGATTAACTCGAAATTTGGCATACTTATTAAGGACCGATGACAATTCAATATTTTAAGCAGTTTGATCCGTTATCCTTACTATGATAATCAGGATTAGCGATTTTTTGTTTTCCTGAGACCCGGAGCGTCTGCGTCAAGACCAAGAAGGGAAACTACCAGGCGCGCCGATCACCTATTCCTCGGATAAGTTACCGACTTAGAATAATCATCAATGACGGCTCAATTTTATTGAAAATAATTGATTTTAATAATAGTTTAACAATAATAGTTAAAAAAAAACTAAAAAATATTTTTTATAGCAAAATCAACTAAAAAATGAAAAATCAATAATAGTATAAAAAAACAAAAAATACGCTTTTATAGAAAATCCAACTTTTTTTTTATTTTTTTTATTGCCTTTGTAGGCAGACGGGCATACGGCCCACCTGATGGTGAGTGGTTACCGTCGCCCATGGACTTCAGCAATGCCAGGGGCAGAGCCAAGCCGCTGCCTACTGCGAACTAAAAAATTTAAAATAAATTTTAATAAATTTGAATTAAAAATAGTGTAAGAAAAAATGATTTTATTGTAAAAAAAGCGTGGGGTGCATGATATCAATAGTTATAAATATTTTATGAACAGATATGAGTAGAAGGGTTATTTTGATAATATCCTGAAAAGCACTATTATGCGAATATTCTTCATCCTTAGACTGCTATCGATCAGCCTTGCTTTTATGTAAATTTTTTTTGTGTCCATAACTTATGACACTTCGTCTAAAATGTTACCAACCTAACAATCCTGTTTTACCCATCCATCAAATCACCTTTTTCATCTTATGTTGATTGATTTGACTGGAAGCATTAAGGCAAGTAGTAGTAGTATTTTAAGTATCCTAGAATATTCAGCTTTTCTGCTTCTTGAGTGCCCGGAGTCTGCTGCAGTCGAGATTACCATTCGTTATTTATTGTGATATCGCTATTTAAATGGAAGCCGTCGTTTTTTGCAGCAAGTTTTGTAGTCGTCGTGGACTAAAGGATAAGACGTCCGGTGTATTTGTATGTAGCGATGCACCGGTGTTCGAATCCCGCAGGCGGGTACCAATTTTTCTAATGAAATACATACTCAACAAATGTTCACGATTGACTTCCAAGGTGAAGGAATAACATCGTGTAATAAAAATCAAACGCGCAAAATTATAATTTGCGTAATCACTGGTGGTAGGACCTCTTGGGAGTCCGCACGGGTAGGTACCACCACCCCACCTATTTCCGCCGTGAAGCAGTAATGCGTTTCGGTTCGAAGGGTGGGGTAGCCGTTGTAACTATACTGAGACCGTAGAACTTATATCTCGAGATGGGCGGCGCATTTACGTTGTAGATGTCTATGGGCTCCAGTAACCACTTAACACCAGGTGGGCTGTGAGCTCGTCCACTAATCTAAGCAATAAAAAAAAAGCGTCAATTAAGCACTTTAAATTTGACCAGTCCTTATTAAATGCGCCTCCAAACTATGCGAGTAAGAGTACTAATAGTTGTAGGAAGGAGCCGACTACTTCCAAGTCCAAGGTCGTGTGACCTGTCGTGTTTTTTATCACCTATCTACTACTACCTAGACAGACCGGTGTTCAGTATGAAACAAACAACTGGTGAAGCTCAGTAAGACCGATTGAGACTATCGCTACATTTTTGTTAAATATCGATCACTTGAAGCCAAGCGCGGATCCAGCTTTGGCGCCAGGAGGGGGTCACATAGTCGTGGGCAAGTTAAGAACTTATAATTTAATTTTGATAACAATAGATAATAAATAAATCATGACGTTCTTCAATTAGTCCAAGTTAGTTCATGTCCTGGAACTAGCTCAGGGGGGGTCATGACCCCCACGACCCCCCCCCCCCTGGATCCGCCGTTGCTTGAAGCTACTCACACGACGCCTGATTATATTAAATTAAAGCCTTTTTGTATTCCGATATAATATAAAGTACTATACTGTGAAGTATCATCAAAATCTGTCCAGTAGTTTTTCCGGGATAAAGTAACAAACCTCGTTTTATCCTCAGAAACCCTTCTCATTTATTTATAAAATTAGGATTACCTACAGCTTTGTTTAAAGTTCGGACAGATTAATGTGGTGTGTCGTCCTCAGGTTTTTGACAATTGAGATTCTTCTTCTCAGTCGAATACTTCATTGCTGAAGGTAGTGTCCTTGAAAGCCCTTCGTGGCTCTTTGTACCCTCAGCTTCCATTTGCTTCGGTTTTCGGCTTCTCTCAGGGCGGTTGCAACAGAGAGTCCAGTGAGTGCAGTTATCTGATCCGACCAACGGTTTGGTGGCCGGCCGGCGGGTCTTTTCCCTTCTACCTTGCCCATCACAATCAATCTTTCAAGGTTGTCTGGTGGCCGCCGAGCAATGTGACCAAAGTAACCAAGAACCTTCTGGTAGCAAATCGTCGACAGTCTCTTTTCTATACGAGATTACCAAATTTTTTTTAAAACTTATGTTGGTGTTTTCCTAAACGCGCTAAAGAGATATCGACTTTATGTCTCACGATGTGGCGTTCAAGTTATGATATCTGTTAACCCCGGAAACATTGGACAAACAGATCGGCAGTGAACTCTTCCTATTCGAAATGATGAAAAGAAATCGTCACAACAGACAGTTCTTTAAGACAAAGTTATGATAGTATTTTTCAATAATTTCCTCAAAATAATAACTGAAGATTAAAAATGAATTCAAAAATATATTTAGTCAAATAATATAATAGTATATTTAGTCAAAGTGGAAACTGGCTGTTAGCCTGTTCCTTTAGTGCATGTTAATATCAATGATGGCCGAATCAATTTGCTTCCGGTTTTCAATTTTATGATGGAATAAACGGTAAAGCAATATGAAAATGTTTCATTCGCATCTGTTGAGGTATTATGAAAATTTACGTACGTTATATCAAATTTAAAACGCGTTCAAAAATGCATCATCAACATTTTCTATAGAAAATTGTGCTTTAGAACTGTAGGTATATGTATTTTCTACTTAAATCCAACATGTCTAACTATGTGAAACTCGCTTTATGCAAAAAACTGATTAGGAAAGTTAAACGTCCGCTTTGATATTTCTCACAGTTAAGTGCAAAATGCATTTTGCTAGAACGCCCCACAGTTGTCAAGCAAAAGTTTTGAATTTATTACATTACAGCTACTGATATCTTTATCAAATGTTGTGGCAGTGACGTCACCAACCAGAAAGTTACCCCCCGTGGGAAAACAAACTTATTACTAGTTCTGAGACCGAGTTTGCGGTTCCAAACTGAAATGCTATGAAGTATATGAAGATAAATTGATAGACGAGGAATTGGTTAATATTGATTTGGACAATATCGTAAATTGCATATTATTTTCTTGTTTGTTTACAATTGTACTGGCTTCTTGGGCTCAGATTTTTTTTATTTTAAAAAAGAATTAGCTCTAATCGATGAGAGATTTAATTGTGTTACTGGCTATTACCACAAATAAAACAAAACTTTGTTGAACCTACTCGTACAGGTGTTAGGTGTTGAAGTCAAAATATCCATTCATTAAATTGGATCTTAGTTTACGTTCAATTCTTTATCTCGTTTGTTTATTATGATGTGTTTTCGGTATGGCATTTTTTAATAAAAATATAAACCAAATTTTTTTTGCGACAAAAAGGTATTAGGCCATTAGATGTTTCGTTGATGTACATAAAAACAACAACTTGATAGAGAGAGCAGAGAAAAACAGATGAAATCGCCTAGACTAGATGGACATATATCTACATCACTGCTCATATCCGGCAGACCTCCCTATCGGAAGGCACCACTTGGAGCAAGACTCAATACTTAGCTCTCTATATCCGGACTGGGTTGTCTGTTTTTTATTTGATGGCTATAGAAACAGAATGATGATTATCTGATAGTTAAGCTTGCCGCCAAAGTGGGTCTTTTTTATTTTTTGTGTACTATTTCTGCTACATCTTTCACTATAACTTCCAAAACAGAGGCTGAAAGTCGGATGTTTTAATTGGTTCCAATGGAAAAATCCAATAGCTTGTACTGTATTTACAAGAGAAAAGATATATTTGAAATGTTTTTTTAAACTGAAAATAAAATCTAGAGGCCTCCAGAAAACTACAAAAAAAAACACCCACGATTTTTGCAAAAACTGTATGTACTATTTATTTGTGAGAATGACAATATAAAATATGCCTGTGACTACGAAACTGTAAAGTATTTGAGATGTTGGAAAAAATACAATGAAAACAAAAAAAATGCGATGGAACCGTAACCCTAGTTTTAATTAAATTATAAAAATGTTAAATTATGGCCAAGAGTCATTTACAACGGGAGCGATTTGTAAAAGAATATTGTAAAGAACAAATTCAAGTTCACAAAATTTAAATTAACTGTTTAAATATTTAAGCAGTCGTCTAAGTGAAATTTCTTGCCCTGCAAATCCTAAGTGACGAGGGATAATTGGGCCGCCCATTTAACTATCCGGCTTTATCACTAATAGAACCCCTGATGGCTTTGATTGGCAGCGATTTGATAGATTAATAGGAAATTATATTAGTAAGCATAAATATTATGGTTCACAGAAACTAAAGACTTGAAAAGTTTTTCTGTGTCACCAATGTCTGCTGAGCCTATCTGTTTCTTCCAGTTTCGGTGGGATGGTAA
Organism: Bombyx mori; assembly: GCF_030269925.1. Classification (NCBI taxonomy): domain Eukaryota; kingdom Metazoa; phylum Arthropoda; class Insecta; order Lepidoptera; family Bombycidae; genus Bombyx; species Bombyx mori. The sequence goes on from NC_085121.1 coordinate 6,915,738, forward strand.
GATATTATTTGCACCAAGACCAATGCACTTGATGCTTCTTCAGGTCAGCAGCGGTATTTGCAGGCTATTAAGTTTGGTAGCTGCCTACGGGATTGAATAACCACTGATCATTAGAGTTTAATTTTCTTTTATTAGGTAGGTATGTCATTGTATCTGTTTTGGGAATATTTAACTTACCGTGTAATTACAACAATTACGACAATATACAATTCTTTTAGAAACGGCTTTTTGTGAAAATTTCCGAAATAATTAAATTTCATATTTATTTTAATAAAATAACAGTACAATTTTTTAATGCATATTGTAATTAGATTTATTATTGTATATTTCGCTTACAATGTCAGATCAACGACCAACAATGAATTAGAAACGAAGTGCCGCAATGAATTAAATCAAAATTAGGGATTAATGGATTAAATCAAAATAAATTTCGTAGTACGCGATTTTAGTTTCAAATTCAATTTTATATTTTCATATGACCTTTGGGACTGAATTTAAAAGCCCATTAACATAATTTGAAAAGCGCTCGTTGCACGTGAGAACGTAACGTGAAATTTCACGAAATACAAAAGCTGCACAAGTGGTGCGAAATTGTACTAGAATGCTATTTATCGTATAAAGTCGTGTTTCGTTACGGAAACGAGAACGTACACACGAGAGAAATTCCCGAGGGCTTGTTGAGCTCCAACTTACTATGCAAAACTGCAAGAATCATTTCTATACATACGCATTCAATTGTTATGTTTATGGCACCTAACTACTTCACTCTACGTGGAAAAAGAGAGTAAATTATGTTTACTTATAAAATAACAAATAGAAATGGTGTAATATGTAGTTTATGCATTGTGTTCATTGATACGGATCTAATGAGTTGTATTAGATAACATTACATTATTCTTCTTACTCCTGGTAGGGCGTCTTGTACGCTGGGTGTTTACCACCACCTTGCCTCTTTCTGTAGTGAAGCCGTAATGGCTTTCGGTTTTGAAGGGTGGGGTAGCTGTTGTACTAAAAACTGAGACTTGGGACTCATGTCTCAAACTGGGTGGCCGTATTTACGTTGTTGATGTCTATCGGCTCAATTGTTCGGAAAGGTATAACGTGGTCATCATCCTGCGTCAACGATGGTTTGGTGGGGCGGGGCGTGTCTTATCAAAGAGTCACAAAACTAAATTTTTGTGAAAAAGGAAAGAAAACTACAGTCAAAGTGTATCAAGATACAGTCTTGGATCATGTTGTGAAACCTCTCAGCAATACACTTTTTAAAAATACAGCGTGGACTTTCCAGCAGGCCTCTGCTCCTGGTCACAAGGCACGAATTACCCAAGCTTGGCTTGAAACCAACGTTTCGGTCTTTATAAGAGCTGAAGACTGGTCCTAATCTAGCCAAGACCTCAAAGCTTTATACTTCAAATTATGGCCAGTTTTAGAGGATATGGCCTGCTCTAAACGACACGGTGACATTTTTAAAAATGTTAAAGCAAGCAGTGGCGAAATTTCCCTTGGAAACAGTGCGTAATTCCATACATTCGTGGCCAAACGTGATTAAAGACCATTATAAAAGCCAAAAGTGGCCATTTTGAATATAATATTTTTTAATTTTTTTCTGAGACTAATAAATATGTAGGTATACATTTTAATAATATAACATTACTTCATTAGAACAAAAATTCATTTTGATTTGTAACTTATGGCTGGACTAGGTACAATAGTGTGGAAGCTTAGGCTTCAAATGGTGGTCGTGTTCAAACTGATTATAAACTCTGATCACCGGTAGCACTTTACAAGACCAGTCATCTCAGGTAAATAAAAAAAATGTTACTCAATAAATATCTAGTCACCGCACTCACACACAGAAACACAGTTCAGGAAATATTCACTTTGTTCCCACACGGGAAAACACTCGCGGACTATTGGAAAGTAATTTACTTTTACTTCGGCTGATATTTTTTTCTTGTTTCAATTACACAGCTGAAGCGAACGTTTGTTACTGTGAATTTAATTCGCTTCGACCGCCGCTTTTCCCGTGGGCCTTTGACAAGTTAGTTTCAGTTTATTGCCTTGTAGGGTTTATTAGTTGTGCTGATATTGTTGTTGTATGTTATTATGTTACGGGATAGCGGCGTCGCGAATAAAACTGAGTGCTCCAACATGTTTTATGAGCTTTGAACGTAACACCTTATACATATTTGAAATGGAGGATTTATGTAAAACAGGCAGCTTTTACTGTATTATTGATTTTCTCAGGTGGAAATGCTCAGTGAGGCCTGTATTGGTATTTGTTTAATCGTTGTGGATCACAATAACTTTGTTGCGATATTTCAGAATATTATGTATATGTGTGTACTGTTTTATATTAATTATGTTGAAGTTGGTAATTTTGTTACGAATTGAATTGAAGTAAAGTTGTCGTCAAATTTATTATTTAGCTGTTCGGTTTCTGATTTAGAGTAGTCGTGACCGTGCAGAAGGGTTCGCCCCGAGGGAAACCCTTCCGTGCCCCCGAAAGTGTGTACGACGACCCCTTTTTCTTCTCTTCTAGAATAGCACCCTGTTTATGTGTTTTTTAAAAATCTACTAAGGGATTCAATGGTGAATGGGCAGCAGCGAATTTATGGTAATGTGGTAATTTGTGGTCGGGTGCATTGTGAGTCAGCACGGGTTAATCTATAAACTCGCCTATTTCTGCTCCCAAGCGGTCAGGGGTACCGGTTTTTCTCCTTGTTTCTCGCCTTGATCGGTGATGGTTTACGGCCTGCCCTCCGAGGGCTGTTTAGCCGGTGCCTCCGTGAGGGCAGGTTCCCAGAGCCATGGGAACCTGGCTCGGCTCGTCCTTATCCCTAAGGAGGGTTGGCCACGTGACGAACCGAACGGGTACCGCCCAATCGTCGTGCTGGACGAGGCCAGTAAGCTCTTCGAGCGCGTCATCGCCAAACGCGTCCAGCACCTGGAAAGCGTTGGGCCTGATCTGGCTCCTAACCAATACGGTTTCCGGAGGGGTCGCTCGACCGTGGACGCGGTCTTGCGCGTCCGCCATCTCTCCAACCGTGCGTGCTCCGAGGGGGGCGTGTTGTTGGCTGTGTCGATTGACATCGCCAACGCCTTCAACACGATCCCCTGGAGCACGATCGTGGAATTCAGTTTCACCGCATCCCCAATAGTCTCCGCACCCTGATAGAGGACTACCTCTCAGGGCGGAGCGTGATTTTCCCCGAGAGAAGGGGATGGGGACGAAAAACGGTGTCATGCGGGGTCCCACAGGGGTCGGTACTGGGACCACTCCTGTGGGACATCGGTTTCGACTGGGTGCTCCGCGGTGCTGGCCTGCGTGGCGTCGACTAATAGAATACTACTTTGATAGGAAAGTGCGGTTTCACGATCGCAGGTATAGAAACGACCATCTTGGAAGGGTCTTCTTCTTCCTAGCGTTTTCCTGGTCTAGTGCCAGGGGCCGCTTTCCTACTTAAGCTCTTCTACTTGGGCCTACGGCGGGATCTTGGGTCTAGTAAGTAAAGGTTAGGGCATATAGATGCCAGACTATGTTGGAAATGTATCTGCTGTCTGGGGGCCTGCTTATGGAAGGGTAATAATACTATTAATTCATTTAAGGAATAGTTTTACTGATTTTTTACGTTCCTTAACTCAACAATTCGGAGTATCCAGTCAACTAATGTGCGAGTAACCTGTGTCAAGCTTATCTCTAGTCCCTTTGTGTTGGTTTATGTCCCGTGATTACGTAACCCTGGCACTGTCATAAAGACAAAAGCGGGCTTACTTTTATCTTTACAACATACGACGTACGAGTTGATCCAAATAAGAGGCAGACCGATGAATCCAGAATCATAATGGTAGTACGAACAAACGACGCTAAAGTCGAAAATCGAAGTAAGTCAGTTGAATGTCTGTGAGGCTAAATTACAAAGTCTAAGTCGATGACGTCGGAGAAGATAGCTAGCGATCTTGACTTATGATTTTTTTTTTATTTCCTTTGTAGGCTGCATACGACCATACGAGCATATGGCCCACCTGATGGTGAGTGGTTACCGTCGCCCATGGACTTCAGCAATGCCAGGGGCAGAGCCAAGCCGCTGCCTACCTGGAATTGAATACAGAGAAAAATAATTAAGGTTTTTCATTTTAAAAATGTTTAAGTGTAGTAAATAAATATATCAAAACACACAATATAAAAAAAACGTAGCAATGGAAATAATATCAATGGTGAAAACAGTGAAGAATAACAAAAATATTAAAATAATTAGTGGTGCTCCTTTAATTGATATACGAGTATTTCAAGTAACATTGTAATTAATATAATTGAATAATGTTTTTAGTTTCACAAAAATTATATTGAGAGATGGCCTTGAGGTGGAATTTTCGTTGAATTTCTATAAAGAGAATATTTTTTTCTAAATACCTAATTATAATTCATACAAAACAAGTTTTAAGATAAAAAATTGTTTATACTCTTACGAGCAAATAAAACAATGAACAAAACCTGACCGTAATTCCTGTTAGGACATGTCTATCTGTTAAAATGTATATTTTTAGCATGATAATATTCATTTATATCCGCGGAAGTCGTTCATTAAAATGTGCGAAGTATGTAAGTATTTTTGTTGCTGCGGGAAATCGTCTCGGCGCTGTTCCCGGAGGAGCGGGAGGGATTTGTCGCTTCCGCTATGGACGCGCCGCCGGAATACGACGGCGAAGTCCCTGCTGAGGTGCCCCGTATAACGGGGGCGGAGCTCCGTGTGGCCGTGCGCAAAATGTGCGCGAAAGACCCGGCCCGGATGGCATCCATGGCCGGGTTTGGGCCTTGGCTCTTGGTGCCCTAGGGGACCGACTCTTGAGGCTTTACAACTCCTGCCTCGAATCGGGACGGTTTCCTTCATCGTGGAGGACGGGCAGACTCGTGCTGTTGAGAAAGGAAGGGCGCCCGGCGGATACTGTCGCTGGGTACCGTCCCATCGTGTTGCTGGATGAGGTGGGCAAGCTGCTGGAACGCATTCTGGCGGCCCGCATCATTCAGCATCTGGTCAGGGTGGGACCCGATCTGTCGGCGGAGCAGTATTGCTTCCGAGAGGGCCGCTCAACAGTAGACGCGATCCTTCGCGTGCGGGCCCTCTCGGAGGAGGCCGTCTCTAGGGGTGAGGTGGCATTGGCGGTGTCGCTCGACATCGCCAATGCGTTTAACACCCTGCCCTGGTCCGTGATAGGGGGGGCGCTGGAACGACATGGAGTGCCTCCCTACCTCCGCCGGCTGGTGGGTTCCTACTTGGAGGACAGATCGGTCACGTGTACCGGACACGGTGGGTACTGAGAGGTGCCTTCCTACGGGGCCTGAGCGTAATCTGTTACGCAGACGACACGTTGGGCCCAATCTCGGCGGTCCCTGCTGGAGTCATGGTCCAGACGGCTGGCTGATCCTTCGGCCGGTCGTAGGACAGTCGAGGCGATTCGCCCGGTCCTTGTGGATTGGGTGAATCATGACAGAGGATGCCTCACTTTCCGGCTCACGCAGGTGCTCACCGGGCATGGTTGCTTCTGTGAGTTCCTGCACCGGATCGGAGCCGAGCCGACGGCAGAGTGCCACCATTGTGGTTACGACTTGGACACGGCGGAGCACACGCTCGTTGCCTGCTCCGCATGGGAGGGGTGGCGCCGTGTCCTCGTCGCAAAAATAGGAAACGACTTGTCGTTGCCGAGTGTTGTGGCATCGATGCTCGGCGACGACGAGTCGTAGCTATGCTCGACTTCTGCGAGTCCATAATCTCGCAGAAGGAGGCGGCGGGGCGCGTGAGAGACGCACAATCCCGCCGCCGTCGAGCGAGGGCCAGGGAGGCGGATCTCGCCAAAGCCCTGGCCCTCTAAGTGTTTCGGGTCCCCCTCAACTGTCGGTCTGGGGACCGGCGAGGGGGGCCTAAGAAGGCGACGTGCAAGCTGCTCTGCACGCGTTTTACGCAAGAGTACCCGGGTGATAGAAGGCCGGCTATCCTCGACCCACGCTAGTTCTGGTCCAACGGGGTATTCCGTAGGATAGTTCACTCTAACCGGCGCCATATAGGTGGGCTTCGGATAGCCTGCCGACCGAGAGGGCTGGTGGTCGTGGCACCGACGACCTCCGGTCCGGCGTCCCGAGGGTGAGGGGGATGGGAGAGATGTGCTCCGCACTAAACGCTTCACTTTCCCCCCTCTGCCTCTTCATGAGTTCTGTCTCATGCGAGGTTTGGACGTTGGTTGTTGAGCGACAGAGGGTTTTAGTCAGTTCGACTCTGACATGCCCCGCCCTCCTTGTTAACGCTTCGGGAATGGTTGTTTCGTATTGTTATTTTGTTATCGGTTATTTGTTATTGGTTGGTTTTTGTTATGGTTTGCGTCAGGTAGTTTTAACAATAACAGCAATAAAAATAGTAACTGAAAACAACTCATGCACGGCCCCAAATTAGGATTCCCTGTGTTATTGGTACCAAAAACTGACATACATGCTTATATACGTTTAAATACATACATATCATCGTCATCATCATAGTCGGTTACTCTTGGGAGAGCAGTCGTCGTCATGTGAAAACCTGTTTATTAAAGCCTTGACAGATGTTCTCCATGGTTTGCGAACTGAGGCTTGGCTCCCACACTTGTTAAGTGGGGTTTTAGTCAGGTCTTTCTCCTGATCAGTCCAGCGCATGGGGCTTCGTCCACGAGATCTTTTACCATTGACCCTACCTCGAACAACAAGTTTCTCGATAGACTCTGTTGGCCGTCCAAAATATCGGAGAATCCTGGATTGCTCTGTTGACGACAACCTATAAGAGATATTAAGTTCTTTTAGGATCGAGGCGTTGGTGGTGATATACATATATAGATAGTAAGCGCCCAGACAAAGAGCAAACAGAGCTGTTCATCACACGAATGTTTGCTCGATGTGGGAATCGAAGCCACGACCCTCGGCGCCACAGTTTGGAGCGCTAACTATTGTACCACCGAGTCAATCAAATTGTTGTTTTTTCATACATCTAACATCCTCATACATCGATGGTCAGAACGGAATGGTATTTACATAATATCTGTGTGCTTAGTGCGAGTTTTTTAACGTTCTCGATAGCGTAAAAGTTAGCCCAATTTAGTATGCAGTTGGAAAAGCGCACCTAGCGGCAAACGTAGGCAAACGATCCCATTCCATACAAATATGAGCTAACTTTTACGCTATCGAGAACGTTAAAAAACTCGCACTAAGCACACAGATTTATACTTTACTAGCTGACCCGGCAGACTTCGTAGTGCCCCACTCGATAAATAAAAGACACATCAAGGGGATACATCAAAGGAAAAACAAAATTGTTTGTTTTTATATAATTCCGAGCTTTTTTATATTTTCTTCCACGAATAATTCAAGACCAAAATTAGCCAAATCGGTCCAGCCGTTCTCGAGTTTTAGCGAGACTAACGAACAGCAATTCTTTTTTATTTATAGAGATATAGAAGTATACATATACTTTATCGTGCAAGCGAAATTCATGCAGGTTTTTTTTTTTTTTTTTTTTTTTTTTTTTTTTTTTTTTTTTTTTTTTTTTTTTTTTTTTTTTATGATTGAAAGATTACTGTTGGCCCGGAGGCCTTTCCAGTTTCACCAGGACACGTGGGCGAGCAAAGGCTCAGCCAGGAGAGGTGGGATTTGCTAACAGCTACCCGAGCGCCTCCGAAGGAGACCTAACAGCTCAAGAGTAGCTGCTTCGCGAATGAATCTACTACCGGATCGGAATCGCGACCCGCTGAGAAGATCCGGCGAGAAACTCAGCGAGCTGATTCATGGGTTAGGTTGCACGGCGAACTCTTTGTCGAGTTCGACGAGTACGGTTACCGAGGTTCCTAAGCCTGCTCCTAGTGTTAGAGCTGAAGGCGTCTAATGCAAAGGTTATTGGATCTGATGGATCCGTAAGGACGTGTCTAGGGCGTCGACGGTGACTGGCTCCTGCGTGATCAGGATTCGGGGAGTAGTCAGCGGCGGCTACGATAAGGCGATTATCATGACGCATAGCCTTATCGAAGTACCGTTCCGACACTGACTTCATGTATTTCTGGATAGATTCGAGGCCCAGGTCGTCGTGTAGGTCAACGTTCCTCACGAATCACGGAGCTCCGACGGCTAACCTGCAAAAGCGGGATTGTAAAGATTGGAGGGTGTCTATGTGTGTGCGGGCCGCGTGAGCGAACACCACACTCGCGTAAGTCATGACGGGCCTAATGCAAGTTTTGTAAAGTGTCACCTTGTTCCGAAGGGACATTTTACTCCGCTTACAGATCATGGGGTAGAGTCTACCGAGAATAAACGCGGCACGGTCACGGACTGATTTTATATGCGGGCGGAATGTCATCGATGCATCCAGGGTAACGCCCAGGTACTTGACCTTCCTGGCCCAGGGTATGGGTTGTCTAAAGAGAGTAATCGGGGGTGTGAGATTCCTCCTCCTAATCCGGGAGGAAATACGTGTGGAGCTTCCCCTCTGAAATAGCACCGCAGTACTTTTCGCTGGGTTGATGTCTATGCGCCATTTTCGGAACCACTGTCCTAGGGCTAGGGCTGCGCTCTGAAGCTTCTTCGCGATTAGGGACTTGTTTCTACTGGAATAGTAAACAGTCGTGTCGTCGGCGAATAAAGCTAAATGGGTCGGCGGCGACCGGGGAATATCGTTAACGAATAAGCTAAATAGGAGGGGTGAGAGGACAGAGCCTTGCGGGACTCCAGCTGTGAGAGATCGTGGGGAGGAGCGGGTTCCCTCGACTCGATATCGAAAAGAGCGGTTCGACAAGAAGTCCCGTATGATGAGCACGAGACTATCCGGCACGCCCATGTTGAATAGTTTGAAAATCAAACCGTTGTGCCAGACTTTGTCGAACGCTTTTGCGACGTCGAAGAAGAGAGCTCCCGTGTATAACGGTTTTGGTCGATTAAGCCCCACAAGAATGTGCTCCGTGAGGCGGTGCACCTGTTGAACGTGATAGCTTATGCCTATGTATAGGTATAGATATATAACACAAATGTATAGGTATAGAAATATGTTAGTAAATTAAGTAATAATATATTTATAAATAATTGCAGTAAATACAATTTTAAATTAAAGCCAACGTTCGAGCGATGACAAACAAGTATGACGCATAGTTGTTTGTCACCGCCTACAAAAGCCCCTGCGCCGACCAATCTCGATTCATTTTCGGTTGAGACGTCGGGCGGTGCGGAGCTCTCTCTCTGGCTTGATACTGTGTATAAGTGTGGACATTGTGAATTAAAAGATAAGTATAATTATTACGTTATTAAATAAATATTATTATGTATGTAAAATGTTTCTATTTGCCATTTATCATAAATAAATGAATATACAATGATTATTACATAATGGTATTATTATTACTCAATAGATAGATGTTCCTGATGAAGTAACTGTTTTGAACTATGCTTTAATATGCAATTCAACAAATATATAGTGTAGAATTGATAAATTGCTGATTTATAGGTTGTTGTCAGTTTAGGTTGTTATTATCAGAAGTGGGATTCGATAATCCATGCTTGTTAACTGATATTTTCCTTTTAGTTTCCAGATGGATTTACCTAAGAGTTTCTGAAGGCCATCAAAGACGCAGTTTCCGGTTCCCGCCAGAACGACAGCGAGGTCGCTCTGCCAGTATTTGATCCAGCTAAGTGACCTTGGTGCTGAATCATGGTGCAACAATATTGAAACCCTCATCCAAAGAGTTTGGATGGAGTAACGCCGCAACAGTCGCCAAAGCTGGTAAGGCCCGTAAGGGATCCGCCTTATTGTGGTTTGAAACATGGGACCCGGCTGAGGGTCGTTCGTGGGACAATTTACGTTTAGAGCTGGTAACTTTATTCCCTGAGAAAAAGATTCTAGCAGAAAAACTTCAAAAGGCAGTACTATACACGTCTGAAACTGCAGATTCTTATTGCGAGTACGCAAGAAAAAAAAAAAAAAAATAGGTTACTTAAGAATACAAAAATTACATTTACGGAATTATAATTGACTGAATTAGTCTGTGGCAGTATATGCGATGTTAATGTAAAAATGGCTTCGTTTAACAGCAATGTTAAAACTACTTCAGAATTAATTGCCCTATTTACTTCTTAGGCGAAAACAAAAAACAAAAAAAAGGCCAATAGACAGTAAAAACCCTTACAATTCGCAACCCCCTAAGCGCTTTAAGACTGATTCTAAATCCGATGACATAGTGTTTTAACTGTGGTAAAATCGGTCACACCAAACAACAATGTTACGGTAAAAAAAAAAAGTTTTGTACTTATTGCAAAAAACCCGGGCATTTAGATTCTTACTGTAGATATAAACCCAATACGGACCCTTCTAAAATTGAAACACCGAAAAATGGGAATGGGGCATTGAACAAGATAGAGCACGAAAGAATGTAATTGATCATCTTACCTCCAAACCTCTTTTGACAATATTTGACCCACAGCGTCCAACAGTTACACACCGATGCTAGTGCTATAGGTTATGGAGCAATATTATTACAAGTTAGGTAACGTGAATAAGGTGGTCGCTTATTATAGTAAACGGACAAGTCCAGCAGAATCCATGTACTGCTCTTATGACCTAGAAACACTTGCCATTTTTAATGCTTCTTGGCATTAAATTTACAATAATTACTGATTGCAATGCAATAAAATCAACCATGGCGAAAAAAGATTTGTCACCTAGGGAAGCACGTTGGTGGACCTTTATGCAGGATTTTCAATTTGATATTCAGTATAGAAAGGGTACATTCATCAGTCATGTTGATTTTCTAAATCGCAATCCTGTTTCCGCTCCTTCAGAACGGCAGCATTATCTTAAAGTAAATCTTATTGAAGCCGATAATATAAGTCCCGAGTCTTGGTTAAAAATCGCGCAAACAAACGACCCCGAAACTCAGACCTTAATGTCGCAATTGCAAGTCGGTAACTGAGACACTAACCAATATGTAAATAAAAATAATTTATTGCATTATAAAACTAGTCCTGATGATGAGCCGAAGTTGTTTGCGCCGAAGGGATGTAGATTAAAAATCTTAAAACTATTTCGTGATGAAAATTGTCCTTTGGGTTTCGATAAGGTTTTACATAAAATCCGACAATATTTTTTGGTTCCCAGGGATAACATCTTTTATCAAAAAAATATATTAACCATTGTCTTACTAGGGTTAAAAAGAAGGGATTCTCTGGTCCTAAACAAGGGTTATTACATCCGATCGCTAAAATTGCTGTACCATTCCATACCATACATTTAGATTGCACAGGGCCTTTTCCAACAACCACGGAAGGCTTTAAAAAATTTTGTCTCTTAAAATCCCTTAAAACAGTAAGGGTCGATTCGACCAAACAAGAGTAAATCTTATTCTTAGAATAACTCCTCAGTTAATCGAGAGTAAATCAATTTTACGTTTTACCATCTACAATTCTAAGGATAGTGGGCCTATTCGGAAATTGTTACTATACCGCCGTTGCGCACGGAATAACGGAGCTATTCCTAGAATGGCGTCAGTCAGTCCATCTAATTTCTGTCATTTCATAAATATTTATTGTTTTAATTTCAAGTCAACGCAATGCACTAAATTATTATTAATAGTCTGGCATTGTATAATGCAACGTTTAAACGAAAAAAGATAAAACTACGCGACAATACTTGACAATTCCCTCAAATAAACAACAAATAAAATTAATACGTTTGACAGCTAGATATCTTGATAATGTATCGAACTGTTTATTTGTTTTTTTTGGTGTACATTAAAGAATTCTCTCTCTCTCTCTCTTACACTTCAGCTACTTTTTCACACTAAAATACGGCAAAATCGAGTTGACACTATGTAAGCTTTTACACTATGCCGTTGTACAACATTTATTTGCCGGATTTTATTTTCGTTCACCATTCACTCTGCTATTCGCGTATTGCTATTCCTAGCGCAAGTATACTATCGTTTACGTGGAAAAACGACTATGGATTTACTCGAGATTAAAATCATGGAAAAGGTTATTCTTCGTATAGTTACTATCATTGGTAATAACTGATCGTAGTACGAATTTTAGCTCTAATCAAATCCAGAATTTTAGCTCTAATCAAATCCAAGACCTTTTTAGAGAACTGAATATCGAACACTACATGATAGCTACTGGTACACCTAGAGGCAATGGTCAGGTTGAGTGTTATGTGGCTACTGTAGTCAATATGTTAAATACTATGTGCGAGGAGCCGTCAGAGTGGCCGAACGTTTTGCTAAAAGTACAGCAGTAAATTAACACGACAGTACAAAAATCGACTGGTTTCACCCCCATACGTTTACTAACCGGTATAGAAGCAAATATACCTATAGTACAATCTCATTTAAACGGAATTATTAATGATGAGTATTTACACCCCAATATTGACGTCCAAGCTGATCGTGAAATAGCCAAACAGAGGCTAAAAAAAAAAAATTAGCAGAAACATTTAAGCAACGATTTGATCATGTTAGGCGGAATACTAAACAATACAATATAGGTGATTTGGTCTATGTTAGCCAGGATCATAGGCGTAATGATAAATTAAGATCTAGATTTATGGGCCCTTACGAAATTCAATCTATCCCTCCAAATGATCGCTATACTCTGAAAGGCAACGGGAAAAATTACGGTTTTGGCCAGGAGAATGGGTTGATGATAATTTGTGATTGCTTAGATTTCAAGATTATAATTGTTTGATGATTATATTTATTTTTCAACTATATAATGTTTTGTACAACTAGATTGGTTTAAATTAAAGTTTTTTTTTTTAGGAACATAGGTTACCTACATAAAATGTTACTAAAAATATATACATGGTACAAAAAGAAATTGAGAAACTCACGTCATATTGTGAATGAGTAAAAATATTTGGCTTTAACTTTTATCTGTCTGAGTACCGCTGGTCGGCCTACTATTTGGTGTCAATTATCTCACAGGCAGCGGGTGAATGTGATTGACATGTCTATGTAGTTGGCATTACTCAATAATTTTTCAATCCGAGTACCGCTGGTCGGCCTTCTATTTGGTGTCAATTATCTCACAGGCAGCGGGTGAATGTGATTGACATGTCTATGTAGTTGGCATTACTCAATAATTTTTCAATCCGAGTACCGCTGGTCGGCCTTCTATTTGGTGTCAATTATCTCACAAGCAGCGGGTGAATGTGATTGACATGTCTATGTAGTTGGCATTACTCGAAGAGAGTACCGCTGGTCGGCCTTCTATTTGGTGTCGATTATCTCACAAGCAGCGGGTGAATGTGATCGACATGTCTATGTAGTTGGCAAAAATACTCTGTTACTTATTTAAAGGGGACCATCGTGTCTATGCAAATGGTTGATTCGACTTGTTTGAAAACTTTTGACTACTTTCTTTCTTTTTTTCTGTGCCATGTATATTATGTTGATTAATGAATCGAATATACCTACTCATCTATTATAAATAAAATAGTAACACAATACTTCGAGGACGAAGTACTGTCAGTATGGCCGTGATAGCTTATGCCTATGTATAGGTATAGATATATAACACAAATGTATAGGTATAGAAATATGTTAGTAAATTAAGTAATAATATATTTATAAATAATTGCAGTAAATACAATTTTAAATTAAAGCCAACGTTCGAGCGATGACAAACAAGTATGACGCATAGTTGTTTGTCACCGCCTACAAAAGCCCCTGCGCCGACCAATCTCGATTCATTTTCGGTTGAGACGTCGGGCGGTGCGGAGCTCTCTCTCTGGCTTGATACTGTGTATAAGTGTGGACATTGTGAATTAAAAGATAAGTATAATTATTACGTTATTAAATAAATATTATTATGTATGTAAAATGTTTCTATTTGCCATTTATCATAAATAAATGAATATACAATGATTATTACATAATGGTATTATTATTACTCAATAGATAGATGTTCCTGATGAAGTAACTGTTTTGAACTATGCTTTAATATGCAATTCAACAAATATATAGTGTAGAATTGATAAATTGCTGATTTATAGGTTGTTGTCAGTTTAGGTTGTTATTAAACGCATGAGTGATTTGTACGGAATCCGAATTGTTCATCGATGAGAATGCCCTTGGATGAGACGAAGTCTCTGAGGCGTTTGTAGAGCAGACGCTCATACAGTTTGCCTAGAGACATGAGGAGGCTAATCGGGCGGTAGCTCGTCGGATGATTTTTTGGTTTACCGGGTTTATGTATGCCGATAACGTCTGCTTCTTTCCACACCGCGGGAAAGATACAGTTTGCCATAGCGGCATTGAAAATAGATGCCAACATCACGATGAGTTGGACGGGTAGAAGTTTAATAACGCGGTTGGATATACCGTCGGAACCGGGAGCCTTGCGAGGACGTAGGTCTTTGATCAAGTCTTTAACTTCCATCGGGGTGACGGGTGGTAACGCATCCAAGGGTGGCAAGGAGACTCTGCGTTCTACCTCACTGTCTACTAATTCTACATGAACAGGGTCCACGGATTGAGTGCTGGGCGTGCACTGGGTTTGCAATGTATCGGCCAGCAGCTCTGCTTTTTCGTCATCATCGAACGCCGCGAGTCGGCCTGAGGGGCCTACGAGGGGGGGCATAGTTACTACCGTATCCGATTTGAGAGTACGAGCTAAGCGGTAGTAAGACCTTTGGGAGGGCGCGAGTCCTTCTAAGAAATCAGACCATCTGGCATCTCGGACTTCGGCGATGCGAGACTTTACGTCGCGTTGTAAGGCACGCATTCGAATACGATTTTCCGCGGTAGGATACCTGTCGTAGGCGCGTATCGAGGCGTTCTTAGCTCTAAGGAGCTCCCTAATATCGTCGAGCAACCCGAAGCGGTAAAGGAAGTCCTCCGCTACAACTTGTTTCGATGACCTATCTAATTTCGAGGTTATGTGTGACGTTAAGATGTCTATGGCTTCAGCGGTATCCTGAGGAGACGGGGTAGAGTCCGAGCTAAACGGGAGCGATGGTGGATCAGATTCAGCCAGGCTGATGCCCAGCGTGTGCCAATCCACCACAGTCCTCGTGACGGGAACGGAGTCGGGAGCGCGACCGAGCTTCATAACGACGGGACGGTGGTCTGAATCTAACTCTGAAACTACTTCGATCGAGTGTAAGCTCAGAGTTACGTTTTTTAATAACGCTATGTCGAGTATATCCGGGCGATGTGCGATATTTAGCGGGTAGTGAGTCGGGGTTAGCGGAGCGACGATATCGAAGGCGAGATCATCGACTAACGCGTCAAGCCGCCTGCCATTCGGGGTTGTGGTGTGTGAGTTCCACCTGATGTGTTTACAATTTAGGTCGCCCGCCAGAATGACAGAGCTCCCCATGCCGAGCAGCGCCTCGATATCACTGCTTAGAACGATCTTATCCGGTGGAAGATAAACGGACGCGATAACGATCGGCGCGTGTCCCGTCAGTGAGATTCGGCACACTGATGCTTCGATATTAGCGAGCGCGGGAGGATCGAGCGGGACGCAATGCAGGGCTCTTCTATAGTAAATGACGGTACCACCACCACGAGCAGAGAGCCTGTCGTTCCTGACCATGTTATAGTTCGCGATTTTAGGGTCACGGCGCGCGGGCTTAAGTAGGGTCTCCTGCACTAAAAATATATCAATTTGATGGTCACGCAAAAAGTCAGAAACCTGATCACGTTGATTTGCGAGACCGTAAGCGTTAAAAAATCCTATCGTTACGGATAGGGGCTTTACTCTACTTATATACGCCATTGATTACCGGCGGAGTGAGGGGAGGACGTACGTATTTAATGACGCGTATACGTCAGCGTATTCTTGCACAACGGCGATAAAGTGTTGTGCAGTGGAGGCAGCGCGAATGGCGTCGCCCAAAGCGTTAACGCGCTCAAAGTTGATCGACTGAAAGAAGTCGATCGCTAAAGCGAGATTGTCGGACGCGGTCGGAGGGCAAGTCGCGGGAGAGGGACGAGTCGCGGGGGCGGATTCATGCAGGTCTCATTCATTTCATCCTACGTGGAATTTCATAAAAACGTTCCCGTGGAATTCGGTAGTCGTACGTGCTTTCAGCGGGTTTGACTTTAAATATTTCATATGTTATGAGCGGCTCTGTTGAATAACCGACCCGGCGATCCGTGTAATGGATTTTTGTGATTAGTTCGAAATAAGTTTGTTCTTTTAGGTTATTATTAAAACAAACCATTTTAACGCACATATACTCGTTCATTACGCCCTTTTTAATTAACTTAAAATGCTACGGGGAGAAAGACTTTTTTTTTTTTTTTTTTTTTTTTTTATGATTGAAAGTTTACTGGTGGCCCGAAGGCCTTTCCAGTTTCACCAGGACAGGTGGGCGAGCAAAGGCTCAGCCAAGAGGGGTGGGATTTGCTAACAACTGCCCGAGCGCCTCCGAAGGAGACCTAACAACTCAAGAGCAATTGTTTCGCGAATGAATCTACTACCGGATCGGAATCGCGACCCGCTGAGAAGATCCGGCGAGAAACTCAGCGGGCTGATGCATGGGTTAGGTTGCACGTCGACCTCTTTGTCGAGTTCGACGAGTACAGTTACCGGGGTCCCTAAGCCTGCCCCTAGTATTAGAGCTGAAGGCATCTAATGCAAAGGTTATTGGATCTGATGGATCCGTAAGGACGTGTCTAGGGCGTCGACGGTGACTGGCTCCTGCATGATCAGGATTCGGGGAGTAGTCAGCGGCGGCAACGATAAGGCGATTATCATGACGCATAGCCTTATCGAAGTATCGTTCCGACGCTGACTTCATGTATTTCCGAATTGATTCGAGGCCCAGGTCGTCGTGTAGGTCAACGTTCCTCACGAACCACGGAGCCCCGACAGCTAACCTGCAAAAGCGGGATTGTAGGGATTGGAGGGTGTCTATGTGTGTGCGGGCCGCGTGAGCGAACACCACACTCGCGTAAGTCATGACGGGCCTTATGCAAGTTTTGTAAAGTGTCACCTTGTTCCGAAGGGACATTTTACTCCGCTTACAGATCATGGGGTAGAGTCTACCGAGAATAAACGCGGCACGGTCACGGACTGATTTTATATGCGGGCGGAATGTCATCGATGCATCCAGGGTAACGCCCAGGTACTTGACCTTCCTGGCCCAGGGTATGGGTTGTCTAAAGAGAGTAATCGGGGGTGTGAGATTCCTCCTCCTAATCCGGGAGGAAATCCGTGTGGAGCTTCCCCTCTGAAATAGCACCGCAGTACTTTTCGCTGGGTTGATGTCTATGCGCTATTTTCGGAACCACTGTCCTAGGGCTAGGGCTGCGCTCTGAAGCTTCTTCGCGATTAGGGACTTATTTCTACTAGAATAGTAAACAGTCGTGTCGTCGGCGAATAAAGCTAAATGGGTCGGCGGCGACCGGGGAATATCGTTGACGAATAAGCTAAATAGGAGGGGTGAGAGGACAGAGCCTTGCGGGACTCCAGCTGTGAGAGGTCGTGGGGAGGAGCGGGTTCCCTCGACTCGATATCGAAAAGAGCGGTTCGACAAGAAGTCCCGTATGATGAGCACGAGACTATCCGGCACGCCCATGTTGAATAGTTTGAAAATCAAACCATTGTGCCAGACTTTGTCGAACGCTTTTGCGACGTCGAAGAAGAGAGCTCCCGTGTATAACGGTTTTGGTCGATTAAGCCCCACAAGAATGTGCTCCGTGAGCCGGTGCACCTGTTGAACGCATGAGTGATTTGTACGGAATCCGAATTGTTCATCGATAAGAATGCCCTTGGATGAGACGAAGTCTCTGAGGCGTTTGTAGAGCAGACGCTCATACAGTTTGCCTAGAGACATGAGGAGGCTAATCGGGCGGTAGCTTGTCGGATGATTTTTTGGTTTACCGGGTTTATGTATGCCGATAACGTCCGCTTCTTTCCACACCGCGGGAAAGATACAGTTCGCCATAGCGGCATTGAAAATAGATGCCAACATCACGATGAGTTGGACGGGTAGAAGTTTAATAACGCGGTTGGATATACCGTCGGAACCGGGAGCCTTGCGAGGACGTAGGTCTTTGATCAAGTCTTTAACTTCCATCGGGGTGACGGGTGGTAACGCATCAGAGGGTGGCAAGGAGGCTCTGCGTTCTACCTCACTGTCTACTAATTCTACATGAACAGGGTCCACGGATTGAGTGCTGGGCGTGCACTGGGTTTGCAATGTATCGGCCAGCAGCTCTGCTTTTTCGTCATCATCGAACGCCGCGAGTCGGCCTGAGGGGCCTACGAGGGGGGGCATAGTTACTACCGTATCCGATTTGAGAGTACGAGCTAAGCGGTAGTAAGACCTTTGAGAGGGCGCGAGTCCTTCTAAGAAATCAGACCATCTGGCATCTCGGACTTCGGTGATGCGAGACTTTACGTCGCGTTGTAGGGCACGCATTCGAATACGATTTTCCGCGGTAGGATACCTATCGTACGCACGGATCGAGGCGTTCTTAGCTCTAAGGAGTTCCCTAATATCGTCGGGCAATTTGAAGCGGTGAAGGAAGTCCTCCGCTACAACTTGCTTCGATGACCTATCTAATGTCGAGGTGATGTGTGACGTTACGATGTCTATGGCTTCAGCGGTATCCTGAGGAGACGGGATAGAGTCCGGACTAAACGGAAGCGATGGTGGATCAGATTCAGCCAGGCTGATGCCCAGCGTGTGCCAATCCACCACAGTCCTCGTGACGGGAACGGAATCGGGAGCGCGACCGAGCTTCATAACGACGGGACGGTGGTCTGAATCTAACTCTGAAACTACTTCGATCGAGTGTAAGCGCAGAGTTACGTTTTTTAATAACGCTATGTCGAGTATATCCGGGCGATGCGCGATATTTAGCGGGTAGTGAGTCGGGGTTAGCGGAGCGACGATATCGAAGGCGAGATCATCGACTAACGCGTCAAGCCGCCTGCCATTCGGGGTTGTGGTGTGTGAGTTCCACCTGATGTGTTTACAATTTAGGTCGCCCGCCAGAATGACAGAGCTCCCCATACCGAGCAGCGCCTCGATATCACTGCTTAGAACGATCTTATCCGGTGGAAGATAAACGGACGCGATAACGATCGGCGCCTGTCCCGTCAGTGAGATTCGGCACACTGATGCTTCGATATTAGCGAGCGCGGGAGGATCGAGCGGGACGCAATGCAGGGCTCTTCTATAGTAAATGACGGTACCACCACCACGGGCAGAGAGCCTGTCGTTCCTGACCATGTTATAGTTCGCGATTTTAGGGTCACGGCGCGCGGGCTTAAGTAGGGTCTCCTGCACTAAAAAGATATCAATTTGGTGGTCACGCAAAAAGTCAGAAACCTGATCACGTTGATTTGCGAGACCGTAAGCGTTAAAAAATCCTATCGTTACGGATAGGGGCTTTATTCTACTTATATACGCCATTGATTACCGGCGGAGTGAGGGGAGGACGTACGTATTTAATGACGCGTATACGTCGGCGTATTCCTGCACAACGGCGATAAAGTGTTGTGCAGTGGAGGCAGCGCGAATGGCGTCGCCCAAAGCGTTAACGCGCTCAAAGTTGATCGACTGAAAGAAGTCGATCGCTAAAGCGAGATTGTCGCGGTCGCTGGACGCGGTCGGAGGGCAAGTCGCGGGAGAGGGACGAGTCGCGGGGGCGGGACGAATCGCGGAGGAGGGAGTTGTAGCCGTGTTCGTGTACGGCAGCGGTTTTGCCCAGGCCGAGACACTGGGCACCGCCGCCGGAACGAACGCTGGCTTAGCCTGCGACGCAGAGGGTGCCGAGGCTTTGATGTCTGGGCCGGAAGCTCGGAGGCGGTTTTGGCGGGCGACGCGGCGATTTATTTTAGGGGCTCGGGGGCAACCACGGTTATTCGCGGGGTGACCCTGTGTTCGACACAGGACGCAGCTAGGCGGTTCCGTCGCGGTTTTTTGGTCGCGAGCGCAGAGGGCCGTGGCGTGATCGCCCAAACACTTAACACATCGGGGGCGCGCGTGACAGTTACGGGAAGAGTGCCCGTACAATTGACAGTTATGGCACTGGCTAGGAGTGCCTTTTTTATGGGGGGCTTCGACAGCGATACCAGAGAGCCTACAGACGGTCTGTGTGTTAAAGATTTTCTTACCCTCGGGGGTAGGCTGGAGAGCGACTAGAACCATATTATATGGCTCCCTACCGCGACCGGTGTGCATACGGTGCACAGAATTCACTGGTAGGCCTTGTTCTAACAGGTCGGCTTTTACGAGCTCTACATCTAACTCTTTAGGGATTCCGCGTATTACAACGCGGAGTTCGCGCTCCTCCTGGAGCGTATACGTATGGAAACTTATACGCTCCTTACGGAGGTAAGAAGAGAGGGCCCTATGGTCGTCGGGTGTTTGAACCTTAATTTGAATGCCATTCGCGAGGTTACGAGCATTCGTGAAATTTATATTTTTGGCCTTAAGGGCCAGGCAAACTCGATCCCAAGCTGCCTTCTCCTGAAGGATAACCGGGGGAGGGGTCTGGGTTTTATTTTGTGCCACCGGACGCGGCGACGGAGTGGCACGGGCTGGGGGCGCAACGGGAGTCTGAGGGCGGGGGCGCGACGCGTTCACGGCTTTGCTAATTTTAGCGGCCGCGGGAGCTCGAGACTCCGCGGCACGCTTCTTACCCTTCTGTACCAGGGTGAATCCATCCGTCGATGAGGCGGGGGCGAGGTCGACCTCCATGTCCGAGTCAGAGTCGGAGCACGAGGAGGCGGGTGCAGGCGACCTACGAGCAAGTGTAGGTGTTTTAGAGGGCGCGACGGAGGCCGCGGATGATCGCTCAGCTGAAACGATGGTCACGGCGGACGACGCAGCAGCTTTTCTCGCCAGTATAGGCGACACGGGAGCGGCAGGCACGACAGAGGCTGCGGTGCTCAATGCAGAAGCTCTGCACGCAGGTACAGGCGACGCAGGAGCAGCGAGCGCGGCGGAGTCCTCGAGAGGGCTCGCAGTGTGATTGGCCTTGAAGGCCAAAAACTCCGAGGCGAGCTGTGGGTGGCGAAGTCGGAGGAATTCCGCGAATACAGCGTCCATGATCGCTGAGTACCCAGGTGGGGCGGCCCCGGGTCTTGAAAACACTCGCCTTGCGGCGAGGCCCCAACTTCTCGGACCTGAGCGGTTCTATTGAACACAGGTGGCAATGCGGCGCGATTACTACAGGACAAAGAAAAAGCACAACAAAACAGAAATTACGAAAAGAAACAAAACAAATAAATACTTGCAGGAAACCACTTTGTCGGCAGATGTACCACGAACACAGAAACAACAAAAGGAAACAAAACAAATAAAAACTTCCAGAAAGAGCACTTAGTCGGCAGATGTACCACAAACACAGGCCGCGCGAACAATGGCCGGGCTAACAAAAGCCGGGCGAACAAAGACCGGGCGATCGAGTGGACGATGAGCACGTCCGCACGTGACGGGTGCCTCTATCGGAATTCGGAGAAAGACTTATGAAAGGAAAAGAGTTTGAGGTTAAATATTGAAAGGTTTCGTCGACATCTTGGCTTATAATAATTAGCAGTGTTAATTAATTTACTTTGGTTGGTTTGGTCTTTGGTTTTTGCGAGTCGTTATGTCTAAAATTAAAACCAGTTTCACGGTTTGTTCTTGCCTTTTTATTTCATTATAGTATTTCTAACGTTTCGAATACTTAAGAGTTTTCTTGATTATGGACGACCGACTTTTACTTTTTAAGTTTAGTCTGTTACTGTATTTCGTATTGACAATACGAAAATGTGGTATAATTTTATGCCTAACATGGGGTTAGTTTATTTAAAGAAATGTAACATATATAATTTTCTCAATTTTTTATTAGTTATAGTATAACTGAGTTGCCAGTCGCAACCGCCATTCGAGAAGCTGAGGACCGGACGAGATGGAAACAGCTCACGAGACAGGCCTCGGTCAAGTTTCAGGGACACGACCTTCAGCAATGAAGAAAGCGACGAAGAAGAAGAAGAAGAAGAATAGTATAACGCTAAGAGTATTGTTTTAACAAAGTTTTCGGGTAAGTTGCTTGTGAAACTAAATGATTTTCGGATACTCTACGAGAGTGCAAATCATTTGAAAGAAAAGGTGATGACGTTTTAGAAAAAACAATAAAAAAAAAAGCTTAAACATAAAAATATCTCGCAGCCTTCATTCCGCAAAGCAAATTCGATTCTGTTCAAATTTGTTTAGGGCGAGTGGTCGTGTCTGATAAAGGAGTGAACAGAGCTATTCTCACTCTCGTTAAACCACTCTCTGGTTTATTTAGTGGCTTGAAAAGACTTGAAATTGACTCAAATATTGAATAATTTAACCGGAAAATTATTTTATTTGAGCGACAAAAAGTGTTTTGCCTTTGACATTCACTCAATAATCTGATGATAGTTAAGACAGATGATTACCGTAGAATTGTATCTATTCTATTTGTTTATTATTTATTAAGATTACTTAATGTACTTGTAACTTAACTTGTACTTAGGAGTCCACTAAACATTAATATAAACATAGTCTTATAATAGAGAAACCTGAACTTTTCGTAGTCACTGCCTTTACGAAGCATTCTTAGTATGCGCCCATGCACGAGCGGCGAAAGACGCTGCTTAATGCAGAGTTCTTGAAGAATAGAGATATTGGTGTGAAGAAGTTCGGTCTGAAAAACGAAGCATTCGTTTCCAGCACCACATCTCCAGAGCATCCACCATTTTTTTATCGACCTGTCGCAAAGTCCACGTCTCCGCAGCGTATAAAAATATGGGGAAACCAAATCGAATCGACAGTTACAGAACAATAAATAGTTCGTACGAGCCGGATCTTTGTGGCTTTGGTGATATTTCTGTTCTTTCATATTTTCTTCAGCCTGTCCACTGCAGTTCTTATTATCGCCATATGCCGCTTTATTTCATCTACGCAACCGCCATTGTTCGATACTAAGACTCCAAGGTATATTATGTAGGATTTGACGCGCCCACAGTTCGCAATCTGAGTGATGTCTTGCGAGTTGTTTTGGGCTCGGTCTA
The DNA here is from genome assembly GCF_030269925.1 of Bombyx mori. Taxonomy (NCBI): domain Eukaryota; kingdom Metazoa; phylum Arthropoda; class Insecta; order Lepidoptera; family Bombycidae; genus Bombyx; species Bombyx mori. The sequence goes on from NC_085121.1 coordinate 6,938,779, forward strand.
CGGTTTTACTGCGATTAAGTTTCAATCCGAACTCTTGACTTACGCGCTCTATATATATAATAGCTGTATAGCGCTTCAATTAAGTTGGATAAAAGACGCCCGACCGCGAATAACTCGAAAAAACAAACATGCAAACATATTCTTATTATTCTAGAGATAAATATCGCCAGTTTAGCAACATACGCATTAGACACTTGCTAATTAAGGGCAATAGATCACTTGTGTTTGTTATGAAACGTTTATTATATAAACATGTTTATATTTATGGATCAAATGTATTGATTTAATGATTAAATGATGTGCCCCCTTCTTGTCAGCTTACGTAAATTAATACATGTTTACTAGCTGATCCGGCATACGTTGTTTTGCCATATAAATGATTTCTAGGAAAGATAAATAATCTAGATACCGACTGCAGCGCCATCTGCCGGGCTGATTTGTAAATCTAAACCATTCTCGAATCCACCCGAAGGTACACAGAAAATTTCATTAAATTCGGTCCAGCCGTTTAGGAGGAGTTCCGCGACAAACACACGCACAGAAGAAATACACACATATATACTTAGTCAGGTCATAAGTATTGTCACACAGTAAAAACTTTTCTTTTAGAATGCTGGCCACAAAAAAGTTTATTGAATTCGAATTTCGAATTGTTCATGAAAATAAAAATGTATACTTTTAGAATTTTACTCATTTTTAAATATGGAGTGGACGCTTAAAGAAGACCGTTTTGCAGTTATTGCGTTGCATCGTTGCGGTTACGCGCCAATTCAAATTTTTAACATACTGAAAAATTTGAATATAACCAAAAAATTCGTTTATCGTACCATCAAACGATACAATGAAGACTCTAGTGTAGATGACAGGTCAAGAAGTGGTCGCCCTCGGTCTGTTAGGACTCCAGCAGTGATAAAAGCTGTGAAGGCGCGAATTCAAAGAAATCCCAAACGTAAGCAGAAACTGTTGGCCCTTCAGATGGGGTTAAGCAGAACCACGGTGAAAAGGGTGTTAAATGAAGACTTAGGGCTTCGGGCATATCGAATAAAAACAGGACATCGTTTGAATGCTCGTCTAATGGACCTGAGACTGAAGATATGCCGCGCTTTGTTGAAGCGGTACGCGAGAAAAAAATATCGGGAAATTCTTTTTTCGGATGAAAAAATTTTTACCGTAGAAGAGAGCTACAACAAACAAAATGATAAGGTGTACGCACACAGTAGTGAAGAAGTGAGCAACCGTATTCCGCGTGTCCAACGAGGTCATTTTCCATCCTCGCTCATGGTATGGTTGGGAGTTTCTTATTGGGGCTTAACAGAGGCACATTTTTGTGAGAAAGCTGTAAAAACGAATGCAGTTGTGTTTCAAAATACAGTCCTGACGAACCTTGTGGAACCTGTTTCTCATACCATGTTCAATAACAGGCACTGGGTATTCCAATAAGATTCAGCGCCAGCTCATAGAGCGAAGAGCACACAAGATTGGCTGGAGGCGCGTGAAATCGACTTCATCCGGCACGAAGACTGGCCCTCCTCCAGTCCAGATTTGAATCCGTTAGATTACAAGATATGGCAACACTTGGAGGAAAAGGCGTACTCAAAGCCTCATCCCAATTTGGAGTCACTCACGACATCCTTGATTAAGGCAGCCGCCGATATTGACATGGACCTCGTTCGTGCTGCGATAGACGACTGGCCGCGCAGATTGAAGGCCTGTATTCAAAATCATGGAGGTCATTTTGAATAAACTTTAGTGTCATAAGAATCTATGTTTTGTTAAGTTCATTTTGGTATATGAATGGTTACATAATAAATAAACTTGTTTCAATTATTTTACATTAAACATGTGACAGAATTTATGACCTGACTAGGTACATATATATTAAGATAACCAATGAAACATTATTAAAGTGAGCAGATATTGAATAAAGAAAATATACTAAAATTGAGTTCAGTAAAATTAAGAAAAACTGATTTATTGCATTGTAGATTTTTCTAGGCGAAAACGTAACGGTTTGAATTTCTAGAATTCTGATTATATAATATTTACCGAATTTGCTGATAATATCCAAACGAGTTATGTTTTTGTGCTTATAATAGTCAAGCGGTAGTTGATGGTTAGGAAAGTACTTCAGAATTTCCTTGACGCTTAATACTTCACAGAAAATAGCCTGGTTTATAATACATTTGAGTTCGGACAAAGATATTTTATTTTAATATATAACGAGAACTCGTCGTTGGGGAATTAAAAATAAGATGTATTATTATTGTACGTACGTATTAAGATTCGTACCGGTGTTCAAATTCTAGGGGCAGTTATTTTTCTAATGAAATACGTATTTAGGGAATTTTTATGAATGACTTCCACGATGAAGGAATAACATTTAAAGTAACTAAAGTAAGTCCCCGTATAAATAATTTGTGTAATAACTAGTGGGACCCCCTCAGACACAGCCCACTGAGTTTCTCGCCGGATTTTCTCAGTGGGTCGCGTTTCCGATCCGGTGGTAGATTCTGGGAAACACGGCTCTCGCTAGGGTTCGTGTTAGCAACGTCGTCAGGTTTGAGCCTCGTGAGCTCACCTACTAGTTATGATTACGCTGAAATAGCCTCTCAAGGCTCTCAGCTCAGGTAGGAAAAAAAAGGGACGGTGCCTTGTGACGTATGAATAGGCATCTACCTATTTCTGCCGCGATGCAGTAATGCTTTCCGGTTTGAAAGAAGGGGCAGCCGGAGGGGCAACCGTTATACAATACAAGTAAGTCTTAGGCTTCATACCTCAAGATCTCATGTCTCAAGGCGGTATTCACGTGGTAATGTCTATGGGCTCGGGTAGACACTTAATAGCCGATGGGTCATGAAGTTAATCGTCCATTCAATTAAGTTTTATGTGACAGGCAACAAAATAATAACAAAGACAAACTCAAACTAAGTACAGCCAGTACAATGTGCGATCTTATTGTTATGCGATGTCTTTTACAAACCATCACATTTACAGTTTTATAATAAATACTGTTTTACATAAAATACATTCTCGCTCACGACTCGGTCGTGCGCGGACGTGCTTTCCGATCCGTGGCCCGCTTGCGAGCTACGTCTCTGAACTCACAGTTGTGCTCGACAGTTTAGTGACCGTGAATACATTCTCGTTTACGACTCGGTTGTGTGTGAACGTGCCTTCCAATCCGTTGGTCGCTTGCGACCTACGCATCGGAATACACATTTGTGCGTGATAGTGTTGTGACCGTGAATACCCACCTCATACCAACTGTCTTTTTCAAGGCAACCAATCGCTACGATCAGGCTTCCTGTGGCACTCACAGGCTAGCGATTTCCTAACCCTTCCCAAAACAACAGTCTTTTTCAAGACTAGCCCCCCGCTCGCGATTCTGCCTGCTGTAGCACTATACAGCCCGAGCGGGTTCCTTTCCTTTTCCCCGCCGATTGCCGTTTTCACGGCATAGGCATTCCCCCCCCCTGCTCCTTGCTGTCCTGCAGCACAGGGGGGTTACAAATCCTATCCGGGGCCTCGCCTTTCGGCGAGTTCAACAAAAGTCCCGGGGCCGCCCCCCCCCGGGCAAGAAGACCGAAGAATGGAGCAAGAAGACGTTAGTGATATTGTCGGGTTCCTCCGGGATAGGTACCCGTCAATTAGGGCCGAGTACCTAGAGTTTAGGGCCGCCCGTGGCAATCCCTCCCCCCCCGCGTCCGTCGCCGCGTATCTCAAACGTGCCTCGGAGGCACGCCGCGCGCCCCCCGCCGCCGCGTTAAGTTCGAGCGCACGTTCCGACGATGCGACTCACGAAGCGCCTAGCGCTACCCCCACCCCCGCGCCCGCGTCGACTACGTCATCGCGCGTCTCGTCCGTCGCGACCTCGATCGTTTCGAGTTCAGGCTCCGATACCGAATCGGAGATGGATTTCGAATCCGCGTCAAGCCCTCAGCCTGGAACTTCGGATGGGTTCCAAACCGTAACGCGCGGTAAAAAGCGTACTCGCGCCGTGGAGTCCCGGAGCTCCACGACGAAGCAGACAAAATCCGCGACCGCCTCCCGCCCGCAGGTAGTCGTGACACCGGAGTCGGACTCCGCTCGCCGCGTAACCCCGCCGCCGCGTCCCAAGCCCGCGCCCGCTCCTAAAGCAGCTGCCCCGCCCCCGCTGATTCTCCAGGAAAAAACTGCGTGGAACCGCGTTTCCCAGGCCCTTCAGGCAAATAAAATCAACTACACCCATGCGCGTAACGTCGCGCATGGGATTCAGATCAAGGTCGCAACGCCGGGCGACCATAGGGCCCTCTCAGCATACCTCCGAAAGGAGAACATAGGTTTCCACACCTATGCTCTTCAGGAGGACCGCGAGCTCCGTGTAGTAATACGCGGAGTACCGAAAGAGCTAGACATAGACTACGTTAAGGAGGACCTGATCGCTCAGGCACTCCCTATAGTTAGTGTGCATCGGATGCACAGCGGGCGGGGCAAGCAGCCCTACAACATGATACTCGTCGCGTTGGAGCCAACCCCGGAGGCCAAGAAAAAGATCTCATGCCTCTCGACAGTCTGCGGCCTATCCGGGGTCTCCATCGAAGCCCCCCATAAACGTGGCACTCCCGGGCAGTGCTACAGATGTCAGCTTTACGGCCACTCGGCTCGTAATTGCCACGCGCGCCCCCGCTGCGTAAAGTGCCTCGGCGACCACGCCACACTAGATTGCTCGCGTGTTAGGGAAACCGCGACCGAACCTCCAAGCTGTGTCCTATGCCTTAAGCAAGGGCACCCCGCGAACTACCGTGGATGTCCTAGGGCTCCGCGAAAACGTCCGACCCACCCAGCCCCCCGAACCGTCGGCCCAAAGACTTCGGCGCCTTCAGTGCCGAAACCCGCCTTCGTGCCGGCTGCAGTTCCCACGGTGTCGGCGTGGAAAAAACCGCTGCCGTATACGAAGGCGGGAACGGAAACCGCACCCCCGCCCCCGCTCGTGTCACGCCCCGCGCCCCAGCCCCTGCTCGCACCTCGCCCCGCGCCCGCGTTCCGTCCCCCTCAACCCTCTGCCGTCAACGACTTCGCGCTCGTGCGTGACTTCGTCACCGCAGTCAACTTCGACCGTCTGCGATCGTTCGCAGACGCGATACGTAGGTCGGTAACCCCCGAACAGCGGCTCGCGGCCGCTTTCGATCACATGGACGTCTACGAGTCCGTGTCGCGTACGTTATAAAATCTTTACCGATAATCAATGGCGCAAAAAGGTAGAGAAAAACCGTATTCCCTTACGTTAGCATTCTCTAATGCTAACGGACTCGCGCGGCAACGCGATCAAATTTTTGAATTCCTCCGCGATAATCTTGTAGATATTCTATTAGTGCAGGAAACCTGTCTGAAGCCCTCGCGTCGCGACCCGAAAGTCGCGAACTACGTCATGGTTAGGAATGACAGACTCACCGCCTCCAAAGGCGGGACTGCCATTTACTATAGACGGGCCCTGCACGTTGTCCCTCTCGATACTCCCTCGCTCTTACATATCGAGGCGTCAGTGTGCCGAATCTCGCTGACGGGACACCAGCCGATCGTCATCGCATCCGTTTATCTCCCCCCGGACAAGCCCCTTCTGAGCAGTGACATCGAGTCACTGTTCGGCATGGGAGACTCTGTCATCCTGGCAGGCCATCTAAATTGCCACCACACTAGGTGGAACTGCCATCGTACAAACGTCAACGGTAGGCGTCTCGACGCGTTTATAGACGACCTCACCTTTGAAATAGTCGGTCCCCCAACTCCAACATGTTATCCGTATAACATCGCGCTCCGTCCGAGCACTATAGACCTGGCATTGCTTAGGAACGTAACTCTGTGCTTACGTTCCATCGAAGCAATGTCAGAGCTCGACTCAGACCACCGACCTGTCGTTATGCAGCTCGGTCGCCCTCACAACCCAGTCACTGTTACGAGGACCATGGTGGATTGGAATAAGCTGGGCACGTGCCTAGCCGACGCCGCTCCGCCAATCCTCCCTTACGGCCCGGATTCGAATCCATCCCCCGAGGACACCGTCGAATCCATAAACATCATTACCGATCACATCTCTTCCGCGATCATTAGATCTTCTAAAGAAGTCGATGTGGAGGACAGCTTCCACCGCATCAGATCTGTCCCCCGATCTTAGGAATCTCTTAAGAGTTAGGAACGCGGCAATCCGGGCCTACGATCGTCTTCCCACGCATTCAAACCGGATTCAGATGCGTCGTCTACAACGCGAAGTCCACTCCCGCTTAAGCGACGCGCGTAACGATAATTGGCATAGTTATTTAGGACAACTCGCGCCCTCCCACCAAGCATACTGGCGACTAGCTAGGACTCTCAAATCCGAAACTACCGCTACTATGCCTCCCCTCTTACGCCCTTCAGGCCAACCACCGGCATTCGATGACGATGACAAGGCTGAGCTGCTGGCCGATGCACTGCAAGAGCAGTGCACCACCAGCACTCAACACGCGGACCCCGAACACACCGAGTTAGTCGACAGGGAGGTCGAGCGCAGAGCTTCCCTGCCGCCCTCGGACGCGTTACCCCCCATTACCGCTGACGAAGTTAGAGACGCGATCCACAACCTCCAACCTAGGAAGGCACCAGGCTCCGACGGCATCCACAACCGCGCGCTAAAATTTTTGCCAGTCCAACTGATAGCAATGTTGGCTACAATTTTAAATGCCGCTATGACGCACTGCATCTTTCCCGCGGTGTGGAAAGAAGCGGACGTTATCGGTATACATAAGCCGGGCAAACCGAGAAACGAAACTTCTAGTTACCGTCCGATTAGTCTCCTCTCGACGATGGGAAAAATTTACGAACGTCTCCTTAGAAAACGCCTCTGGGATTTTGTTACCGCGAACAAAATTCTCATAGACGAACAGTTCGGATTCCGCTCAAAACACTCGTGCGTACAACAAGTGCACCGCCTCACGGAGCACATTCTGATAGGGCTAAATAGGCGTAAACAAATCCCGACCGGCGCCCTCTTCTTCGACATCGCGAAGGCGTTCGACAAAGTCTGGCACAACGGCTTAATTTACAAACTGTACAACATGGGAGTGCCAGACAGACTCGTGCTCATCATACGAGACTTCTTGTCGAACCGTTCGTTTCGATATCGAGTAGAGGGAACTCGTTCTCGTCCCCGTCAACTGACTGCCGGAGTCCCGCAAGGCTCCGCGCTCTCCCCGTTTTTATTTAGTTTGTATATCAATGATATACCCCGGTCTCCGGAGACCCATCTAGCGCTCTTCGCCGATGACACGGCTATCTACTACTCGTGTAGGAAGATGTCGCTGCTTCATCGGCGACTCCAGATCGCAGTAGCCACCATGGGACAGTGGTTCCGGAAGTGGCGAATAGACATTAACCCCACGAAAAGCGCAGCGGTGCTCTTCAAAAGGGGTCGCCCTCCAAACATCACTTCGAGCATCCCACTCCGTAGTAGGCGCGCAAACACCTCCGCCGTTAGTCCCATCACTCTCTTTGGCCAGCCCATTCCGTGGGTCTCGAAGGTCAAATATCTAGGCGTCACCCTCGACAGAGGGATGACATTCCGTCCCCATATAAAAACGGTACGCGACCGCGCCGCGTTTATTCTAGGACGACTCTATCCAATGCTTTGTAGTCGAAGCAAACTGTCCCTCCGCAATAAGGTAACTCTCTACAAAACTTGTATACGCCCCGTCATGACGTATGCAAGCGTAGTGTTCGCTCACGCAGCCCGCACCCACTTGAAATCCCTTCAGGTTATTCAATCACGATTCTGCAGGATAGCCGTCGGAGCGCCTTGGTTCCTTAGGAATGTGGATCTCCACGACGACCTGGAGCTCGACTCTTTTAGTAAGTATCTACAGTCGGCATCGCTGCGCCATTTTGAGAAGGCGGCCCGACATGAGAACCCTCTCATCGTAGCCGCTGGAAATTACATACCCGACCCAGTAGACCGAATGGTAAACCGTCGACGTCGCCCAAAGCACGTCATTACGGATCCTCCTGATCCATTAACGGTGCTTTTAGGCACCACAAGCACCGGTCACCGTCCTCGTCGAACCCGTCGCTTGCGACGAAGGGCTCGACGAGCGAACTAACCCATAGACACAGCCCACTGAGTTTCTCGCCGGATCTTCTCAGTGGGTCGCGTTTCCGATCCGGTGGTAGATTCTGCGAAGCACTGCTCTTGCTAGGGTCAGTGTTAGCAACTCTCCGGTTGAGCCCCGCGAGCTCACCTACTAACGTTAGGGTGAAGCTGAAATAGCCTCTCAAGGCTATCAGCATAGGTAGGAAAAAAAAAAAAAAAAACATAAAATAAATGAATTGTGATTTAAAGTTTTATACACATACACATAGACGTATACACGTATTTAGATAAATATTAAATTAACATAAACACATTCAAAAATAAATAAAATAAAACATGAAGGACTATTAGACAACTGGACAACTAGACAAGACCTAAGCGGCAAAAAAAAAGTAATTAAGCATTCAAAAGATTTTTACAAATATGTACATATGTAGAGGCTATTTTAATAAATTAGTTACAACTGAACTGCCTTATCTCTTTTATGATATTATTATATATTAGTAATTTAAATATTAAATAACCAAGGTCACAGTAATTCGTCTGGATTCATATTGTGGTGAATGTTGTCATATTTCAATGAGTAGTAGCTATAATTCCATCGGTAATTCTACTAAGTTTTTCGTGTTGTGCGTTCTTTATGCTCCATAGGCGGTAAAATGTAGCTTTACGTTGGAAATTTGTTAACGGTGTTCGTTCAAAAGACTTTTCCCTATTTCGCTTCATCAGCCGTTGCAAGACGATGAATAAATTTCGTGAATTTAAGAGAAACAGTTTCTCTTATTTATTCATTCCACTTCAGTGGTCTTTCTTCCTCAACTGATTTAAAGTATATTTTGTTGTTTACAATTTTTCCTGTCTGTTTATAATTTTTTTTTTATTTTTTTATTTATACTTATTGTACACAAAAAGAAAATACAATCAAAACAGATTTAAAGAATGTCTAAATGCTATGTACAAAGGCGAGCTTAACTCATTCATGAGTTTTCTTCCAGCAAACCATTATCAGAGAGAAATACGATGTATAAGAGGGGAATAGTGTACAATATAAGAGCTATTAAAGCACGACTTTTAAACTAAGCACTAAAAAATAATCTAATATTAAATGAAAAATACATATAAATAAAAATACATAAAACAATAACTGCTTATACTAATAATTGCTTGATTCTTATTATTAATTCTGTCTCGTTGACACAATTTATCATTTGTATAGCTCCAGGTGGAGAAACAAGCTCTTCATACATCTGGTATCAAGTGATTATTGGAGTCCATCCACATCGGGATATGACGTCGCAGCATCAATTGTAATGTATAATGGTCGAAATTTGGAAATGGAAGACATCATTGCTTCACGGCAGAATTAGGTAAAACGTGAGATGCCTTGGAGGCTCACAGTATATCTTATCACCAGTAATTAAGGAACCAGTGAGGAAGAAATCGGTGAGCAAGGTAGACAAATAGATCAGGATACTTTTGCGAACTTATAATAGGGTCCCGGAACACCCGGTCGTGGACAAGCTTGTAGCGCGCACTCTGCGTGCTGTGGGTCTCGTCTGTGGGGGAGTTGCTGGACTTTCACCGGGCGCGTCCGAAGGTGGCGGATCTCGGGCTTCTGGGCAATAGTCCCAGGGGCATCGCTCCTTCTCTCTCGTTGTGTTATGGCGGGAGAGATTGAGCGACGGGGTCCAAAACCAGCATCGGAGGTTACACGCTCTCCTCCCCCTTCACCTGCTGAAGGGTGGTTCTTCTGGAGATGCGAGGGCCTCCACTTTGCCCTCTTTTCCTTGTTGTTTTATTGTTTTGTTTACACTGTCCTTTGATTATTTTTGGTTACTATTTTACTGGTGGTAGGACTTCTTGTGATTCCGCACGGGTAGGTACCACCACCCCGCCTATTTCTGTCGTGAAGCAGTAATGCGTTTCAGTTTGAAGGGTGGGGCAGCCGTTGTAACCATACTGAAATCTTAAAACTTATATCTCAAGGTGGGTAGCGCATTTACGTCGTAGATGTCTATGGGCTCCAGTAACCACTTAATACCAGGTGGGCTGTGAGCTCGTCCACCCATCTAAGCAATAAAAAAAAAACTCAGCAGAGGTCCTACCATCAGTAATTACACAAATTATAATTTTGCGGGTTTGATTTTTATAACACGACTAGCTGACCCGGAAGACTTCGTAGTGCCTCAGTCAATAAATAAAACACCGAAACTTTTGTGTAAAATAAATTTAAAAGAAACAAAAGGAATCCGTCCGACGAGGGACACATCAAAGGGAAAACAAAATTGTTATTTTTATTTAATTCCAAGCATTCTCATATTTATCTAAACCTTTTAAGCCTTCCCTGGACTTCCACAAATATTTCAAGACCAAAATTAGCCATATCTGTCCAGCCGTTCTCGAGTTTTAGCGACACAAAGGAACAGCAATTCATTTTTATATATACCTATATAGATGTTATTCCTTAGATAGTAATCGCTTAAAATCAAATTAATTCGCCTTTTACTTCATAAAGAACAAAGCATCTGTGCACTATATACCTGTCCTTCCTATGACATGTCCTTCTTCAAACGAGGCTTGTGGAGAGTATTAAGCGGTAGGCAGCGGCTTGGCTCTGCCCCTGGCATTGCTGAAGTCCATGGGCGACGGTAACCACTCACCATCAGGTGGGCCGTATGCCCGTCTGCCTACAAAGGCAATAAAAAAAAAAAAATAGTTTAGATTTTCTGTTAAAATCCTAGAAAGGTTTCAAATAGATTAAGCTAGTAGAGCGAGAAAATAGCAAAGATTCCGTTTTGTGGCGTCTACGGTTATAAATGTCCAACGCGCCGCCGGCTGCAATTCCCACATTTATTCTGAAAAATACATTTTTGTGCTCGAGAGCGATATTAAAAATAAGAGGATCCTTGTAATTAGAGTTGTAGCGTATTGAATTTTTTATTTATTTCTTGTTTATTGTAATTTATAATTGTAATTTAGGTGCCTTTAATTTATTTCTTACTAGCTGACCCGGCAGACTTCGTAGTGCCACAATCGATAAATAAAATACCTAAACTTTTGTATAAAATAAACTTAAAACAAACAAAAGGGATCCGTCCGACGGAGGACACATTAAAGGAAAAACAAAATTGTTATTTTTATTTAATTCCGAGCATTTTCAAATTTATTTATCTTTTAAACCTTCTCTGGACTTCCACAAATAATTTAAGACCAAAATTAGCCAAAATCGGTCCAGCCGTTCTCGAGTTTTAGCGAGACTAACGAACAGCAATTCATTTTTATATATGTATATAGATTGAAAAAAAGGAAAACCATTTATTTGTTCTTGGTTACGGTTTGTTGCGAATTTCGCCAAATATAGTCGTTTGAACGTTTTGAAGATTTGCATGTCGTGAGGTGAGCGTCTCCGAATAAGATCTAACAACTCAAGAACAGTGACTTCGCGAATGGATCTATCACCGTATCGAAATCGCATACCGCTTAGAAGAACCGGCGAGATAATCAGCGGACTGATGCTAAGCTTCATTTCGAAGATTAGTCACCAGCGTTTTTTGTTATTGTTGTTGTTGTTAGCTTTAGTAATTATTAACATCCAACAGCACCGAAAAGGTCAGGTAGATACATCGGAACGTATTTATGGAAATGGTTTCACCGTTTGCCGTATTTATACAGTTCGAATTTGTTTACAATTTAAGAGGCTAAGGACGCTAAGTGAATTACATTTGGTATTTACAAGCTTGCACAATTGTTCGTATTTGTAATAAACATTAAAACAATATTTAAGAAGGAATTCCAACGCATTTGATTATTAACTTTCATTATATCACCCTGCAGAACGTTAGTTATGCAATAACAAAGAATTTAAAAAAAAAAATTTTTTTTATTGCTTAGATGGATGGACAAGCTCACAACCCACCTGGTGTTAAGTGGTTACTGAAGCCCATAGACATCTACAACGTAAATGCGCCACCCACCTTGAGATACAAGTTCTAAGGTCTCAAGTATAGTTACAACGGCTGCCCCACCCTTCAAACCAAAACGCATTACTGCTTCACGGCAGAAATAGGCGGGTGGTGGTACCTACCCGTGCGGACTCCCAAGAGGTCCTACCACCAGTAAACAGTATGCTATATAGTATATTACTATAAAGTATAATATCTCATAAACGTTACGTACAATAAAAAATAAGCATTGTGATCAATTACTGTACTATTAATGAAAACGTTAATAAGCTTTATCGCAACTGGGTGTTGTGTACATTAGCAGTGAATAGATTACTATTTTAATATACATAATACACTATATTGAAGACGTAACGTATGTATGAATTAGTTGATACACATTATGAGCCCAGAAGTTTGTATGTGAAGTATCTTAAAAAATAACCTCATGATTCCTGAGGAAACGCATAACGTTTGTTCCTTAAAGTTGAGTATATGTGAGGATAAGAGATTAAATATGGAAATCATATATGTTTGGGAACTGCCTACATAAACAGGTTAGAGGATCTTACACGAGTGGAATATGTTTTGTTATTAATCTGAAGAAAATAATTATATTATTTGTATGCAACCCCCGCCTCGTCGAGCTACTTTGCCACCATTCGACCGTAGCCCTCACCTTACCCCTCCTATCAAACCCCTCTCCGCCTCCGCCTAATTCATACCATGAGTACTGATAGTACGTGTCGTCAGTGTCCGGATCGCTTATAACTCCCTGCCTGGAAACGTTTTAAAGATAACCTTTATTTTTTTAAATGGAACACCAAAACAAATGTACATGCCGGTTTGAAGGGTTTAGCGGTAGGCAGCGGCTTGGCTCTGCCCCTGGCATTGCTGAAGTCCATGGGCGACGGTAACCACTCACCATCAGGTGGGCCGTATGCTCAAGCCTACAAGAGCAATAAAAAAAAAAAAAAAGTGATGCAGCCATTTTAACTATACTGAGAACTTATATCTCATGGTATAATGCCATGGCCATTTTAACTATACTGAGAACTTATATCTCATTGTAGGTGGCGGCATTTACGTTGTAGATGTCTATGGGCTCCGGTAACCGCTTAATACCAGGTAGCCCATGAGCTCATCCACCCACCTAAGCAATATAAAATAAAATAAAATAAACATGTTAAACCAACACACGGCTGTAGTCTTTGATAACAAATAGATCGAAGTAAACTAGTTTCAAGCAAATACACGTCCCACTTCAGGTCGTAATAAAACTCGGTGACGTTGCACGACTGTATTTGTGTAGGTAATATTGGAAATCTGGGAGGCTCAACATTTGCACAGTAGTTAAGGGACCGCGGTATTGACAAAAACTTTTCACATGTCTTTGTATGTACGGGACTTGACCCAGATAAACATGGCCGAAAAATTCGGATGCTTCATTCCGAGGATCATACTTTGGAAATTGAATTCGGTGTTGATCTCCTGTTTCTCGTTTGGGTTGACCACGTTTTTATTTATTTCATTTACGGATGAATTCGTTTACGGGCTATCTGATGTTAAGTGGTTTACGTAACGTAGATTCACATTGAGATATGAAGTCTGTCACGAATTTCAATTGTTTTGTTCCATCTTTTGAATCGGAGTGTATTACGGCATCGTGGCCGAAATAGGCTGGTATTCCCGTACGGAAAGGAATATTAAGGCCTTTAAATTTATTTTTGTCTCGGGCTGCTACTGCAAAATATTGTTGTCATATTCTTAGTTTATTTCACTATTTGTGTTCACTTGATTTTCTTTTATGCTTTTTCGGGCCATTCGTTCGGCTAACCGTCTGATATGTACAAATAGAATTTCATACCCCTTTTCGACTTACGGATGAGATAGACAATTTATTGAACCAATTCGGGACGACTATCTAAATCTGTCGGATGCCACGGGCCGTAATTTAAATGTAAAATAAGGAAGAAACGGAAACGTTACTTTAGGGAGACTGAAACATAAACATTTTTCAATTCCGGTTTCTTTGTGTTTTTTTTTTGTTCGTTCGGTACTGATTGAAACTTTAAGTAAATACCGACCTTTGCGGGTAAGGGATCGGAGTTAAAATACATTACAATTCGAAAGGCCACCGACAAATAAAAGCCTTTATTGGGATCACCTGCGAGGGTATGCTGCGTTGTCTACATATTTAATGTACGGATTGGACTAAGGTTTTATATTTTAGCGGTCTACGGAGCGAATTCAATTTCAATAGTTTTTATTGTGTTTAAAATTTACCTACTCCAAAAAAAGGCTGATTATGTGATCTTGACATTACAACAATAAAAAGACGCGATGATAGCACGTCTTTGCGAAGCAAGCAATGTAGCATAAACAAAATTAACCGACACGACAGGTCTTCCATTCCATCTAAGTAATATGTAAGCTCAGAGGGATAAGCAGCATGCGGTTGTGGTATCGAAAATGAATATATGTACATAGTCAAAACAGTTCAATACCCTTTTGGCCTCTGTTTGTTAACCGATTTTCTTTTTTTGTTTGTTAGCTAATTAACAGTTTTAGTAGTAGAATATTTAGTTTATTTTTAACATGCATTATCAGCTTGGTATGTACGTATGTGTTTATACCTAGTCAGGTCATAAATTCTGTCACATGTTTAATGTAGAATAATTGAAACAAGTTTATTCATTATGTAACCATTCATATACCAAAATGAACTTAACAAAACATAGATTCTTATGACACTAAAGTTTATTCAAAATGACATCCGTGATTTTGAATACAGGCCTTCAATCTGCGCGGCCAGTCGTCTATCGCAGCACGAACGAGGTGCATGTCAATATCGGCGGCTGCTTTAATCAAGGATGTCTTGAGTGACTCCAAATTGGGATGAGGCTTTGAGCACGCCTTTTCCTCCAAGTGTTGCCATATCTTGTAATCTAGCGGATTCAAATCTGGACTGGAGGAGGGCCAGTCTTCGTGCCGGATGAAGTCGATTTCACGCGCCGCCAGCCAGTTTTGTGTGCTCTTCGCTCTATGAGCTGGCGCCGAATCCTGTTGGAATACCCAGTGCCTGTTATTGAACATGGTATGAGAAACAGGTTCCACAAGGTTCGTCAGGACTGTATTTTGATACACAACTGCATTCGTTTTTACACCTTTCTCACAAAAATGTACCTCTGTTAAGCCCCAATAAGAAACTCCTAACCATACCATGAGCGAGGATGGAAAATGACCTCGTTGGACACGCGGAATACGGTTGCTCGCTTCTTCACTACTGTGTGCGTACACCTTATCATTTTGTTTGTTGTAGCTCTCTTCTACGGTAAAAAAATTTTCATCCGAAAAAAGAATTTCCCGATATTTTTTTCCCGCGTACCGCTTCAACAAAGCGCGGCATCTCTTCAGTCTCAGGTCCATTAGACTAGCATTCAAACGATGTCCTGTTTTTCTTCGATATGCCCGAAGCCCTAAGTCTTCATTTAACACCCTTTTCACCGTGGTTCTCCTTAATTCCATCTAAAGGGCCTACAGTCTCCGCTTACGTTTGGGATTTCTTTGAATTCGCGCCTTCACAGCTTTTATCACTGCTGGAGTCCTAACAGACCGAGGGCGACCACTTCTTGACCTGTCATCTACACTAGAGTCTTCATTGTATCGTTTGATGGTACGATAAACGAATCTTTTGGTTATATTCAAATTTTTCAGTATGTTAAAAATTTGAATTGGCGCGTAACCGCAACGATGCAACGCAATAACTGCAACACGGTCTTCTATATGCGTCCACTCCATATTTAAAAATGAGTAAAATTCTAAAAGTATATATATTTTTATTTTCATGAACAATTCGAAATTCGAATTCAATAAACTTTTTTGTGGCCAGCATTCTAAAAGAAAAGTTTTTACTGTGTGACAATACTTATGACCTGACTAGTTATATGTGTGTTTATATGTGTGTTTATATATATTTGTTTTCTTGTTACGGAATTTTTGAACATCATTTCCATCGACGTCCGATTAACTTGAAAATATGCACACGCATAATAGGATCAATGACAATACAAATTTTCTACTCACTGGTGTCAATAACATAAAAAACTTTGAAATTAATTGTTAGTTCGATTTGCTATCTAAGCGTGTTATTTTTTTTAAATACACATAATAATAATAATAATAATAAACATTTATTCCAAACACAAATTAAGTACAAAAAATAAATAAAAAAGATAACAAAAATAACGAGGCTTGGAAACGGTTACCGGCTCAGCAATGCCTAACAGTAACGAAACAATCGGTACTGCGGCGCTGATCTTCCGCCGGCACCTGCGGAGTGACGCGCACACCAGCATCAGACCGACTAATACACAACATTGTAAAATATATTAAAAAATAAAAGAACATGAATAATAAAAAAAGATACAGTTATGAAAAGGACAACAAAATGACATTATTAAATTAATTAAATAAAAATTAAAGTTGCAAAGCACAATTAATTATAGTACGGTGTAATTACATTTAATATTTTCGAATTTTTCTTGTATATTCAAAAGATATACTTTTAAATTTGTTTTAAAGGACCTTAGCGTTCACACATTATATTTATAATATAAAAAAAAATTAAAAAAAAAAAAAAATTTTGATGAGAGTAGGCATAAAACCTATCGCATTGCATCACATGTTCATACCACGCTAACCGTCGGCTCCTTAATTTGTTGCTTACCGGGGCTACTTTCACACTTCCTTGTTTCAAATATGTGTTTTATGAATTTTGCAACAATCACAGTGTAGGGCTTTATTGGTGTCAAGCCAAAGATTATAATTCATTTTAGAAGCAGGAGACCAACTAATAAATAAGTAAATAAACCTCGGATGCAAGTGTAAGTATAGAGTGATATTGGATAGTATTATATACACTAAAATTATAATGATCTTTCCGAAACTAGGAATAAAATCGATGAACAATACCAAGCCGACTCGTTATCTGACCATAGGTTACGTGACACGCTGGAAAAAACCGATACTAACTCGGATCCGGCTGAATTCAGTGCATGTTTTTTTTTTTTTTTAAATCCTTGCCGCTTAATAGCTAAAGCTCTGTAGTGGATATATTGTTGTTGCTTGTTGTAATGGTTTATTTACGATGTTTTGTTATTCTAGAATTACTTTATCCTTTTATGGTTTAAAATAGAAATACAAAATATAAGATTTTTATTTTACTAAAGTATTTGTGGCTGTTTAGTTGGATGCGCTTATTTCGAAGAGTTTTATTCCTCTTAACGTAATGTTACAGTCAATAACTATTTTATTGTTAACATCACTAAATGCTATTGATTCTAAGGGCTTTTCTTTAAAGCAATCCATCAAATGTAACAAACATATTCGTATCATATATAATCCAAATATAATTTAACAATCAAACATCTACAGTAGGAATGAAAGGAATTAGAATGTTTTAGAGTTTGTGTATATCCGAAATTTAATTCCTGAATTCAGTCAAACGGAGGTCTCAGTAAAACGGTTTAATTGTTGTCATCGTCCAAATTCCCTTAAAACTTTTAAATGAGGGCCTCTCTTTGCTTCTTTAAAGTGTAATTTAATTTAGAGCATCTTTATGCTGAATCGAGGCGTGAATTATTTTTACAAAAAGCCCACCCTCAAACGAAGAGCCCGCGCGAGGACTTATTTGTAATTCTAATATCGTTATCTGTATTTTGGTCGTATGGCTGACGTTGACTCTCGGATTAATGTTATAGACAGATATTTTATCTTAGATATCTCTGAAAGTAATGCTTCGCCAGACTGATTACCTACGTAACAGATATATTTTCCATTTCTCCATAAGTCACAAGCTAATGCAAAGATATCAGTGTAAAGATACGTGGGAAGAAAGCCTTAGTCATTGCTTTAAGCTGCTTTCAGACTACGCTATAATATAATAGCATATAGTATATAGCTCATAGCAAACAATATCGCGCACCATACATTGTTATGGACACGTTCACAATGTGCTGTACTATATATTATTGGTTTACTATACGGCTTACTTACTATTCTATACTATATGGAAATATAGTATAGCTTAGTCTGAAAGTAGCATTAGAGCGGGCCCTTTATACGTAGTAGCACGAAAAAAAACTGCGTAGTAAAATTCCAATTAGGTTTTGAATACAATCGAAGCGCACATTTGAAATTTTGAAAAGAAAAAAAATTATCTGAAAAATGAAAACAAATGCTTCTGTTGATCTATATTAAAAACAAAATTAACAATACTTAAACGATAAAAAAACCCATCGAAATGAGTTAGAGAAAAGCGAAATTGATGCTTAACACGTTCGCTGACAGTGAGCACTTACCCTGACATCACAAAAAGGCAGTGAAACCCTCTATACAAAATGATGAACGTCTCCCGACGTAGTCTCGTATTGGATATATGTTTGCTTATCTAAATGTGACACTACGTTGACAGACGTGAACGTTTTACGACGTAGTGTCATAATGGCTACATATTCGATCGCCTCAATCTGGCACTACGTCTACAGACGTGGACGTCTGTCGACGTAGTTTTGTGTTGAATACATGCTTGCCTGTTTTATAGCAAAACTACGTTCACAGACGTGAACGTTTCTCAACGTAGTGTCATATTGGCCACATATTGGACTGCCTAAAGCTGGCACTACGTTTAAAGACGTGGACGTTGCACGACGTAGTTTCAAGTTGGTCATATGTTCGCCTGCCTAAGTGAGACACTACGTCGAAAAATATCTTATATACTTGGGATCTTCTGAGGAAAGATAATAAAACACATAATATTTGTAAAATAATCAAATATTTTCAAATATTAAACCTCCTACAATAATTTGTGACTTATAAAATAAACGAAATTTCCCAACAAAAAACAAAAAAATATATTAATTATTATAACATCAAATGCTATGTTATGGTATTTTTCAATATCTGTACGATGAAAAACAGATATAGTCTGAAACTTATTCAAATACACATTTCTTACACAATAATTACAAATTATTTGGTATTGTAATTAGGAACATTCAAATGATTATATCATATGTTTAACGCTTAAATTATTATAAATTATAATATTTTAATGCGCTATCGGAAATCTTCTATAACCATCTTTGTACATAATAAATATACAAAGTTTCGACACTACGGCAACGCTACTAACAAACAATAAAAAACCCTAATAATTAACTCAATAAAAGAAAACAATATTAAACTTATAAGTACCAAAGTAACAAAAAAATAGGTCAACATACCCTAGTAAATAATTATAAAAATAGGAACGTATAGAGTCTCAAAAAATGAAAATAAATCTGCAAAATAAGGTTTTGAAGAGTCAGACTACGATTTATTGTTCTTGCTGTTCAAGGATTTGGTGATAATCCTGGAAACATTCAGGACATAATGGAGGAAGTCCTGGACAACCAATGCACCTGTAGCTAGTTTCGACCCTCTTCTTATTCTTTGGAACACATTTTACACATCAGAAATGAGTATTTTCGACAAGGTCTTATAGAAAATATTTCCTCTGATGAACTGGATGCACCAGTTTCTTCTATATTTTGTGGTTCATAGTTCGTGTCAGAACCATACTCACCGTCATTATCCTCGAAGGGATCTAAATCTGCTTCAGATGGCGAATTTGATGAAAAATCGTCGAACAAGCGTATTTTTGGACGTTTCTTTGAACTTTTTGCTGACATCTAAAATTAACAAATTGTTCAATTGGTAAATCAATCAACAACCTATAAAATTTCCAAGCTGGGCACAAGCTTTATCACATTAGAGGAGTAAATTAGCAACGGCTAATTACACGTAAGGTCATGAATTTTATTCTAATCCGACACTATAATAATACTACTTTGACCCAAGTATTTCAAGGAAAGTCTGTTATTTAGTAAATAAAAATACCTAAGGAAATACTAACATCACAAAATCTTATAAATACATAAACATAACGATGTTTCAATACAAATAAACACACAAAATATCATTTTTGCAAAATTTACTTACTGTTTGAGTGACGTAAACACGTGGTTGTTCACAAAATGGCACTGGCCGCACTGATTGATCGAGAAATTAGCGTGCGCTCACGCCGGTGGACGTAGTACTTATATGCGAACTATTTACGTGTGTGCGTGAACAACTGAGACAGCAATATTAAACTACCCACAAAACAATCATGTTACGACAGTAAGAAATGTGAGATTGCTTACAATATGACAGTGAATGCTATTTTTCATATTGCTTCTATTAGAAGTTGTCGTCCGACGACGTACTGCCAATGCTCATAAAAGTAAGTACCCCGTCCTTCGACGTACTGTTATACCGCAATATGTTAATTTCCCGTCTAACGACGTACTGTCAGCGAAAGTGTTAAGTTTTCCTATTACACATCTCGGCAGTCTTTGAATATTTCAATGCGTAGTTCTCAATCCATTGAGGTGATAGCAATTCCTTAGCCGCATCTTGCCCCAGCAAAACACGTCATTTCTTTTTCACACACCTTTGAAATGAGAGGGTGACCCCAAAACTCTCAGTACATTTGTTTGCCTTTCATATATCAACTCGCTTACTAAGCGGATCTCAGACTACTTATCATATTTACGTATATATTTAGATGTTTGTTCACGAGATATTAGATTATAAAGATAAAATAAATAATACCAAGAATTTTGTCCCACGCATTTCGCCTTAAAATAAACCTTAACATTGTAGGTATTGCTTACAAAAACCCTCTGATTAAATTTGTGTTTTTTAAATATAAGTAGTATATGTAATTAGTTGTGCATCGATGGAACACGTGTACCTCATGAAGGAGGTCGCGGCGTGTAGGAATGAGACACGTAGAAGTATGTTTGAGGTTATTTTTAGAATACAAGATTTAGGTCAAAACGGCTGGTCTCAAAATTCTAGTCGGCTTTTATCAACATAATATTATTTGTGTAAGAACTATTGCCGTTAGTAGACAATGTCCTGCCGCTAGTATCCTACCTAATAAAATTTGTTGAATACCTAGCTGTTTTGAGTAATTCAAATCAAAATCAAAAAGTAATAAAATAAAAGATTAAATAGGTTTTCATTGGCGCTTTGGTCATCATCTGTCATCGACCTTACTATGGATTCCAAATGTAGTTTCACCACGGAGGAGGTTCGGAAAGAGCCTCAACGCTTGTACTATTCCAATTTAATGTATAAATCACACAATATTTACAAAGTATCATTGCACATACCTTTACTATTAAAGAAGTAGTTTTAATTTTGAAATGGTTTTTAATGGTATGATTTATGATATTACCATCTTGCTTATTTAGTAAAGATTCCTCGTAAGCATGGTAAGAATATGGGGAATTAACGTTAGAATCCTATTCCATTTCAGTAAAAAAGCGTAATATGTATTGATACACGACCATTTATTTAGCTTAGGTAGCTAGCTTAGTACTGAGTACGATATTCTCAATGCAGTCGAGTAGTATATCTTCGATTTACTTTTATTTCATTCATTATTATGCACAAAAATGAAAATTGATTAAATTATAGTTAAAAGAAAAATTTAATATAATAAATTTTAAAGACAAAATGAATAGAGGATTTATTGAAGGTCGCGGCAATCAGCTAGACGCAGGAAATGCACGGCCGGTCGTTGTGGCGAGGCTTGGGGAAGACCTATGTCCAGCAGTGGACGTCTGTGGGCTGAAAGATAGAAGACAGATACAAAGAAAAGCATTTCATTTTTCACGAAACTGCTTTGATATGCTGCTCTGAACTGCTGTGATAGTGTTTAGTCAGGAAAATATATTAAAACAGAAATTAACTATAAATAATTTAATTAAAATTAAATAATTTAATAAAAATTACATACCTTAGGTATGTAATTTTTTTAATTTATACTATTATATTTAGAACCGAGTAGAATTAGCACTTAAACATTAAAAAAACCTTACACTTGTTTCAAAACGCAAATTTTATATTAGATATAAAAAAATCGCAAATAACGTCTGAGAAAGATCAATTGTAAAGTAATTTTTCATTTTAACAAATTAGGAGCCATTACCTACACGAAAAAAAATGTTATTCCATTTGCGAAATCATAATTGGATTATTATCTGAGTCACGTCCATTAGGTGGATGAAACGAGAATTGAATTGCAAAATATGACGAGTCTACGAGCATTGTAAAGTTACAAATACGTTGTAGACGTAATGCGATTATAACGATGTCATTTTATTTCTTTTATACTGTGAAAGTGATTCTTTTGGAAATAACCGGACCTTTCTTTTGATAATAATTATAATTCTTCAATTCTGGTTGTCGTAGTAACAAATAGTTTCGTTGTCACTTTATCTAAAAGCTACATGCATAGATTAATTTGTTTGAAATTCTTACGCGTTATCTATCCTTTGTTAATTAAGTGATTATATTGAAGAATAATTACTTTAAAATTGTTAAACTATTAGAAAACACAAAGTACATTGAAACGTAATCGTAATTAATATTAAATTAATTTTTTCTCTATTTTAGAGATTAAACGTAAAAGTTTCTCGTAAAAATTACGTCTGATATTTTTTTTATCAGATGACTATGATCCATGCTGTCGTAGTGTCGGTAGGTGCCTCATATGTCTTTTGTCTAAGTCATGTGTATTGAAGGATAGACGGTCTCCAATGGTGTATTGTTTATCAAATCAGTTCATTGAACAATCGCCTCTGCTGATTCGAGATTCATCCATTGATTGTCGACTGGATGCTTGGATCGGATAGCTGGTACTGTGAGAAGAATTGCTGAATGCTAGAACCGAATAAGTTACGTCGACTTGCTTTGTGTTTAGAGCAGCTCTCGGGCTTATGTAGTGAAAACGCTGAGATATGCGATCGAAGTTTATACATCGGCTATTGTACTCTTCCATCTGAAAAACGTCTTTTTTACGACAGATGCAGGTAGGATTGTTGTGCCCACTCGCGTGGGCTTGCGCTATATTCTACTACTACTATGTAGGATACGAATTTAGAAGAAAGTTAGATATGAAAATAATCGGATCTCCTTTTTCTTGTCCTTATCCTGCTATGTGGGGTTGACGCAGCATGACCACTTTTTCCATTCAGGGCTCTCTCTTGTAGCTATTCATCCCACATGATGGTGGGGTCAGCTTTCCTAATTGTTTCCCTCCATTTCGCTCCGTCTTCGACATCTTCGTCAGTAACACTGCATTACCTCTTGTTCTTCAACACTACATCTTTCCACTTTCTCTGGGGTATTTCTCTAGGTCTCCGACCGGGGAGGTTGAGCTGTAGTACCAATCAGGCCTGTCATACGTCATCTCTGAACTCCTACCCTTTTCATGCATATCTTCTTTTTTTTATTTTTTTTTTATTGCTTGGATGGGTGGACGAGCTCACAGCCCACCTGGTGTTAAGTGGTTACTGGAGCCCATAGACATCTACAGCGTAAATGCGCCACCCACCTTGAGATATAAGTTCTAAGGTCTCAGTATAGTTACAACGGTTACCCCACCCTTCAAACCGAAACGCATTACTGCTTCACGGCAGAAATAGGCAGGGCGGTGGTACATACCCGTGCGAACTCACAATAAGTCCTACCACCAGTGATTACGCAAATTATAATTTTGCGGGTTTGATTTTTATTACACGATGTTATTCCTTCACCTTGGAAGTCAATCGTGAACATTTGTTAAGTACGTATTTCATTCGAAAAATTGGTACCCGCCTGCGGGATTCGAACACCGGTGCATCGCAACAACGAATGCACCGGACGTCTTATCCTTTAGGCCACGACGACTTAAACGACTTCTTTCAAACTGTCCTTCCAAGTCTTTATTACGACCCCTAGTTAGATACGTTTACGTCTAAAACTATTATCATTGAAAAATTAAAAGGAACTAGCAACTAAAACTCGTGCAGATCATGGCCTTAAAAACGATAATAAACAACCCGATAATCTGTTAATTTCTAATTGTAGGTATTAAAATAAAACAAATTTCACATTGAAATCATTCGATGACTGTTTATTTACACAATAATGACACAGTGACGGTTAACAACCAAAGTTATCAATCACAGGAGAATAGCCGTAAACAACAATGCAGTTTACATTTGAATTGACGACAGCTAACTAACTATACTAACTAGCACATGATTATCGAACTATGAAGAATTAATCGAATCAAATTTGGACAGTAGGGCTCTGATGGGCTTAATTATAAATATAATTTAAAATATTTAAGTTTAATAAAATTTGGAATATCAACGACACTGTATTGTAGGTATGTTATGTTTCGAAAACTATAACGTACAATATAATAATTTTATATGATGATAACACACGTACTAATTCTATGCAGTCAAATCTTTTATGAAGGCCGAAAAGTGTTCTGAAAGAGAAACTATAAAAAAGATTCCCTGGCGAGTTCTCAAATGAGAATTTTAGTACATATTTTATTCATGTATTTAATTTCATAAAGCAATCTTGTTCAGATCAAACATTCAACAACCAAGAGAGCAGATGGAATTTCAAACCTCCTTAGATACTATTTAAATTAAAATTGAGTTCGTTGTACTTATTTATTTGAACATGATGTTATACGTTTTATTATTAAGACTTTCATTTAAATAAGAAACAATTTCATGTATTCAAACATAAATTTTATAACCGAATAATATCTGAAGTGAACGGAGTATAATATCTTATTTTAAACACACTGGAAAAATTCATTTCGTTCTAATTACTCCCGAACTATATCCGATGATAAAAATAATTAAGGCAACTAAAATATTTCCGTAGCATAAATCACGAGAGCGTGAGGTTGTTTAAAATAAAACTGGGACACGAAAGCAAGCCAAAAGACAGACGGAAGCGGCCGGTCTGAATGCACATAGATTTCCGTTATGCTCAAAGCTACGGACATATGTTATTGTTAGTCTAGACAAAATATTAAATAAGTAAATGCTAAGCTAAGCCTATTCAGAGAACACAGAATATAAAAAAAAAAACACGAGTGGTACTGGGGAACTGCCGCGATCCCGTGGTAAAGCTATTGCATAGCATTTTTTATCAACTTATGCAATTATAATTAGACAATAGTAATTTAATATTAAAAAAAAAAAACAAGACCACGCTATATTTATAAACATTAACAAAAGTAAAACATTAACTGTCCCCTTCACATTCATAAGCTAGACCGCGCGAGATAGAGATGCGGACTTTTCATGATACGCATGCAGTGCGACGTCACGCCGCGCGCTTATTCACAAACACTACACAAGCGCAACGTGTGAATGCGTTGAACGCGAGCTACATGGTGGGCGGAGGGGGGGTGTTAGGTTTTATTTTCGTTACGGAATTTCTTGATTCGGTCGCCGCGCTCAAATCTCGCGATAAAGGCTATGCAATAGCTTAAAAAAAGAACTATGTCGTAGTTGCATTCGCTCATTAACATTTTTTTTTTATATTAGTGTAGAAGTATAATGTATAAATAAGATAGAACTTTTCACTCTAATACTGTCCGAATATTATGTGAGTATCTACACGAAATTTGTAGTTGTTTCGTCGTAGAAGTTAGCCGTTGAATATTTTAGAAGCGCGTAGAGGAATATCTGGGCCAGAATTATTCACGGCATAGGACGTCTTCGTGTTCTCAGGGACGTTTTTGAAAAAAATGTATTGTTTTCATATTTTGTTTTAATGGACCGAAATTAATAAGTCTATTTGAGTTTTCACAAGATTTAATGTGCCGTTATTATCTTCTCCCTTTATATTAACTGAAGTGATCGAACACAAATATTTTCGAACAGCCATAGCTTAAACCGGCTATTAATTATTAACCTATGTACCTCAAAAAAGGAATTAAATAATATCTCTAATCGGATCATCGAGTTCTAGAACTATATGACATATCTATGTAAAATAGTACACGTAACAGTAATCTAACCTCGCACAGTTAATTACAACTAACAATCTAGTTTTCATGTATACTTTAAGAATAACATCTCTATGATTACATTGTAATTGGCAGTGCTGTATGTTTTGTTATTTTAAATTGTTATTTTATTATATCGGTGAACAGCATGCGCTCTAATTATAATCAAAACGAAGGGTCTGTTTTATTTAAATGCGTATCAATCTATGTTCTCGTTGTATGCAATATAATAGATAATAAATAAATAAATATTTACTAACAATAACGCCACGTTAACTGGTCCCGTGATAAGTTCGTAAAGAACTTGTGTTACAGGTACCAGATAACGGAAATAAATATAAGATTTTTATTATACACATACATATATTTAATATACATCCGTAACCCTGGAAAAGACATTTATATTTACCATACAAATATCTTCACTTGGCGGGATTCGAACCCGCGACCCTCGTATGTAGTGACCATGTCACTTACCACTACACCAGACGGCCGTTAATGAACTAAAACTCCTTTCATTGACAAACTGTCAGTTCGTTACCTCGTGTAGCTTTGATTAAAACGACCATGGACGTACATAGGTTCATTGAAATGGCAACGTAAATATTGGCAAAAATTGGGACCGCGTTTGTTCTATTTTATTTGCCAAAAATTTTATTTTTGACACCGAAATGTATCTGAGAGCGGAGACCGTTAACTCGCATATCGGATTTTGTTATGGTAATACATTATTACCGTATGGTAAATGTTGAATTCGTTCAAAATATGTACACTATGAAGTTTGAACTATAAGTTCGTAATTCGAATAAAATACAATTATAGTACACAACATGAGTTTTTATTTATTATAGTAGCAACCTTTGTTATTATTTTGCTAACTCTATTAGGAATAACACATAGGTTTGTAATTAACTATAAAATATCTCATTTGAATTTGGCATCCAATATCACTGACCGTGTGTCATGTAATATACAAAATGTACTAAAAGGCCAAGCTGTTGAAATTGTATTAAACTTTTTGTCCGTCGCGGTTTCTTTTGATATGTGAAAATACGATTTCGTATTGTTAATGGTATAACACTTATCATAGCTCTATACTATATAACAACATTGAGATATCTACAACGTTTCAATAAATAACAAACTTGTTGTAACTTGAAAGCGTAAAACAACATGCACTGAAGTAATTTGAAATTAGCAACGTAACAGAGAATTAATACTAAAAAATGAGCAACAATTCATAGATTTTTAATTTCTACACCACAATAGCTCTCGGAGTTCATACAAAACGATTTAGGCTACATTTCATCGTAGCAACAATATTCTTATAAACAACGGACCGTAACATTTAGAAACGCTCACGTAGATTCATGTCATCTAAACGTATAAGAACACTTTATCTCTTAAAATTATCATAAGGTGAACAACTACGGCGTCGTAAAGTACTAAATAGATTCAACATTAAATTAACATTAAACTATCACTCTCTAAGTAAATGTTTATCGAAGATAGTTTCGCGATGATCAGATGCGTTCGTCCTGCACATCTGTCAAGAGAAAAAGAACATTAAATATTTTGTTGTTTTTTGGACAAATGTCGTTAAACAAATACCATCGTCTCTAAACTACGACTTCTACATGGCGACAACTGTGTACACTGAGTAAGCGATTATATTTAAAACAGAAAAGCAAATAAACAAAAACATAATTTGCCTTTCAATCAGCATTGAAACAAACAAGGAAATAAACAAAAACAAAATAAATATTACAATCATTAGAACGGATTTTCTCATCAACATTTACAGTTTCTTGAATAAAACACATCGGAATAAATATTTAAACTTTAAAAACAATTTCTAAAAGCGTTTAAGTAAAATTTTACATATTAATGAGTTTTAAAAGTCAGTTTGTTTTCTTGAGAATTCGTTTCCGAACCTTCTAATGTTTAGTTTAGTTTCCGATTGTTTCAGAGGGTATCCTAAATTTTATTTCTGATTTCATGTATACTGTTATTGTGAAGCTACACGTTATAGTCATGAGATAAATGTTGAATAAAATTGAGGTTGTTGCCGAAAATTAATAATCGGTACTGTCTTGTTTCCAGTGTTCCAGGAACTGAAAGATATGTAACACAAACAAATCATTATTTAGCAAACACATCGAACATTCATGCAAGAAAATCTCGTTATTTTGCGTTTTTAACTGCTCTTCTGTTTTTTTACAGTACAATCTGTTAATAACTGTAACACACATTAAGCAATCAAACTTTAGAACGTGTACACGTATTTTCAGTATTTAAATCACCTTTCAGAAGACTTGCACATAGATACAAACATACAATCTTGAATAAATGGTATTTAGAATTTTATGTTTTGTTTTAAAAGGTTAATGAAGCAAATAACGCGTGCCAAACACGATTTAGTTTTCTGGGAGAGCAAAGGGGGGTTGGGGCAAAGTGCAGCGTGTGTGGGTGACATGCGGTTATAGGATGACAGCACACAAGTAACTACGGGGAACTGACTCCATACTACTTACGTCGCATTACACATTGGTCGAAATGTACCATCTTTGGCGAACAGTGAGCGCGAACACGTGACAAGAATAGAAGGAATTTAGAATTCATCCCATTCGTTTAAGAAACCAAAATGCACGAACGATTTAGACCAGCGATTCCCAATCTGTGGTACGCGTACCTCTAGGAGTATGCGGGGTACCTTTGGGGGTATGTGAAAATTATATTGGTAATAACGGAAACACTGTGAAGTCGAAATAGTTAACTTATTAAAATGTATTGTTTCTACAATATATGTGGCTTAAAAGAACCTTACAACTAATATCAAATTAATGTTGGTTGGCTGATAAAGCACACTACATTCGTTTGTTTATGACCTGCCTAAGTTCATCTCTGTTAAGAGAATCGAGACGCATTTTTAGGAATAGGTGTTGAGTTATCAGACGAGGGGTACTCATAAATGAAAAGTTTTATTAAAGGGGTAACGGAACGAAAAAAAGGTTGGGAAGCACTGATTTAGATTTAGGTCACGTTCGTGACTGTTCGTTCGAAAGCGTTACATTGTAGACTCGAGGCCAGACGAATGTGTAAGTGCGGTACACACAGAGACACTAAGCTACGGGGTTCGGTCACTCACATACCTAAACACGCAGCGGCCAATTCCGAGTTATCGTGTAACTCCAAACATTTCTCGTAATGATCTTTTCCTCCCCATTACACTTTTCGGTTAAATTTAAAACACATTTAAAACTTATATAGCAATCAAATATATCGATCGTATACAATAGGGTGCGTCATAACGAGATTTGACTGCATGAATTTTGAAAATAAATCACTAATGTAACGCTATAAGAGGCGGAATATCGAAATAATACAGAATATATATTATTATATTATAAATGATTAAAACTACTTTTACATTACGAAGTTTCAAAATTCTTATAGCGATCATGCTCAAGGATAACCGAGGAGTCTTTTTTATTCCTCCAGAAAATTTACTGGTGGTAGGTAGGAGGACCTCTTGTGAGTCCGCACGGGTAGTTAGTTACCACCACCCTACGTATTTCTGCCGTGAAGCAGTAATGCGTTTCGGTTTGAAGGGTGGGGCAGCCGTTGGTAACTATACTGAGACCTTAGAACTCATATCTCAAGTGGGTGGCGGCATTTACGTTGTAGACGTCTATGGGCTCCGGTAACCAATTAACACCGCCCGATGAGCTCGTCTACAAATACAGGAAAAAAAAAAAAGTGGTGTTTACGTTTATATACAAATGTAGAAAGAACTAAGCATTGAGCTATGGCAGTTCATTTAACTCATGGATTTATCTTAAAAGTAGTTTTAAACATCTATGAGACTCGCGAGAACCGAAGAAAACACTAGACGAATTACAGTTAACGCTTACGATCTACTAAATTATATACTTGATAATTTTAAAATGGCAACATTAACTTTGAGCTTAATCTACTTAATTTAGCTTGTGCCAATAAATATTAAAGTGACAATTTGAAGTAGTGATTCTTTCAAATATTTTTAAATGCAAGAAAGATCGTTGTATTAATTAGTGCCTTATGTACTCGTCAGTAGAGTATAATATAAGTTACTTCTAATACTAGGAACCTATTTTATAAAATAATATGTCTACATATTTACGAGTAAATAAGTTAGATTACTAATAAGAGTATTACTAATTCAGTCTAATAGGTAAGTAATATCAAAATGTCGTGATAAGACGAAGACACGTGCAATCCTTATGTTATCTATGTATATTATAGGTAGCATTGAGTCCGTGTGAGAGATAGTTAAATAATTGCTATTTTCGACGTTTAGGTATTTTGTAATTTATTTAAATAATATTGTAATTTGAAACGAAAATTTAAAAATGGAATATTGTTTGTGGTTCTTTCAAAGTTTATTTTTTTATATAGTAAATCGGTATTCTGGTTACGGTCTACTGTTTCCCCTCAGGTGATCGACACAACAACGCTAATGCTGTGACCCATATTGAAGTATAAGGTCGGAATCTAAATTTCATTATAATAACATGTAGTAACATGTAATAATAATTGTAATAACCTTCGGACTAATTATTACCAACAGTATAATAAAACAAATCATTTATACATTGGATATTATTTGCCACTAACTAAAATTAGTGCTTGGAAAAATAGTGTCATCGAATAACTGCCCACAGTGAGAAAAACGATCCAAATAAATGAAGACTTTTAGTTTTGACGACCCACTAAAGCAGTATGACAAAGAATTTTCCAAGACGTTTTCCTTATGATAAAACATTCGATGTGTTTTAGCTATTTTCTTAGGAGGTAGATAAGGTTCGATCTCATTAATAGGAGTGTTAGTTCGTATATAATAAATCTGTATCTATTTGGATTTTAATTTCTGTATCTTACAATAGTCTGATGACCTCAATTCATATTAGATAAAACTTATTTTTGTTGAGTGATTGAAACCAAACTTTGGATTGAAATACAGGGCCATTATCACTCATTAATCGTGTAATAAAGAGAGTAAGATAATTAATTGATCCACTTGATTCTCTCGGTGCAGCATGGCACAGTTTCTAATTAGAAATTAAGCTGAGCTCTAAGGGGCTATGGTAATGTCGCTTAATCTTTATTATTATTAGGAGGAATCCCTAATTATTCCGAATGCGCTACAACCCTTTCCATGCCACTTGATATTTTGTATATGACAGAGACTAACAAGAGTTTCTCACGTTTCTGTAACTTTAAGACCACTCATTACGCATGAATTTTTGCATACCTTCAGAAATTTCATAGCAAGCCGACAATAACTTGACAACTGGCTCTGCGCTTGACATAATATGGTCGGGATTCGTTCAGATTAAATTTTGATAAAATTGTATTCCAAGTTTAGGGATGTTTCATATTAAGTCCGATTGCAAATTGTTAAACCAAAAGAAGAATCGATCGATAAAAGGGATCTTGAAGCGGGAAAGCGAAGAAATATGCAATATTTATGAAAGGCTTATTATTCATTGTATTAACCGAAATCGCATTTCGTCTTTTCGCATTAAAAGTGTACAATTTTCACAAATATTCGAAATTGAGTTAATATGCGGAATCATTTTTATTCAGGATTTTAGTCAGTATTTTTCTCATAATTCCTGTCAAAAGAGCGTAGTTTAGTTTTAGGTTTTTTTTTAGTTTACCTGTGTTGACTACTATTAACAAAATTAATACATAATTTTATCTTAGTTTAAAAGACAGATAATGTAACTAATAAAAAATTATTGTCGCAAAGATGATTAATATTAAAAATGTCACACGTTAAACCTTTAAAAAACTCTCCTGTAAAATTAGTAAGTTTTGAGATTATACAGTTTTAATCCGAGAAGACGATTTGACCTTTAAATACTTTTATTTCTGGTGTTAACTGATCTCAATAGTAAATTGGAAAAAAATCCCGTTACATTTGATGTTCCCATACTCTAAATGGTACTCTGATTTGTATGAAATCGAATTTCTGTTGGAGCCCCACAGTTAATTCGAACGTGAATGTGGGACTTCCGGCTTACCGGTCCGTAAGTTTTACAGCCAACGGAGGTTAAAACAAAGTAATTATGTAGACCGAGTTGGCGCAATTTTACTAAAAAAACATCTTCTAATTGTAAAAATTACAGGAATTCTTTTTTATTTTCAATAAAAATTTTACGTAGCGACTTCAGATAACTTTTACGAACTGCTCGAGTGAGGGAACAGATCTGTTAAGTAATTTTGTTAGATTCAGTTCGGGGGGTTTCGTGATCTTACATTTAGATAATGCGCTGAGAAAACTGGGACTTTAGAATTCCGGTTTTAATAAAACTCTTAAGAATCCCTACTGTAGTGGATGCGATATATTAATAGTCAGAATCATTAATTATAAACATCTGATTTCGTATTGAGGATTGCCTTAAATGATGCATCTAAGTCTATGTATTTATCTTTTCAAGTATAATATATTTATATATATCATATAGGTCATTAGTTTTTTTGGGAAATTTTAGTTTTTAATATAAGTCAACACCAAATTATAGACAAGTCTTGAATGGAAGGTTTTTAGAATTATGCTAATTAATACTCGATTTAGTTAGTATTTAGTTATAAGATTTATAATATCAATATTGATAACTACACTTTTATAAAGGATGTGTATGTATATACTCCAACAACGATAAGGATCAGGTACAAATAAAGACACATGCTACATTTATTTAGTAGACACAGTTTTAGTGCTTGGAGAATTTGAGGTCGATTGAAGATTTTAACGGAGAGGGATCATTGAATGGGAACGTGCCGATGCTTGATTATAAGGGAACAATAAATTTGTAATTCATTGAAAACATTAACAAAGAGGTTGAAACGAAGACACAAAGTATTTGAAGTAGGCTTAGAGGTAGCTCTCGGAGAAGTCGAGGTCGGAGACTGAGGCTCGCGAGGAGCGGGTGTAGTTGGTAGAGGTGCCGTAGTCTGAGGTGGCGGTTGCTAGGTCGGCCATTACCGCCCCGCCGCCGCCCGTACCTTGCGTCACGCCGTCCGCCGCCGCAGCCTCCCGCTCCGCTAGCTTCTGTTTCAGCACCCGAATACGTTCCTCCTTCTGTAAAAATCACTCGCTGTCATATTTAGTTAGCTAATGTTTTGTAAGTTCTAAATTGGCAGACGAGCTCATTGGCCTAATGAGAGTAACACGAACCCGTAGAAACTATAAAGAAACAGGTAAAAACCATGTTTAGCCCAGTGTGCCGCGGCGGACGTAGCGTGTCGTCTATTTAACATCTTTCGGAAAATAGTGAGCGAGCGAATGAGTGAGTGAGTGAGTGAGTGAGTGAGTGAGTGAGTGAGTGAGTGAGTGAGTGAGTGAGTGAGTGAGTGAGTGAGTGAGTGAGTGCGTGCGTGCGTGCGTGCGTGCGTGAGTGCGTGAGTGCGTGAGTGAGTGCGTGCGTGAGTGCGTGAGTGCGTGAGTGCGTGAGTGCGTGAGTGAGAGTGAGTGAGAGTGAGTGAGTGAGTGAGTGAGTGAGTGAGAGTGAGTGATTGAGTGAGTGAGTGATTGAGTGAGTGAGTGAGTGAGTGAGTGAGTGAGTGAGTGAGTGAGTGAGTGAGTGAGTGAGTGAGTGAGTGATTGAGTGAGTGAGTGAGTGAGTGAGTTTGTGAGTGAGTGAGAGAGAGAGAGAGAGAGAGAATACTTTATTGCACACCAAAACATAATCAACATTACAAAACAGTTAACAAGACCATCTATTGTACACTTGTACAATATGTAGTCATATCGCTTAAAAGTCTTCTAGACAACCGTTTAATTAACAGATATTCGGGAATACAAAGACAGCAGGTATGTTGCGGTGTTCTATTAATAATACATTACTAAAGAGATTTGAATAGTGAATAATCTGAATAGTGAGTAGTCACTTTTTCAGTAAGTCGCTCATTACTTTTAGAGTTATTTCTTGACAATGACAATTCAACGTGTTAAATACTCATCGGTGCTAAGCTAACATAGACATCGCAACGTGAATGCCGCAACTCACCTTGAGTTATGTAGTCGAACTCTCAATGGGTTTTCATTAGTAGAGATCACCCTTTAAATTGAGACGCATAATTGCATCGCGACTGAAATATGTTTCAACCCACAAGACTATTCGACTAACGACTAACGATTTGACTGACGATAGTCAGACAGGCAATAAACAATATTTAGGTACTTATAAATAAAGAAAAACATTGCGAAATAGCTTGGCACATATTCGACGATGTTCACGATTGACTCCACGGTGAAGGAATAACATCGTGTAATAAAAATGAAACCCGCAAAATTATAATTTGCGTAATTACTGGTGGTAGGACTTCTTGTGAGTCCGCGCGGGTGGGTACCACCACCCTGCCTATTTCTGCCGTGAAGCAGTAATGCGTTTCGGTTTGAAGGGTGGGGCAGCCGTTGTAACTATACTTGAGACCTTAGAACTTGTATCTCAAGGTGGGTGGCGCATTTACGTTGTGGATGTCTATGGGCTCCAGTAACCACTTAACACCAGGTGGGCTGTGAGCTCGTCCACCCATCTAAGCAATAAAAAAAAAAAAAAAACTTCAAATATAATAAGATGTGTATTTTTAGAATAAATATTATAGTACTCGATATGGATCATCGATAGTGATGTGAATGAAAATATTTTCTTTGATTACTCTTGGATAGAGTATTGCGGGAGTTGAAAGAAGCAATTCAATGTTACCTCATAAAAAATATCTTGGTCGGTTTGGTCAGTTTTATCAAAGTTAAATTTGCGATCATACAAATAATAATTAAAAGTAGACCTAGAAAAATATTCTAATTTCTCATCAATGTGTTTCGTGTTTATTAATAATTATTATAATTAATCGATCGTAGTCAATCACTAACTATAATTTAACCAACAATTTAAAGAAGCTTAAAATCACTCAATGTAAACCTATCAATTTACGATTCGATACATCTACAAAGTAATTTACATTTAATGACGATAGAGGCCTATGAAGGATAATCGGATTCATTCGGTTGAATCAATCAAACGTATCGATAATTGAACTGATAAAGCCACAATCTTGCTGTTATTTGACGTATTTGTATTGAGCTGTTTTGTGCGTGTGTACTTTTTAGATTTATTTCGGGAGTCAGCTTAGGGTTCTGCATAGAAACTGTAAACATGAATCCTATTTAAGTCTTACAATCCGTATGTTACAGCTATATTTAATTAGTAGCTAGGAATATTAAGGATTGTACTAGCATAGTCTGAAAGGAGTCTTTAGCGGTAGGAGTCTGTGAGCTGGCTTTGCCTATTTCCTGACGCACAACAGTAACCTTAACTTAGCATCAGGTGGTCTATACTACCAATATTAATAAAAACACATCTAACTATATACAACAGGAAACAAACACTATTCAAATGCAAACACACTGTGTCTGTCTGATTCTGTGTTTTCTTAAAATAGATCTCAAAAAAATTATTTTTGTATCTCTATAGATGAATTTATCATCCATTAATGATCTCTTAACACTAGGAGCAGGCTTAGGGACCCCGGTAACCGTACTCGTCGAACTCGACAAAGAGTTCGCCGTGCAACCTAACCCATGAATCAGCTCGCTGAGTTTCTCGCCGGATCTTCTCAGCGGGTCGCGATTCCGATCCGGTAGTAGATTCATTCGCGAAGCAGCTACTCTTGAGCTGTTAGGTCCCCTTCGGAGGCGCTCGGGTAGCTGTTAGCAAATCCCAACCCTCCTGGCTGAGACTTTGCTCGCCTACCTGTCCTGGTGAAACTGGAAAGGCCTCCGGGCCACCAGTAATTTTTGAATCATAAAAAAAAAAAAAAGATCTCTTAAAAATGTTAGTTTAAAAGTAATATTATTATGTAAACTAGTTATAGAGCCACGACGGACAATATGTTTTATTTTAATCGAAATTTATCATTAATTCTAATCCTTACTACAAAACGTCGCTATTTGTTGTCCGATTCGAATAATCCTGAGGTTTATTAAATTAAAAAAATAATGAATATTACATCAACTTTTTGTAGATAAGATAGAAGTACATTATCAATTAGGAATTACATACTACGCATCTTTTATGATTGCTGATACCATATTTTTGGTTCTACCTAAGTCCAGGCTTCGCCTGAGAGGATTAGCTAACATCAGTTCTAGCAAGAGCAGAGCTTCGCTGAATCTACCACCGGATCGGAACTTCGACTCACTGAGAAGATCTAGCGAGAAACTCTGGTGGGTTGATACCATCTAATGACGAGTTTAAATTACTATGATTCGAAGTGCTCATCGTCTATGACAACTACACAACTCCTGTAAAGTTTATTGTTTCAACGTTACCCTTTAGAAATGAAATATTATTGTAGTAAAGTATGATTCTGTGATTGAATAAATGAATAATTTTCGTTTGACGCGCTTATTGCCCTGTAAGGTTACGTGGAGCCACGCAGAAATTGTATGCAATGCATTATGAAAAAAAAAACTTTTTTCTTTCATCTTCTTGCTTTAAAATTTAAAACCAACTTTCTAAGCTCGATTATGCTTGCCGTCAATGAGTAGTCGTAAATTTTAAAGCAAACCTGTTTGTGGCTGATTTCAGCACGTGATGTGGGAAGCTAATGTTGTATTCTCAGGTTGAGCCCGTGAGCTTTTTTTTATTGCGTAGATGGGTGGACGAGCTCACAGCCCACCTGGTGTTAAGTGGTTACTGGAGCCCATAGACATCCACAGCGTAAATGCGCCACCCACCTTGAGATACATGTTCGAAGGTCTCAAGTATAGTTACATAGGCTGCCTCACCCTTCAAACCGAAACACATTACTGCTTCACGACAGAAATAGGCAGGGTGGTGGTACCCACCCGCGTGGACTCACAAGAGGTCCTACCACCAGTAAAAAAGCTATAGTTCCACGCGAAGTTGGAATATCCCCTTAGACTACCAACGATTAGGTAGGAAAAGAAGCTAATGCTGTTTTTGGGCCTATGTGATCGCATGAGACACTCACTTAGAGTACAAAGATATAGAAGACCGGTAACGCCCGTGTTATTAGTTCGTTCATAAGCGTACGTACTTGTGTAATTAATTTTTGTAATTCTTCATTTTCTTTGACTAGTTCCCGGTAGCGTTCCTCGTCGGCCGGCGCGGAGCCGGAACCAGACCCTCGACCGCTCTCCACGCGCTCGGTTGGATGACGAATCACTTCTATTACCTGTTTAGAGCGTTATTCATTTATACATGTTACATTAGAGTATTTTTTTAATTATTAAGGCGTTATAAATAAATAAATATTTTTATATATATTTTTTTAAGTTATACTTCTTTAGGCGCGTTATGAAAAATTGATGAGAGTGAAATTTTACGATGCGCGCGCACCGTGACACAAAATTAACAGAATGAAGTTGCCCACTAAATCGCGACGACCGACGTAACTTGGCGAGTCTGAATGTAGCCGCAGGTGAACTTTCCGAACCGCACCGAGAATTACCGAATTTATACGATGTCAAGAAAAGGGATGTCCAATATGCGTGTCTGAGGATGTTGTTTAATCGATTTTTTTTCAAATTGTTAAAATTTTAATTAAAAAATAAAAATAAAATATATCTTCTTACGCGCGTATATAAGTACACGCACCCTTTTTTTATTGGCGTAGATGGGTTGACGAGCAATTGGACCAATCGATGGTAAGTGATTACCGGAACTCATAGAAACGGTAGCGTAAATGATACCATCCAACGAAGATCGAAAAGAAGGACGATATTTTTAATTCTATGGAATTTTCAATGTCTTCATTTGAGCCGGACCTTTAATTGTTTTGAGGCAAAATTATAGGAATTCCTATAGCATATTTGCTACATGCCCTATATCCAGTACTTGAAACATCAAGAAAATACATAAAGATTTTCTGACCGCATATTTCGGTAGATTAGCCATACTGATATCTTTAATCAGTAAAAAAATGTGCCTAATTTATCGATTGATAAGCTCTTTCTGGATTGAAGATATTAATTATGAAATCCAACGAGATATCTGATGATGATTAGGCAAAAATCTGCTAGGCTAATTTGCATCCAAATTACCGGAAGAATCACTCCAAGTTACTAATGTATTCAAATTGAAATATAGTAGAGCGGAAAAAGATAATTGGTATTCGTTCACTTTCATTGTTGCAAAAGGCAAACAAACCCTTTATCGTAAACACTACTAATAAAACGATTTAATCGAATATAAATATGCTGGTAATAAAGACGATATTCTATTCCGTTAAGCTTCTAAGGATTACAACATAGTAATTTTCTAAGTAATTGCTGTAATCGGTTTAGTGAAAGAAAACTAAGTGATTGATTTATCTTCGACGATACTCAGTAGCTAAAGTTGATTGTATTGATAGTAATGTTTTTTTAACTATTCATTACTCGTAAATGTCAGGTATGTACACGAATATAATTTTATTACAATATGTGAACACGATAAAGGTGTTGCTTTACGCTAATTGCGAATGTGATAAAAGTAATAGTTTTATTTACAAATATTGTTGTTTTAAAATGTATTTCGTATTTAATTAATAACTAGTATTTTTTTTTTTTTTTTTTTTTTTTTTTTTTTTATGATTGAAAGTTTACTGGTGGCCCGAAGGCCTTTCCAGTTTCACCAGGACAGGTGGGCGAGCAAAGGCTCAGCCAAGAGGGGTGGGATTTGCTAACAACTGCCCGAGCGCCTCCGAAGGAGACCTAACAACTCAAGAGCAATTGTTTCGCGAATGAATCTACTACCGGATCGGAATCGCGACCCGCTGAGAAGATCCGGCGAGAAACTCAGCGGGCTGATGCATGGGTTAGGTTGCACGTCGACCTCTTTGTCGAGTTCGACGAGTACGGTTACCGGGGTCCCTAAGCCTGCCCCTAGTATTAGAGCTGAAGGCAT
Organism: Bombyx mori; assembly: GCF_030269925.1. NCBI lineage: Eukaryota > Metazoa > Arthropoda > Insecta > Lepidoptera > Bombycidae > Bombyx > Bombyx mori. The sequence goes on from NC_085121.1 coordinate 6,977,743, forward strand.
CTAATGCAAAGGTTATTGGATCTGATGGATCCGTAAGGACGTGTCTAGGGCGTCGACGGTGACTGGCTCCTGCATGATCAGGATTCGGGGAGTAGTCAGCGGCGGCAACGATAAGGCGATTATCATGACGCATAGCCTTATCGAAGTATCGTTCCGACGCTGACTTCATGTATTTCCGAATTGATTCGAGGCCCAGGTCGTCGTGTAGGTCAACGTTCCTCACGAACCACGGAGCCCCGACAGCTAACCTGCAAAAGCGGGATTGTAGGGATTGGAGGGTGTCTATGTGTGTGCGGGCCGCGTGAGCGAACACCACACTCGCGTAAGTCATGACGGGCCTTATGCAAGTTTTGTAAAGTGTCACCTTGTTCCGAAGGGACATTTTACTCCGCTTACAGATCATGGGGTAGAGTCTACCGAGAATAAACGCGGCACGGTCACGGACTGATTTTATATGCGGGCGGAATGTCATCGATGCATCCAGGGTAACGCCCAGGTACTTGACCTTCCTGGCCCAGGGTATGGGTTGTAAATAACTAGTATATGATTAGATACCGCTTTGAGACGTCAAAGATTAATTATCAACAGGTCACATGGTTGGCCATGTGGCTAAATAAATTAGTTTGTTGTTAACCCGAGAAAGTGGTACAAGGAGCGCGGAATGTATATTTTTTATCTATATATAGATTTTAAATCTCTAACAGAAGTATGCCGTTATGCATTGAAGATATCATAAATCGGCGATTAAGTTTTCGCGTATTTGATATACAATATCATGATATAATTTTGTGCCATTTTGTTTGATAACTGGCTGCTATTTTGAATTATAGGTAGAGAGACAATGCCAATTTTTGTAGACATTTTGGGACTTCTGTTAAAGAATGCGACAAGGTTCAAGTCTTGAGAGTCATCTCTTGATATTAACTATACTCCAATATCGTGGTATTAATATTATGTTACTATTAGTAATAAGTGACACAAAAAATTTTCGTGGCTTATGTTGTTGACCTTTTTTTCTTTCTAATAAAACTTCTAAAACCCTAGTAAATTACCACAAAACTCACCTTAGGTACGAATATTAGGGCCATACTCAGGAAGCAACAGAAGACAATCGCTAGGGAAACGAAGGCGAACGCTGCGTCTTGTTGACTCGCAATGACCAACGTAACCGGCGCAGTGATAAGGCACAACACGACCACGTTGTATATGCTCATGCCGACGTAGCGAGAGTCATTAATCTGTCGAACCTTCACCGAGCGTGTCTCGTAGGCCAGGAACAGTCCGAAAACTAGCACCAGGCCTTTGTACCCGTACATTACGCCTACAAAAAAGTATAATTTTTTTATTGCCTAGATGCGCGGACGAGCCCACAGCCCACCCGGTGCCAAGTGGTTACTGGAGCCCATAGACACCCACAACGTAAATGCGACACCCACCCTGAGATATAAGGTCTTAGTATAGTTACAACGGCTACCCCCCCCCTTCGAACCGAAACGCACCACTGCTTCACGGCAGAAATAGGCGGGGTGGTGGTATCCGTGCGGTTGCCTTGTGGTTGTAGAAGTTTATATGTAGAACAAGCTTCTGCTGGTAGGATGTTATGTGAGTCCGCTCGGTTAGGTACCACAATCCTGCGTATTTTTTGCCGCGAAGTAGTCATGTATTCCGATTTGAAGCACTGGGACAGTCGTTCTATTATAGCTTGTGACTACTGAAACGGGAAGCATTGGCGCAATCCTTCTATTATAAATCGCGACTACTAGGTACTTCAGGGTAATCAGTTTTCCAGTAGTAATCGCTAATATATTCAAGTTGTGTTACTTTAAGCTCTGCAGGTTACCGTAGCTCATATATATCAAAATGCCGCTATTATCTTCAGACAGGAAGACTATTGTATATTCTGTCGCAATAGTCTTAATATTATTTTAAAAAGATTGTCTTCAAATCAAGACGCGTCTCTGCTACGCACCAGAAATGGGTAGATGAAATAGTGGTACCTATCCAAAGTGGTTAGAATAAAACTACTACAAATGGGTTAGGGGAAGTACTCGCATGTGAAGGTCAGGTTGTGTCACACCCGTAAATTTTGATGGCTATTGGCTATATGAAATAAAATCGTCGGGCCTGAGCTTATTAAATGTGTAATATTGAGTACCTATACTGATGGATGAATGAAACTTAATTATACTCGTATGGATTTATTACAATGAATGATTATGATGCGTTTGCATCAAAGGCAGAAACAAAAAAAAATACATTTCAGCTTTGATATGAATCCAATATTACTATTGCTTGCTGAATTTAAAAACAACGCAAGTAGCTTTGGCTATAATCTTGAGTTTTGGGGTTTATTTCTTTTTTAAGTTGTTTGGTAATTCAAACAGCACTTACTCATTTAAAAAAAAAGTTAAAAAAAACGTGGACGCTTTTAAGAAGTTTTAGTCATCAATGCCTTTGAATTGGATTTAAAAGCATTGTGAAAACACTTGGAAACGGAGGTAAAATACTGCTGTTTACGACGCTTAAAAGTTTAAATTTAATTTGAAAAGTTAGTTGCTGTCGCAAATTAGTTACAGTAACGAGAAAACGGAAATTTTCAAAACTTAATTTACTGTTTGCTGTACTCTAGAACCCCTCATATTAGATCATCATTCATAATTATTACTGATGGTAATTGGGGACCACGAGATTTTGAGAGTTTTAATTTTTAATTAAAACTTGGTTCAGCTAAATTGCTTCAGGAACTCCCCGAAAACTGGGTCTCGTGGCAACACGTTGTTTTATTGGCCGACTTCTCATGTGCAACATGGAGTTTGATGGATGTTTTTTACAAGGCAAGTTGTGAATAAACTGAAAAAATTATTCATATCCACAAGGAAATTTAACATAAATGCAATTTTTTTTTTATATTGACGGCAAAAAATCCATAGCGTACTTGGTTGTAACTAATTACCGTTATCGTTAATACATGCTGACAATTCTTTGAGAAAAACAGGAGAGGAGAGAGAATTTCATTCAAAAGCTCTTTTGGTCGGTGACAAAAATTATCTCTGAAAATACATTGTGGTTGAATGCAGTAATTCTATGGGTAGTCGTTCATCACACATACTTTCTTTCAGACAATTCTGTTCATCACACATACTTTCTTTCAGACAATTCTTTAGATCATTATATCCTGTAATTGTAAGTATTGATAAAGCATTCCTTACCAAGCCACACGGTGTTATGTTTGCTCTCACAGTGTTCCAATTCGGGTCGTATGTGCACGTCGTCGTCGTGATGTCGCGGGGCTTCCAGGGGGAATGTCTCGACGCGTCGCTGCAGCGGGTCCCGGAGCTGCCAAGCTGTCAGGAGTGCAACGTCTACAACGAGCAGTCCCCCGACCATTGTATACAGTTTCCAACCATGAATGCGTTTCTGAAACCAAAGAAAATTGTAATCTTCTAACGATACATACTTTTTGGAACGAAGTTCCTTATGGGACGATGCGGAGGGGTACCCTAACCGGGAAAAAACGTCCGTAACGTAAGATTTTTATTATACGACCTAACTTTGTAATAACGTACAAAAAATAAGATATTTTATTTTATCATTCATTGACCACGATCTCAGAGCGTTCGTTTGCGCAATACACTAACTCTTATGCAAACAACCGTGAATGAAGTGTACCACAATAAGTTCGCACGTTACCGAATGACTATGAATTATCATAAAACACGCACAAAAAACAGGGCAAATCTTTGTAAATAATAAATTGAATAATAAATAAGAAATCGAATCGGTTGAATTAGGTCGATATCCTTGGAATAGTTGAAAGATGACCCCTGATGAAGGTGAAAAGAATATATCTGTTTTGTGGAACCGGAAAACGTCTAGACGGTTAAAAATTTGTTGATTTGATGGAATTGAAAAAGATTGCGCAGCTCTAGAAGTTCAAGAGCGACAATATGTACCGGCAAAGTGCAAGAACGAAGTTATTCCTCGTATCGGAGGGCAAGATAGTTTTCGAGATGCTGAGCCTTCTTTAAAGGGCCCCATATACGGAACGATCCGTCTCCACGATCCGACGTTTCAGACCAATCAAAAGGACGGATCCATAGTGTATGTGAAGATCGTTAACGATTTACTATAACATACACTATCTATCCGACCTTTCGATCGGTCTGAAACGACAGACCATGGAGACGGATCGTTCCGTATATGGGGCCCTTAAATGATAATGATACGCTTTGAGCGCTTGAAGCGGCTGGAGAGCTTGCTCTACGCTCCTGGTACTGCAGATGTTCGTGAAAGACGATAACTAACCACGATTTGGTTTGACAATAAAATATCAAACACATCCAGCTGATACACTCTAAGGGAAGGTGTTAACAAATTAAGTTAATGAAATGCTAAATTCTTCCAGTGCGACATATCGATAAAGTTCTAACACACCCAAATCGTAATTTGATTGGCAATTACGTCGCTTGGGCACGATTCGTGTCGAGAAAATGAAACGCCCCTAAATTGGATGCGTAGGACGAGGTGAGAAATCGTTGCCTTCACTGAAATCAATTTCAATGTGACCTCGTTATGCCCTGTTTTCTTCTCACCCCAATCATTGTACATAAATTTACTTTAACGTAATTTTGAGCGTATTTCAAATACATATTTTCAAGGTTGTCATAAAGCGACATGAACAAAATCTTTAATATTAACATCAGCTTAAATTCCATTAGAATTAATCGTTTGAATGGAGTGTCGGTATACTTTTTCGGAAACCCACAAATTTACAATTTGATAAAAGAAAATATAATGTCGCTTGATTGTCAGAAACAACATTTAAGAAAGATTATTAACAAAAAATTGTATAATATAAACTAGTTAAAAATAGGTCCATCCGTTATAGATTTTCTAAAATATAAAAGACTTTGATACTTGGGGCACAGATAATATACATATCATGTCTACGCCTGAAATGAAATGAAATGTATGAAAAAGTTGGTTAATTATGATTGAAGTGAGTATTTTGGTTAAGCATTGTTTGAAAATAATGTGTGGTGTATTTGTTAATTTAAAAAAGGTATCGTTTTTGTTAGTTAGATATCATCTATTTTCTTTATTGGCTAATTATCCAATGAGCCAGCAAGTGATATGCATTGTCAACAGAATATGTTATGAGCGCTCTTGATCATGTTTCATTTAAGTATCTTTATGACTGATGAATCGTGGCCTAAAGGATAAGACGTCCGGTGCATTCGTGTTGAAGCGATGCGCCGATGTTCGAATCCTAGGCGAGTACCAATTTTTCTAATGAAATACGTACTCAACAAATTTTAATGTTCACGATTGACTTCCACGGTGAAGGAATAACATCGTGTAATAAAAATCAAACCCGCAAGATTATAATTTGCGTCTGGTGGTAGGGACCTCTTGTGAGTCCGCACGGGTAGGTACCACCACCCTGCTTATTTCTGCCGTGAAGCAGTAGTGGTTTCGGTTTGAAGGGTAGGGCAGCCGTTGTAACTACACTTGAGACCTTAGAACTTATATCTCAAGGTGGGTGGTGCATTTACGTTGCAGATGTCTATGGGCTCCAGTAACCACTTAACACCAGGTGGGCTGTGAGCTCGTCCACCCATCTAAGCAAAAAAAACAACGTAGGTGCATTTGAAATCTTGAAATTGCTGTCATTAACTTTTAAAACACTTAAGTATTACAGAAATGGTTCTTTAATACGAATGCGTGCTTAAACAGTCCAAATATAGGTATTGGTTTAAGATTTATTGCGGGTGAACGTTTTTTGCAATTGGTTCAGCGCCAAACTAATGTTCGTAATAAATTTTCCGTTGTTAAAATGTTTTAAACACGTTACTAGCCTTAAATGGAACCTTCTATGTCTAGTATTTGAATATTAGTGTATCTCTTTTTGATCATATCTGTAAACTGTTACTATACAGATGAACGGGAATCACTTTGGTTGTGTAATACCAAAAAACTTGTCTTTAGTTCGTCTCACTGTCATCGTAGCGAGATACATAAACTAAAGCTTTAGTTAAATTAATAAGTGTTTTATATATACAGTTTTTTAGATATTTTTAATGAACAAAAAAGAAAACAGATGAATGCTTCCTCGATATGGGATGGGATACACTTCATCTATTACGGTAACGTCTGCTACATTATTACCCATGTATTTGTTACTGGCCTATTTGTGTTCAGCTGTGTTTGTTCCATAGGGTGGTTATTCACAATATGACACTTAGCTTTGTCTTATTCGCAATGGTCGAAGCACTAAACAATTTTAAAATGATGTTCAAAATTCCTCACCTTATTATCAATTTTTGGTTTAGTCGTATGTCGATGTACCCTCCAGACTTTCGTAAACATTGCTCCATATGCCATCGAGAATCCTGTAGCCAAGAGCCAAGCTCGGGCAGCGCACAATCCATTGAAGTGTTGAGGTAGTACCCATCGCCCATCGACGCCCAAAGCTACTGCCGCACAGAGACACACGCAGCATCCACAAAGCATTACGGTGTTGCAAGCCGGGTGGGACCATTGTATTACTCTAAAAGTTAGAAAACGGAATGGAATATAAAGTAATAACGAAATGTTTTAAGGATTTAGACATACATATATCAAGAAAATCCCGTAGACCTTTAGTCACAAGTGACTCTAGTGTTAGTGTTATGGTACGCTCGATCAAGGATATAGCTGTTTGGTACTAACACGGACACTTGCTATAAAGAATAGCGGCGGTAAAACCATCAATGGCTCATGCAATATTGACAAATTTCAAGCAGAGTGTAAATTTTTTGCCGTTCACATAAAAATATAATGCAGGCTTATTGATACCCTAAGAATATAAAGCTGGAACAAAAACGTTACGAGAGCGCAAACTGCCAGGGTTTAATGTCTATGACGCTGTTCTCTGGCAATAAAATAAGAAGTAACAGGATTACGATTCTGATAAATGGAAGCCATTGATGGATCGCACCGATACTGTATTGAAAGCACAAGGACTGTTGCCAATTTTGCGATGATATATCACGAATTTACAAATACAATGTTTTACAAAAACATTGCGTTGGAACCCTTGTTTTTACGAGTAACGCAATGAAATTGAAGAGGGTAGAATTTAAATTATTTGAGTATCATGAACGACATCTGGCAATAAAATGTGGAAAGCTCGGCTTCATAGAAATGTATCTAATGAATTCACGAATTTAAATACGTTGTTAGTTATTTGATTGTATTAAGTCATTTTCCTAAACCTTGCTTTAATATGATCTAAACAAAATTAATGTTGACTAAATAAGTCCACCACCAACTTGCTGAGCACTTTATGTTAAAGAAAATGAGAAATTTATGATTTTAGTAATAAAACAAGCATGCTCATGATGTGAATCAAGAATTAACGCGCTGAAACATCAAACGCGTTTACGATTTAAAACCGATCCACCGTATCATAAATTGCCCTAATTGATTTACCAGACCCCTGTCGATATCAGCGAACGTTCGGACTCGTATTCTGTCACCCGGGGCTGACGTTGACAAGGGGTCCTTTAAACAAAATATGACCTTACCTTCTGTGTCTATGCATTATATTAAATACGATAAGAGCTATGGCTGCCAATATTCCAGCGATGCAGAGGGCCGTCATACACGCGAAAAGCGGCAGAGAAACCGTTCGCAGCTCATTGACGACCACAGTTCGATCGGGAGGGACTTTTCCACCTGTCATAACATAAATCTTTGATTTTATGTATTGGTGACGAACGTAAAAGCTCGCGTAAAACTATTATTTATCGTTTAGTGCTACGAATAAATAAATATTGCCGTTCGACTGGTCTCCTTCCAAGAGTTCTTGTTGGTTTGGTTTAACGACGCGGTTAAATTAGTTCTTATGTGTAACCGGAACTGTATTCGCACTTTGCCCTTTAGCTACATTCTCGTAAAAAAGAAATCATATCAATTCCTTTCTAAGCTTTATTATGTTTGGATCGCTTTCTGTTGATGCTATATTATATTTATATTTGTACTGATGGTAGGACCTCTTGTGAGTCCGCGCGGGTAGGTACCACCACCCTGCCTATTTCTGCCGTGAAGCAGTAATGCGTTTCGATTTGAAGGGTGGGGCAGCCGTTGTAACTATACTTGAGACGTTAGAGCTTATATCTCAAGGTGGGTGGCGCATTTACGTTGTGGATGTCTATGGGCTCCAGTAACTACTTAACACCAGGTGGGCTGTGAGCTCGTCCACCCATCTAAGCAATAAAAATAAAATTAAAAAAACCTTTGAGAGTAGTTTTACGATAACGTTTTAATTTTGATATCTAATGTAATTTCGGCACTAATTTTAATATTAAAAGCATAATTTAACCTAATTACTTAGTTTACGTGGTGACTTAATCTTAATGAATTAATATTTCCAGTTTGGAGGGTGGGATGTTCATTATATTTATATCAATGAGACTTTGACCTCATGTCTCAAGGGGGCGTTTACATTGGATGTTTATCGGCTTCGATAACGACTCACTCTTTTACTACTTCAATAGGCAGAAGAGCATTTCCAACCGATCGTTGATTTTCAGGAATTGAGACTATGGTTTCATAGTATTATTAATCGTTTTCGTTCAATTGTAAATTAATATTCCATAAACAAAATCCTTTTAATGTTTAGCGGCTCTGTCGTAGCAAACTGCCATTTGGACCAGTCCGTATCATAACGGGTAAGACATACAGTGTACTTGTACCGACTGATATTGGAGCTCAAATTTGTCTGGAAGCAACTTTTCTGAGTAATAATTTGTTACCCAACAAATATTAATAAATATTCGCAATCATTATCCATTTTCAAGATAAAAGAATAACGACGCGTAATATAATGAACCCTATTTAAATTTACAAAACTTAACCGGTGGTAGGACATATTGTGAGCTCACGTAAGTGGAGAGGCATCTACCACCCTCTTACTTTTGCTTTGAAGCAGTAATGCGTTCTTGTTTGAAGATTTTGATCTGGTAACTACTCAACCCCAGATAGTCAGAGAACTTGGCTGCAAGCATTGAACTACGAAATCGTGCAAAAAAAATTAAAATTTAATACCTCTCGTAGAATATAGCAATTAGAAAAAAAACACCTCATTTTAATTTAGTCAATTATTCTTCCCCTTCCCTGCTCATGTTACCTGATTCATTAACGTGGATTAATTAAAATTTACAAAATGTTTTTAAAGGTGGATTGTTTTTATAAATAACAATAGAGTCGACAGAGTTTGAGAGTTAAACGAAGCGGTTTCTTATTACATAACGATTACGATGATAATTTGGATTTCCTTGAAGATAAATTAAGTTAGTATTAGGTCACGTTGTAGGTACTACTGGAGATATCAGCCAAGGATGGTTGGCGTAAAGCAAGCGGTCGGTCGTAATACTGTGCCAAATCTCGATAATAAGAGGACATGTTGCGCCGACCCCACATAATGTGGGATAAGGGCAAGAAGAAAGAGATACCTGTACCATTGACCCGTACTTGAACGCAGGAGTCACTAATACTGTCACCTGTTTACGTTTTCTGGAATGTTCCGCTCTCACACCAATAATAAGTAAGAAAGAGTTTACCCGTTTACAAAGACAGCGTATTCAAATATGAAACAAAATGCTTTATTCGCACCTTACAATTTACTTGAGATTTTATTTTACCTATTCAGAGTCATGTTCGTTGACGGGCGATGGCGGGAGCTTGATTTACTTTTCTTAAATTATATTGAAATAACCAATTTGGTTGGGATGACGTGACGTATATTAGATTTTTAGGTTGTTTTTTTTGCTGTCAAAAGATTTACATGTTTGCATTCATACAAAGGGATTATGTATTATGGTAGGCATTAGTTTTTAGAATTAGAATTGGGATTTCGCTATACGTGGGCTTTAAGAAATGTTGACGGTTTTACATTAAATAGTTTTAGACCTATTTTTAATACCGCTTTAGATAGTAATTTTTGGCAAAGATGCATCGGTCCAAACTTTGTATATCTTGTTGGAGTCTCAGCGAAGTTATGTTATATAACTCGCGAGTCATTTGATGAAACATCAGTATGGAGTGAGGCAATTAGGGCAAACCTTTTCTAATATTTGAAGACAATCGTGCGAATGAGAAGCCCTTTATTAAACTAAAATGGAGACACTTTCCGCCACTTATAGTGTTACATTACGAGGAGGCATTGTGTAGTAAAATCAGTTTTTTTTAAGGGATTAAAAAGAGATAATTTTCCTCGTTATTTTGATTACGATAGTAATAGGTACGCGAGCGGTGATTACCTACCCGTGCTGGCTCAAAATACGCCCTATCACCAGTACAATTATTTACATTTATTTGAATTTTTTTTATTATTGTAATGATACATGTACTTACCGACCCACCGTTCCCGATCTAGCCAAGTAAGGTTGTCTGCTTGTGTATCATAATATCCAAGTTTCACGTAATGATTGTCTGTTAATTGTTCGATTTGTGTCAGAGCTATGCGATCACCTTGAGACGAAAATGCTACCAATCCCTGTGAACAAAATCTTATTATTTAATAATCGTAATTATTATTATTTATTTATATTTATTTAAAATATTATTAATTACATAATATTTAAAAAAAAAAGATATTAAAAATACAATTTTTAAAAAAAAATAGATTGCCGCTGAGGGCGGTGTCTACGACACAAGCCACCACTGGTTAGGATTATTATTATTATTATTAAATGAAAATCAGTAGTACGATTTATATAGAGAACTTAATTTCTTTTTATAAAAGTCCAATTTAAATATACAGTGACTCAAGGAATCAGAATGACTTTTAAATATCCAACCATTTCACCAATCAAGAATTTGTTGGCACTTGCCAGTAATTCAAACACGCTTAGAAGGCCTCAAAACAAAACTTCTAATATCCTCATTAAATTGTTTGAAGGGTGACAAGAATGTGGCTTACTTGAGGCTGAGTAGTAATAAACGCTCCAAGACGCTAATTACGATAGAGGATTCTCCTTGAATCTCGTTAGAAAGATATGATATAACGCGGAAGAAATTAATTAAAATGGCGAGTGGCGGGTGTCACTAGAGCTTTTTTTTATATTTTTTTATTGCTTAGATGGGTAGACGAGCTCACAGCTCACCTGGTGTTAAGTGGTTACTGGAGCCCATGGACATTTACAACGTAAATGCCGCCACCAACCTTCATATATGAGTTCTAAGTTCTCAGTATACCTATAGTTACAACGACTGTCCCACCCTTCAAACCGAAACGCATTACTGCTTCACGGCAGAAATAGGCAGGGTGGTAGTATCTATCCGTGCGGCCTCATAAGAGGTCCAACCACCAGTAAAGTAAGTAAAGTGGACATAGTTGTATCATCTTAAATAATTACATAACACCAGAGAGCCAAACCCCTTTTGTTGACTGTGGCAACTATTTTAATTTCTTATGTCGGCGAAGACAGACGACGTACATTTTTTGTAAATTAGTTAGAACAAAAACTGCGTTCATAAAGAGACCACAGCTGAAACTAGAAAATTTTGTGCTTATTCAAAGTCTTAAGAGACCGTTTGCATTCTCGGGTAAATGATTGTCAGAATTTTACTAATACTGTTCTGAGATCGATGCCATTCAAACTCTTTTGTTCTATAAAAGTAAAAAAATCTATGAAATGTGTTCACACATACTGAGTAAAATTTATAAAAATAAGTAATAGAGATCCGCTCTGCTATCTAAACCGATAAAGTATTTAAATGTATAATAACATATGTAGTTTAATAACTAAAAAAACACGCTTAAATAGGAAACCGAATTGCCAATTAATTTCACATTTTTTGTGAATTGTCATCGGTACAATACAAAATTACAGCGAAGTTATAAGATTACTATATTGTCGTCGGTCTTTTATAGGTGTGCAAATTTTCAAGCCAATCACACATATTAAAGTTGGTGAAAATGTTGTTCAAAGATTCCGTTCTATACAAAAAGGCTTGTTAAAAAAAGCGTCTTATTAGTTGCTATTTCGTCTCGTAATAAATATTTCTCCAAAACGGTCTCGCAGTCGCAACAAAAGTATGTACTCTCATTTATGTTGAATAAAAATTTTTTGATTTGATTTGATTTGAAAAATATTAACGGCAACAACAATTTGACTAAAGAAAAAATATCTAAATATTAAAATTAAAATTCATAGATAAGAAGGTTAACAGGAATTCCATGAATTTTTAACTCGTTAAGCCCGAACAAGAAAAAGAGCTTTATTAAATTTGAGAATGTAGGGCGCTTTTTTTAATTTACTTTAGGTGAAAATACATTTCAAAGTTAATTGTTTTTTTTAACATATTACGTTTCAGTAGATAGGAACAATTCGTGGTCCAGTGCCGTTAATGGCGTAGTTATTGCCATGGCATGCATTAGATGCATGAGGTCAAACTTTAATTTGTATCAGAGTTAAAGACTATGCTACTGCATATACATATATCTGTACGAAATGCACCATTGCTGTCGGTGGCTGCTTAGAAAATTGGGGGTATGCAATCCATATTGATTTGTAGCTGAAATAGACAAAACTAGCTAGACAAGGCTAGCTTTGTCCCATGACACGATGTGGTTCATTTGGTATATTAATTTATTAGTAAGTAACTTCTACTAAAAATAAATATTATTACTATGCAACTTAGTGTAAGGTGCACTTTAAAATCGGGGAGTTCCAAGGATTTGCAAGCTCACTAAGGATATTGCTGGTACTGACACAGACACGTGCTATAAAGGAGAACGGCGGTAAAGCCATCAATGGTCTAGAAAATATTGACAAATTTCAAATAGAGTGAATTTTTTAAGGGATTCACGTTTAAATAACATAACTGAAAATAAAACAGAAGTTATTTGTATAGGTAATGAATGACATAGCAATGAATATTTCAAATATGTCTGTGCTAGAACGGAAGACTAGTTTTGGGTGGTTTCTAAACGAATTTCTGAATTGGTTAATAAATTTCAAATGTTATAATTTTTTATTTTGGGCAGTAAAAACATAATCAAATTCTTATTGCGTCGATATTCCATAATCTGTTTCGCCCAACGTTGTTTATTAATTTTGGCAAAAGTTTGACATGCACTGTATGTTTATCTTTATTAGTAAAAGTACACGCGAGAGTAGGAAGACGTAAAGAGATAACGCGGTACTCACCGAAACACCAAGGAACGACGTCGAATTTATGGCTTCGTAAATGTCATCAGCTATTTTCTTGTTTGTGTACGTGAAATTCTTCAAACTCAAACCGCTCTTCTGCAGTTTCTCCATTGTTTTATTGAAAGCTAAAATTCGGTTATTTTATCGCATTTGTTAATTGACCTTTGGAGTCGTTTTTTAGGAAATAGAAGTAGGACCTTGGGAGTGTTAGTAACATTTTTTCTTGTAGTTTCGATTAGTGATAAAAAAGTATATATAACATTGTTAATGATTTCAAAATTAATACAAATTTAGAGTTAAACGTAACTATTGTATTGTTTATTGCAATTTTAAGTTGAAATATTCCTTGTACTGATACAGTCGTCCAACAAACATTTTTAATGTATTTTATAATCTTCTGTTACATTAGCCAAATCAACTGTTATATAATCAGAACACAGTGTTGGTTCATTTACATTTTGTTCTTAAGTTTGATACGAATGACTATAATTTTGACAAGTAAAACAGAAGAATTATTTTTCGCTTCGAATACTTATTAATTAGATTATGTAGGAGAGAGAGCTTTCTCGAAGTAATTTTGTTCCTAGAAGTTGTCTGAGTAGTATTTCATTTCATTTTACCAAGAATTTTGAATAGAATAGAATTAGAATAGAAAATATTAAACTTTATTCAGCACCATAAGCAAAAAGTTTATTATTCGATTTAATAATTAACGAGTGTTATCTTATAGCTTAAAGCGATATCTTCCGAGAAATCTTGTATTGAGTGGCCTTATTTAGTGAAAATAACGGTGATTTTCTATCAATACAATGTTTTTTTTTTTTTTCTTTTTTTTTTTGTAAATAAATAATAAATAAGTAAATATTTACTAACAGTCACGCCACGTTAACTGGTCCCGTGATAAGTTCGTAAAGAACTTGTGTTACAGGTACCAGATAACGGAAATAAATATAAGATTTTTATTATACACATACACATATTTAATATACATCCATAACCCTGGAAAAGACATTTATATTTATCATACAAATATCTTCCATTGGCGGGATTCGAACCCGCGACCCCCTTGTGTAGTGACCATGTCACTTACCACTACACCAGACGGCCGTTATTATGTTATTAGTTATATGTTATTAGTTACATTGTTCGATCGGCATTTTTATTATTTACGATAGGCTAGCTCTTTCCCCACCTGAATCCTGGAGCATACCCTAAATGCCGCTTTTTACTTTGAGACACTAGGTAGAAGTAGTAGTTTCTTAAAATATAGCGTAAAATGAAACGTATTATTTTTGTTCAAATATGAGCTTACATTGAGACGTTAGGTATAAATTTAATTTGTCTAATTAAAACGGAACGAATTACTGCTAGGCAGCAGCAGAAACAGCTAGAGTGGTGGTACTTTTTTTTTCGCGGCAGAAATCAAGTTCTAGTTTTGATGTAAACAGTTAATATAGAAAAATGATTACCCAGAGCAACAGACCAGACTGCATCATAAGCCAAGGGTGCCTCTTGGTAGCCTTCCGGATACCGTTCTCCATCGATGTCGTAGCCAGCTTCGCGGAGTGCCTCATTTAATCTTGACCTGACGACAAAAATGGCATTAAGAAATTTAAAATTCCAGTTGCAAAAAAATCTTTGGGGAATCCGGTTTTTATGAAAAATGAACATGTGAACAATGCTTAGTACTTCTCTATTACTGTTTTAGTCATCAAAAGCCCACTGAGTTTCTCGCCGGATCTTCTCAGTGGGTCACGTTCCGATCCAGTGGTAGATTATGCGAAGCACTGCTCTTGCTAAGGTTAGTGTTTATAGCGTCGTCAGGTGAGCTCATCTACTAGTTCTGTGAATCTAACTAGTTTAACCCTTCGAGGTTATTAGAATAAGTATGAAAAAAAGTCATTAAAAATAAAAATAAAAGCGTTAATGTTAAAGTTGTAACGTTTGTTGATGGTAGTATATCGTGAGCCTACACGGCTAGGTACCAAACACCATTTTGGTTATTTTTGGCTCCAAGCAGCTATATCTTCCTTTAAAGGATCAGACGTCTATTAAGTAATACAATTAAGATCTCGAACTCATATCTCGAGCTAAATGTCCTCCAGTAACCATTTAATATCAGGTAAGCCGTCACCGTTTACCTATTAACGTAATAAATTACCTTTTTTTTTACTAAAATTTGAATTCTTTCTTAGTCGTGACGCAGTTTCGATAACGTTTTGATATCCCGTTAACCTCGAATGAATGACTAGATCGGCACATTGTGTCAACCGAGGGCAATTGGCCAATAAATCACATATTAACGGTTATAAAGGCCATTTCTAGGTCGGGGTCTCTCGGGGCCCTTGAAATCACCGAAATGGCACACGAATTGTTCAGTGATTACGGCACGGATAAATTAATATCTAGACAAATAAAAATGTATTTTCGTTTGTGTCTCTGTCTATCATTATCATCATCATTATCAGCCCACAGTCGTCCACCGCTGGACGGACATATGTAGGCGTCTGTTCTGTAAGGGTTCGTATCCGGTTAATCCGGTTGTGATGTTATTTGGAATAGTTGCTGTTGGCATTACAGAAGTGTCTGTCATAGTACCATTAACTTACGGTAGATAGCGCGCTAGGCTTCAAGAAATCGACGTTCCTCTTCAGTTTACGACAGTTTTAAAACACAATACTTAAAAAAGGCTAAGATTCTGCTGAAGGATTTGTAAAATCACAGATACCAGCAATGTATTGTACGAGAGGAGTACCAAAGTAAGCCGAGTTGCTTAGGGATCTGAACGGATTATTCTTATCCGGGTTAACCGGGACTCGAGATAGCCTGGCCTCAAATAGCAACCGTTTCCGCCTTATCGTTTGGACTCTCTGAATCGCGTTTGACAAATGCGGTGCGATTTTTCGTTAGTTTAATTCTGAAAACATTACGCGACTACCTCTTTTTGACATTTTTTTTCTTGGATTGACAAACGAGAATTGACGTTTTGAACTGGTAGGACCTGTTGTGAGTCCGCACGGGTAGGTACCAACACCCTGCCTATTTCTGCCGTGATGCAGTAATGCGTTTCGGTTTTAAGGGTGGGGCAGCCGTTGTAACTATACTTGAGACCTTAGAACTTATATCTCAAGGTGGGTGGCGCATTTACGTTATAGATGTCTATGGGCTCCAGTAACCATTTAACACCAGGTGGGCTGTGAGTTCGTCCACCAATCAAAGCAATAAAAAAAACAAAAAAAAAAGAGCTCACGGTCCAACTGGTGTGACGTAATTAGCGGAACCCATTAACATCGGCCTATAAGCATAGCGCTACAAATCACTAGTGCGGGCCAGCAGCTGTGACGACATTTTGATCGCGTTTACTGAAAAGTTTGGCCGTCTGTATTTGAACAATTAGGAACTCTATATTAAGTCTGTATTTTATTATTCTTATTATTTCAAGTGAATACCTATCCCCTATTTTGCGACCCGAATGAGTATAAATTTCATAGTATATAAGCCTTCAAATCGGAAATCAAAATTGCTTCACAGCCGATGTGGACTGGGCAGTAAAAACTGTCAGAGGTCGATTCTAGGACTTCCTGCCAATTATTATGCAAGCTATAAATTTTGTTACACCCTGTTATTTCTTCATCACAGAAATCAGTCGGGAGCACGTGTTGCTTGAGTATTTATTCAGAAAAATTGATTAAAACTAAAGGATCTGAAACTAAGCATAAGTGCGCCACGATACGAACACATCGAGTGTGTTGCCAAATACGCAACGCATACCCCGGAATGTTATTGGCATCAAATTATTTATTTGACATGTATAATTTTTAGATATACCTCGATTTCAAGTTTGTCATACTGGATGTGTATTTTTTTGCTTAGATAGGTGAACTAGCTCACGGTCTATCCAGGGTCTACTGAAGCCCCTATGAGCTTATCTATACATCACAACGTGAATATGAATCAAGTACGTATTTCATTAGGAAGATTGGTGCTTGTCTGCGGCATTCGAACACTGGCGCAGTCGCATAACTCGGTACGAGTAGATCGGGCGTCTTATTCTTTAGGCCACGACGATGACAGTAAAAAAAGTTTTTATAGCATTAGTAAGTAGATGTGCGCACGTCGTATAGAGAACTTATTACACAGGCATCTCGTACGTGAATTTAATTATTTTTTTGAAGTAATACTTCTTTAGGCGCGTTATGAAAAATTGATGAGAGTGAAATTTTACGATTCGCGCGCACCGTGACACAAAATTAACAGAAATGAAGTTGCCCACTAAATCGCTCATTACAATACGACCGACGTAACTTGGCGAGTCTGAATATAGCCGCAGGTGAACTGTCGCGCATGTACACTCGTAAAAAAAGTGTTATTAGCATTCATGTTTTAGTAATATAAATGACAAAATTATTATTTAATATAATTCATACTAAATATTATTAAATTATTAACGTTAAATATTTATTATTAATTATTTAATATTTAAAAAAAAAAAAAAAAAGTATAATTTCTTACGCGCGTACATAAGTACACGCACCCTTTTTTTTATTGCTTACGTGGGTGGACGACCTCACAGCCCACCTGGTGTTAAGATATTCTAAGGTCTCAGTATAGTTACAGCGGCTGCCCCACCTTTCAAGCCGAAACGCATTACTCCTTCACGGCAGAAATAGGCGGGGTGGTGGTGCCTAACTGTGAGGACTCACAAGAGGTCTTACCACCTGCGGGTTTGATTTTTATTACACTATGTTATTCCTTCACCGTGGAAGTCGATCGTGAACATTTGTTAAGTAAGTATTTCATTAAAAAAATTGGTACCCGCCTGCGGGATTCGAACGTCGTTGCATCGCTAGATACGAATACACCGGACGTGTTATCCTTTAGGCCATCACGACTTATTTCACCATCGGTATATCTTTGAAACCAGAACGCATGGCTGCTTCGCCGTTGAGGGCTTCCAATACGCTCTGCCACCATTATGTACGTTTAAGATTATTCTTGATAATCAAAATCGAATAATAACAGTAATAAGGAAATTATAAGGTGCTTCAACAAAACCAAAAACTTACCTAAAATCTTCAGATGTCATTCCGGATATCGTAGTTTGGTTGGCATTTTGATTCCACATTAGAGCTTCGGTTGTGAGGTGACCTTCGGCCGCTTCTCTCATCTGTTCCACCGTGCATTCGATGCCTTCCCGTTCTAGATTCGTCTCGAACCAATTATCCTCATACCAACCTAAAAAAACGATCTTTATTAAGAACTTAGGGCTTAATAACTTTCTGGTTGACTCTTGGTATTTATAAAACTCCCCAACACAGAAGGTCAATGCATATTACATTATAATGTTATAAATTTAAAATTATATTATTAGAATAATATTATTATTATTTATATTTATATAATAATATATATTTTCTTCTTCTCTATGTATAAAAATGAATTGCTGTTCGTTAGTCTCGCTAAAACTCGAGAACGGCTGGACCGATTTGGTTAATTTTGGTCTTGAATTATTTCTGGAAGTCCAGAGAAGGTTTAGAAGGATTAGGAAAATACGAAAATGCTCGGAATTAAATAAAAATAACAATTTTGTTTTCCCTTTGATGTGTCCCCCGTCGGACGTAATCCTTTTGTTTGTTTTAAGTTTATTTTATACAAAAGTTTAGGTCTTTTAGTTATCGATTGAGGTACTAGAAAGTCTGCCGGGTCAGCTAGTTATTATATATAAAAAATGGCGGCACTACTTTTAATAAAAAAAATTTTTCGCTATTGTTTCTTTTTGGAGCCTATTTTTGGAGTCTCGACTTGAGTTTTTAGTCCAATATTATGTATATTTAAAATCTCGCATTTCATAGACGTCTAAAATATTTAAAAAATTAAAATCGAGAACGTATTAATTAAAAATGTTATTTATTAGAATTTATTAAACGACTTGAAAAATGTAGATCTGTGTGTAACCTTAGTGTGCATTGACCTTTAATGTCGAGATTTATATTCATCAAAATTAAAATCATAATAAAAAAATATGAAGGTTTTATTCATTGCCGTAGTTGCGCAAACGAACTGAGAGACGTCCTTTATTTGATAATAATATTTGTATATGGTAATGACGATTGGTAAGGTAACCGAAAATGACTTAAATACAGCGAGGGTGATAATACCTCCTCCAGCAATTCTCCTCACATTACTCCAGACTATCACAGCGATAATCGTTCATCGTGGAAATCGTGGCCAATAATTGAACCCCATCATAGTCATATCACTCGAACCGCCGCGGACAATTCTAAAATATTTATGATGCTTCGTATGTATGTGAATTAACGCGTTGCATGTAGGAATATATTGCGCATGTCATTGTAGTAGATGGAGCGTGACATAAAACTTTATGCCGAATCTTTTTTTTGTAAAACTATGAATACTAGTGGTCCCGCAGTAGTCGAAATTCGACTATAATTAATTGAAATTATAAGTTTCAACATTATTATGGTCCTATTGTTACAGATTTCGCCAAGACTACACTATAGACAAATATTCGTAATATTAAAGATAAACAAAACTAACCTATTCTTTTTTTTTTTTTGTGATTGAAGGATTACTGGTGGCCCGGAGGCCTTTCCAGTTTCACCAGGACAGGTGGGCGAGCAAAGGCTCAGCCAGGAGGGGTGGGATTTGCTAACAGCTACCCGAGCGCCTCCGAAGGAGACCTAACAACTCAAGAGTAGCTGCTTCGCGAATGAATTTACTACCGGATCGGAATCGCGACCCGCTGAGAATATCCGGCGAGAAACTCAGCGAGCTGATTCATGGGTTAGGTTGCACGGCGAACTCTTTGTCGAGTTCGACGAGTACGGTTACCGAGGTCCCTAAGCCTGCTCCCAGAGCTGAAGGCGTCTAGTGCGAAGGTTATTGGATCTGATGGATCCGTAAGGACGTGTCTAGGGCGTCGACGGTGACTGGCTCCTGCATGATCAGGATTCGGGGAGTAGTCAGCGGCGGCTACGATAAGGCGATTATCATGACGCATAGCCTTATCGAAGTACCGTTCCGACGCTGACTTCATGTATTTCTGTATAGATTCGAGGCCCAGGTCGTCGTGTAGGTCAACGTTCCTCACGAACCACGGAGCTCCGACGGCTAACCTGCAAAAGCGGGATTGTAGAGATTGAAGGGTGTCTATGTGTGTGCGGGCCGCGTGAGCGAACACCACACTCGCGTAAGTCATGACGGGCCTTATGCAAGTTTTGTAAAGTGTCACCTTGTTCCGAAGGGACATTTTACTCCGCTTACAAATCATGGGGTAGAGTCTACCGAGAATAAACGCGGCACGGTCACGGACTGATTTTATATGCGGGCGGAATGTCATCGATGCATCCAGGGTAACGCCCAGGTACTTGACCTTCCTGGCCCAGGGTATGGATTGACTAAAGAGAGTAATCGGGGGTGTGAGATTCCTCCTCCTAATACGGGAGGAAATCCGTGTGGAGCTTCCCCTCTGAAATAGCACCGCAGTACTTTTCGCTGGGTTGATGTCTATGCGCCATTTTCGGAACCACTGTCCTAGGGCTAGGGCTGCGCTCTGAAGCTTCTTCGCGATTAGGGACTTGTTTCTACTGGAATAGTAAACAGTCGTGTCGTCGGCGAATAAAGCTAAATGGGTCGGCGGCGACCGGGGAATATCGTTAACGAATAAGCTAAATAGGAGGGGTGAGAGGACAGAGCCTTGCGGGACTCCAGCTGTGAGAGGTCGTGGGGAGGAGCGGGTTCCCTCGACTCGATATCGAAAAGAGCGGTTCGACAAGAAGTCCCGTATGATGAGCACGAGACTATCCGGCACACCCATGTTGAATAGTTTGAAAATCAAACCGTTGTGCCAGACTTTGTCGAACGCTTTTGCGACGTCGAAGAAGAGAGCTCCCGTGTATAACGGTTTTGGTCGATTAAGCCCCACAAGAATGTGCTCCGTGAGGCGGTGCACCTGTTGAACGCATGAGTGATTTGTACGGAATCCGAATTGTTCATCGATGAGAATGCCCTTGGATGAGACGAAGTCTCTGAGGCGTTTGTAGAGCAGACGCTCATACAGTTTGCCTAGAGACATGAGGAGGCTGATCGGGCGGTAGCTCGTCGGATGATTTTTTGGTTTACCGGGTTTATGTATGCCGATAACGTCCGCTTCTTTCCACACCGCGGGAAAGATACAGTTCGCCATAGCGGCATTGAAAATAGATGCCAACATCACGATGATTTGGACGGGTAGAAGTTTAATAACGCGATTGGATATACCGTCGGAACCGGGAGCCTTGCGAGGACGTAGGTCTTTGATCAAGTCTTTAACTTCCATCGGGGTGACGGGTGGTAACGCATCAGAGGGTGGCAAGGAGGCTCTGCGTTCTACCTCACTGTCTACTAATTCTACATGAACAGGGTCCACGGATTGAGTGCTGGGCGTACACTGGGTTTGCAATGTATCGGCCAGCAGCTCTGCTTTTTCGTCATCATCGAACGCCGTGAGTCGGCCTGAGGGGCCTACGAGGGGGGGCATAGTTACTACCGTATCCGATTTGAGAGTACGAGCTAAGCGGTAGTAAGACCTTTGGGAGGGCGCGAGTCCTTCTAAGAAATCAGACCATCTGGCATCTCGGACTTCGGCGATGCGAGATTTTACGTCGCGTTGTAGGGCACGCATTCGAATACGATTTTCCGCGGTAGGATACCTGTCGTAGGCGCGTATTGAGGCGTTCTTAGCTCTAAGGAGTTCCCTAATATCGTCGGACAATTTAAAGCGGTGAAGGAAGTCCTCCGCTACAACTTGTTTCGATGACCTATCTAATGTCGAGGTGATGTGTGACGTTAAGATGTCTATGGCTTCAGCGGTATCCTGAGGAGACGGGGTAGAGTCCGGGCTAAACGGTAGCGATGGTGGATCAGATTCAGCCAGGCTGATGCCCAGCGTGTGCCAATCCACCACAGTCCTCGTGACGGGAACGGAATCGGGAGCGCGACCGAGCTTCATAACGACGGGACGGTGGTCTGAATCTAACTCTGAAACTACTTCGATCGAGTGTAAGCGCAGAGTTACGTTTTTTAATAACGCTATGTCGAGTATATCCGGGCGATGCGCGATATTTAGCGGGTAGTGAGTCGGGATTAGCGGAGCGACGATATCGAAGGCGAGATTATCGACTAACGCGTCAAGCCGCCTGCCATTCGGGGTTGTGGTGTGTGAGTTCCACCTGATGTGTTTACAATTTAGGTCGCCCGCCAGAATGACAGAGCTCCCCATGCCGAGCAGCGCCTCGATATCACTGCTTAGAACGATCTTATCCGGTGGAAGATAAACGGACGCGATAACGATCGGCGCGTGTCCCGTCAGTGAGATTCGGCACACTGATGCTTCGATATTAGCGAGCGCGGGAGGATCGAGTGGGACGCAATGCAGGGCTCTTCTATAGTAAATGACGGTACCACCACCACGAGCAGAGAGCCTGTCGTTCCTGACCATGTTATAGTTCGCGATTTTAGGGTCACGGCGCGCGGGCTTAAGTAGGGTCTCCTGCACTAAAAAGATATCAATTTGATGGTCACGCAAAAAGTCAGAAACCTGATCACGCTGGTTTGCGAGACCGTAAGCGTTAAAAAATCCTATCGTTACGGATAGGGGCTTTATTCTACTTATATACGCCATTAATTACCGGCGGAGTGAGGGGAGGACGTACGTATTTAATGACGCGTATACGTCGGCGTATTCTTGCACAACGGCGATAAAGTGTTGTGCAGTGGAGGCAGAGCGAATGGCGTCGCCCAAAGCGTTAACGCGCTCAAAGTTGATCGACTGAAAGAAGTCGATCGCTAAAGCGAGATTGTCGGACGCGGTCGGAGGGCAAGTCGCGGGAGAAGGACGAGTCGCGGGGGCGGGACGAATCGCGAAGGAGGGAGTTGTAGCCGTGTTCATGTACGGCAGCGGTTTCGCCCAGGCCGAGACACTGGGCACCGGCGCCGGAACGAACGCTGGCTTAGCCTGCGACACAGAGGGTGCCGAGGCTTTGATGTCTGGGCCGGAAGCTCGGAGGTGGTTTTGGCGGGCGACGCGGCGATTTATTTTCGGGGCTCGGGGGCATCCGCGGTAATTTGCGGGGTGACCCTGTGTTCGACACAGGACGCAGCTAGGCGGTTCCGTCGCGGTTTTTTGATCGCGAGTGCAGAGGGCCGTGGCGTGATCGCCTAAGCACTTGACGCATCGGGGGTGCGCGTGACAGTTACGGGAAGAATGCCCGTATAATTGGCAGTTATGGCACTGGCTAGGTGTGCCTTTCTTGTGTGGGGTTTCGACTGCGATTCCGGAAAGGCTACAGACCGTTCGGATGTTGAATATTTGCTTACCCTCGGGGGTAGGCTGGAGGGCGACGAGAACCATATTATATGGCTCTCTTCCGCGGCCTGTGTGCATGCGGTGTACGGAGTTAACCGGTAGGCCTTTTTCGAGAAGGTCGGCCTTGACGAGCTCGGCATCCAACTCTTTAGGGATGCCACGTATAACGGCACGGAGTTCGCGCTCCTCCTGGAGCGTATATGTGTGGAAACTTATACGCTCCTTACGGAGGTAAGAAGAGAGGGCCCTATGGTCGTCGGATGTTCGAACCTTAATTTGAATGCCGTTCGCGAGGTTACGGGCATTCGTGAAATTGATATTTTTGGCCTTAAGGGCCAGGGAAACTCGTTCCCAAGCTGCCTTCTCTTGAAGGATTACCGGGGGAGGGGTCTGGACTTTATTTTGTGCCACCGGACGCGGCGACGGAGTGGCACGGGCTGGAGGCGCAACGGGAGTCTGAGGGCGGGGGCGCGACGCGTTCGCGGCTTTGCTAATTTTAGCGGCCGCGGGAGCTCGAGACTCCGCGGCACGCTTCTTACCCTTTTGCACCAGGGTGAATCCATCCGTCGATGAGGCGGGAGCGAGGTCGACCTCCATCTCCGAGTCAGAGTCGGAGGACGAGGAGGCGGGCGCAGGTGACCTACGAGTAGGTGTTTTGGACGGCGCGACGGAGGCCGCGGATGATGATCGCGCTGCTGGAACGGTGACCACGGCGGACGACGCAGCAGTTTTACTCGCCACTATAGGCGACGCGGGAACGGCAGGCACGACGGAGGCTGCGGTGCTCGATGCAGAAGCTTTGCACGCAGGTACAGGCGACGCAGGAGCAGCGAGCTCGGTGGAGTCCACGAGAGGGCTCGCAGTGTGATCGGCCTTGAAGGCCTGAAACTCGGAAGTGAGCTTTGGGTAGCGAAGCCGGAGAAATTCCGCAAATACAGCATCCATGACGTCTACGTGCCCAGGTGGGGCTACCCTGGGTCTTAGAAAACACTCGCCTTGAGGCGAGGCCCCGACTTCTCGGACCTGAGCGGTTCTATTGAATACAGGTGGCGATGCGGCACGATTACTACAGGACAAAGAAAAAACACAACAAAACGGAAATAACAAAAAGAAACAAAACAATTAAACACTTACAGGAAGACAGTTTGTCGGCAGATGTACCACGAACACAGAAATAACAAAAGGAAACAAAACAAATAAAAACTTCCAGGAAAAACACTTGGTCGGCAGATGTACCACGAACACAGGCCGCGCGAACAATGGCCGGGCTAACAAAAGCCGGGCGAACAAAGGCCGGGCGATCGAGTGAGTGGTCGATGAGCACGTCCGCGCGAGACAGGTGCCTCTATCGGAATGAACCTATTCTCAATTTGGCTACAGACTTTAAGTAATAACAAAAGTTTGACAATAAACAAAGAGTATATGTGTGTGTGTCAAATACATGGTAGTGTGTGTAATGTTTTCCTTATTGATTTAATGTATTCCTAATCCATAATTAAAAAAATAAATTAGCATTCTGCACTTCTTCTCTATATTCTCTATACGTGTGGAAAATTTCATAATGCTCCGTCTGAGCAATTTTTTTAAAAAGGGATACAAAGTCTTTGCTTCACTTATTAATATATAGATATATCTTTCACACAATAATATAAAAATACATATTTTAACGAACGCCTAAATGAGGCGAACCTATAGACGAGTATCGGTGTTAACAATTTTTGCATCTCTGAAATTCTATTCGCTGTTTTCTATTTTTTATTCGATGCCACTTTCAAATCGTGAGTAATTATGGTACGTAGGTAGATACTGTCAAAAAGTAGCAACAGTTAATAAGCCAATTACGTGGTAAAAGTGGAATGATTCCGTTTTATTCGTACAGCAAAGCGGCGCCTCACCCTCGACCATTATTTATCCCCTTTTCTCTATCCATTTCCTTTGTCCTGTTTGTTAGTACGACCTGAGGCGAACAAATGTGTGTTTGTTGTGTCGCTACAGCGTGCCCGAGCCTCGCGGCCACGTATTTTCACGGAACTTGAGCGAAATGTTTTTTTCTGAATAGCAATATAACTTTCATATTTTTTTGGTTCTTTGTATAAACACGGGATATAAATTGCGTAGTTTCAGTACAAGGTTAGGCGGTAAATTTCACTTTGGTGTCAATTGTTCATCGTTATTCAGCTCTTGGGATTTAGTTTTTAGCGTGTTTTGTTGAATTTGGCGATATAATTTGTTCCTCCATTTATCATTATTATAAGAGACAATACGATAAAGAATTATAATTAAAAAAAGAGAGAAATTGTATTTTGGAGCAAAGTTATCTTGAATTAAATCTAGTCCAATCGCCACTGCTTTAAATGAAGTAATATTCACAGAAGCAAATAATAACTTTTTGATGTGTAGGAGGAGAATACTTTAGTCCCAGTCAGTGAAGCCGAACAGACGTTGATAGCCTGCCGAACTCACCTTGGCAGCCAGCCAAAACTGCACAGCACGAGCACACTCCTATCTACCGAGCTGGGTAAACCTCGAGAGCGTATCTCGAACTAATTTGAGTCCTTGTTTACGGATAATATCCAAAAGCATAACACTATTCCCCGTAATTAATTACTCAAAGCGTACTCCGTCAGACAGGAGGCGTAGTGTATTAATTGAGAATAGAATCCACATTGGAAGCAACGCAGTCTCTAAATTGCTATAGCTACATTAATTAGCGCTGGCAGACGAAGGCGGAATATAAATGCTCCTAAATTTAGAACATTAATGAGAATTGATTCAAAAGACAATCGCCATTCGTAACAATAGTCAAAGCGCGAGTCCGCGCGCCTTGCACGGATTCATGAATATCCAAATCAGGCTTTATTGGCCTTCTGTTTTCGTTATTGCTTTTGAAGTAAAAGTTAGAACAGGTTCGTATTTAACGGAAGGGACTCACGGCACGCTGAGGTGCAAAATATTGTCAACCTTTCTAACGAGGGTGAGTTACCAAAATTGGGAATTCAGTAAATTGTTCTCGTCCAGGTATGCTTTTGGGCGACCCAAACACGTAAACAGCAAAATGTTTGAAGCCAAATTATAAAGTTAATTTTAATCGTTTCCTAAATTTAGCCGGATTAATTATCGTACTTAAAATTTCGCATCAATTTTGTTTTTCTTATCTCTAAGTATAATGCCGCTACCCTTAAGATGGGCTTGTGTCTCTACCGTACGGCACCTTGCACTCTTTAAGCCGGAATACTCTAATGATTTACGTCAGAAACACCGTGCCATCCTGCCTAATTTTTTTTGCAAGCTAAGTAAAATCAGCTTGTAGAATGATTATTTTTGTTTCAATTCATTTGAATATACCACATGTTTTATATATTCACCATACTTTCTTCTAGTACAGTTCTTCTTCTTTCTAGTACAGAATTAACGGATATCATCATCGTTCCGCCAAATTCTGCCGCAGCTGTTGAAACTATAGTCAAATATCCCTAGATGAGTGAAAATATTTGTATTTGGGATTTGAACTCCAGTAACCATGTGTCCAGATGCACCGTGTGCTATTTTATCTTAAAAATACAAGCCCAAACAATTCATAAAGTTAATGAGCCGCTTCAATTAACGAAATAACTGCCAACCTGATAAAGCACGGTAATCAAACCACATCCATTATCGTTAACTGATAGTTCAACCGCTAATGAAAACCGCAGATCCGACCAAAGCACAATGATTTGTGGCCATAAGAAGACGACTTATATAGCAAAAAACAATCGTAGCCATCTGTATGTATGACAGTTACTTCAGAAGACGGTGACACTGACGTTTCTTACAGACACGATCCACGATATTATAAAAAGGGTTTTTAATATTGAATCAATGTTACAGAAAAGATCAAAGAATAGAACAAAGGTACAGATGTTTTGTGCAGAGATCCTTGCCCCATCAACTATCAAAGCAATTGAACCATTTATTAAAACAAACGATTTGATAAATTGTGATGTGTAAGATTTTCCAATTCTGCGACTAGAAAAAGGTATTAAGGTTTCTAAACTTTGTTTTCAACATCAATTATAGGTGTTTGGTCATGTTATAGAATTTTATAAGACAATGATTTGAATACGAGGTGCGGTTCGATCGTTAGGTATTCGTCTTTTTACGTAAAGAAGACACAAGGTGGACGAAGAATACCTCGGTAGACTCTGAAGGCTCCAGTACCCCAACACCGTGCTTTGTTAATAAAATAACACAAGAAATTTATGGAATGTTATAAATAATAATGAGGAAACATGCTGACGTAGCTGGTTATTAACATAACGGTACTGTAGTTGTTCACATCAATCAAAATATTTAAATGTATGATGATAAATCGAATAAACAGATTGGTTGCAGAATGAAGTGTCTGTCAGTATTTTTAAGGTCTGATATTTATTCATGTTTTGATCATTCGTGCTCAAAAATGTATAAGCCTTCAGCTAAAGGAAAAGGAAAGAAAATAATCGTGATCCGAATAATTTGTTTTTCTAACGTAATATGCTGTCTTGGTTTAAGGGCAATGTAGTCAACTATATACATATCAAGGAGTCCCTTAAGCAAAATCTCACGTTAATATTAATTCTCTGATAATCTTCTTGTAAGTGTTTTAAATAGAATTTGCATAATCATTCACTTTTATAAACGAAGCATTTGAGTTTTATTAATTAAATAACTAAACACATCTGTATCTCTATGATTACCATATCCAGAAATATAAAGTGCAAAAAGTGCCAAAGCGTACGATTCAAGGAATTTACATAAAAAACATAAAGACACAAAATTTGTAACATCTAAGTAAGCCAACTACATAGTTAATGTATGGACGAAACAATGCAAATATTTCTGCTTTTGTTTTATAAGACTCCCGAGCGTCGTTGCCGTCTCTGAACTAGAATTCCCCACTTTTTCTCAGGATTTTTTCTTTGTTCCATTACTGTCACGCGCCGTGGTTTCTCCCGGGAGAGTTCATCCGGGAAAATCATTAATAAATATCTCAGTCAGACCATTGAGACTCATTTATATAAATACAAAGAACTACGAAACAAAGTGTGAAGCCAAGTTAACAACAATTTGACTAAGTGTTGCTTGATGACTGACTGCATTTTTCTTCATTATTTTTGGCTTTTTGAAAACATTTCTTAGATAATGTTTAATTCGTATTATATTATCTTTACTTATTAATATCGACATGATTCTTTGTGGTAATTGCAAGTCTTAGGTATACTTAAAGCAACTCTTACAATTTAAACTAGGGTTTAATATTTTATTTAACAAATTTTTGACGTTTCGGCTGTTAGTTTCTGAATGATAAAAATGTTGTTCCTAATAATAAAAAGTTATTATCTTTTTACCTGTATTTATGTAGATCTCTTAATTTCGCGTCAATGTTTTATTTTTTCATTAAAATTCGGAAGGATGAGTGGTTTAAACCCAGTGTGCACAATAATCTTAATAACAAACATGCTCAGACTCAAAATGTTGTTTCCGCCATAACATTTCAAGCTAGCTTCATATTTCTTTACTGTTTTCCATAAATATCGGCTAAGCCTTCTTCATTTCCAAGTAGTCGCGAATGTTTTAGCCTAACGTTATTTTTTCTACAATCCTCGTTTATTTATCAAGGTTTCTTATTTCGCTCGTAATTATTCATTTCAATGGGGTTTTGTTTTAAATTGTCCTCATATGTTCGAGTTGAGCAGGCAATAAGCGGATTCATATTTCACCGTCTGCCAGCCCGATAAACGACAGCGTTTTGCAGTGTCACCGACCTCGGTGAAGGGCAGATGTTTTATGAAATTACATATACGCCATTGCGGTCTACAAATTGTGTGTACATAGGACACACCGAAAAAGGGACGATCTGTTGTTTAGGTGTCAGAAATCGAAGCTGAGATTATCGCGTACTTAGGATAATGCTATTTAGAGGGTGACCACGAACTTAGTTTTCCTTAGAGATTTCCACAAGGAGTGAAAATGTGTATTAAACTTCACAGTCACGTAATAAATAAGCATAACTTTTTTCATTGTCTATTCTTTCAGAGAACAAGCGCTGACTTTTAACTTTGTTTAAAATTAAAGAGAGTCTGGATAATCGTGTAGATTGCTTACTGTTTATATCTCTCTTTAACCTGTAATGGGTCTAAATATTCTTCTTCTTTGTTATTTCCCCACCTTATCCTACTAGGTGGGGTCAGCACGGCAAATTTTCTTGTTCTATTCTCCTCGATCAGCCGTCATCTCAACACTCACTCCTCTTTCTCTCATATCGTTATTCACACACTCCATCCATGTCTTCTTCGGTCGACCTCTTCCCCTTCTACCTTGCAATACCATTTCCATGCATCTCCTAGTCACACGCATCTCCTCTCTACGCATCACATGTCCATGCTACGCTAACCGTCCGCTTTTTAATTTATCAATCACCGCGGCTATTTTCACAATTCCTCTGATATACACATTCCTTATTTTAATGGGTCTAAATATTATTATTACAATTACAATGCGGGATAATTTTGTGGTGTGTTATCAAAATGTTAAGCGTCTCGAGTTTCACAGATTACTTGTCAATTTGACCACTCAAATATGATTTTGAAAATGAAATAGTATGAAGCTTACCTATAAAGAACCACACGTAGGATTTTCCGTATAGTCTATGCTTGTATACTTCACAGAGTACTCTCCTGGCTGCTACTACGTAGAACAGGCCGACGATCACTCTCGCATCTTGACGACGAAGATTCCTCACGGCGTCTGCTGGGTCTGATAGAAACGATTGGCGGGTTACGATTTCGATCCCGGCCTTCTTGCAGTGAGCCTCCAAATCTTCGACAGTCTGAAAAATACTCACTATTTACTAAAAAAAATTTTTTGCACGCCTATATAAGCGAATGAGATCATGGCCCCCTAATGTTAACTATTTACCGAAACCTATAGACATTACAGCGTAAATACCGCGGCTTAACTTGAGACATGAGGTCAAAACCTCAAACCTATCTGTGTAGGCCCTCAAAAGTAATTAAATCTTAATTTCTGTTACATTTGATTTATATTACACGATGTTATTCCTTCATCGCGAAAGTCATTCGTAAATTTGTGCTCAGTAAGTTTTTCAATTGAAAAATTGGGTAGGTGCATGCAGGATTGGAACGTGGACGTTGTCACTTTTCTCAACATTGGTACAGCGGGCCTTTTATCCCTAAAGCCGCGATGACTTCAAGTAACTTTAAGCACCGTATTTGCATTTTTCAAAATAGTACTTTATGTTTCAAATATGAAGTCGTACGCTCTTTCAACAAACAGTTTTTTACGCGACGAATTTATTGTAAATTCCCACTGTTAAACTACATACGATTTATTTTAGTGAATTTCGCATTGAGGATTTTGGTACACACACACATACGAAACACGTAAGCTCCTAGTTTAAGGAGCTCCAATTTGTATGCGTATTATATTCATTTTATGCTTGAATAGCTTTCCTCTTGATTACATGTGCGATCCCACGCATCGACGTAAGTCACTTCCAGTTCATCTTAATACACGTTTAAATTATTCCCTCAGATGGAAAATTTAATGGGAGCCCGCGGCTTGAGATCGGCTGCTTCGTCGAATATTTATAACTTGCACACTTCTACGAAATTGAAAAGTGAGATGAATTTAAATATGATTTATTCAACATATGTTTGTTGTTTCGACTGAATAAATTCTTAAACATCTGATTGCTCCAAGAATCGCGGTGAATAAGAATTTTCCGAGAGACGAGATAGTCAGGTAAGATTTCCGAAGTTACTCGAGCCAAATGTCTGTGTTTATGCAAAACTGTTCTGGGCTCCTTTTGTGTTTCTTTCGTAACGTCGCGTTCATCATTATTACATGAATATTTTCAGTGGCGGCGCGCCCCGTTTTCCACGTGTGAATTTCAGTGAGTTTATTTTTTCTGCGTCGACGAATATAAAGAACGCTTCAAAAGCACTTACGCAGAAAAACCGGGGTTGCTCTAATTACATTGAAACCAGCGTGAAAAACCCGGCCCCATTCATTGCGAGTAACTATAACACTAGACTCCTCGCTTCGCTCGCCTGCGCTACTAACAAGCGTTCTCGTTATACTCATAGTATGTATTTTGCTCAATAAATCACCATCGTAAAGTTTGAATTTAAAGAGACTCAGTTAGAAATAATAAGGTACTCCAGCGACATTGTCGAATTTAAACTTTGTTTGCTGTCATTGATTAAATATTGATATATCAAAACAATCACTATATTTTTTTATAAATTAGGACAAATTAAAAAACAGATTTCGTATTTTTTTAATGATAACAATATGATCTGATGATGCTGAGTTGAAATTAAAATGAATACCTACTGATTAAAAAGAAACAAAATTAAATTTTTAGGCAGCGGCTTGGCTCTGCTCCTGGCATTGCTGAAGTCCATGGGCGACGGTAACCACTCACCATCAGGTGGGCCGTATGCTCGTCTGCCTACGCGGGCAATAAAAAAAAATGTTATTTATGTGTCTTACTTAGTATGCACGTAGCACGTTGACGGAAAGGATGATGTCAACTGAAAGTATACAATGACCCTAACAAAATCTCTTGATAAATTACAACTAGCTTAATTTTTTAAGAATTTTTTCTTCTGAATTTACATAGAACTTAAGAGCAGTCGTTAAAGTTTCCAGCTCGACGAGCAGCGAAAGACTTAAAAAAAGATTTATTTTTCGAAGAAATGTTGTAACCTATTTCCTTAAATGTCTACTTCCTTTTTAAGAGGCTTAACATAAAACGTGTCATCCTAAAAAGTGAAAAAGGATCAGTTAATTGTATCATAATAAATTCTTTGCTCGGAGAAAACGGAAATTTTCAATTAACACAATTTTTAATTTGGTTTTACTCAATAATAAAGAAACGCTTGGATAGAATGAAAACACAAAGTCATTAAAACTAAAGAGAAAAAAACAACTACGCTGTGTATTGAAATAATAGTAATAGATGGTGTATTGATAAAGAGCTATTAGATACATCCATTAATCATTGGAGACCGCAAATAGGGGTTCGAATCATTTTCATTTCGCACATACGTAGCTAATGCTAGTGACTAAACGTTGATTTCATACTGTTTATTGAGTCGTAATTCGGAATTTTGACCTTCAACGACTGAAAAGTAATTTTATTTTAGTTAAGTTTAATTAAATAAAGTTAATTTTTTTTTTTAGGTTTTTGTTTTATTATTATTTGATTTTTTTGTTTCTTATTATTATTATTGCTTTTGTTTTATTCCGAGATTGTAGTTATAAATGGTATAAATGAAATGTTAATGAATGTAATATGGATGCAAAATCTGAAGTAAATGAAATAAAGAAATAAATAAAGGTCGATATTAAAGTTTGTGTTATGGTTTTTCGAAAATTAGCACAAATCTTTGTTTTCTTGTAATGAATAAAATGGTATTAAAGTATTTAATTAATGACTATCTTAAAAATATTTATTTGACTATATTCATACAAGAAATTGAAAAATAAAGTATAAATAATTAAATCTGTAGAAATTACAAAGGGTGCTCAATCTTTAAGTAATATCTTCCAGCAGACCCGTGAGAGGAGTTTAGAATTAGAATAATCATTAATAGTGATGTATGTATAGGTAGGTAGTTATAAAGAAGATAACTTTATAAACATTCTATTCAAGGTACAACAACAAATTGAGTACATAAACGCCTATAAGAAAATTTATACAAAATATTAATTTACTGGTGGTGGGACCTCTTGTGAGTTCGCGCGGGTAGGTACCACCGCCCTGCCTATTTCTGCCGTGAAGCAGTAATGCGTTTCGGTTTGAAGGGTGGGGCAGCCGTTGTAACTATACTGAGATCTTAGAACTTATATCTCAAGGTGGATGGCGTATTTACGTTGTAGATGTCCATGGGCTCCAGTAACCACTTAACACCAGGTGAGCTGTGAGCTCGTCCACCCATCTAAGCAATAAAAAAAAAAGTATATATCTTAGTTTACAATTGAACTTGAATTCGAACATGCTTTGTTATTTAATTAGTTTTAAAACTTTTCATGTTTCCATAACGAGGTCGATTATATTTACGGACAGCAATGAAAACGAAAGAATCGATCCAACGAAAGCCAATCACGAATGTCGTTTGTCAATCGGCAAACAAAACGCTTGGCGTGTCATAGCACTCTCGATGCCGATACGGCTGAAATGATTCGAGTCACGCGACACAGCGGCCGCAGCCGACACGATGTGGTACCCAAATGTAATCACATGCTCCGATATGGCCTATATTGTGTATTCCACAGGTTGAACTGTCCGAAGTCAATCTATACTTATACTTAATATTACAAAGAAGAAAGATTTGTTTGTTTGTATTGAATAGGCTCCGAAAGTACTGAACCGATTTGAAAAATTATATCACTGTTTGGAAGCTACACTATTCCCGAGTGACATAGGCTATAAAAATTTTTGAAAAAAATTTGGGATCCTTACTAAAACTCCAATAATGTAATTCAAGGTGTAAAAAAATTACCTAAAATGTTCTTTACATCGCGTGCCCTGAGAAAACTATTGATGATAGAATAAAAGAATGTACTACGACTTTGTAGAACATATTATTATTTACAAAAAGTACCAGGATAGCGTATGTCTAACTATTATAGTTATGCCGCAATAAGTGTTCTTTTATTTTAAAAAATAAAACAACGTAAAATATCGTTGAAATTTTTGTTAAAGACCCGAGCGGAGCCGGAGCGGGCCGCTAGTGTATTATAAAGATAACGCTCCTCGTCTATTGTAAGATAGACGAGGAAAACATTCGCTTGAACATAAAGAATGTTTGTCGAGGAAAAACCTATGATCATTATTCAAACAAAGCTAGTGCTGTATTTTTTGTTCTATATTTGACGGACTCGTTAATTTCGCGAAGTCAGTTATTGAATTTGCGAATTGGGGTTGATATTATTTGACAGGTATGGAAACTATTCTACCTAGGCTAAAGGTAAAGGATAGTAAATATGTACATACATATATTCATAGATTCGCCGACAAACCTTACGGATGTGGAAAATATCATTGTTATCTTAATTTAAACAGTATTTGGGTAGAGGAGGAGTTTTTTTTTCTTTTACATTTAAAAATTGATAGATTTAATATCTAAAGCATTAAGACTGTGAGTCAGTCAAGTGGTAGATTCGTTTATCGTACATCTATTCATTGATCTTGAAATGCGATGATCTATACTTAATATTATAAAGAGGAAAAATTTGTTTGTTTGTTTGTTTCGAATAGGCTCCGAAACTACTGGACCGATTTGAAAAATTCTTTTTCCATTAAAAGCCGACATTGTCCCTGATGAACATTGGCTACTTTTTTTTTTATTTTTTTTATTTTATGTTTTTGGTTTCATGTGTGTTTTAATGTTTCCGAAGCGAAGCGAGGGCGGGTCGCTAGTTTATTTATAGAGAAAAAAAAAAGGAAACTACAAAATATACTCTTCAGTGGTTTTTCAATTCAGTGGAGGAAGTTTCCCGTTTCGCACTAAATGAAATGTCCAAATCCATTCAAGTGGTGGTAATAGAGCGGAACGAAGGAAGGTTTGGCTTACATCGACTCATTTCGACAGAGACGTACTTGTCAAGATTCGAATCGAGGGGCGGCGGTAAGGCCGGATATCAGCTTTACACACAAATATATAGAAATCGCGATATATTTGAACTGTTCTGCTTTATGTCAATTGATGTAATGTAATAGAATTTTGTGAGATGATTTCGATTGGTAATTAATAACAACAATTTCAGAAAAGAACGAAAAAGGGATGTGTGTTTTGTAAGGTGTTGTTGATGTACACCAAAGTGTACTTTGTACTTTGCCAAGAAGGTTATATAAACTAAAGTAATTTTACTATCCGATTTTTTATGCCAGAAGCCCAATGGTAAAAAAACAAAATGTACACATACAAACAAATCGTGCAAATCGATTCTTAACCTTTGTCAAAACTTAGGTAGAAAAAAAATGCACAGTATAGTTTCATAGTGTGAGTCAGTCACGAAAATGGTATGAACTTTGAAAAACGATATTGCACCGTATTCTATTATTTTCAGTTTGGGAATTTAACGGGTTCAATCACGTGAAATTAAATGACAAATACAAGTGTCTATTTATATGCCTTTGTTTTTATTGACTCTTTTTTTTTCTACAAAACGCTTCCCTTTACGTTTTCTTGTATGTTGGATTGTCCACTATTTGGATGTGTAATTTATAGTTGGCGGCGTAAAATTAATCAATTGTTAAATATTGTCAAACAACCGTCAAAACTTTAGTTAAACCACTTCACTATTTCGTGTAAGAAGATAATTAATATTTCACTGCATGCGTTTTAATTCATTTTGACGGCCGTCTGGTGTAGTGGTAAGTGACATGGTCACTACACAAGGTGGTCACGGGTTGGAATCCCGCCAAGGGCAAGATATTTTGTATGAATAATATAAAATGTCTTTTCCAGGTTTATGGATGTATATTAAATATATGTATGTGTATAATAAAAATCTTACATTTATTTCCGTTATCTGGTACCTGTAACACAAGTTCTTTACGAAATTACCACGGGACCAGTTAACGTGGCGTTATTGTTAGTAAATATTTATTTATTTATTATTTATTATATTGCATACAACGAGAAGATACATTGATACGCATTTAAATAAAACAGACCCTTCATTTTGATCATAATTAGAGCGCATGCTGTTCAACTGTTCACCGATATAATAAAATAACAATTTAAAATAACAAAACATACAGCACTGCCAAGTACAATGTAATCATAGAGATGTTATTCTTAAAGTATACACGAAAACTAGATTGTTAGTTGTAATTAACTGTGCGAGGTTAGATTACTGTTACGTGTACTATTTTACATAGATATGTCATATAGTTCTAGAACTAGTTAACGTGTCGTGGTTGTCATAAAAAAAAAAAAAAAAAATTATATCTAGTTCGTTCTAAAACAAAATATTTGTATAGCTTTAAATAAACGTTTGGTACATACCGAAATAAAAACTTCCTCGGCCTGTTGCAGTATAGCGATTCGTGACCAGGCGAACTTCTGCATCAGCTTGATTCTCGTCGGGTTGTGGACTGTTGCTGACGGGTGCGTTCGGAATAACGTCGGGAAACGAGACCGATCCGACAGCGCTGGCGACGAAGCTCCATAGCACAACTAAAAAACAAGACCAGCTTAAATAAAAACAAAACCTTATTGGTGAAGTTTTTTTTTCACGGTGAAGGAATAACATCGTGTAAGAAAAATCAAACCCGCAAAATTATAATTTGCGCAATTACTGGTGGTAGGACCTCTTGTGAGTCCGCACGGGTAAGTACCACCGCCCTGCTTATTTCTGACGTGAGCAGTAATGAATGCGTTTCGGTTTGAAGGGCGGGGCAGCCGTTGTAACTATACTGAGACCTTAGAACTGATGTATCAAGGTGGGTAGCATATTTACGTCGTAGTTGTCTATGGGCTCCAGTAACCACTTAACACCATAATTTTATCTCATCTCATAGGTCCTACCACCAGTAAAACTTTTTGGGGTTACTATGGGGGTACTTTAGTTAGTGAAACTTTTTGGGGTTATGGCGGCCACGACCAGTCTGCTACGCGTGTAACGACGAAGATTTGAATCATTAATGAAAACTGGCGAACAAAAACAACAAAATGTCCAAAACAATATCTGCATATTATAATGAATTTCTCGCAGTCTAAATATTGCCTGCAGTTAAATATTAGTGGATGCGGGCTATTCGCGTACAGTTTTAAGGGAGCTCGGGTGGCGTCGAGCAGTTGTCTTCTTGCCACATTGCATGTTCATGTAATAATAACTGACTAAAGTGATAAATATTTTTTATTACTGGATTTATTACTACTTACTATTATTATTATATCCTGGATGGGTGGACAAGCTCACGGCCAACCTGGTGTTAAGTGGTAACCGCAGCCCATAGACATTTACAACGTAAATGCCGCCACTCACCTCAAGACATGAGTTGTAAGGTCTCAGTTTTTACAGTTTTACAACTTACTGGTGGTAGGACATAGGACATATATTATTGGTGGTAGCTAGCACCCTATACGGGTGGGTACCACCGTCCTCCACATTTATTCGACACGGCAGTCATGTCTTCCAATGAAGGGGTGGGATAGGCGTTATGCAATTAAATTATGAGACTACGACCTCATGTCTCAATGGCATGTCTCAACGGTTGGCATAATTCACGTTGTGATATATATAGATTACACTAACGACGTTAAGCAAAGTGGATCATGAGTTCCTTTAATAATGTACACAATAAATAAATGAAATGATGATCATGATTTTCTTTAAGCAGTAGGTATACAATGCAGTATACGTCTTAGCATAGTATATGTCTCAGTAATTTTGGTACAAAACTATAAATCAATTATACTTAAGGTCTTAATATTTATCAACAACCCTTGTAACCCATTTGAAAATCATAAGCAACTCAAACACGTGTCTTGTTACCAGATTGACTCCGTTATTGAAATTTCCCTGTCGCACGACAATGATATTCAATTGCTTGTTAAGATCGGATTGCGCAAAACAATTTATATTAAAATTTGAATTAGAAACGATTAGATTCATAACGAGAATTACTGTAGTGTTTGTTTTCTGTACTGTATTTTTGCGGTTTTAGTGGACTATATATCGACGCTTGAAAGGCAAAAGTGACTAAGCGACAATAACTGCTTTGTACATAAATGATAGGAAATAACCATATTCGATGCGCAAAAAAAATATATTTCTAGGTCTATTAAAATCATTTCAATCCTACAGCTACTAACTAGATTCTACTACAGCTGGATTCGTTAAAATAAATTTTGTTTTCAGGAATTTCAACTTTAAATTAGTCTACTGTAAAGTTCACGCATTGTCGCTTAGTCACGTTTGCCTTTCAAGCGTCGATATTATAGTATGCAAGGCAAAAGTAATAACCCAAAAAGAAGCTTCGTGTTTCCTCACTAGTATACCATTGTGTAATTTCTACCGCTACATAAAACGTTAAGGCTATTCCTAAAGCCGGCTTCACCTACACCAAAACACTTGGAAACAAATACTTTGGCACATTTCCAACCGCGTCAGTGTCAACACGGGAACTTGGATCCCTTTGACTTGACCTTGTTACTCTCTTGTAACTTCGTCTTCAGTATCAAAGGCGGTTTGGTGATTATCTTGTTTGGATAATACAAGCGTCATTTGTGTATTTAGTAAGCTATAAATATTAAGTTGGAGTTATTTGTGAATGAATTTTTGATTGGTAATGTTAAGTTCTGGAGCGGAAATTACTATTTATAATGGAAATTATATTCAGTAAAGCTGAAGAAATTATGAACTTTAGGCGGCAATAGATAAGACTAAATAACAGGACATTAATTTTGAATATATATTGTCTAGACTAAAGCTTCGTTTATTTCGTTTTGTCCCTTGTTCTATAATATGTTTGTGTTACATACCTTGTGCCATTTGAAATCGTCAGATTTTAAAGGATAAGAGTGATAAGATATCGAGTGATGCGCTCAAATTCCGTAAGCAAATTATCAAATTCCCCACTGGAATACATACTTAGCTAGGAATGCTCCCGAATTATTTTCACGATTAAAGAATAATACCATAAAATCTAAACATGCAAAAATTATGATTTGGGTAATTACTCGTTACTGGTCGAATTGTGATGTGAGTTAGTTTAACCGTTTGAGCGATAAATCTATACTAATATATAAATCTACAGTGGTTTTTACGGATGTTCCGTTATAACCACTGAACCATGCATCCGATTGACTTGAAACTTGGTATCCATGTAGAAAATACATGTACTTAATGGATAGGCTAATATTTATATGAGTGTTGGACTCCCTACACCAGTGGGGGGCGTTAATGATGAGAATCTTTGTGGGGGTAAGAAATAATAATGTTAATTTTAAATGCCCAGCGAAGCGGACGAGTACAGCTTGTTGTAAATAAATTAAACATACATACATATATATACATATAATTAAATAACGATAAATAAATTTAACAAATATAGTACTTACGACCATTAGGTTCCACATCTTAGCAGCTTCCGCGACTGTAGTACAAACTGTCGAACATCCTGCTAGCAGCAACAATTTTTGCGGTGGGTTATACAGTAAATTGTACATGACGCTGGCTCCCAACCCTGGTTCGCACTGAAGGGCAAAGAAAATTCCGTAAAACTTTGAGATTAATATAGGAGGAATTCTTTTACTTGTTTATACTTGGAATTTTTTAAAACAAGTTTTTGTTTACTATATATGCGCTTAAGGCTATTAGGTACGTAAATACTAACTGGTGCTCATAGATATCATATAGAAGTCTCTTTTGCATTGTATCAATAGTTTATAATATTGCCATTGTAGGCAGATAAGCGTGCCCATCTGACGGTAGTACATATAATTAAAATCATTTTTTACAGTATAATCTCGTATTTTTGTCACTATCTTGCGCGTGAACTGAGTTAGCAGACGAGCTAGTGAACTCAATCTGCTAGTTCAGCTAGCACAGTATTCACACCTCAACGAATAACACTTTAGTCGTTCG
Source organism: Bombyx mori (assembly GCF_030269925.1). Lineage (NCBI taxonomy): Eukaryota > Metazoa > Arthropoda > Insecta > Lepidoptera > Bombycidae > Bombyx > Bombyx mori. The sequence continues at coordinate 7,017,961 of NC_085121.1, forward strand.
CGATCACGAAAACGTAGTTAAAGTATTTGAAACGTCAAAACGCGAAATTGAACCGTTTAAGTGGTTTTATTTATCATCACGACTCGCGAATGCTGAAGAAAACACTACGACTGTAAGCAGAAACCGCCACGCATTGAAGTCAGCAGTGCCAGAGGCAAAGCCAAACGGCGACCTACTTACTATAACCTTTATTCCACTCTTCAAATTGGAACGCTTGACTTCTTTGCCTCAAAAATAGACACAATGGTTGTGAATACCCCTACGCATCCATAAATAGTATTTTTGTAAACAAAAAATGTATGAGTCCCTTTTTACATTATATCTGCCAGTAGGACTATTCTGGCTATGACCACGACCCTCAGTAATGAAGAAACCGACGCAAGGAGAATAGGACTATTCTGGTTTCTCCTTGACTGGTGAGTGAGCTCACGGGGTTCAGCCTGAAAGAATTTGCTCACATCTATATATCTAATATAGTATCTACCACCGGATCGGAATCGTGACTCTCTGAGAAGATTCGGCGAGAATCTCCTGGATTGTGTCCATGAAGTTTCCGTGATGTTCACTTTTGTGTTTTGTGTGTATTTAGAACCAAAGACGCAGCCTAGACAAAGAGCTATTTAATGTGGAACGTTCATTCACTTATTTTCGTCCAAGTGCGATTGAGAAGTCTCAGGTTGAGTAGCCGCATTGACGTCGATGCCTATGGTCCCTAGATATCGCTTAACATTCCGTAGCTGCTCATGCTGTCGATGCCAATGGCAAAAAGTATTGTTGTAAATACAATTATTTTTCATACCCGTAGTGAGTGAATCAAAAATTATTGTTTGTTAATTCCAGTTCATGTCTAAATATTCAAAAACACGTATGTAAAGTCAAATAATTGTCTCAAAAATATATTTTAATATCGATAATGTCAAAATAAGGTCCTTTTTTCGTCACCATTCATGAGAATTAGACGATACCTTAACCTAACAATAAAAGGGAGCCTGAAATGTCTTTGATCGCCGTCAATTTATCATTCAGCTCTGAAATTAAGAATTCGTTTTATTTCAAAATAGCGAAGCAAATGACTCGGATATTTTTTCTCTTACGATTATACCAGTGGGTTTCAGAAATTAATATTCAAAGGACCATTGCCGAGATAAATACGTAAATTCGAATAATGAAAACGTTGGCAATTGAATTAGATTTGTTCGAGTATTTCCGGCCGTTGCATTTGGAGAGTTATTTAATTATTACAAACGGAAATGTATTTTTTTTTTAACCTCACCTTTCAGATGAGTGGGGAAAAAGCCACTTTTGGTTAGAACGAAATAAACGTTAATTTATCCTTTGCAAATGAGATGCAAAAACAAATATTTTTATATAATTACGGTTGTATTTTGATTGTGGAAGGATTGTGATTTTGTTTGTAATTTTCATATTCAATATACCATAACGAATAAAAGTGTACTAAGAGCTATATCTTTTTTTTTTGTGGGGGTAGATGAACGGGTTTTCAGCCCACCTGTTAAATGTTACACGAATGACGTGGAACGCTCCACTACTTTGAGGTCTGTGTGTTAACTGTACAATGTAACGGCTGTTCCAGTCTTCAAAGTTAAATAAACTACTGGTTCCCGACAGAAACAAGCAGATGTCGTCGTGGCCTAAGGGATAAGACGTCCGTGCATTCGTTTTGAATGATGCACCGGTGTTCGAATCCCAGGCGGGTCCCAATTTTTCTGATGAAATATGTACTCAACAAATAATCACGATTGACTTCCACGGTGAAGAATAAACATGAACATCTTGTGATAAAAATCAAACCCGCAAAATTATAATAGGTTGGGGAAAATTCTTTTCGCATTATAGTATGTATGAGCTTGTAATAAAATCTCTTTGGCTATATTTGTATCTGGCTGGTTTTGGTATCACTAAAAGTTTAAATTTTAAAGAAGATAATTCCAAATTCAAATTAGGAAAATGTCTGATTTTATTTATTTTTCGTACTGTCCAGATGAGTGAATCTAATGAAGAAATTCGATGTATTTTAAAATTTAACTACAAAAAAGGTAAAATGGAACGCAAGCCAAAACCAATTGTCGCGGTATTTTGATTAGAAGTCTCAAAATTTCTATACAAGATGGCAAAAATTTATCGTACAAAACGGTACCTACACACTTTAGTTAAATGTAAATAAACTATATTAAAAATGTTTTGGATTTTCTTAAAAAATGCGAAGAAGCGTTTTCCCCAACCTATTATTTCATTAGAAATAATGGTACTTGGCTGTGGCGTTTGAACACCGGCATAGCTCGATACCTCGGCTTCTTAGCCTTTAGGCTGTGACGACTTCAAAAATATACATATAAACTTCAAAACTCCAATCTATTAAATAAATCTATGCTGCCGTCTACATTCCGAATAATCCACCCATTGTACAATAAAACGTCCCTTACAAACAATTCCAGAGCAATCGTCGTTATCGATATCAAAATGAATTCACTTTGGCAATTTGTCATATTATAGGTATAAATCGATAGATGGGAAATTACCGTCAACCTGCTCGGAAATTTTACCCAATAAAATTTTCTTCCGTGAGCCATTCATAAATTCTCAATAATTGAATCGAACGTCAGCTTCGCCCTCTTGCGATATCATAGGCCTATGAGTTTAGTTCATTTCAGATTTATTGCCGCCCGTTATCGGATTAAGATACGGGACTCGTTTTGTTAATTACAATTCTGGCAGTGATGACGACGATGGTTTTTATCTTTATGAATTACGCGGACGTATTCCGGGAGGATTTGCGTTGTGCTGCATTGGAAAATCAATTAATAGCGTTTTTTTTTTATTGCCTTTGTAGGCAGACGAGCATACGGCCCTGATGCCTGATGGTAAGTGGTCACCGTCGCTCATGGACGTCAGCAATGCCAGGGGCAGAGCCAAGCCGCTGCCTACCATTAAGTACTCTCCGCAAGCCTCGTTTGAAGAAGGACATGTCATAGCGCTCGGAAAACACCGTGTACGACATTTTTTTATTTACAAGGCCTAAGTGGAATATCAATAAAATAGATACCTTGCTGTCGTTGCTGTGCAGACGTAGCTTAAATCCGGATAATAGGTCCGATCTGGCATTCACGTCGGCAAGCGCGAGTTCTGCGGCTGGCATACACGCTTGTCCTCCCTGCCAGCCACCTTCACCCTCCATAGGGAAAATGCCGCCGATATGCAGGTCATTGTCGCGTCTTCCTTCACTATAGCCCCCACAAGCGCTCAACCATAGCAGAAACATCACCCGGGCCACCTCGCACCGTCGCCGACACCGCGACCGCGCGACACACACCCCGCACTTGGCAACAATGAATAATTGCACTAATGTTGTCACTAAAAACGATTTAACTACACAATATACAGTTCTAGTTCTAATGCTAAATACATTCACGATTTCTTTTAATTTAACAAGAGGACGCTTTGATAAATTAAAGTTCACACGTAGTCGCTGGAATGACACGCTGGCCTTCCGGTGTAAGTGTGCTATCGCCTGTATTAATTGTAGATATAGCCTAATAAGCGTGATTTTTTCTAAAAAAAAAGAAATGTGGGATGTGCGTAGGGGCGCCGCCGCCGGTGCTGCGCGATCCCTGGCGCCCTGCAGGGTCATCGCTCGCGGCTGGGACATACTGTCATTGTTCAACTCTTCTCTCATTTTCCATAGTTCTCCTGTAACAATAATAACACATTTTTAATTAAGTAACTAGAAACTTTTAATCCATTAAAATATTGCTTTCAGTTACCGTTAACTTAAATGTTACTAAGTATTATCTATACTAATATATAAAACTACAGTGGTTTTTACGGATGTTCCGTTATAACTACTGAACTATGCATCCGATTGACTTGAAACTTGGTATCCATGTAGAAAATACATGTACTTAATGGATAGGCTAATATTTATATGAGCGTTGGACTCCCTACACCAGTTGCGGGGGCGTTAATGATGAGAATCTTTGTGGGGGTGAGAAATAATAATGTTAATTTTAAATTCCCAGCGAAGCGGGCGGGTATAGCTAGTTGTTTCATAAGAATGCCATTGTTAAGTTCGAGTTTATATTATTGCCTTTTAGAAGAACACCAGATGCCCCGTTTCATTTTTAATGTGATTAAAATCGAAAAATAACAATAACATAAATTTCGATTCTGCTTATTGCTCCTTGCTTCGTTTTCTTTATATGTATTCTATCAGCTGTCACACAAAAATGTTTATGAGTAAAGTAATTTATTTTTACCTGTTCTACTTAAGTATTCTTTGTGTGTATTCCCTTTTTGCGATCCTTCTTGATCTCTAGAGGAATTAAACATCACTTGGAAAAACGTTATCTTTTACTACCATTACAACTCAACGTTGTTACATCTGTCACGAAGCAACTCGAGAAATGGTATGTTAAAATATAATTTACGCAATAGAATAAGGCTTCAACTATATTTTTTTCCACAAAATGCACTAACGAAGATAGAATTTTCCACAAAATAAACACGCTAACAAAGCTAAATTTGGAAACATGTAGTGACTCATTCTGCTATTGTTACTAAAAAAAAACAATCGGACCCATTGATTCATCACTATCTACAAATATCATGATTCTCAGTTTAATACTCGTATCCTCACCGAATTCCATCCGATTCGAGTATTACTTACATAAAAGCAAGACAAAATTTGAAAAATTTCACTTCACTGCGATATAGAAGTCGTAACGATTTTAAATGAGCGAATTCACTTGCGGCTCCGTAATATCCGATAATCGACTATCTGAAACCGAGGTGCAACGAAACGAGAATCTAATGAATCGTGGCCTTATACCTTCGGCTAAGGTAATGGTGTTGACTTAAAATGTTTGTTTAATGTTTCGATACTCGCCACATAGCGAACAACAAAAGTAATTAAGATTAAATGTACCTAAAATAAATTAATTATTCGAAAGTTTAAATTTAATGTTTACGATTGACTTCCACGGTGAAGGAATAACATCGTGTAATAAAAATCAAACCTGCAAAATTATAATTTGCATAATTACTGGTGGTAGGACATCTTGTTAGTCCGCACCATCGCCCCGCCTATTTCTGCCGTGAAGCAGTAATGCGTTTCGGTTTGAAGGGTGGGGCAGCCGTTGTGACTATACTGAGACCTTAGAACTTATATCTCAAGGTGTGTGGCGCATTTACGTTGTAGATTGTCTATGGGCTTCAGTAACCACTTAACATCAGGTGGGCTGTGAGCTCGTCCACACACATAAGCAAAAAAAAAGTTTCAAAATTTCAATAGTATATTACGGAATATTAATTTCGTAGAAAAGAGAGAATGTGAGCTCATAGCTCCAGTAATCATCAGCACCAGGTGTCTTGTGACGTCATTGCCGGAGCATCTAATGCAATAAATATACTCAGACAGTTAATGCATTTTGTACGAGTAACTCCTAAATTTCTCATAACAAACAACACACATAAATAATTTTGAAGTAGCATTTTCTGCTTTCTAGAAGTCGAATACAGGTTAAAAGGTTTCGGTTTAGCAGTGCGAATAAAATACATTTATTTGTGGTATAAATAAACTGAGACAGTCTATGCATTCTACATTTACGAGTATTTCTATTTTTTTTTGCTTACATGGGTAAATTAGCTCACAGCTCACCTCATGTTAAGTGGTTACTGGAGCCCATAGACATCCACAACGCAAATGCGCCACCCACCTTGAGATATAGGTTCTAAGGTCTCAAGTATACTTACAAGGCTGCCCCACTGCTTTACGGCAGAAATAGGCAGGGTGGTGGTACTTACCGCGCGGACTCACAAGAGGGCCTACCACCAATAATTACGCAAATTATAATTTTGCCGGTTTTATTTTTATTACACGTTATTCCTTCACCGTGGAAGTCAATCGTGAACATTTGTTGTGTACGTAATTCATTAAAAAAATTGGTACCCGCCTGAGATTAGAACTACTGACCTCCCAAAAATATAAATTATTAAAACAATAACAAAAAATATTTACATATAATTATTAAATTTATAATACAGACATAAATTATTTCAAAGTAGATTTCAATACTTCCTACCAGTTGAATACAGCTTTCAATTTAGCATGATTGCAAGTGAGAGTAAAAGACATTTGTGATTTACACTCACTAGAGAGATTCCATTGCTTCTCTCCATCAATGTTACTGCTCTGTTGGGGTGAGCGACAAATCAATTTCGTTGACCTATTTGTGCTGTCGAGTTCGGATTAAGTGGATCATTATTGCCTTATAAAACTCTTTATGTTTTGTTAGAAAGTTAAAGCGGGTTTTTATTGCTGTAGGAGTTTGAAACGACTTAGGTGAGGCGCCCGACGTATTAACATTGAATTATTTGACTAGGCCGTTGTCCGAATCTTGTTAAAGGTTGATTTTTTCTTTTGTTCTTTTTTTTTCGGGCCGAACCTCCTGCGAGGTCCCCGCGCCTAGGGGGCGCGCGGGGTATGTGGGATTCGACGATCTGCAGGGTGTTGGGAGCAGACCGCGGGCCCAAGGAATTTTAGGGCCCTACCCACTAAACGACTCCCCTGCACTCTTACACCCGACGTCCGATCTCCGTCCGGGATCAAAACCCGGTCAGAGTAGGGGAGTTCCCGCGGTCAACATTACAACCAGACACGCGGCGTCACCTCGAGGAAGCCCGACCGACGGGTCGTCGAGGCGATAGTCGACGACCAACGACGTCGGTCTCCGCGGTACGGCGGCCCTACCAGGCCGCTCGGGCGATGCCGCTTGTGTTCCGGGATACCCCGCTGGGCTAGAACCAGCCTGTCGGGTTGGAACGCGAACACCGCCGACCGGGTTGCTCTTCCACAGTATGTTCGGCGACGACAGCGACGACGAAAATCCGGACCGCACCGCAGTCCGCAGCCGCCGACGCGCCGTCCCGTCCTCCTGGTGCCAACGCCCTAGAGTGACGGTAGCGTGCGGCGCAGCCTCAACCCCCTTAGGTCGCCCCGTGACCATCACCGGGAGGAGACTGCCTCCTCATAGGGGAGGTCGATTTTTTCTAAGTAAACCCTACTTAACACATATTCGTGTAGTTCACGAAGGAGTAACGTCGATTGGCAAAAGTTTTAATATTTCCATAATTATTAAAAAAGCATATCTTGAGCTCGTAGAGTTGGTACCACGATTCGCTTATTGATGCCGTGGTGATTTGCGTTCCAGTCCGCAGCGCGGAAGCCTGAAATACAATTTCAGGTTCAAATATAATTTCAGGCTTTCGACTTTTATGATTCACGTTATATTCTACGGTAACATTTAATGTATTTAATCGATTAGCAAGCTAGAATTATCTTGTAAAAGTAAAATTTCTTGTACTGCAAGCAATGTTAGATATGTAAGTGTTGACGCCCGAGGTCAACCACCTGGACCTTTGCCTTAGATTGTGGGTTTCTGAAATATGAATTTCTCTTAACGAAAAATTAGAAATTAATGCTTAGAGCAAACAAATGTTGTTGTTACATTCGACCATAATCATCAATCATCAATATATATAAAAATGAATTGCTGTTCGTTAGTCGCGCTAAAACTCGAGAACGGCCGGACCGATTTGGCTAATTTTGGTCTTGAATTATTTGTGGAAGACCAGAGAAGGTTTAAAAGGATAGATAAATATGAAAATGCTCGGAATTAAATAAAAATAACAATTTTGTTTTTCCTTTGGTGTGTCCTCCGTCGGTCGGATTCCCTGTTGTTTGTTTTAAGTTTATTTTATACAAAAGTTTAGGCTTTTATATTTATCGATTGAGGCACTACGAAGTCTGCCGGGTCAGCTAGTGACCAATAAAATAATCACTTGTTTTATTAATTATTATATTAAATTTAAAATTTTAATCAAATTTTATTATTGGAAAAACAATGGAGAAAAAGATACAGAGCTGTTTTGTCTTTACCTATTGATATGGAGGTAGGGATATAGCAAAGTATTACAGATACTAAAATATTACAGAGAGCAGTTCTCTTAAATCCTTTCTATTAAAATTACACGCAATCACGATGTGAACATTAATATAACAGTACAAGTTTCCATTGCTGAAGGGAATTATTTTCACAAGTGATAATAAGAACGTTTTATGTTCAAGGCGCTACAAACTGAAAATTACATTATCACCTATTCCACGTTGAGAACGTGATTCAGCAAACAAATGAATCTTACGGAGCCTTGTTACATTTTCTATCATCCTAATTCAATTTTGTAGAGGAAGTTTCGAGAGAAAATAAAGCGACGCTACTACCAAGTATTGAGAATTATGATTAGTAAAAACAGGAACTTGATGAGGCTGCATACGTATTTGCTGATTAATGGCCGGGCAGACTATCATGACGTCATCTAAGGGTACTGATGCTAGAGTGTACTGTAGACTCAAACGGGTAAGTATCGACATTCTGCCTATGTATGCCGCAAACCCTATTTCAGTACGCTCAGATTGGGACCTCATGCCCTAGGGTGAGCATTCACGCTGTGGTATTGGTAGTATAACCCTATTTTTTTCCAAAAAAGATTATAGCCTATGTCACTCGGGAATAGTGTAGCTTCTAAACAGTGAAAGAATTTTTCAAATCGGTTCAGTGGTTTCGGAGCCTATTCAGTGCATACAAACAAATCTTTCCTCTTTATAATATTAGTATAGATGTCGTAAGTCCGTCTGTCCATATCTACCGCTAATAAGAAAGTCTCATATTAAACGAAAAGGGAATTTATATAAAGAAGACATAGAATGTCACGTCTTCAACAGATTTCCATTTATTTTTCGCGCGTTGAACGTAAAAACGCGAAGTTGTCAGGTCACCGCGGTGTCGGATCCCGCTGACATGTAGTCATGGATGTAATAAAATCAGGAAACAGAAGCGTTCGAGGGACCGACTGGGTGACCGAAATCAACCATTTATTTTTATGGACCAACATATATGTATCGGTTCATTTACATTTAAGGTCACTTTTACAACTGCGCCCGAATTTTACCTACCCATACAATGAATATTTTAAGCTAGAAAAATAACATGTTTATCTTTTTATATTTGTGTACAGTTTTCGAAGATCGACGTTATTGTTCTATGAAGATAAAGTAGCTCACAGAACACACTTTTACTGGTGGTAGGATCTCTTGTGAGTCCGCACGGGTAGGTACCACCACCCGGCCTATTTCTGCCGTGTAGCAGTATGAGGGGTGGGGTAGCCGTTGTAACTATACTGAGACCTTAGAACTTATATCTCAAGGTGGGTGGCACATTTACGTTGTAGATGTCTATGGGCTCCAGTAACTACTTAACACCAGGTGGGCTGTGAGCTCGTCTACCCATCTAAGCAATAAATAAAAAAAAGAATAATTTCAGCGAAATGGTTTTAATATTCGCATTTGAGCCTCTGTTTTTTTGAAGTTAAGACAAAATATTATGAAAGTTGCCAATCTAATAAATGTGTTTTGTTTAAAAACCGATTTACGAATAAAGTGGAGTTGGATACTTGAAAAGTCTTCACTCGAAAGTTTTCAAGTAAAGAAAAATTCTTTGTTTGAGTCGTAGTTAACAAACTTCAGTCATGCTGCCAAAGGAAGTGTCTCTAAAAGTTATCTGTAATTTTTCGACGTGAATTTCCTTATTTTAAAGCAAAGCTGTTTGTTATTTTGCTTGCTCTTCAAGGGGTAAAAATTCGGAGTATTTAAATTCAGAATTTTTGCCCAGAAAAGGGCTTCTTGTTTGATGACTGTCCCAAAAATGTGTCAAGACCCCGCATTCTACACATTATCGTGCATATTTTGGGTTAGCTGTGGTTTTTTGTTAATTTCAACTCGTTTTAAATTTTCAATGTTCGAAATTAGAATTGTATATTTGTCTTACATTATAATCTTAATATCGTTCAAAGGATTATACAGATATAGGTAATAAAATAAAATGAAAATGTTATTAAAATTCATTGAACGAAATTTCAGTAATCGAGCCACACCAATTCGGTTCTCAACCGCCCGATTACGTTATTCAAGATATCTTTGCAGACGGAATGAGCTCAATGTTGCCAATATTATAATCGTTAACAAAACCAGGTTCGTTAGATAAGGAAAACTGGGTAACCCCATTGGCAGAGAATATTGTCAAGTTTCGTCTTAATTCTTATTGCTCTTCATATAACGTCGCTCTTGGGAAATATCGGTGTATTGTCCCGTTAAAAGAATTCTTTTGTCGCTTATCTGAACGTATTTGCGAGGAAACGTGTCAATTTGTATTTGTTGGGAGTGAACGTTCAGAAGGATTCCGGTATTAAAATAAAATGACAGACTTACCGCCGCTTGAGTAACTCTCGGGAAGTGGATATATTTTCGTGACGTTTAAACGATAATATTTTTTTTTTTCAATGTATATCATTAAATTACGATGCCACATTAGAGAAAAATTAAATATCTTTCATCTTTGGTATCTTTTACTTGCAAAAGTAACGTTATAAATGTGCACGAATTAAATTATTATAATTTTTTTTATTGCCTTTATAGGCAGACGAAACGGCCCACCTGGTAAGTGGTTACCGTCGCTAATAGACTTCAGCAATGCCAGGAGCAGAGCCAAACCGCTGCCTACCACTAAGTACTCTCCGCAAGCCTCGTTTGAAGAAGGACATGTCATAGCGCTCGGGAAACACTGTAGAGGGGAGTTCATTCCAAAGCCGGATGCTATGTAGCGGAAAAGATCTTTGGAAACGCACTGTCGATGAAAGCAGCGGTTCCAGATAATATGGATGAGCTCTGCTCCGATGGCGGGAGGTGTGGTGATAAAAAGGAGATGAGAGGATCATCTCGAATAATTCCTCGGAGCATTTCCCATGGAACATACGGTACAAAACACAGAGAGAACCGAAGTCCATCCGTAGACCCAGAGGTTCCAAGTGATCTGTGAGAACAGGTCTATCGACGATCCAAACAGCCCGTTTCTGTATGGTGTCAAATTGAAATAACTGGTTTTTGGGAGCCCCAGTCCAGAGGTGGGAGCAGTACTCCATGCGAGGTCGAACTAGTGCTTTATAAAGCGCAAGACTTTGCCCCGGCGTGAAATACCGCTTCGCCCTGTTGAGGACTCCCAACATTTTAGAGACCAATTTGGCTTTACCTTCTAAATGACTCCGATAATCACCTTATCGTTGCCGCCACTGACTACTCCCCGAATCCTGGTCACGCAGGAGCAAGTTACTGTCGTCGCCCTAGACACGTTCTTACGGATCCATCAGATCCAATAACTCTTGCATTAGATACCTTCAGCTCTAACACTAGGAGCAGGCTTAGGGATCCCGGTACTCGTCGAACTCGGCAAAGAGTTCGACGTGCAACCTAACCCATGTATCAGCCCGCTGAGTTTCTCGCCGGATCTTCTCAGCGGGTCGCGATTCCGATTCGGTGGTAGATTCATTCACGAAGCAGCTACTCTTAAGTTGTTAGGTCATCTTCGGAGGCGCTCGGGCAGCTGTTAGCAAATTCCACCCCTCCTGACTGAGTCTTGCTCGCCCACCTGTCCTGGTGAAACTGGTGGAAAGGCTTCGGGGCCACCAGTAATACTTCAGTCATAAAAAAACCAAATGACTCCAAATCTTTAAGTAACTAACAAACAGCGAAAAGTTTGGATTGCTAGTTGTTGATTAACCCAATTTAAGTCGGGATCTGTTTTTAAGCTACATTAAACGTTTACAACACGGTTTCGCGTTGGACGACAATATCGTATGGGAAACGTCGTAAAAACGCGTTATTTACTGTCGGTTTATATGTTCACGATACAGAACGTTAAGCATCGTATTGTCGCGGTCTTTAGCGCGAGAGGTGAAATGATCGTATCGGTGCAACAATGATTTGTGTGGTGCTCTTCTTGTATCGTACTGGAATGAGATACAACAAAAAAAAAACAAAAATCAAATCACGCGTAATCAGCATACGCGTGATAGACGTTAAACTTTTTAAAGAAGTACCACCTCTCGGCCTGTAGGAGAAAAAATATACAATACTGAGACAGGTCAAGGTGGACAAAGGCATTTTGTTACATGTAGGGGCTCCGGTAGGTACTTAATCCGTGAGGTATACTCATCTATAGTTGAAAACAGAAAAATCATTATCCAGTTCTTATTTTGAATCAATATACTATTGTATTGTAATTGTTGCCGGTACTGACCGGAGGAACGAATTCGATGTGAGCTCCTTATGTTTATGTCGACCTGGTACTTTGGAAGATATTCGGAAGTGTACTTCACAGTATTTAGAAGAGCTTATAGCTCGCCTGATAATAAGTAAGCGAGCTTTGGGGTCAGAAAGCCGTGGGGTTCTGAAGGTATATAAATGGTACTCGAACTTCAAAGTAAATTTCGCCTTATTTAACAAGGATTGAATCGACAGAATGGGAATATAGCCGCGTATGCTTAGACGATATGTAGAAGTCATATAGTGTAGACATATAATAGTGTAGACAAAGTTGGATTTGGTCGGGTGTGCTGACCCATGAGTGCAATGGGCCACAGAAGCCATGAATACTATCGTTAGATGTTAAATGATAATAATTTATAATGATAAACAATATAAAAAGAAAACCGATTTCTAAAAAAACAAAAAGCAGCCCAAGTTAATTAAAAATGCATTATTAATGACTAACTCAAAAACTACGGGTCAGTTCTTCATAAAATTTAAATAGTACCGCAAGAAAAGCAACGGATTTCAAAAAAAAATGATTAAAATAGGTTTATATAGAAAAAGTTCAGAAGTAAGTAGGATACATAAAAAAGTCGAAATGAGAACCTCTTCATTTGTTGAAATCGGTTGAATATAAATATATTGTTAATTAAATTGACCGCCATTTGTCAAATACAGACAGTATTTGGAAAGCTGCAAACATTTCAAATAGCACTTTAATCAGTTGGTAGTTTGTTACCAGTCCGCATTGATGGGTGCAAACATCCAACAGGTTTGTCCACAAAGCAATTAGGTTTCAATTATTACACCGAAGTTAGATTCTACATCTAAACATAAAAAACACCCTGCCATATTGTGTTCAGAGTAATTATACTTATATCATATCTTAGAAATGGCCTGAATATTGATACAAACCGAAGTTACAGTCTATTACGTCGCGGAGGAAATAGAGTGGGCTAATAAAATTTCAGAACGGGCCGTTGAGGCGGACGACTGTACCACAAAAGCTGAACGCGTCCTGAAGACCCTCCGATTCAATCTCGGATTTTCATTTTGACAATTGGCCGGCGAAGCGATTCGTAGGATGTTAGCCAAGAACAATACGCCATTTCATACGTTCCACGAAACTTTTAGGTATAAGTTTTCATTTGACATCAGTTTAATATATTTTTGGTCTCCTTTTTTATTGCGTTAATTTTTCTTTTTTTATTGCTTAGATTGGGTGGACGAGCTCACAGACCTGGTGTTAAGTGGTTACTGGAGCCCATAGACATATACAACGTAAATGCGTCACCCACCTTGAGATATAAGTTCTAAGGTCTCACGGCAGAAATAGGCAGGGTGGTGGTACCTACCCGCGCGGACTCACCAGAGGTCCTACCACCATGATATAATATTGACGAACATGACCGTCCATAATGTCGCTGCTAGAATACCGGTAAATTAATCTGAATTTTATTGTGATATGATCGTTTCTAGATAAGGCCTTGTGTTTCCATCTTCAGCAGATTTAACTCCTTGAGCATATTTTGAGTGTTTTGGATTTCATGCAACTTATTTCTTGAATAAAATTTAGACCTTTTACACCACCACCGGCATTTTCGCACAGAAATGTACATACATAAAATAAGAAGCTTGTAAGAGACTTAGTGAAATACTTTTACAGCCGTACCTTCAATGTGAAACACATTATAGTGAAGAATCGTGATCGAAAAGAAACAAAAAGAATGTTTTTTGGGAACTTTGATTGACTTAATTTGTCTCTTGAGTTCGGGTCTTTGTTTTGTTTCACAAGCGAAATCCACTGAATTATTATATTATTATTTTAACATTACTTTAGGAAAACTTTCAATATATTATGGAATAAATGAGGAAGATAAAATGAGTATAATTCAATACTTAATCGATGAAATTGCAAAGCAGTTACTAAAAATAATTGATCATTTCATTGACACGCATAGTTTGCGGGTTGGAATATTCTTAGTGTAAATGTTATCTATATATGTTGTTAATTGTTCCGGAAAGCTTAGTCGAAGCGGTTAGCGCCTATAAGGCAATGGCGGATCCAGGGGGGGGTCATGGGGGTCATGACCACCCCCTGAGCTGGTTCCAGGACTTAGGTGAACCACTAATTGAATATAATGATTTTATTTATATATTTTGTCAGATTTTATGTAACTACATACCTTCAATATTTAATTAATTTAATATAATATGATAACTTTGTATAATGGCAAACGTTTGGGAACGAACGCATCTAAATTTGACTATGTGACCCCCTCCTGGCGCCAAAGCTGGATCCGCCCTTGCTATAAGGTGTCCCGAGCACAAAGAAATAAACGAAGTTTGTTCGGGCGGCGATGAAAGGAAAAGCAATTAACTTCAATGCAAATAGCTAAATGTATTGTAGTGTTCCGTGTATTTGCATACGGAGCGACGACAGGCGACCGCTCGTAGCGGTTCCGAGTTCCGAGGGATTGTGTGCATTCACCTTAGTAATTAGTGCAATTATAACTGTGTATATACATGAGTCGACTATTATCAAAGCCGGCAATCTGACTTTTGGACAATTATTGGTAAATCAGAAAAACGAATTATTGACTTTGTATTCCATTGGCAGTCACAAAACTCTTCGGAACGACATTTTAGAAAAATAACAGGTTAAGTATTAACCTTTATTTAATGCAGGTTTTGAACCGTATTCTTTGAAGGAGACGATTATATTCAAATCAATCTGTATTGACATATCAATAACATTTTTTTGTCCAAATGCACAGATTGCCACCTTTGATAATAGACGACTCACATATACTATTTGCTGTTGGAGGAGCTTATTGTGAGCTCGCATGAGTGTCTACGTATTACCTAATTCTGCTGTGAAACAATCAAACATTCTCATTTGAAGAGTCAGACGACTATTATACAATTCAATTGAGATTTCGTTATCTCTTCGCAAGACGGTTTAATCTATACTAATATATAAATCTACAGTGGTTTTTCCGGATGTTCTGTTATAACTACCATGCATCCGATTGACTTGAAACTTGGTATCCATGGAGAAAATACATGTACTTAATGGATAGGGTAATATTTATATGAGTGTTGGACTCCCTTATAATAATTACAATAAATAATAATGTTAATTTTAAATGTCCAGCGAAGCGGACGAGTACGGCTAGTAATTACATATAATCAGCAGGATCGCTTGCTTCTATTTGTTCATTACGCCATTTTTCTGAGAATTTTACTGAACAATTAGATAAGTTAATAGAGTGAATTAATTAATATGAAATTTTTATTGTTTAACGCACAAATATATTCAGTACTATAATGACTTTAGAATATTGTACGGTCACACGTGCTTAGGCAAGCAGTTTACTACATCAATTCATAATCTTAATTCCGCGCACCGGCTGCTTTACGATCACTATCGCCTCAACCCTGTTAAGAATTCATTTGTTTTCCGCAGAATTGTATTCCTCGGGCCATTTACGTAAGAGGCCCTTGCGATTTACGCGGCGTCATTTAGAGAAATTGTCTAATTAACCTGCCTATTGAACAATTTATTGCACGGCCCGTATACTTCCAAGTAATTTCGCTTCACGTTATTGACCGAGGCGCCGAGAATAAATCAGCAAAATGGTAATTCCGACGGCTGGTGTGCGCCACAAAATTATAGCCTTCCCATATGTAATCGGTAAATGAAAAAGTTTCTCAGTGGCCTGATTCTGTGTGTGAATAGACGATAAGCTCGAGCTATTTATCATGTTTGTTTGCGCCATTCGTTTGATAGAAAGAATGAAAACATAAAATCAACAACGATAACCAAAAGTAAAGAAAACAACGCTAGGCACTAGAAGATACGAATCAAAACTAAAATTACATTTTACAAACAACTTAAATCGACGCGCGCGAATCTCGCAGCATGACGTCACGGGACACCTGCACGTTCGGGAACTCCGATCGCGACCGATGACGCCCGAGTGCAACCGAGTGTTGCACGCTACAAGTACCTCAAGAAGAGTACATAGCCTTCCTAATGTAAACAGTTCCCAGGAAAGATGCCGTCTTGCACCCTTACACGCAAGGCTGAAATTTGAAAAGATCTTACAAATTAAAAGCATGGCCAACTATTAAAAAAAAATATACGGGAATACAATTCTTCTTTTTTCTCCCATTCACTACCAGCGTTACTTTCAATCAATCAATAATTCTTAGTATTATAAAACTCTAAAAACAGTCCTTATTGTAATAAAGATAATCATTGAAATCTGAAAGCGTTTTTTCACGGGGATGTTCAAATGTTCCTTTACTTAAAGCTAACAATTGTGTACATAATTTCTCGGAAACAGTAAACTTCAAAGAAAGCAAATCGATGAAAGTCAATTATCATTGAATACAAGATTAGTGTGAGAAATTCAAGTTGCTCAAGTGAATGTCTGTAGTTGCTTATATTCCAATATAACCTCACCGTAGGGCACGTAGCCGTTGTAAATGTATAGATAATATTTCTGAAATTTCTTTAAGTAAGTATTAATATTTGTTTGTCTTCTATACGTTCATAGGTCATTCATTCGGTTATGATGAAACTTGGTGCAGTTGTTGTTGGCATTCCGGGAAAAGGTTTTAGACAACTATAACTATAGTATGTATATAGTTTTAACAAATGTGCGTATTATATAATATATATTTGGCGAATTTCACTGCTGAGCGTGGCCTAGTTCCAGAGTTTTAAATAAATTGTCTATATGAACACGAATTAATAATTTAGTGGATGATGATCACATAACACGAGTGTGTGACCTGGCCACTTCACGCTACCAGAATTATCCATTATCCGTCCGGGGTATAAACATTATAATTTTTTTAATAGCCATATCAGGTAAGTATACGGCTCAGCTTATCAGAAGTAGTCATCGGACTCATGGACATCAGCAATTTCAAGGGCAGAACAAAGCCGGTGCCTACTGATTTGCTTTTCCCTACCTGACTCTACCCCTATTCATATTTGAATGAGGACTTAACACCCAGAAGAGTTTGATGGATTTTAATAGGTTCCTCCTTCAGTCGTGGTTCTTATGTCTGAGTTATCGATTCTCACTTCAATCATTCGATTCTCTTCCTTCTACGAGTTATCGATAAAATGCAATTGACACTTCCGCCTCATGTTGAACGCCGACGATCACGCTGCGCTATTTCTCGTACTAATTATGAAAATCAATTGTAAAGAAAAAAACAATTCATCGTGCAGGCCATAAAATCGATCATGCTGAAATAGTTGTTAACGGAATCAATTGTTTCGCAAGCGGGACTGCGTTTTATTATACGGTTTTTGTCCGTTCCATTTCGACTCGGAGTCCGCATAATTCAAGCGACGTGATTGGTTGAATCCGAATAGATTTCGGAGCGGATAAAACGTCGTTTATTCTCTAAAATTCTTCGCAGTCTGTGGACTTTTAAAAAGTCTCGAACGATCGTTTAAAATTTATTGTCGGTGGTATTTCAATAGTACTTTCGAAGCGGAACAGTTAACAATCATTTAGAATTTGCACGTGTACGA
The DNA here is from genome assembly GCF_030269925.1 of Bombyx mori. Lineage (NCBI taxonomy): Eukaryota > Metazoa > Arthropoda > Insecta > Lepidoptera > Bombycidae > Bombyx > Bombyx mori. Next base: position 7,035,735 of record NC_085121.1, read on the forward strand.
TTTTTACCGATAAATTGTGCACGTGCTATCCTTTAACCCTTTATCTCCCTTTTCCGGTTCGAGCGCCCGTCTGGAGCAATTTTGCTAAGCGACTCGTTAATTTACATTCCTCTACCAATCCAATTTATTTCGAACAGTTTTGTGATTCTTTTAATTGCATAGTTTCGCAAAACAATATGTACATTATGACCGCATTTAATTAAATAGTTTGTTGCTAAATATCGGTAAAGTTTGTGGTCACCATTTATAATAGCATATGGTGGTAAATGGATTGGAACTAGGTCTTGACCTATATTGACCACAAAATACATATAATTCTATTATGTCCTACATGATAGATATATATTTTATGTACTATATTCTAGTTGCTTGTATAGCAGTTGACCGAGAATACATCAAACCACATACCACACACACGCTACCTACTAATTAATGTTCAAATACTAACAATAATATATTTATTTTCCGTACAATTTTTTTGTATGCTTTAGGAAAAATAAAAAGGATTGTTACGATTGAAATATTCTCAACAATGCAAATTTTTTAAACGTTAAATCTGAATTGTCTGCGATATATGTACCTTATATTCTTTATGATGCTAACTGCGCACGAAAGTCTTGTAAAATAACAAAGCTGAAAGTTATTTATCATTGTGAGCATATTTTGTATGTTGTTAATTTTGTGCGGACAAACTGTTTTTTTTATTTTTTTATTGCTTAGATGGGTGGACGTGCTCACAACCCACCTGGTGTTAAGTGATTACTGGAGCCCATGGACATCTACAACGTAAATGCGCCACACACCTTGAGTATAAGTTCTAAGATCTCAGTATAGTTACAACGGCTGCCCCACCCTTCAAACCGAAACGCATTACTGCTTCACGTCAGAAATAAGCAGGGCGGTGGTACCTACCCGCGCGAACTCACAAGAGGTCCTACCACCATTTAAAAAATATATTATAATATTTTCTGGAAAACGTTGTATAGATAAAACAAACAATTTTCCGGGTTATGTTTATAGGATGAGGTACTTAGAGAGGTAAACTAATTTGGCACGCATTCAAACTAACGACCCGTATTCGAAGCAAGGATCGTTATTATCTCGAGAGTGCTCGCGGGTTCGCTTACTTTCGGCTTAATTCATTATGTATGGCGGTTCCGAAGATTTTCGAGAATAGAAATTACCATAAATACTTATACGATTTATATTAGTTCATGTTTTCTTTACGAAGCTTGGAAAATCCACCAGCGGGTGTATTGTGATGAATAATAATAGAATAGTCATAGCTGACTAAAAAAAAAAGTGTAGTTTAAAGACTAAAACAAACTGCTCCAGTAAGCCGAAATAAAAATTGAAATTGTCTATTTTTATCATTTTCCCCTGGTCAGAATATTAGGCTGAAAAAATAAAATTGTTGTATTGTCATATAATATATTTTGATATGTGTCCAAGTTTTCAAGTTAATTGAACGACTTAACTTACTAGTAGTAATGCGTTTCGGCTTGAAGGGTGGGGCAGCCGTTGTAACTATGCTGAGAGCTTGGAACTTGTATCTCAAGGTGGGCGGCGCGTTTACGTTGTAGATGTCTATGGGCTCCAGTAACCACTTAACACCAGGTGGGCTGTGAGCTCGTCCACCCATCTAAGCAATAAAATAAAAAAAATACTTGAGGTTAGGTGAAATTACACTGAAAGATTCCGTTACGTATTATAGATTGATTTATATAATCAAGTTAGCGTGTTAAAATAAGGCAAATTAAACTAACATTCACAAAAGATCTAAATTTATAGTTAGTTTTCCGTAAAACAAGTCGAACTAATATAATTTTTATTTTCTTTTTTATGTAGGTAAATTTTTATTGCGAGTCCAATATGTTTAACGTGAATAAATTATAAAAAAGGATTTGCGATTTTTAAAATTAGTTATCATCTAAATATTTTTCTAAAAAAAAGTCAAATAATTGTTTTAACACCTCAAACGTCAAGGTTCTCTAATACAATTTCAGTATCTCGGCGTTCTCTTGTGCCGCAATATTAATTGAGTTATCATCAAAATCTTCTGCTGAATTAACATTGTTGCTAGTGCGCTTAATGCCGACTGTAGGTGGTAACACTTTCGCTATTTTGCAGCAAGCTTTATAACCCCAGTTACATCCGGGAACATTGACGTCGATGTTCAAATCGGGACAGTCTCTAATATCAATGCAAACACCACCCCGTGCCCAGCACGTTGTTCTCATGGTACCTATTAGAACAAATTAATAAATCTAGGTAAAATAATCTAATTAATAAATCTATCTAAAATAATAAATCAAATCAATAAACTAAATTAAACACGTAATTCGTTTCCAAATGATTCTTGTCCACCTGTTGTCTGGAAGAGATCGCTCTTAGCGGTCAGATCACCAATTGTACTTTTTTTGTATTTTATGTATGGCATTGTTTTTTTTTTTTTATATTTAAGTACGTATTTCATTAGAAAAATTGGTACCCGCCTGCGGGATTCGAACACCGTTGCATCGCTAGATACGAATACACTAGACGTCTTATCCTGTAAGCCACGTCAAAATCAATATGTTTATACAATGTATGTATTAGTCGTAAACATTAGAAAATTATTTGAAGTACGTTCAAAACTTGAGTTCAACGGCTAAGGTAACAATCACAACTTTCATGACACGGTCAATTTAATAAATAATTCAACCCATCAATGTTGCATAGCATTTACGTGAATTTGATGGTACGTTAAGTGATTTCGATGCTGTATGGGCCTTCGGAGGCGGATCGTGAATCAGAATCCCGGGTTTATATTGTTAACTGGCCGTGAAACGTTTTCAGTTTTCTGTCTTTTAAGTTATGTTATATAGAAAGGTTGCTTTTTTTAAATAAAAATAGCCATTGAAATGTTTTTTTCTTCTTATTGCTTATGGGTGGACGAGCTCACAGCTCACCTGGTGTTAAGTGGTTACTGGAGCCCATAGACATCTATGACGTAAATGCGCCACCCACCTTGTGATATAATTTCTAAGGTCTCAAGTATAGTTACAGCGGCTGCCTTCAAACCGAAACGCATAACTGCTTCACGGCAGAAACAGGCAGGGTAGTGGTACCTACCCGTGCTGACTCATAAAATATCCTACCACCAGCAAACAATCAACAGTTTAAACAATCAATAATGAATATTGGTTCATTAAGATATTTTTTAAGACTTAAATTTTCCACTAATGCAATATATTTTTTTATGATACAAATTTATCTTCAAATTAGATGTTTACGTCTATGACCAGCAATGGACATGTGCGGGCTGATACCTTCAAGAATTCAACAGAATGCGTGCTATTTTTCGTACGACACTAACCAAAGGTGGGTTTCGCATTCGGCTTAACAAAAATGTCCTTGTACGTATCCGGTAGTTTTGGTATCACCTTATTCATGACCATTGTGAGCTTTGCTTCACCACAATCGCTTAGTGAAATCAAACACACACACAATATTAAAAACATCACGCAAAGTACTGCGCATTTATCGTTTCCGTGATTTAAATCGTAAATTGATTTATGATTGACTTTTCTAATTGTGCGTTGAAAAATGTAATAGATTTCGTAGATTTCATTTGATTTTTTTTTCTTTTTTTTTTCCTACCTAAGCTGGTAGTCTAGAGAGACTATTCCAGCGTAACCGTAACTAGTAGGTGAGCTCACGGGGCTCAAACCTGACGACGATGCTAACACGAACCCTAGCAAGAGTCGTGCTTCGCAGAATCTACCACCGGATCGGAAACGCGACCCACTGAGAAGATCCGGCGAGAAACTCAGTGGGCTGTGTTTGAGAGTTAATTTACTCGTCGAGCCCTTCGTCGCAAGCGACGGGTTCGACGAGAACGGTGACCGGTGCTTGAAGTACCTAGAAGCACCGTTAGTGGATCGGGAGGAGACAAAACTTTCATTTGTAAAGAATTTGTCAAGACACGTATATAATCATTTTGTGCTAAATTCCTTATCCTCCTCCGTGCGTCGTGTTCCTCAGTGCTGAGGATCGTGACCTTTACGGAACGGTTTTCTTGGGAAAATTGCTAGTGGTGGGTTCCCGCGTCCTTCCACAGCAGAATTTCAGAGGCGATTTAGTTCCTCTGGGCTACTGAAGCCCTAGTTGGGTTAGTTGACCGCCGCCCGTTGCTCGGCGTTATATTTTTACGGCCGGGTAGGTGGCATACCGACGCCAACCCTCCTCTTTTCTCATCCGGGCTTGGGACCGGCAATGGCAAATTCCTTATCAACTATTATTAAAAAAATTGGTATTATTAGACTGTGCGTAGTAGGTAGAGTCATCTCTCTCGCGCATACACGGTGAATTGGCAGTTACATCATCATTTTCAAAAATAACGCTCTACCTATTATAGATTTTGGGTTATTTAGTTTATTTACCTTTGCAGTAGAAAATAAACATAGCCAATATCCTTTTTGAGACATTCTTAAAAATAAATAGTATTACTGTTAAAGAGCATAAGTTACATTAAGATGTTTTTGTTTATTTAGAGAGATTTAGAGAGAGAGAGATTATATACAGACAGACATCAAAACTTAAAGTATATTTCACTTAAGGCTTGGTAGCTGTAAGGACAATCATTATAATGAAACGACAACACCAAACATAATATCACTAATGCGGCATCAGATAATTTTTATTATTCCGAATAGTCGGACTACCTTTACAGAATACGTCTGGATTTAATTAAAATTTTTGTGACGTCGATTGGGGTAAAAATAACTAACAAACTGAGCATAGAATATAAAATAGAAAACCTGATGCATTAAACATTGATTCTGGCAACGATAACTTGCATATGTTGATCGGTGATAAGGTAACTGTTGCGTAAAATAATACTGTATCATAGCATTAACTTATAGGAAGATGCTTATGGAGAGGGAAATTTTTAATCTTGAAAAACTAGCTGTCGAGGCCGATTGCCAACTTAATCAGATCAAGACTTAGTATCTGACAGATTCAAAAAATCAACAAACTTTACTACAAGGAATCAACATTAGCAATAAGGCATTCGCTAGTGTCGAACGAACGAATTTGTATACCTTGAGTCCTTAGTAACCAATAAGAAATAATATCTTCAGAAATAAGCAGGTGAATAAAGCCCGCTAACAAGTGCTACTACGGCCCGCATAGATACTTTCGCTTGAAACTTCTTTCAAGAACCGCAAGACTGTTTCTGTGCAATACTGTCTTAAGGCCCATACTCGCCTACAGTTTGGAATGTTGGTAAAAAGGACGACAATTATTTGTTGTTTTTTTTTAGTGTAAAATACATAAGCGAATCTTGGAAGATGAGAGACTGCGAATGCTTTATAATTTGTAAAATTGTTGTTAAGTGCTCAAATTATTAGTTTATTTAGTCACAAAAAATAAATTCTAAAAATTACACAAAAACACACGGTCCTCCACTTGGTATCAATTAATTTATTATGGTTTTTTTTATTCAATCATCACATTTGTATTATTTTGCAAATAAATAATACCATTAGTTACTATTTATTATTTATGATGGAACTTTTAATAGACAGTTCATCGGAAATTACTTGTAAAATTTTTAAAAAGGTCTCAAACTAGCAGGGGCTTTTCCCCGAATGCTGAAAATTTTTGCTTAAAAATGAAAAGCTGTTAAGGAATCATGGACACCAATAATGCTTTAGATGGACTCGTCTTAGGCTCCACTTTGTTAATTTTCTTCTTCTTTTTCTTTTTTGCTCCTATGTCTGTCATGATTACTCCTTTTCCTCCAAAATCAGTTTTTTGGCTCCATGGCATCGCAAAGGCGCCAATACCTTTGTCTCTCATGTCTCTTACTTTGTAACGATTCCAAGCAAAACAGCAAACGTTCAATTTTCCTTTACAACCAGGGACTTGGGTTAGAAAACGAAACCCGGTACACAGTTTGTAATTTACGCAAATGCCTCCAATATTCCAGCACGATGTTGACGCCATTGATTCTATCAAAACAAGAGCAGTGTTTAGTATTTTAATGAATTGTTTCAAAATTTTGCGGTTCTACATTGTAAATGCCAGTAAATGCTATTGCCGGAACTAGATAATTAACCTCCACATGTATATCTATTGTCGGGGCAAGTTAACAAATCTATTGGTAACATACAAAAACGTACAAGAGGGTAGATGGATTTTTTTGTTGCTAGTGTTTTATCCTCAGGCTATATATAATCTACCTTCATCATGAAGGTTACAACCACGCCAAAATATCGGCAATATTTATATTTATTATTATTATATCGTGAAAATTGTTTTAAGAATCCGTTAAATAATATGGTTTGTAATAGTATTCGTTATATTTTATAATGTTTTTTTAGTGCGCGATTTAGACTAGCGATATTAATAGGTATTCGTTGCTGACTAACCACGGGCTGTACGGGATTTTCAGGTAGGTTTACGTAGTATCCAAATCGTGCTAATACAAAAAAACATACAAAGTATGTTTATCGATATTGTAAAATCGCTTTCACGCAATATTAGATCTGGGAAAGAAAGCAGAACCAAGTTTTAGGGAAAAAAAGAGAGATTTTGAGTCGTTTCTGTTTAGGTCCTCATTACTCACTTCGAGTATCTGCTTCTGAAGCAAGCGACGCTAGTGCTGTGTGATAAGCTAGCAGATCTGCTCTCAAATCTTCGTACTCTTCATCAGCGGATAAATCTAGATTGGCGTCGTTTCTCAAATTAACGATTATATCTGATCCGGAAGCATCACCCTCAGATCTGTCCTTGTGTTTTAATTCCACAACAGAGAACAACAAAGTCACCAACAAAATTATTTGCAACATTCTCATTTTACAACGAGAAATTCCATTTTAAACTACAACAAACAGAATATAGTGAAAATTTTATTGCGAATCATAAAACGAATAAGTTTTAAACCGATTTCGCTATTGGGAAATGTTTGCGCAGTTCTATTTATTGCTTTCGTGATAAGCCTTATATCCGAATGTACATAAGGAATATTTTCAAGGTATATGGCTGTGTGGTAGCGACCTAACCACTCCATCCCTTCCGTGAGTGTCATAAAATACCACTGAAGGATTCACTGGAAACGCACTCTCTGAGTATTAGACCAGCATACTGCGAAAACTTATTAAGAATGCAAATTTGAATCGGAAGAAAGACGGCATAGATATAAATAAGGGTTAACTAAAAATATCAGTTTTCACATCTCCTGTTTAGCATCGACCAGACCTTAATCCTTACTACCCAGTCTGATTGTGCTCATTTACATATTTTAGAGGTCTTTATAGGAGGGGTTTCACTTTTCCTGTTTTCGTGATATATTTTTCAAACAAAAGTAGTTTCAAAATAGTAGTTTAAGTTCAAAAGTAGGTTCAAGGTAGGTAGACATAAGCGAGATTATTCAGTCACTTTTTAAAAGTAAATATAATATATTTTATAGTTTTTAGATACTTATAATTAGCTTAAAGGTACCTGTAATTGTGTTAGCATGAAGTCTGAGCTTATCGAATCAATCACTCAAAAATAAATGAATGGGCACCAAATAAAAAATAATTTTTCTTTTCCAATATTTATTGTCGTGTCCTTGATACTTTTGAAAATTTTCAAGTAAATTGGATTTCTTGAAGGTAATGAAAATTACGTTTAAATATTCCATAGATACTGGTCAACCTTATGCGTATCAAATTGCTTTTTAATTTATATTGTTTATTGTAAACTGTGACCAGTCTTTGTTTGGATGATTAGTTCCAATACAAACCAATCCAATACACACTGTATTTTTTTTTTGTATTTTTATAAAATACTCTTCAAAACGTGGGATTGGATTTTTGTCATCAACGTTACGTAGTTCAATATTGGGAACAGTACGCAGTTGTGACAGGCTTGAAGCGAAGCAATTTTAATTGATTCCCGTATCCAGATAGACTGATCCATCCGATATTGCTACGTGTGATGAGAGCACGTTTGCACCTAGGGCTGTGCAAACAGATTTCGTATTCAGATGATTAAATTTGTTTTAGTTAATCTGTTGAAATGTAAATCTTAATATTACATTAATTACACCTCACATATATTATTATTACACCTATTACACCTCATTGCCAGTTTTTACGAGATGGTGCACCTATGCATGGTTGGTGGATGGTGCTAGGGAATGGCACTGTTTCTGTGACGCAGCTTGTCATACCACATCATTGAAACTTCGAAAGGTTTGTTGCATTTACGCTGTGACATGTACGGGTTCCAGTAACTACTTAAGAATAGGTGGGCTGAAAGCCTATCTACTGGCATTGAGCAACAAAAAAAAAACTGATCTGACATCGTATTTCTAGGCTGACAGACGATGAAGCGTCTTAACTGTAATAGTCGTCCGTGCCATTAACAATTTTTTTTTGTCGGGCCGATTGCTGAACCTCCTACGAGGTCTCCGCGCCTAGGGGGCGCGTGGGGTATGTGGACTTGACAATCTGCAAGGTGTTGGGAACAGACCGCGGGCCCAAGGAATTTTAGAGCCCTACCGCACTAAGCGACTCCCCTGCACTCTTATACCCGACGTCCGATCTCCGTCCGTAGTCAGAACCCGGTCAGAGTAGGGGGGTTCTTGCGGTCAACACTACAAGCCATTAAAAATGTTGCCTTAACTGACAGGTTGTCAATTAGTAATATGCGTGAAAACATGTTAAATCGAATACGCATTATACTGCTTTCAGAAAAAAACTTGTATTAGACGAAATTTTCAAAGTATACGCCACAAAACTTTTCTTAACAATGGTCCGGTTTTAAATTGAACCGGCGGTATCGATAATTTATAAATTAATAGTTTTTGAACACGCTGTATTTTTAACTAGGATTTTATTCTATCCAAAACTATAACTTTAACTTTTTCTATCGTTTCACAATTTGAAGTTGAAAAAGTCGTGTAAAACCTGGAAGAGACGAAGTTTACCAGTAGCTCTTAAAGTTCTATAAAGTTTCCGATTGACCTCAAACAGTGTTTAATTACAATCTATTCTGTCTATTTATTTTAACTTTCGGAGCGAACGAAACGATATGGATTCTTATAAATTGGAAACTGTCTAAATTTTTTTCTTACAAGGTAAGGCCTACTACGTTTCGCTGCCACTATGGCTGAATATATAAACTCAACTGACGAAACTCGCTAGCCAATATTGTAAATACTGATTATGTGTTTTTCATGCGAGTAAATTTGTTAAAAAATTATCATCTCACGGGGAGGAGGGCAGTAATGTCCCTTCAAAAATCATCCTATGTTTTTAGGAGTTATGCGCGTGCTAAGCCATAAGTGGGCCAGTTCCGAGTCGGACATAGAGGTAAGCTTCGCCGGGGTCTCTGCTGAGCAACTATGAAAAAGCACACAAAGCTTCGAAGGAGAAGCGTGTCGCTATTTCGCCCATTCTCGGACCAATGGGCTAAATATTAGCTCGGCCACCATATTGAACATCAACAGCTTACATCACTAATACAAAAATATTGTACTAATTCATCTTCTACGAAAGTTATGAAATTGATTGTATTAATCTTAAACTCAGATGAGCATTGTCAAAGCATAAAGAAGCGATCACACAAGCCTATTTTTTATGAAATTAATTCTACGCTAACTTAGCTAGTTTCTACGTTAAGAGAAAGTTTCATGTTAATGTCATCCTTAGAAGTTACGGTCTGCTCATGTATGTACACAACGTATATATAGATAGCACGTATTTCGGTCATCCTGTTGAATTATTGAACTATAAGTCACGGAATCAATCGTGCCCGTATACTCGACCCGGATGCCAAGACACTGTCAGAAAAACCTGACAGGCAGAAAACGTCCTTAAGAAGTCAAACGCTTACCCCGGAACTTATGATGAACACTATAGAAGATAAGTTTAAAATACGCTCACATGTTACACGTACCAAAAGACTGCAGGACAACAAAAACTTATATTTCGTTTTTTTCTGTCTTATCACTCTTGTCAGAGCGGTCGTGATCATTCAGTATCATCGATGTGGGCAGATGTTATACGCCTCACGGGTAATTGCCACTTCTCCCGGTTTCTGGTGAGCCTGGTACACTCATATATTTCGTTTAGGCTAAATTAATTCAGTCGCCTTATTAAATTTGGTATTACTTTTAAACGCGTGGGCGATAAAAACAGCCTCCTCTCATTATTTTCTCTGGTCGGTAGCGATATTATGTGTTTTTTGACCTTTTTTGCAATTGAATAGACGTGAGACAGCAAAGTCCTTTGTTAAGCGTTGCAATTTCAAGGCTCGCGGTAATGGCCCAGCTCTGTCCTGTCAATTCTTAAGCGGTCACTCCCGTAGATAGATGTGGGGACACCGGATAGTAAGTATCCCACATACGCACGCGACTTTACGACCTCTATAAAGCAAATTGGACGTTCTATCAAAGGCAGCTGACGGCAATTTCATTAACTTAAATGTACTTATTTGCTTTTGAAACTTTAATTACTATTTTGTTTTTTTTGTAAACTTGCTCTTAGTTATCGCTTTGTGAAGTGTTTACGAGATATTTGAATTTCTAAATACGAATGCTTTCATTAATTTTAATTATGTGAAATAAATTATGTTTCAGAAATAGTCCTGAATGAAATTTTCTTGAAAATTTGTATTTTTGTTTTTGGTTGGAATTATTGTTGAAAATATTTTTGTTTAAGGAGGAATCTACAGGGGCTTTTGAATCGTTGTGCCTTCACCAATTTGATTAATTTCATTATCTTGAAGGCAAAAACGTTCCAGCGTAAGAAAATCTTTTCTCATTTTCAAACACTGATTTATTTACGAAGCGAAAAACATATATTCATAATACTTTAGGATCAAAATGATAAATAACAGTTACTAGTTTCTTCTGTTAAAGATTAGCAAAACTTAGCTTCCTTTAACTTCCTTTAACTTTAGCTTCCTTTAAGGATGAGCAAAACAACATAAACGTCCTTATTATTTTTAAAAAATTAGCTGACGGCTAGAGCGATATTAAAGTTTCAAATAATGCCTTAGTTGTCCGTGACCACGAAACATAAGTATTCTTCGACACATCAAAAATTTTAATTGAAAATATTAAACGCAAGATTGAATCATAACATTTTAATTTAATGTCTAGTTATATCATAAAAACACAACTATATTCTGTGTACAGCAGTCTGGCTTAACACGTGTCCCTAGTGAGCTAGTTTTGTTACATCTGAAAAGTTGTTTAGGGCGACTTAGAGAGGTTCAGTTAGGCGAGTATGTAATCACGAGTTTAACGGTGTTAGAAATTCTCAGGTTCATTAAATTATAATATTGTGTATAGCACATATATAATATTGTTACGTGCTGGGGTTCGGGATAAATAAAACTTCCACAGAAGTACAAATTAAAATTCTATTTAACACTTAGAACACTTGCAGAGCATTTTACAAAATTCGTAATTCACTTCTTCCGCTTCGCTTCAGGTGATTCGTTCGCTGTTTCGCTTGGAGTAGATCCGATTAATAACCGCCTTCGTGTCATCTCTGCAACGCTTTTATAATCGATACGTCATCCCTAGAACTATCGAGAACATTCCTGACAGATCGAGTAATTTCGATATGTGTTTCCGCGATTTACTAATAGATGGCGTTGCCCTTCTCGGACGTTCTTGATCTTACTAGAACTTTAGATATTCATTTCTGCTATTTGACGATAGATGGCATTATTATTACAGGCGTAACAATGTTACATTGTATTTTTTGTTTACCTATTTATTGCCTAGATCTAGTTTAAAAATAATAATAGAAGCCTATAGATATTACAACTTGAATGCAGACGCCTGCATGTTCGTGGTTTTTAAGGATAAGTCACACCGTGTACATAGTAGTTTTGAGCAGTGCCACTATGCATATGTTTAAGTCTCGCAGGTAAGGAACATTAAAAAAAACCTACGTAGCACGTGTTCACGAACCAACATTCCGAAATAAAAATAAATAAGCCGGTATGAGTAGGATGTACGGATATAGTATGGATGTAGGCAGCCCAGAACCGGTATTTTTTGGGGAGTCCTAAGTCCAGGAGTGGACGTTTGTGGGCTAATAAGAAGAAGAAGAGTAGGCACCGTTATCCTACCTATTTTTGTTCCGGAAAAGCTTGAATGTTGCAAAAGGTTGAACTTGAGGTTATTATGTCTATGGACTCCAATAACAACTTATAAAGCTCAGATTGGTCGTGAGCTCGTTGACCGTCTGAGCATTTTACCATTAAAAACATGAGTTCAAAGTCTCGATTATGGAACGCTTGAATGCTTTGCGGCAGAAATAAGCAGAATGATAGTGATTACCCGGGTACATCTAGAACTGCTCACGGTAACAGGAAAGGTAGATGGGAAACGTCCCAAAGGACGCAGCCCCACGAGATGGTTGACCAAATACGATCTTCTTTGAACATCAACTTCCACAATGCCCTTCATATCATACGTTAGAAACTGATGCAGCGGGGGAGTCACGACCCTGAGTAATGCGGAAAACGACGCGAGGAGGAGGACCCGGGTAGGCTTACAATACGCCCTACCACTGGGTATAATTGTAAGAAAGCATTGCCCATTACTCAGCGAATACCTTAGACGGCTTTCAGGACATCTACTGAAGAAACTTGGGTGGGGCTATTCTAAGCTAATTTATATTTAATTTTAAAAAGTTATTTATTAAAAAGAAAACCCTTTTTGTTATAGTTTCCTGATTAAGTTTTTCTTCTATAAATTTCGATTTTATCCTCATTTTTTGATTAATTTTAAATTTTCTTTTGATGTAATTCGGCCATAAATTTCTAACGTTATATAACGTATTAGAATTATTAATAAACTAAAGCACAAGGTGCGTATAAGAAGAAGACCTTAATAATATTAATGAGGCGAAAACGGCAGCAGAGTGGGCCCGGTCTTTGGAGAAAATTTTCGTTCGCTTTGTCTTACTTTGTCCAGAGTATATCTTAAAAGCGTCTTGAATATTTAAATCCCTTAATTATCAAGGCAGAGGACGATAAAAACGTGTGACACAGAATGGACAAGCTCTCAAAGACTTTACAAATCTTCAAAGGTATTTTGAAGGTTTGCGGCCCTCTGAAAAATCCTTGACATTATACAGAACCAATGGACGCGTTTAGTTGAAGACAATTATTTTCATAATATAACCATCGCGTATGGTTTGGTAAATGACGTGTTCATACAGTCGTTATTCCCAAATTCTTAAGTTTGATTTCTGCACATATTTGTGATATCTACATATATTTAATGTAACCTTTGTTGTCTTCACTGTATTATTTGTCCGTCTCCTCAGGATACCGCTGAAGCCATAGACATCTTAACGTCACACATCACCTCGACATTAGATAGGTCATCGAAACAAGTTGTAGCGGAGGACTTCCTTCACCGCTTCAAATTGTCCGACGATATTAGGGAACTCCTTAGAGCTAAGAACGCCTCGATACGCGCCTACGACAGGTATCCTACCGCGGAAAATCGTATTCGAATGCGTGCCCTACAACGCGACGTAAAGTCTCGCATCGCCGAAGTCCGAGATGCCAGATGGTCTGATTTCTTAGAAGGACTCGCGCCCTCCCAAAGGTCTTACTACCGCTTAGCTCGTACTCTCAAATCGGATACGGTAGTAACTATGCCCCCCCTCGTAGGCCCCTCAGGCCGACTCGCGGCGTTCGATGATGACGAAAAAGCAGAGCTGCTGGCCGATACATTGCAAACCCAGTGCACGCCCAGCACTCAATCCGTGGACCCTGTTCATGTAGAATTAGTAGACAGTGAGGTAGAACGCAGAGCCTCCTTGCCACCATCGGATGCGTTACCACCCGTCACCCCGATAGAAGTTAAAGACTTGATCAAAGACCTACGTCCTCGCAAGGCTCCCGGTTCCGACTGTATATCTAACCGCGTTATTAAACTTCTACCCGTCCAACTCATCGTGATGTTGGCATCTATTTTCAATGCCGCTATGGCGAACTGTATCTTTCCCGCGGTGTGGAAAGAAGCGGACGTTATCGGCATACATAAACCCGGTAAACCAAAAAATCATCCGACGAGCTACCGCCCGATTAGCCTCCTCATGTCTCTAGGCAAACTGTATGAGCGTCTGCTCTACAAACGCCTCAGAGACTTCGTCTCATCCAAGGGCATTCTTATCGATGAACAATTCGGATTCCGTACAAATCACTCATGCGTTCAACAGGTGCACCGCCTCTATAAAAACACAACTATATTCTGTGTACAGCAGTCTGGCTTAACACGTGTCCCTAGTGAGCTAGTTTTGTTACATCTGAAAAGTTGTTTAGGGCGACTTAGAGAGGTTCAGTTAGGCGAGTATGTAATCACGAGTTTAACGGTGTTAGAAATTCTCAGGTTCATTAAATTATAATATTGTGTATAGCACATATATAATATTGTTACGTGCTGGGGTTCGGGATAAATAAAACTTCCACAGAAGTACAAATTAAAATTCTATTTAACACTTAGAACACTTGCAGAGCATTTTACAAAATTCGTAATTCACTTCTTCCGCTTCGCTTCAGGTGATTCGTTCGCTGTTTCGCTTGGAGTAGATCCGATTAATAACCGCCTTCGTGTCATCTCTGCAACGCTTTTATAATCGATACGTCATCCCTAGAACTATCGAGAACATTCCTGACAGATCGAGTAATTTCGATATGTGTTTCCGCGATTTACTAATAGATGGCGTTGCCCTTCTCGGACGTTCTTGATCTTACTAGAACTTTAGATATTCATTTCTGCTATTTGACGATAGATGGCATTATTATTACAGGCGTAACAATGTTACATTGTATTTTTTGTTTACCTATTTATTGCCTAGATCTAGTTTAAAAATAATAATAGAAGCCTATAGATATTACAACTTGAATGCAGACGCCTGCATGTTCGTGGTTTTTAAGGATAAGTCACACCGTGTACATAGTAGTTTTGAGCAGTGCCACTATGCATATGTTTAAGTCTCGCAGGTAAGGAACATTAAAAAAAACCTACGTAGCACGTGTTCACGAACCAACATTCCGAAATAAAAATAAATAAGCCGGTATGAGTAGGATGTACGGATATAGTATGGATGTAGGCAGCCCAGAACCGGTATTTTTTGGGGAGTCCTAAGTCCAGGAGTGGACGTTTGTGGGCTAATAAGAAGAAGAAGAGTAGGCACCGTTATCCTACCTATTTTTGTTCCGGAAAAGCTTGAATGTTGCAAAAGGTTGAACTTGAGGTTATTATGTCTATGGACTCCAATAACAACTTATAAAGCTCAGATTGGTCGTGAGCTCGTTGACCGTCTGAGCATTTTACCATTAAAAACATGAGTTCAAAGTCTCGATTATGGAACGCTTGAATGCTTTACGGCAGAAATAAGCAGAATGATAGTGATTACCCGGGTACATCTAGAACTGCTCACGGTAACAGGAAAGGTAGATGGGAAACGTCCCAAAGGACGCAGCCCCACGAGATGGTTGACCAAATACGATCTTCTTTGAACATCAACTTCCACAATGCCCTTCATATCATACGTTAGAAACTGATGCAGCGGGGGAGTCACGACCCTGAGTAATGCGGAAAACGACGCGAGGAGGAGGACCCGGGTAGGCTTACAATACGCCCTACCACTGGGTATAATTGTAAGAAAGCATTGCCCATTACTCAGCGAATACCTTAGACGGCTTTCAGGACATCTACTGAAGAAACTTGGGTGGGGCTATTCTAAGCTAATTTATATTTAATTTTAAAAAGTTATTTATTAAAAAGAAAACCCTTTTTGTTATAGTTTCCTGATTAAGTTTTTCTTCTATAAATTTCGATTTTATCCTCATTTTTTGATTAATTTTAAATTTTCTTTTGATGTAATTCGGCCATAAATTTCTAACGTTATATAACGTATTAGAATTATTAATAAACTAAAGCACAAGGTGCGTATAAGAAGAAGACCTTAATAATATTAATGAGGCGAAAACGGCAGCAGAGTGGGCCCGGTCTTTGGAGAAAATTTTCGTTCGCTTTGTCTTACTTTGTCCAGAGTATATCTTAAAAGCGTCTTGAATATTTAAATCCCTTAATTATCAAGGCAGAGGACGATAAAAACGTGTGACACAGAATGGACAAGCTCTCAAAGACTTTACAAATCTTCAAAGGTATTTTGAAGGTTTGCGGCCCTCTGAAAATCCTTGACATTATACAGAACCAATGGACGCGTTTAGTTGAAGACAATTATTTTCATAATATAACCATCGCGTATGGTTTGGTAAATGACGTGTTCATACAGTCGTTATTCCCAAATTCTTAAGTTTGATTTCTGCACATATTTGTGATATCTACATATATTTAATGTAACCTTTGTTGTCTTCACTGTATTATTTGTCCGTCTCCTCAGGATACCGCTGAAGCCATAGACATCTTAACGTCACACATCACCTCGACATTAGATAGGTCATCGAAACAAGTTGTAGCGGAGGACTTCCTTCACCGCTTCAAATTGTCCGACGATATTAGGGAACTCCTTAGAGCTAAGAACGCCTCGATACGCGCCTACGACAGGTATCCTACCGCGGAAAATCGTATTCGAATGCGTGCCCTACAACGCGACGTAAAGTCTCGCATCGCCGAAGTCCGAGATGCCAGATGGTCTGATTTCTTAGAAGGACTCGCGCCCTCCCAAAGGTCTTACTACCGCTTAGCTCGTACTCTCAAATCGGATACGGTAGTAACTATGCCCCCCCTCGTAGGCCCCTCAGGCCGACTCGCGGCGTTCGATGATGACGAAAAAGCAGAGCTGCTGGCCGATACATTGCAAACCCAGTGCACGCCCAGCACTCAATCCGTGGACCCTGTTCATGTAGAATTAGTAGACAGTGAGGTAGAACGCAGAGCCTCCTTGCCACCATCGGATGCGTTACCACCCGTCACCCCGATAGAAGTTAAAGACTTGATCAAAGACCTACGTCCTCGCAAGGCTCCCGGTTCCGACTGTATATCTAACCGCGTTATTAAACTTCTACCCGTCCAACTCATCGTGATGTTGGCATCTATTTTCAATGCCGCTATGGCGAACTGTATCTTTCCCGCGGTGTGGAAAGAAGCGGACGTTATCGGCATACATAAACCCGGTAAACCAAAAAATCATCCGACGAGCTACCGCCCGATTAGCCTCCTCATGTCTCTAGGCAAACTGTATGAGCGTCTGCTCTACAAACGCCTCAGAGACTTCGTCTCATCCAAGGGCATTCTTATCGATGAACAATTCGGATTCCGTACAAATCACTCATGCGTTCAACAGGTGCACCGCCTCACGGAGCACATTCTTGTGGGGCTTAATCGACCAAAACCGTTATACACGGGAGCTCTCTTCTTCGACGTCGCAAAAGCGTTCGACAAAGTCTGGCACAATGGTTTGATTTTCAAACTATTCAACATGGGCGTGCCGGATAGTCTCGTGCTCATCATACGGGACTTCTTGTCGAACCGCTCTTTTCGATATCGAGTCGAGGGAACCCGCTCCTCCCCACGACCTCTCACAGCTGGAGTCCCGCAAGGCTCTGTCCTCTCACCCCTCCTATTTAGCTTATTCGTCAACGATATTCCCCGGTCGCCGCCGACCCATTTAGCTTTATTCGCCGACGACACGACTGTTTACTATTCTAGTAGAAATAAGTCCCTAATCGCGAAGAAGCTTCAGAGCGCAGCCCTAGCCCTAGGACAGTGGTTCCGAAAATGGCGCATAGACATCAACCCAGCGAAAAGTACTGCGGTGCTATTTCAGAGGGGAAGCTCCACACGGATTTCCTCCCGGATTAGGAGGAGGAATCTCACACCCCCGATTACTCTCTTTAGACAACCCATACCCTGGGCCAGGAAGGTCAAGTACCTGGGCGTTACCCTGGATGCATCGATGACATTCCGCCCGCATATAAAATCAGTCCGTGACCGTGCCGCGTTTATTCTCGGTAGACTCTACCCCATGATCTGTAAGCGGAGTAAAATGTCCCTTCGGAACAAGGTGACACTTTACAAAACTTGCATAAGGCCCGTCATGACTTACGCGAGTGTGGTGTTCGCTCACGCGGCCCGCACACACATAGACACCCTCCAATCCCTACAATCCCGCTTTTGCAGGTTAGCTGTCGGGGCTCCGTGGTTCGTGAGGAACGTTGACCTACACGACGACCTGGGCCTCGAATCAATTCGGAAATACATGAAGTCAGCGTCGGAACGATACTTCGATAAGGCTATGCGTCATGATAATCGCCTTATCGTTGCCGCCGCTGACTACTCCCCGAATCCTGATCATGCAGGAGCCAGTCACCGTCGACGCCCTAGACACGTCCTTACGGATCCATCAGATCCAATAACCTTTGCATTAGATGCCTTCAGCTCTAATACTAGGGGCAGGCTTAGGGACCCCGGTAACCGTACTCGTCGAACTCGACAAAGAGGTCGACGTGCAACCTAACCCATGCATCAGCCCGCTGAGTTTCTCGCCGGATCTTCTCAGCGGGTCGCGATTCCGATCCGGTAGTAGATTCATTCGCGAAACAATTGCTCTTGAGTTGTTAGGTCTCCTTCGGAGGCGCTCGGGCAGTTGTTAGCAAATCCCTCCCCTCTTGGCTGAGCCTTTGCTCGCCCACCTGTCCTGGTGAAACTGGAAAGGCCTTCGGGCCACCAGTAAACTTTCAATCATAAAAAAAAAAAAAAAAAAAAAATGTATTATTTGTATCAGTGTTCGTCATTGAAGAATAACTATTGCATTATTTGAATTGAAATCCTAAATATCATTGCTTAATATCCATTCCACACGTATATTTCAAAATTGATTGTTTCGAATGATCGCTTCGTGAATCCAATACTAAAGGAATATTAATTTTAATCTACATCAAAACGTAATCATTTTGTGTTAAAATCAAAATTTTTATTCGTCCATTCCGTACTGGCCCGTACTAAATTTTGATGAGTGTTTACGTTTTTAAATTCAGTTTACTTCACCGCCCTCGAACGAGCTGAGACAGCTCATACAAAATGGATCCAACACCATTTGCCCCGTTTTTAGGACGAGCTCGCAGTGTGACCTGGTAAATTCGTACATGGATCTCATGTTTGTGAACGTGAAGCTTAGCCGTTTAGTGCGTGAAATTTCAGTAATACAATGTTTATTAATTATTTGCATCATTAAACTAGTATTTTTGACAATCCAACAATTACTCTCTTCGTACTTTTTTTTTTATTGCCTTTGTAGGCAGACGAGCATACGGCCCACCTGATGGTAAGTGGTCACCGTCGCTCATGGACGTCAGCAATGCCAGGGGCAGAGCCAAATC
This sequence comes from Bombyx mori, assembly GCF_030269925.1. Lineage (NCBI taxonomy): Eukaryota > Metazoa > Arthropoda > Insecta > Lepidoptera > Bombycidae > Bombyx > Bombyx mori. The sequence continues at coordinate 7,055,100 of NC_085121.1, forward strand.
GCTGCCTACCGTGTACTTGTGGGATTACAGGACCTTTCTTACAGAGTCGGTATTTATTTAAAATGTTATTTAGCGAACAAGTTAAGACACTTTGGTTTGCTTGTTGAAAACTTATAGATGAGCTAAGTTCGACTTTTACATACCGTTTGTTTTCTTACAAACTATTTATCTGCAATAAAGTGTAAATAGATTTTTTTTTAAGTCCAGTTGTGAAATTTGCTTCTTCATTGTCATACATGTGTATTTTGGAGCAATAATAATTGTTTATCACTAAATTTCATTACCTGTTATATTTCTTGCTTCTTGTTATCTCCTTCCTATACTAGCATAAAAAATTCGTTCTTATCATTCGTCAATAAAAGCTGTTGAAACAGCGAAAAAAAAAAACGACATTACCAAAATCTCAAAATCAAATCTTAAATACGTAAAATGGGTAGCATTTACGAACAATTGGATATTCCGTGGTCCGTACGTTCATTACACACGTATCAAAGCCGTAAATCGGCTTGAGTTGAAAGCAAATTGGGCTTATTAATGCTTGATTGAGTGTAATTACACCTTCTACGCTACGTCACGGTTCATATCAAATAAATCTCGACATTACAGATTCAATTTAAGATTTTGATTTCTTACTTACAAAGCTCTCGTCGACAATGGCGTGGTTGTTCACTTCTATTTTCACTTAGGGGTTTTTTAAACAAATGCGACTTTCGCATATACAAAACTCGATTTGTTATTTGACGGCAAATAATAATAGTGAAACGTGGAAAATTAACATAATATACTGGTGACGGGGCGTGTTGTGAAGGTTTTTTTTTTTTTTCGGGCTGGTGCCGTACCTCCTACCAGGTCCCCGCACCTAGGGGGCGCGCAGGGTATGTGGGACTCGACGATCTGCAAGGTGTTGGGAGCAGACCGTGGACCCAAGGAATTTTAGGGCCCTACCCACTAAACGACACCCCTGTACTCTTACACCCGACGTCCGATCTCCGTTTGGGGTCAAAACCCTGTCAGAGTAGGGGGGTTCCCGCGGTCAACACTACAACCAGACACGCGGCGCCACCCCGAGGACGCCCGACCGACGGGTCGTCGAGGCGATAGTCGACTACCAACGACGTCGGTCTCCGCGATACGGCAGCCCTACCAGGCCGCCCGGGCGATGTCGCTGGTGTTCCGGGATACCCCGCTGGGCCAGAACCAGCCTGCCGGGTCGGAACGCGATACACTGCCGACCGGGTGTACGTAGGTTAACTTAAAAAAATACAAAAATGATGTACCATCTTCCGTATTTTTTTGTCGTGTAGCAGATATAAGTTTCAGTTTTAAGGATGAAGCAGCCGTTGTACAATATAACTGACACTCCGACCTCGTGTTCAAGATACTGCTGCGACCATTCATGTTGTAATAATTCAAAAATCATCAGTTGCGTTTTTTTAATCAGTTCTTGGATATAACTAATATTGTCATTCCAATTATCCTAGATCGGTTTATTTAAAAATAGTTTGATTAGTGGATATTTGTGAAAATCAGCAATAATTAAAGTGATTCGTTAATGTTATTTTGAACATTTAATTTTTATAAAGTAATTTTTTTTGAAATAAAAATCTAGGTTTCGCCTTTCGTTTGCTAGAAGAAAACTTATATCTGAGTTAAGCTTGCCTTTTTACCGTACCGTTTAAATTGTACCTTTTGACGTAATATTTCTATGTACAATAAAGAATAAATAAGTAACAAAAAGGTTTTGAGAACAGGTGAAAATAATGTATTTGATCTTTCTTGCCTGTTTGTAAGGGTCTTTGCAGTGTGTACTTTGCATTAGTGTAAGATAACCTCTCACCTCTATACGGCTTAAGTGTTAAGGTAAGAGTACAATTGAAGATCAGGCCATATTTATATTTTGACTAAAAATTCTTGTTTATCGCAAAAAAAGACGACTTCATATTCATTTATTAAAGTTAGTGTTTGCTCAATTATCGATTTTCGAACATAATCACTAACAACTCATAATTTAGATTCTATTTATGTATTACAATATATATGTTTTTTTTAATTCACACTTAAAAAAATAATACCTTTATTGATGGCACGGTAAAACTCGTCAATGCCTACTAATAAAAAGCTATTGGTTAAAAAAAGAGGACAGAATTGTACTTTATTGTTTTGTGGTCGTATTTTTGTGTGGGAGTTATACAATTATTGTTTGAGACGGCGATGACTCTCAAGAAGCCTCCGTAAATAAAGACAAACATATACATTTGTAGAATTAGAAATAGAAAAAATGAGATACAAATACTTCGAAAGGTTTCCTTTTATTTGAGTAAATTCCATACACTTGTTTTACATGTGTAGAAAGATCGACCTAATATTCTAATTTTATTCATATGTATGTAGTTATAAATCATATTAACCAACTAATCACCAACTTGCGTTACGCCGATGACACTACTCTTATTGCAGCTAATGATTTGGAAATGGTTGCGCTTCTAGACCGAATGGAGTGGATAAGCAAGGAAATTGAGCTTTCCATAAACAAGTAAAAAAACGAAGTCATGGTGGTGGATAGTTCTGGAAAATTGGAACTCCCAGTAAGTTCCAGAACTGCATTGGACCTAGAAATAGCGGACAACTTTAACAACCTGGGTTCCAACATCAGTGCATCAGCAATGGTTCGTGCGAGAAGGAAGTGCGCTGAAGAATTTGCATGGGCAAAAGTGTCGTGACTCAGCTCGGAAAAAATCGGAATTTTCAAATCCAGAAATCCAGAATTAGAGATCGCAATATTTCCGTAAAGACCAAAACCAAACTAGTACGTATTATAATCTTCTCGAGTTTTTCATATGGCGCTGAGCCTTGGTCACTGAAATCTGCAGACCGTAAGCGCATTGACGTCTTTGAGATGTGGTGCTGGAGAAAGATGCTCTCTTTTTCGTTGACAGCATTTCGGGCTAACGTTTGAATTTTGCAAGAACTCAAAATCTTCTCGCGGCTGTCATCCGAGTGTCTTCGCAAGATGGTAATAATCTCGAGAGGCTCATCGTGACCAGTAAAGTGGATGGGAAGAGACTTTGGGGGCGCAACTCAATATATTGGTCCTACCACGTCCGCATCGCTCTTAATTCCAGATTTCACAACGCCCTACACACTGCCAGAGACAAGAATAGATGAAGAAAGATCTTGCGTGCGAAGTTGATACAAAGGGGCGGTCACGACCCTCACCCGTGAGGAATACGACATAAGGAGGAAGAGAAGGATAAATCATAAGGAAAAGTTTGCAAGCTTGGTCTTATTGAGCCGCTATTATATTCGTAATACCAATTTCTTCATTATATTTTCTCCATCTCATTTCCCGCAACCAAATATGCAGACTTTTGAGCTAGTCTGAGGATATATCACAATAATGCTTTGGTAATTAATAAAGAAAATAGGCCATAGCATAAAAAATCATTCTCAAATGTAAGAAATGAGACTGAATAGTATATACATGACCTTAGTGGGAAACATCTCGGGGTATCTAGTTTAGTTGTAGTTGCGTGAGCCGCTTTAGTGTCGAGGTGTTGAGGTGGGACTGCTAACAAGCAGCGCTAACTTAAAAATTTACGCTTCCACAGCTACTCTCAGAGTTCTCGTTTCCATTATGTAACTTTGTCTTGCTTCAGAACTAGCCTCGTTTTAAAGAGCTCATTATAACACATAAGTAAGTCTTGTTTTAACCTCGACTACTACGGTTCTTCACAAATTTAATGACAACTTTGATAATCGAAGGATCGCGTTGTCCGATAAAATTGTTTCGCATTATTATTTGCCGTTAAAATTAGCTATATTAAGTTCAAACATACAGTTTCCGGATATAACAGGATAATACGTTTATAGTTTTTAAAATCTAACAAAAGCGAACGCGTCCTACTAATACGCTATACGGTAGCGTACACTTCAGTTCTCTCACATTACTTATGTTTTATGATAGCCTTTTTCCGTTGCGAGCGAGTGCGTGAAGCATGCAAAGTAATTTCACGTTACAAGTTCAACGTCCGAAGGGAAATGAAACTGGTATCTCGAGGAATGATTCTGTATTTAATCAGTTGCGCAACATTATGACGGACATAGCTATTTAATATTTAAGGCATTTAGGACCGAGAAAGGGCTGTTTCACGCTCACTTAGGGAGAGCATCTACTCTTTATTATATACTTATACAATAGTATACATATATATTTTGTTTGGGAGTGTCGTTCTCCACGGAGTGTCATTTGGGTCACGAAATACTTATTAGGTTTATATTCTGTACGGATATTAAGCAGAATGATAAAGTTTTAGAGCGGATGGTGTTCTAAATTATGTTTTTACTTTACGTTATACCTTCAAGTTTAATATTTAAAATTGTTTGTTTTATAATTCTGTTAATTATTTTTTCTTGCTTGAATGGCTGGACGAGCTTACGACCCACCTGGTATTAAGTGATTGCCGGAGCCCATAGACATCTACATCTGGCGTAAATGTGGCTACCCACCTTAAGACATGAGTTCTAAGGCCTCAGGTTGAACAGTATGCACTATTTACTGGATATATCATATTTATTTCAATATACATAAATGTGTCAAGTGCTTAGATAGTATGATGTAAAGTCTAAAATGGCGTCTAGGAATCAATATTACATGCCATTGAAGAAGTTCAGTCTAGCTCAAAGGATTGTGTTGACAAAAGATTTTTAATGGTCGTCACAAGTTAGGATTTTTTACTGTGTTGTATACCAGAACTAACATCATGATGGATCCACCTAAGCCGGTCTCCGTGTTATTAGCTCAAACACTAGCGTAGATAGAGAATTAATGATTCTTTCTCTCTTTATTTATCTACCATTCTTCAAGGTTTTTTTTATTGCTTAGATGGGTGGACGAGCTCACAGCCCACCTGGTGTTAAGTGGTTACTGGAGCCCATAGACATCTACAACGTAAATGCGCCACCCACCTTGAGATATAAGTTCTAAGATCTCATGTATAGTTACAACGGCTGCCCTACCCTTCAAACCGAAACGCATTACTGCTTCACGGCAGAAATAGGCAGGGCGGTGGTACCTACCCGCACGACTCACAAGAGGTCCTACCACCAGTAAATAACATAATAATAATAATAATATAATAAATAGTAAGGTAACTTCGGTCATGCCGAATACACATTTAATCAATTTAAATGACAAGCAAAACTTAGCTTCCCTAAAGTATTAGACAAGAATTTAATTACTCTGTCGTCTGTGTACGTTGTTACGCCGTTCGCCAAAAGGCCTGTCAAAATATTTGATCGTCATTTTACGTAACTCCTAAACTGTCCAGTAAAACATCCTTTGACGCGAGAGGCAAATTTCAGTTGTGTAAAATATCACAAAAGATAATTTTTCAGTAGATTTTTTTAATTGAAAATTTAACAGACTACTTAATATCTAATTGAGTGTGCATAGGCCGGGAGCTCGTTCGCCGATCAAATTAAATAACTATTCTTTTTTTTACAAAATCGTTCTACAATTACATCGGGATTCAAGAAAACGCACTATATTTTTTCATTACTCCTGGTTCCGATCAAATTGTGACGGAGAAGTTACCGAGGGCTATGATTTTTTATTTAGTTTTCGTATTAAACTGCCATGGAAAATATAAAATCGAAGGGATTTTGTTTTAAACAAAATCTAATTGTAAATTTCGGGCGGTGGTTATCATTTACAAAAGGCAGAGTGCATTGAAGCGCTGGCAGCCTCAGCCTATAGTTTCTATCTTTCTAGCTTGGTATTTTTAGTTTAGGTCATCAGTTTATTTTTGTTTTGGTTCCGGCAATGGTTGCCCCTTTTCGATTGTTAAAATTCTTTTTTTATTCACTGGCTGGGTAGATGTGCTTATAGACAATTTGGTCTTAAGTAGTTATCTGTGCCCATAGACGACACGTTGCTTATATCTTAAGATATGAGCACAACGTATGTCCCACCTTTAAAACCTGAACGCAAAATTGCTTGTTTGCAAAAACAGACGGAATCGTGGGGCCTATATTTACAAACACTAAATGGCAGTTGGTGATATAATATCATGGTTTTTTTTTCCTACCTATGCTGATAGCCTTGAGGGGCTATTTCAGCTTCGCCCTAACGTTTGTAGATGAGCTCACGGGGCTCAACCGGAGAGTTGCTAACACTGACCGTAGCAAGAGCAGTGCTTCGCAGAATCTACCACCGGATCGGAAACGCGACCCACTGAGAAGATCCGGCGAGAAACTCAGTGGGCTGTGTCTATGGGTTAGTTCGCTCGTCGAGCTCTTCGTAGCAAGCGACGAGTTCGACGAGGACGGTGACCGGTATATGATGGTAATACTCAGAGATTACCCCTGCCAAGACTGCGGTAAGTCCCTTATTCGCTTTCATGACACCTACATGAAAAAATGCATATTTAAATCCACCCACATATAATCGAAAACTATTATAAATCTCTCACCCTATGTCCCTTAGATTAAACTGAAGTAAATATTTCACTTTACTCCGTCTCTTGAATTTAACGTTACGCAAGAGACCAGAGAATCGTTCACAAAAATATTCGAATTACAAAAACGCGATACGTGAACAGTAAAAACGTGAGTATACAATCTGCATGCGCGCTGTAAAAGTTGAAATTTTGTAAGAATTTTAACGTTCCGCGCACCGGCTCATTTATAATTTATTAGGACCGACTGACTCCCTTGCACTTTACGACTCAGTTCAAGCGTTCGTCTACAATGTGAAACGAAATGAGGCGAAACAGAAATATGAAATAAGATATGTCGAGAAGAATCTTGTGAAGTTTTATTTTTAGGAATTTTTCTTCTGTCCTAGATTTGAAGGTTCACCCATGTCAGTGGTGGCTCGAAGTTCGAATTATAAATATTCTTTTATTGCTCTCTGTATTGTTGCAAAAACATGTATATTAGCTATATTTAATGACTTCAACAAACAATGAAATATAAAGGGCCATTTTTTTTTATAAACTGTCTTTCTACCCGCTGATTCACCTGCATGGACTATATTTTGTATCATGTCGGCGGAGACCTATATTCAGCAGTTGGATGAAAAGTAGCTTAGATTCAATTCTAGGGTTCAAACTTTTACGTATCAAATTTCTTCAAAATTGGGTCAAAATGGTTTGAGCTTGATAATGGATCAAAGAGGCAGAGATACTTGTGACGAATACTCAGTAGGCAACCGCTTGGCTTTCGGCAGCATCGGAAGTAGGTAGTGGCTTGCTAGTAAACACCGGCGTAGCTCTGTTCGTGGCAATGCTAATGTCCATGTCTGATGGTGGCCTGTCAACTATCTGTCAAGTGGCCTATTTGCTCGTCTACCTAGAACTAATATTTATGGCTGCTAAATAAATACTAGTATGTACTTCATTTGAGGGGCTGCTTCAACAGAAATACGAAATTCCAGACCGAGAGAATAAAGAAAAGAAGAAGTTTGACGGGCTTCAATTTTGTTATTACCCAAAGTTTCGCCCACTGAGTTTCTCGTCGGAACTTCTCAGTGGGTCGCGTTTCCGATCCGGTGGTAGATTCTGCGAAGCACTTGTCACCAGGTTAGAGCCCCGTGAGCTCACCTACTTGCTCCTGCTTGCTACGCTGGCATAACCTTCGGAGGCTACCAGTGTAAGTAGGAAAAAAAACTAAGCCTACGGCTATTACGAACACCTGTTTAGTGCCTCTCTACTTAAAAAAATGATTTTATTGTAAAAAAAGCGTGGGGTGCTTTTCAGGGTATTATCAAAATACCCTTCTACCCTTCTACTCATATCTGTTCATAAAATATTTATAACTACTGATACCATGCACTCCGCGCTTTTTTTACAATAAAATAATTTTTTTTTACACTATTTTTAATTCAAATTTATTAAAATTTATTTTATATTTTTAGTTGGATTTTCTATAAAAGTGCATTTTTTTGCTTTTTTTTTAAACTAATATTTATTTTCCATTTTTTAGTTGAATTTAAATTTTTTCAATATTTTTTTAAGTAGTGAATTGTCATCGCTCCTTAGTACGTATGCCAAATTTCGAGTTAATTTGACGTTTTGAAGGGGGTCAAAATCATGTTCAAAGATTCTGTTACATACATACTAACATACATATGTCTGAAGCTAATAAAAGCGCATTAAAAAGACAACTTTGTAACAAATACAATATTTAGAAAATTCTAAGTTTGCACTTAAAGAGCGTATTGTTCACTCCACGAGTATCGATCACCAATCCCGCGATGTCGGCTTGAAGGGTAGGCTTTAGTCAGTGTTACAATTTAATTAAGACTTCAAATCGAATTTTTGAAGGTCAGTGACGGTTCTTACCTTATGGACTTCAGAAAGCCCATAACATCACGCGGGAAATAATCTCGGTCAATCTTAGGGAAAATACTGTTTTGTTTGTCTCATTTCTAGTTTTTTTACTCTTGGAGTTTTGATTACGTATAGACAATATTTAGCAAACAAACACAAACAAAATTGTATATCTCCCAAATTATGAATATAAATCAGACCTCAAAGCAAACACTGTCCGATAAACATTGAAACAATATGTTATTTAATAAAACAAAACCGTGTACGAAATACCGCACCTTTATGATTATAATATCAAATAGGAGTTATTTCACAGGATATCATATTTGGTAGGGCTTTGTGTGTCGCGTTCAATGTATCGTGCTCACGACATTTGTTTTTGTAGTGTATTATTCACCACGAAAACCGTTAATATCGGTAAAACCGGTGTTTTGTCACTTCGTTCAGGATTGCGTTGCGCAATCAATTGATCATGGATAATCTGATTTCACGATATGATGATTTTCTTGTGGTCGTAACAATATTCTTGCCTCAAAAATATATAAAGATATTTTTTTCTTTTTTTTTTTTTACTTAGATGGGTAGACGAGCTCATAGCCCACCTGGTGTTAAGTGGTTACTGGAGCCCATAGACATTATAACGTAAATGCGTCACCCACCTTGAGATATAAGTTCTAAGTTCTCGGTATAGTTACAACGGCTACCCCACCCTTCAAACTGAAACGCATTACTGCTTCACGACAGAAATAGGCGGGGTGGTGGTACCTACCCGTGCGGACTCACGAGAGGTCCTACCACCAGTGATTACGCAAATTATAATTTTGCGGGTTTGATTTTTACTACACGATGTTATTCCTTCACCGTGGAAGTCAATCGTGAACATTTGTTAAGTTCGTATTTCATTAGAAAAATTGGTACCCGCCTGCGGGATTCGAAAACCGGTGCATCGCTACATACGAATGCACCGGACGTCTTATCCTTTAGGCCACGATGACTTCAAATATTGCTATTTGATACTAAGAACTCGTTTCTCAAGGAATGTGCGAGCGTAGAAATAAGTAGATTAGAAAAATCTTGCCTGTTTCTACAACGAAGCAATCATTCATTCCGTTTTGAAGGTTAGGAGAATTGCGCCAAAGCCAAAACGTGTAAATGAAGGAAATTTATGTTGTGTTACCGTGAGCTCAATTTTACACTAAGTAGCTTATGCCGTTAGCGGAAGTGGCATTGGATTGGTCACATTTTGAGAAAGCCCGATACCTACCTATCAAAGAGAGCACTGACCTGGAAAGTGTCTGGCAAAGGGAATAGAGGCCGCCCCAGAACAACTTGACGTCGCTCGGTGGAGCAGGAGCTAGGGGTCTTGGGCATGACGTGGAAGGAGCTAGAACAGACTGCCCAAGACCGATGTAAATGGGAAAATTTGATTCGAGCCCTACACCCCAGCACAGGGTAATAGGAAAAAATTATGATGATGATGAGCTTATGACGTCATCGGCCATTTGAGGTCACAAAAAAGTTGTTCACTAATAAGTCCTGTTACGGTATCACTCTGTGCTATGAGTGATCAGTATGCATGACAGCACTTTATAGGAGCTGGACCGCGATAGGTGACAGAGCGCGTTGATTGAGTTACCTGCTTTAGGGTAAACAGACGCGTACCAGATTAATACGATTTCGAAAATACGCCTCACCACTCTTCGATCTATGCTGCGCCATCAATATTTACAATGTTAGTGGCGCACCTTAATTCTGTTTGTTAAGCCCGGACTGTTTTTTGCTTTTGTGAAATTTGACCGGATGTAGACAGCCCAGGACCTGTCATAATGCCGAAGTTTAGGGGAGGGCTATGTCCTTAATTAGATTTTTGTGGGCTGATGATGGTGACATGTTTCTTTGTAGCAATATGGATCTTCAGAGGCTCTTTTTTATTGCTTAGGTGGGCGGACGTGCTCACGGCCCACCTGATGTTAAGCGGTTACCGGAGCCCATAGACATCTACAACGTAAATTCCGCCACCTACCTTGAGATATGAATTCTGAGGTCTCAGTTTTTACAGTATAACGGCTGCCACCCTGCTTGAAACCGAAACGCATTACTGCTTTTCGGCAGAAATAGGCAGGGTGGAGGTAATAAGACGTCCTACCACCGGTAAATACTTAATAAGTAGTAATAATTTATTTTATAAATACTCTTGACGCTTTTAGTACCTAACAAATGATTGTTCGTAATTAAAAAAAAATGTAGCGTCATTTTCGAGTGCTTTAAAGATATTCGTGGAGTTCAGACAATAGTCAAAATGTTTAATTCAAATAGTCAAGTATGCAATGCTTAAATTATTGAAACGGACTGTTAAATTAACAGGAGGCAGGAGCTGCGGTCAGATATCGAGGAACAAGTTGGACAGCTCGACAGCTTTAGTGCGAGATAGAATTTCGCGCTGAGTCCTATTTAAGTGGGGGATCCATTCGAGCGTTGTTGCAAACTCTTCATAAGCTAATTAACCAACACTGTAATATTAAGATAGTCCCGGTAAATAACGTGTACTGTTCGATCGCGTCCCGAAATTATATACGGTTCGTTATTTCGATGGGAATTCATTAAAACTTCACCGAATTGCAAAACTGCAAGCACCAGCTTAATGATAAAACTTCGCTTTGTTTGCGTCGCGAATTTAGTCAACGCCATAGCGGAAAACAGCAATTTTGAAGACTTCGTACAAAAATGCGTAGATATAAAAATGTCAAATAAATTGACCGAGAAAGAATACAAAATTTAATAAATAAAATAAGAAGAAGATCTGGCTTCAATAATCTGAGAATATCACTAATGTAGTCGAAATCAATTAAATATGCATTATTGATGATAATAATCGACACATAATACGAACTACCATCAGTAAAGATTTATAGAGTTTTCTTTATTTAAGGAAAGAGTCTTTACAAACATATACCTACATTTTATTTATATTTCGTAGCCGGTAGGACATCAAAAGTTTCTGGGGAAAATTGGAACTTTGTCATCCTGGAAATTGAAACCTGAGCCCACCATTCCAAAATACGAACCTAGACTTAATCATAAAAAGTTTGTTTCTCTCGAGGAAACATAAAAGTCCTATATATACTTTTTTTAAACAGACTTAGGATAATCAGAGCTTTTGCTTTTAACTATTTCATTCGATGCTTAGTTTGGCATCGTGTCGTATTGTATCGCATCTGGTATCGTACATCGTATTGTATTTAGTATTTTTGTTTGTATTATTTATTTAATTTAAACAAAAAAACCTACTTTACAATACTACATACTCGCGGTAGGCAGCGGCTTGGCTCTGCCCCTGGCATTGCTGAAGTCCATGGGCGACGGTAACCACTCACCATCTGGTGGGCAGTATGCTCGTCTGCCTACAAGGGCAATAAAAAAAAAGAGGTAATTGTGACTATACTTGAGACCGTAGAACTTATATCTCAAGGTGGGTGGCGCATTGACGTTGTAGATGTCTATGGGCTCCAGTAACCACTTAACACCAGGTGGGCTATGAGCTCGTCCACCTATCTAAGCAATAAAAAAGGCAACCACTTCGAAATATTAGGTATTAAAAATGAAATTAAAAAAAATAATGTAACACGAAGAAAAAGCTTGAAGAATATCAACAGCCAAATTAACCTAACTCACGCGTTTTTCTGGCAATTCGAATAAATCTTCAGCAGCTCCGAAACGATCGTTCGCGTAGAAAAAGTATCGATATGTGACGTGAATATACAAAACAACGAATCTACCTATGTAACTTTACGACGGGTTTTGCCTGTCTCAAAGTTGTATCAGAAGTGTCTTTATTAGCGGTTAATATTCATAACGCTTCAATTTATTCGATAGATAGTAGGTACTAATTTTTATCATTTCACTCGGAAGTTCCATTTTATGCGGCTTCTTCCTGTTTGAGCTTGTGTTGGACGCGGTTAACCGACTTGTTTAATATGCCGAGAATGCATTGTGTGCGGATTACAGCTATCTTAGGCAGTGATATATCCAGAAATGAAGTCGTCATGGCCTAAAGGATAAGACGTCCGGTGAATATCGGTATGTAGCGATGCATCTGTGTTCGAATCCCGCCGGCAGGTACCAATTTTTCCAATGAAATACGTACTTAACAAATGCTCACGATTGACTTCCACGGTGAAGGAATAGCATCGTGTAATAAAAATGAAACCCGCAAAATTATAGTTTGCGTAATTACTGGTAGTAGAACGTCTTTATGTCTGCACGGGTAGGTACCACCACTCTGCCTATTTTTGCCGTGAAGCAGTAATGCGTTTCATCTCGAAGAGCGGGGCAGCCATTGTACTGTTAAAAGTGAGACCTTACAACTCATGTCTCAAGGTTGGTGGCGGCATTTACGTTGTAGATGTCTATGGGCTCCGGTAACTTAACACCAGGTGGGCCGTGAGCTCGTCCACCCACCTAAGCAATTAAAAAAAAAGAATTGAAGTATATTTTATGGGAAGAATGAGCGGCATTAGTGTTTATTCTATTAATAAAAATTACTTAATTTTATTCTATTTGTCTGGGTATAACTATTTGGCTTGGTTAAAATTGTTTATCTGCGTTGTGCAGACAGCGTTCATAGCTCCTCAATGTTATGGCGCTCGTTTATATCCTGGTCGGATTCTATTTCTTATGTATGTGTCCCCTACATGTATCCCATGTAACTTTACAGACCTTTTTTATATCACATAAAGATTAAATGGCGTGAGAATCGGAAAATCTTGCGGATGCTCGATTACACACGATCTTTTTTAAACCTTAACCTTTTCACATAAAGTTGATTTTGTAAACAAAAAACTATTATTGTCCTCATATCTGGGTATATTATTGTCTTGTTATTGCCGCTGTGTAAACGTTAAGTAAGTCACACGAATTCAACAAAAAACTTTAACGTTATGCATAGACCTTTTAATTTATATCTAAAGTTATTCCCATTTTGCCGTACGTACGTTTCAAGGCCTGCCATTAACGGACAATGGAAAGTTTAAGGCGCTTAAGCTGCGACTTTATAGACAGCCTCCGTTCTCAGGGTCAGAACCTAAGCCCTTTAGTCGAGATACGCGTAATGAAAACAGATGACACGCCCGTAAAATACGTTGGAATGTTTTATAACAAAAACAAAAACTGTCTATGAAATTCGCGATTGAAATTTGAAAAAAAAAGGAAACTATCGACTAAAGCTATAGACACATAACAGTTTTTTTTATTCGGTAGATAGGGCTGTGAACTATACGAAAAGGTCAAAAAGTAAATAAAAATCTCAAAAAGTGCATATAGCAGATTCTGGTTTGACAACGACGATATATTGTAACTGTATTGATGATCGTTAATATTCATACTACAGCCAATGAATAAAACAGTTTAATCGAACAGATCTTATTAGACTTAAACTGTATATAAATAAATAGATTTTTGTTTGCACTATTGGAAAATGAGTGTCCCAGGAAGTTTCCGTTCGTATCTGGCATCGATCGATTATACTCTTGCCCTTCGTAAGACAGCGCTGATCTAAGCACAAAGCGGACCTTCACCGTGCCTCACAAGTGGCTATAGATGTCACCAGAAGCGCTGAACTTGGCTTTATTAGTGAGACTTGTTTGGGAACACTGTGCTTCATATTCGCCTGATGTTACACAAGCTAGCTCCAGGCGCTTGTTTGTTTCATTTGTAACATCAATATTATTCTGAGCGTAATTAGTTTGGAAGTTAATCGTACGCGAACATCTTATCTATTAGCCCGAAGACGCATCGATAATATGTTTTAAAACAATACGATGATCTGTATGTTATGTTATAATTGTTTTAAAATGTACATAACAAATACAAATAAATAATTTATTTAATTGGCTGTTGGTTTTGCATTATGATAAAATTTGTTGAAAAGCGACGAATATTGACGTGACAACGTCTTATAATTCGATGGAGCCGCACGAAAAAACATAACTCATGCGGCGTTACCTCGCTCTGAGGCGTACCATTTAAGGCTTGAAGTGCAAGCGAGAGCGTGCAACGAGCGACAAAGAGGCACAATCGGCCTCCGCGTTAAACTTCGCCTACGCGAAAAAAAAAATTAAAAATGAAACCATTACATCAGTATTTTCTTACGACGTTGTCACATTCAACTGTCGTCAGTAAACCGACTTTACAGACAACCGATTTTTTTTAATTCAGGATTCACGAGCGTGATTAAAAGAGAAAGAACATTATTATGCTTAGAGCTATGTTGGACCTGTCAAATAGTAGTATTGGACCTTTAATATTATTCGCCACTACGGATATTGTGTTCATAGATAAAAAAAAACAAATGAACATTTATGCTGTAGATGTTCCGATGAAGTAATATGTCCAATAATGGCAAATAAAAAATTGTTTGAAGGAATAAGCTGTTTTTATTTTGGTTTCAATCAATCAAAAGCAAACAGAAATGTACGTTTTTGCTTAGTTGTACCCCTGACATTGCCGAATTTTATAAGCAACGGTGATCACTTATGATCATACTGAAAAAATGTATACGATTTTAGCACATAAATAGCTTTTCGATCTTAAAATAATTCAAATAAAACAATAATAATAGAACCATAAAAAGGTGTATATCTTTTTGAAGACAAACCATGACACACTTTTTTATATTGAAATAACGACGCGTGCTTATTAATTTGCCTTGGGCACTCCCAATGTGTTATAAAATTCACAAACAACGAACTAGGACGTACAGACAGACGTAAACGTGATTATTAACAGGTATTTTTATTTTCAAATTCCCCAAATTTTTTTGCGTAAAGTACCCACAAATTACATCAATAACTTTGAAATAATGTTACGAGTCATCCTTGAGGGCTATTTTTCGGGCGAGTGCTCAAGCACTTCGTTATATGATATACCATGTTGGGACGCTTATTCGTATCGCATCGATCACGCGTGTCTGTCTGTCTATACAGCTCTTATCATTCAGCCCCGGATTACTCAGCATAGATTTTCGTAATATCAGCAAGTGATACAGAATATAGATCATGAGCCGTTGGCGCTGTGACATGTCCTTGTTCAAACGAGGCTTGCAGATAGTCCTCTTTTTTTTATTGCTCAGATGGATGGACGAGCTGACAGCCCACCTGGTGTTAAGTAGTTACTGGAACCCATAGACATCTACAACGCAAATGCGCCACACACCTTGAGATAGAAGTTCCAAGGTCTCAGTATAGTTACAACGGCTGCCCCACCCTTCAAACCGAAACGCACCACTGCTTCACGGCAGAAATAGGCGGGGCGGTGGCACCCACCCGTGCCAGTAAATAATCTTATTGGCATTCAGCTTCAAACACGATCGGCAAAGAGAAAATACGGTGTAATTATTTAGGGTTTGATACTATGCTATAAGAATTTTGTTCCTTGTGAATAATTATTTTTGTTTTTATAGTACATAATATACTAAAATACAAAAATAAATACCCTAAGCCATTGTTGATTTTATCTGCTTAATTATTTAAATCCGGGGCCACTGTGTGGTTATAATTTAATTAGCACTTAAATTTTGCCTTGATCTGAATTGGCTTTGCAGTCTTGTGCCGAATGACGTTTATTTTTTGTGAGAATTTATTTATTTATTAATGATTTGTAAGGACTAATGCGAGTTGTATGTTGTAATGTGCTAATTTTTTTTGAAACAAAGTTTTTTTTTAAGTGCCAATAAGCTTCTTTATATGATTTTTAGACTTACCTCTAAAATAAAATAAATAATAGTTTAAAAAAACTAACAAAATATTTTTTTCTTACAAAATTTTTAATTCAAATTTATTAAAATTTATTTTCTATTTTTTAGTTGGATTTTCTATAAAAGTGTATTTTGTTAGTTTTTTAAACTATTATTTATTTTTCATTTTTTAGCTAAATTTCAATTTTTAACGTTTTATTTTTTTCATTTTTTTTTAAATATTAATTTGTCATCGGTCCTTAATAAGTAAGTTTCGAGTTAATCCGACGTTTTAAAGGGGGTCAAAATCATGTTCAATGATTCCGTTACAAACATACCTACATAGGTAGGTACATCTGAAACTAATAAAAGCGTATTAAAAACATAATAAGCATCGTATGTTCTTTAATTTCGTTCATGAATATTTTAAGATTTCTCTTAATGCCACAAAATGAAGTATCGAAATATATTATGTTAAATACAGCGGTCAAATGGAATGCTTTGAAAATTTGAAAACTTTTTTGCTCTCCTTCCAAACGTTATTACGGTCCTCCCCCTAACATAAAACATTAATTATCCAAAGAATTTTATGTCCTCACAAAATTTCATACTCGCGTCTTTGCATTACAGAATCTCTAATATAACATACGCAGCTGCTCAGAATATTAAGTTGTCGTTAGAAATCCCTTTCCGAGAAACGTTTCCCATTAAGAAAATTTTAATCAACCCTCCTAATGTCAACATTTAATTTGAGGAAAACTCGAATTACGTTAGCGGTTTAATGCGTGTAAAATGTATGTTTTTGTTTTTTTGGTTTACAGTTATTTCGTTAGGCTCCTAAATCAGATTTACGGAACGTGTATTTACTACGAAGTGCTGTATAAATACAAAATTTTGTGTAATTAAAAACGACAGTATATTCTGAATGCTTTTAACTGCTCTATAAAATTTATATTGATGCACTTATCTGTCTAGTTTAGCATCTATATATTAATACGTGAAGGAAAAACTTTGTATCCCTTTTTACGAAAATTGCGCGGACGGGGGAGTATGAAATTTTCCACACTTATAGAGATTATAGAGAAGAAGTGCACAATGCTAATATATTTTTAAAATAATGCATAAAAGATACATTAAATCAATAAAGAAAACATTACACACACTACCATGTATTTGACACACAAAGGCATGCATACTATTTGTTTGTTCTCAAACTTTTCTTTGCAGTTTGTCAGTTATAGTCTGTCAAATTGAGAATAGATTAAATACTGTTTTCTCTTTATTAATATTTGTCTAAAGTGTAGTCTTGACGAAATCTGTGATTAAGAAGTATAATAGTCCTTGACAATAGAATCATGATAGTGTACAAACTTAAAATTTCAATTAATTAAAGTCGAATTTCGACTACTGCGGGACCACTAGTGTTCGTAAATACGGTTGATTTCGATTTTTATTATTGCCTTGGTTCCTAAAAAGGTCGTAATAGAAATAACTTAATACTTTTTTATTTATTTTAGATTAGATCTGAAGATAATCGTAACTGTCATCTGTGTGTATCTATTATAACTTCAGAATGTCTGTCTAGGAAATAGTGTCATAAGATGTTGTGATTCTACTACTTAAATTCTTGTGAGCCCGCACGGGTAGGTACCACCACCCCGCCTATTTCTGCCGTGAAGCAGTAATGCGTTTCGGTTTGAAGGGTGGGGCAGCCGTTGTAACTATACTGAGACCTTAGAACTTATATCTCAATGGCGCGTTTACGTTGTAGATGTATATGGGCTCCAGTAACCACTTAACACCAGGTGGGCTGTGAGCTCGTCCACCCACCTAAGCAATAAAAAATAAAAAGTGAATTTCTATTTTTACTCTAGTTCTGGTAAATAAAATACGTCCAAGCTTCTTATTTAAAGTTACGTAACACCGTTTTCTCAAGCGCTTCTATAAGCATCTTTTTAGAAATTTCAATCTCAACGCTGGCATGTACTGCCTTAGGGATTTTCCGTTATTTTTTTGGAGATCTCGTCTCGTAATTAAATTAATTGTACTATTTTAATATAAAAGCAAACCCTAAGGCATTCCCCTTGTTTGAGCTTCTGCTTCTTTTATGTTTTCATTAAATTACCTAAATGTTATGAATTGGGAATTCCAATGTTATGATAATTCAATTTAAATAATCAAAGCGAGAAAAGTTACAAAGGAAGCAATAAAAAATTCCCTTGGCCAGAATTGTATGTACATAATTTTCTTCTAATCATATTTTTTTAATTTCTTACAAAAACATTCCAGTATTATTCTTATTTTAAATTTCATTCGAACTTTTTAGCCGCCAGAAATGCTGAGTAAATATTTAAGTTCCATAAAACGAATTGGTTTAATTGTTATGGGGCTTTCTGAGGTATTTATTATTCTAAAACTAGGATAATTATAATTGATTAATACCTTCGATCTAAATATGTATTAATCGATGTGTTTATCGATTAAAATTCGATTGAAATTCGAATTTAGTATGGTCTTGTGACCCCGTGATGTTTGGTAGCGACCACATTAAACTCTAAACAAAGAAAAACGCGCAAAACGCGCGGACTTTAAACGGGGTACTACTATAAACTGACCTTTTCTTTTCGATATATAATAATATTAGCTGCAGTAATTAATTGACATAAAGAGGGTAGTCGAAAAAAAAACAGGATCAGCTTATGGAACTGCTTATGTGCACGAAGACGCAGCTTTGTAATCAACAATTATTGTGCACGTATTTCAGTAAAATTATACGTCCACTTATTCATAATCCGCTTAAGATTTCCAAGGGTCAGTCATCATATTTATTTATGAGTGCCCCGAGTGCTATCATTCAAGACTTTTCACAATAAAGAATTTGAACCTTTTCACCGAATTCACAGGCGTGAAGAGGCATTGTGTTTGATTTTTATATTTCACATTGTCCTCTTTTATTCAATCTTTTCCCGGCTAAAGATCTAAAGCGGAGTATTTTTAACCCTTGTCAAAAATTACGCGTGTGTGTATGAATGCTTATATGGAAATGAAATTTTCTCTGAAACCGAATTACATCCGGAAAGATCTGGTAATTTGACTTACTCTGGTGCTATTTTTCGCGCGTTTCTCATATAATAGCATTATTAACACATGCTACAAAAAATTATAAGAAATTTAGCATTATTGTATTATACAAACGACGAAAAGCACAAATATTTATTAACTTTGTGTATCCAGTATGAATGTGCTAGATTATCCCCCAGATATTCTTTCGACGCTACTAACTTTTTATAGTAGTCCTTAATTAATGACATCGTGGTAGATTAATTAGACAACGAGATTGTCACATAAATTGGGACGGAAGTAAATATTTGCGGTGCCACTAGCAACCAGTTACCAACAGCAGTTAATTAAAATTATTTAATCAACAATCCAAGACAAACTTTGTTATACAGTAGCTAGTGCGATGGTCGACTAAAATTATGATGGAATTTTGCACTCTCTCTGTCTCTGTTTTTTTTTTCTCCTACCTAATCGTTGGTAGCTTAAGGGGCTATACCATATACAGGCGGACGGGTAAGAGAGCTCACGGGACTCATCCTGGCAGGACTTGCTAACACTAGCCTTCGCTGAATCTACCACTGGATCGAAATCGCGACCCTTTGTAAAGATCCTATTATCGGGAGAAAATTAGTGGATTGTGTCTAAAGGATAGCTTGGGTCTAGTACCGGATCCCGTATAGATGACAACGTGTCAAATGTACTCTGCTGCTCTAGTTTCTAAAATGGAACTGAGTGATTCAACAAAGGAATAAGTACAGTCAATGTCATCTCCGGTGAATCCTTTAATCGGCTTCTACAACATCCACAGTAAGAGATGGAGATGAAATGCCATACTAGCCCGAAACTACAGTAATGTTTGGTTTAATTTACCTACTACTATTTAAAATTAGAACTAAAGGGGCAAAAATTCGAGTTTGGTAGAAAAATACGAAGAATTGTTTGAGGTGATTCCATTATCTCGTTTTTTTGTTTTTCTTATTGGTTATTTGGGTGGACGAGCTCACAGCCCACCTGGTTTTAAGTAGTTATTGGAGCCCATAGACATCTACAACGTAAATGCCACCGCCCACCTTGAGATATAAGTTCTAAGGTCTCAGTATAGTTACAACGGCTGCCCCACCCTTCAAACCGAAACGTATTACTGCTTCACGAAAATAGGCAGGATGGTGGTACCTATCCGTACGGACTCACAAGAGGTCCTATCACTAGTACCACTAGTTTACCATCGCACTGCCCGCCACCGGAGTAGAGTTCAATTTCATCCATACTACCAGGAGCCACTGCGTCTATCCACAGTGCGTTTTCAGAGATCTTTTTTGGCATGATCTTTTTTGCCACCATCCGGCTTTGGAATGACCTCCCCTCTACTGTATTTCCCGAGTGCTATGACATTTCCTTCTTCAAACGAGGCTTGTGGAGAGTACTTAACGGTAGGCCGTGGCTTGGCTCTGCCCCCGGCATTGCTGAAGTCCATGGGTGACGGTAACCACTCACCATCATGTAGGCCATATGCTCGTCTGCCTGCAAAGTCAGTAAAAATAGTTTTAGGTCTTCTGAATTAAAAATACAAAATTTACTGGTCCGATGGTGTTTTGTGAACTCGCACGGATAGATACTATCACGCCGTCTATTTCTGCTGCGAATCAGCAATCCGTTTCAGAAAGAAGGGCGGAGCAGCCGTTATACTATATAGTCGAGAGTTAGACCTCATGTCTCAAGGCATTTACATAGTTTTAGTTGATGTCTATGGGCTCAAATAACTACTCAAGACCAGGTGGACTGGGAGCCCGTTAACTCGTCGATGATGCTATATTATTTTCCTGTTTTATTTATACACGCGTCTATTTAAAACACAATATGCTTACTGTTACTATTTATCATTTATGCCTGTAAATTATGTTTATTTGTAGATGTATTATAATATAACGATGAATATTAACGTCTTTTATGAGATTGAGTTGAAAGTTTAACAGGACCTCAGGAGAGGTTTGTGTTATTGTCGCATCAACGTCACAGGGTCCACAGTCGAGTTTGCCTAGTCTCACATAAATTTATAAAAACGCCTTTACACAGTACAATAGAATTTTAATTAGCACTTTCATTATGTTCTTTTATTACAAATAAAAAGGTTTTTGCTCAGTAGCTAGCAATTAGATGCTGGCACTTAAATTTAATTGTGCGTTCCAAGATACCTTCCTCCTTGTGTACACGGGTAGATTAAATTCCCTTTTAGTTATGATTTAATTAGTTTACAGATTGTTTGTTTATTTTGTGTTCTCGGCAATAGACGGCAATGAAGGCACTGAAGTTATTCGACCGTGACCTAGATAGAAAATTGTTTGCGCAAGAGGAGTCGCTTGAAATGATCATGTTATTTTTTCATCGGACCATCCGTCACCGGAGCAAAAGCTACAACTGCTACTACTGCGCTGGCGCTATGACCCGAAGTGGGTCTTGGCCTCCGACAATAAGCTTTGCCATTCATCCCAGCGCTGCGCAACACCTTACCAGTCCGACACTTGGAGCTCACATAAATTTCCTTCCACAACGTCAGACCAGCGGTACTTGGGCCTCCCTACGGGGCGGCCTCCCTCCGGTACACCCACGTACACATAGCAGGATCGGGCTGTAAAACCTGAGCAAAAGCTCGTGTACTATTTGCAACTACTGGTTATTCACAGGGCTTTTTTCTAGAGTAACTTTTTTCCAAGTGTTATGCAAATCTGAAATGTACATTTTCAGTCTGAGTGATATCACATATTAATTTTGAAACGTGGCTAGGAAGGATAGGTGGCAGCAGACTTTCACTATCAGGTAAATCGCATACTCGTCTGCTATTAAGCGGAACACGAACCGTCATGGGGTTTTCGCCACAGTAGAAAACTGAAAAAATATATTGCTGTTTCATGTGTTCATATAGTCATCGTCGAAAATTTTAAATGAAACTGTTGAACCCACTACATTACGTAATTTTAAAATCAATCGCCTGAACATTATTGTAGTTTAAACATGATTACAAACTGTAAATAATTTGGTAGCGAAAGCTGGTTTTACTAATAAAACGAACGTGTTTTAGATCACGCGCTCTTCCTTCACTATTCTCTAAAAGCTTTTAGCTCATTATTTAAGAGATACGTGTGAAAGCTCCATCGATTATCCATTTGGGGATGCTTTGTTCTCTACAAAGGCATTAAGCTCCGATCGTATCGAGATCGGGAAACTATTTGCAAAAGCTATTTGCCATTAAAGAAACAAATTTTACAAAGTCCAAGGTAATGTTATTAACATGGTGTTTTTTTTTTTGATAAGAACATTGTAATGAAAAGAAGAAAAATGTACAAAGAAGACCTTTTTTTTCGTCTTTTTTGTTTCATTGCTCTATTTTATTGTTTTCATAGACATGCATACTGCGAGCACCTAGCGATGAGTCACCTCTGCTAAATGCCACCCATTCTGTGAGCACTCGTGAACATTGTTTAAAATACATGAAATACTTCTATTTCTTACAAAAATTGATGTATATTTTTACATGTATAGTTTTGAACCTCTTACCTAAAGGTCATCCGATCATCAGGTGCTACAGATGCGCGAGCATTTTGCTTTTGATACTTTCTGGATTTTTGTGAATGTTAATACAAAAGTTGAAGAAGACGATCACTTCCCTCGCACGATAACGGACCCGTACGTCAGTTGATTTCTTATACATTGCGTGCAACATTTTGAAGAGATTCATCAAGAATGTCTCGCATAGGCATTGATCAATATATGAAATCGAAATCTTACGTAATTAGCAATTTCGATTTTGTCGAATTTTCTATCGTGTTATAAGTTAAATTGTACTAATATTGCAACAACTACGCTACTTAAAATTAAGAAGTCGCCATGGACTCATGCTCGTCGAACCCATCGCTTGCGATGAAGGGCTCGGCGAGTACCTAAACTAACCCACAGACACAGCCCACTGAGTTTCTCGCCGGATCTTTTCAGTGGGTCGCTTTTCTGATCCGGTGGTAGGTTCTGCGAAGCACTACTGTTGCTAGGGTCAGTGTTAGCAACTTCATCAGGTTTGAGCCTCACGATCTCACCTGGTTACGCCGACATAGCCTCTTAAGGCTTAGGTAGGACAAAAAAAAGAAAAAAGATAAGCCGCCCGGTCCATATGTATCGATCGTTACGACTACCGGTGTTCGAATTCCGCACACCGATACCATTTTTTCATCGTATCATAAAATCAAACCCGCAAAAATTATAATTTGCGTAACTACTGGTGGTAAGCCGTCTTATGTAGGTAGGTACCGATTCTCTGCCTATTACTGCCGTGAAGTAGTAATGCGTTTCGGTTTGATGATTGGGGCAGCCGTTGTACTGTAAACAGTGACTTAGAAATCAAGGTGGGTGGCGGAATTTATATTGTTGATGTCTATTTGCTCCAGTAATTATTTACCCACTTGATATATATAGGTGGGCCGTGAATTCGTTGACCCATCTGGATACAAAAAAAAATAACTATTAGACAAAATGTTTTTTTTTCTAACCTTCCAACTTGTTTTTTTTTAATGTTTACGTGTCAAAGTTATTGTACTTATATGTCATAGTTTTTATACAGTGTTTTATAATTAGACTTTCTATCAACAGAGTGATTGGAAATATCCAATCGTATTCTTTTCCACCTTTAATAAATATATATTACTATCCAATCTCGAAAGATCTTTGATCTTCGGTAATAGGAATTTTATTAAAGGTAAGATTTTCCTCAATGATTATGTACAGTCCCCAGAGATAACACAGAAATCTTCGGAAGCCACTGTAATAGTTGCACTTTAAATTTCGTTCCACCAGACCCGGCGGTACACGTTTCCGGGCGAATTTTCTCTTAAGTCCTTTGTGTGAAATTGGGCAAACTTTGAACATCCTAACTCCGATCATTGCTTAAAGAGACTTCTTGATTAAAACTCGTGAAAATAAATTCAGTTTTGTTAGTTTAATTTATTTAGTTTAGTGTTAAATTTTGACAAAACAAATATTAGTACGTTTTTGTTTTTTGTAATGTCCTGTTTAATATGCTGTCCATTGTGTGTTTTTTTTATTCAAGCTTAGATGACAAATAAATACATACATAGTATACAAAAAAAAATCATCGCTATTTGTATCTCTTTTGTGTACAAAATTCTCCTAAAAAAAATTACCTGACGACAGTAGAGCAAAATCATCGTCTACTGGGCTCATCCTTCACTATTTATAAATTGTGATATAAAGTGAGTAGGCCGGCAACGACTTTTTTTTGTAAAATATCCTGATTGGACAAATCAGCTGCTATTTTATTCAAAATAAAGTAGAAATTATAATAAACATTAGTAGGTTCTCTTCGTAATCCCTCTGATAGTCCTTAGGCATTACTCTCAATTATTCTCGAAGCATCGCATGTAATGCCACCAGGGTCCGGAGTTGTATCAGAGTAGCAACGACGTCGGTTGTCAGCTGTCAACTGTCACCGCTCGGGCTGTTGCCACTCTCAAAAGGTCGAATCGCCGTGATACATATCTATACTAATCTGTATATATAAAAATGAATTGCTGTTCGTTAATCTGGCTAAAACTTGAGAACGGCTGGACCGATTTGGCTAATTTTGGTCTTGAATTATTTGTGGTAGTCCAGAGAAGGTTTAAAAGGTAAATAAATATGAAAATGCGCGGAATTAAATAAAAATAACAATCATGTTTTTCCTTTGATGTGTCCCCCGTCGGACGGATTCGTTTTGTTTGTTTTAAGTTTATTTTATACAAAAGTTTAGGTCTTTTATTTATCGATTGAGGCACTACGAAGTCTGCCGGTTTAGCTAGTATAATATATAAGTCTACAGTGCTTTTTACGGATGTTCCGTTATAACTACCGGACCATGCATCCGATTGACTTGAAACTTGGTATCCATGTAGAAAATACATGTACTTAATGGATAGGCTAATGTAGTACTTAATGGATAATGGATAGTGTTGGACTCCCTTCACCAGTTGCGGGGGCGTTAACGATGAGAATCTTTATCGGGGTGAGAAATAATAATGTTAATTTTAAATGCCCAGCGAAGTGGACAGGTACAGCTAGTTTACTGTATTGTGATGATTTATTTTTCTTTTGTTCATAGGATCATACATAATTTTAGTATCTGGTAGTACCAGGTAGTTTACTGGTGGTAGGACCTCTTGTGAGTCCGCACGGGTAGGTACCACCGCCCCGCCTATTTCTGCCGTGAAGCAGTAATGCGTTTCGGTTTGAAGGGTGGGGCAGCCGTTGTAACTATACCGAGATCTTAGAACTTATATCTCAAGGTGTGTGGCGCATTTACGTTGTGGATTTCTATGGGCTCCAGTAACCACTTAACACCAGGTGGGCTGTGAGCTCGTCCACATATCTAAGTATAAAAAAAAATAAAAAAATACCAGAATTATTTTATCATTCAACCCAAAATGTACCAAACATTTTTTGTAAAGTTACTTATGGTTAGCAATCGATCTATTTTCCTTTCATTTTTGTTGAACAATAAATGTAATGCGTTCTGCAACAAGTAAAGTGATAAATAAAAGTTTCACTTTAAAATTCGTACCGTTTGCAATACAAGATCTAAAAATAAAAAGTTCTTGCTACGTAATTGTATCCATAATACGTTAACGACCGCAGTAAAATTCAATACATAAACTAGACAATAATGAGAATGCAGACTGCCGTTCATTACAGTCTGCATCATCATTTATACCTCACATCTCGTTTTCCACAATATTACTTGAAGCTCGACCATCAACGTAATTCAGGTAACAGCGCAACGTTCAAGCGTGGCATCTACATATTATACCTCACTATGAGGGGTCACGTGTTTATGACCTAATATTGTATCATGAGGGATCAGTGAACTACAATCAGTGAGGGAACAGTGTCAGTAAATCCTAGACGATATACGGCGCTATTAGCGACGACTGGCTTCTGTCCAATTAGTAATGTTGCTGACGAGGCTTGTAGCGCATCGTCCATCTCTTTGTATACTAGAATAAAACTGTTTTAAAACCGTAACAGGATTAGCAAGACTTTGATGGTTTTTTAAATAAAACACTGTTATGGTATTTAGGTATGATTGATACTGGGACTGCTAATTTCTGTATCTGTTGTTTGGTTGTTAGATAGTCATGCACAAAATACTAGATGGATTGATTTTTTGTATTGATCAGATCCAGAACTAACCGTAGTTTTCCCAATAGCGACAATCTATGATATTAGTTTAATAAATTATTCCACTACAAGAACAAAAACAAGAAACAAGAACAGAAAGAAGGCTATTAGATCTTCAGTTTCTCTACAGAATGTACAGGTAACTACAGGGAAATTCTCAGATTACTTTCAAAACGAGATACCCGGGGACTTTCAAAGTCAAGCAAGTCAGACGAAAAGGTAAAGGGAAATCTTAATGTGATTATAAACAGGTTTACGTTTGTTTAACGTCAGGACCAAGCCCTGAAGGGTCCTTGTCTACGTCAGTTCGTTAGTGAAATTTCGTTAGCAAATCAACGTGAACACAATCTCAAGATGAGATGTACCCGTAATAAGACTTTGGAAGCCGCTAATGACTTTAGCAAGTTTAAAGTAATGGCTCTTTATCAAGTTAGAGTAACGGGGTAACTTTTTATGCGCATGAGAACACAATTTCCTGAAAACGAAATCACTCCGGAGCTGTAACTAGTTTGCGATAGCTTTGATGAGTCAAACGAATGAATATTATAATACGTAGTAAGGTATTTATTTTGTCACGGCCTATGTTTATGAAATTGCAATTAGCTTTTGTGAGTCAGGCGTATTTGAATCTCTCGGACATCTTGGGAATAACAGGAATATTTTTATCAAATATTGAAATACTAGCGGCCCGCTCCGGCTCCGCTCAGGTCTTTAACAAAAATTTCAACGATATTAGACGTTGTTTTATTTTTTTATATAAAAGAACAATTATTGCGGCATAACTATAATAGTTAGACATATTATGCTGTCGCGACAGTTTTTGTAAATAATAATGTGTTCTACAAAGTCGTCGTATATTATTTTATTCTATCATCAATAGTTTTCGCAGGGCAGGCGACGTAAAGGATATTTTAGGTATTTTTTTACACCTTGGGAACCTTATCGGAGTTTTAGTAAGGATCCCTAATTTTTTTCAAAAAAGATTATAGCCTATGTCACTCGGGAATAGTGTAGCTTCCAAACAGTGAAAGAATTTTTCAAATCGGTTCAGTAGTTTCGGAGCCTATTTAATACAAACAAACAAACAAATCTTTCCTCTTTATAATATTATTAAGTATAGATTAGTATAGATAAATAGCGGATTACTTTTTTTAATTATCTGCTTGTGCTGCGTTCTTGATCACAATGTGCATAAGTAGACGAACTCTAGGCTCATCCGATTTTCTAAAAGGCAGTTACATTAACTTGAATGTTACTGTTCAACTTAAAGCATTGAAAGAGATACATGTATCTATACTCTCAGTTGAATTAAAATAATCGTACCTATGTATAAACTGTGTTATCATAGGTACAGAAAAAAATATTGTATTATATACCCGAGACATTTCATAAAGACGGTTTACAAATACTGCTATTTCGAGAAACCGCGATTCCTTTTTTAGTTAGTTCTTGGAAATTTTAGCACCGTTGATGCCAGACATGTGTATTATTGGAATAAGTCATTGTATCTCCAATGACAAAAGTCCAAAAGTTGACTATAAAAAAGGGTAGACAGACAGGTTTGCCTCTAACATCTATACGGTAAGTAGTTGTTAAATATAGAACCATGAAAGCTTAAAACAACTAGTTATCCATCGGATAATTCGGATATCTATGATTTCAATCCTATAAATTGAAAATTTAAAATTTAATTAGTTTCTAATTTATTAAACAAGGTGTAGTCAAAGTGTTTTCGAAAAATATAAGGAGACAAAGGCAGATGATTCATAAAGCTCTTAACACTAGAAGTCCCGCAGTAGTCGAAATTCGACTATAATTAATTGGACTTGTAAGTTTGTACACTATTATGATTGTATTTTATACTACTATAATCACAAATTTCGCCAATACTACACTATAAAAAATATGAACAAAGACAAACGATATTCTATTCTCAATTTGACAACAGACGTCAAGAACAAAAGTTTGACAATAAATAGTATGCATGCGTGTGTGCGTCAAATACATGGTATGTAGTGTGTGTAATGTTTTCTTTATTGATTTAATGTATCTTTTAGGCATTATTTAAAAAAAATATTAGCATTGTGCACTTCTTCTCTATATTCTCTATAAGTGTGGAAATTTTCATACTCCTCCGTCCGCACAATTTTCGTAAAAAGGGATACAAAGTTTTTGCTTCACGTATTAATATATAGATTTTGATAATGTGTCAAATCAAGGCATCAAATTTAATGAAACATAATCGATAATCAAGCGAAGTGGAAAATCTACGGCACTGAGGCGATGCAGAATACCGGAGAGAAGAGAATGTCGCTTTACCTTGAGAAATATTCATGCGATTCGCACGTACTAAAATGACAACTATTTGTATATTGACTTGTGAATGAATAGTGTTTTCTGTTCAATTTAACTTTTTTTTTATTGCTTAGATAGGTGGACGAGCTCACAGCCTACCTGGTGTTAAGTGGTTACTGGAGCCCATAGACATGCGTACGCAGACAACGCAAATACGCCACCCACCTTGAGATATAAGTTCTAAGGGTCTCAGTATAATTACTGAGTGGGTATATAGCGGCGGTACCTACCCACGCGGACTCACAAGAGGTCCTACCACCAGTAAAAACTTAATTTAAAGCAGAAACAGGCAGGACGGTGATATCTTCTTCTTGCGGGTTTACAATTCACCCCCAAAAAAGCCTGTAGTGAATTCCTGTTTCAATCTTTGGAACGATCATCATACACCCTGTATAAGTAGATATTGATCCAAACACTTGATTAGATTGCTTTAGGCCATTTACTTAATAGCTAAAGTAACAGTAAGAATCAACGAGATGACTTCGAAGCCCTTCTCGTGGAGCAAAAAAGCTCGTCAAAGATGCATTATGTCTTCTATTTGATTTAACGTCCTACGACAAACTTACGAAGAATATAATGCCTGTGACTTACATCAACAGCATAAAAATACGGCCCCGTTATTTTCTCAGCTTACGAGGCGAAAATTTACAACATAAATAAAATGGATTGATATGAAACTGACCATTAAGTGCTTTAAATCTAAAATCACGGTCGTCAATCGGTTTTTTAAGCTAGATCTAATTGTTTTCGCTACGGTTGTAGAAACTAATTACCTCCATGGGTCTCAATCTCAATGGGAACTTGATGCCAGGAAGTTTCACTTCTTTTTTAACAATAGTATCTACATGACCATTTTTGGATTATGTTTTATTTCAATATTTTATTTAAAATATTTTGCTAGTAAACGAATTATTTAGATATTATTTTATCATTATACTATGCATAAGTTTATAGTATGTTTTTTTTTTAAATTCAAAAGCAAAGTTACGGCAAACGTAGCCTGCAAAAATGTTTGAGCACACAAAATGGAAACAAGAGAGGACGCAATATAAGGATATGAAAGTAACGAAGTGCAATTCTGTTCAAGGAACTCGTTTTCTATGCTTGCATCACAAATATAAATGAAATTTTCTAGAAAAGGGTCGTGTCTTCATAGACGTTTCACGTAAACTAAAAATAAAAGATGCGATAAAACTATAGCGAAATGCCGTTACTAATATTTCCGAAATAACTAATAAAATTCTAATGAGATTCGCAGGAAAACCATAGTAACCGACATAGCCCAAAGGATTGCGACACTGAAGTGGCAGTGGGCAGGACACATTGCTCGTGGAACGGATGGCCGTTGGGGCCAGAAGGTTCTTGAGTGGCGACCGCGTACTGGGAGACGTAGCGTAGGTAGGCCTCCCACAAGGTGGGCCGACGACCTATTGAGGTTCGCGGGGATCCGCTGGATGCAGCCAGCGCAGGACCGGTCTTTGTGGCGAGGCTTGGGGGAGGCCTATGTCCAGCAGTGGACGTCCATGGGCTGATAGAATAGAAATAAATAAAAAACTAATAACTATAATCATAATCGTTCAATTATATGTACTCGACTATACAGATTTTAGCATGCTACATTAATAAGAAGAAATTGTGATGTGTAAAGAGGTTCGAAATCAAATTAAAAATGGCGAGATCTCTCTGTCTCCCTCGCACGTCTTACTAATATGACCGTCTTTTTTATATTACCAATATATTATATACATATAATAATAATATGTATATTGATAAAAATTCTCACAATAAGATTGAGGAAAATCCGACGGAGTCTAATTTAAGAGATTTGTAATATTCTTGCTATCTCAGTCACTAGATTCTCTTTTTCGTAAAAATAATAATAAATCGGGTTAAGGACACTGTTTTTTATGAAAGCTGTATGTGTTAGCGTTAATACAAGTCCGTCGTGAACAAAGCCAATATCTGTAAAAGTTTCGGCGAAGCATCCCGTTATTTATTCAAAGCCTTCTGCTTTTCTTAACTTTTCGAGAGGCAGAGGGTCCTCTTATTACAGAACCGGTTCGCCTGAGCACATTTGCTTTCATTTCTTCCGGGAAATCCACAGCTTTGTAAATAAATAAATAAATATTGACGTCTCATTTTGATAGACGGCGTTAAGTAAAAGAAAAGTTAAGCAGATTGTGATTAATTAGCTATGATCATCAATGTAAAACATATTTATTATCGAATATAAATTGATTCGAGTGTCATTTTAATATTTATTAACTTTTATAATATTCGTTAATTGCAATTCGAAGACAATACCATCTCGAAGAAAAGTATTTTATTTTTAGATATTAATGTAAAACCAAACTTTAAAGCGATTCTCAAAATTATCTTAAACTAGACTTGCCCAGCTATTTTAACCGCTTTATACCTATTTCTATTTTTTTTAATTGCTTAACTGGGTGGACACCTGGTATTAACTGGTTACCGGAACCCATAGACGCATCGCTAGATACGAATGCACCGGACGTCTCATTCTTTAGGCTACGACGACTTAAACATGTTGTATTTTCGTGGGTTAAGGAGTTGCTTGTGTGTATTTTTTCGGATCATGTCATTAATTATTATGTCATTAATCTTGATTCAATTCAACCCGTTAAAGACACAAGTTTGCGCGTTCACTGCGAAGAAGGAGGAATTTTGTCATGGCGCCGCAATTCCAAGGAGTATCCTTGCAAGATTCCGAGAGTATTGGGATACTTGGGGTCGACATTTCGAGCGATGTCCAGTTTCGGAGTCATTTGGAAGGCAAAGCCAAGTTGGCATCCAAAATGCTGGGAGTCCGCAACAGAGCAAAGCGGTACTTCACACCTGGACAAAGGATTTTGCTTTATAAAGCACAAGTCCGGCCTCGCGTGGAGTACTGCTCCCATCTCTGGGCCGGGGCTCCCAAATACCAGCTTATTCCATTTGACTCCATACAGAGGAGGGCCGTTCGGATTGTCGATAATCCCATTCTCACGGATCGTTTGGAACCTCTGGGTCTGCGGAGGGACTTCGGCTCCCTCTGTATTTTGTACCGTATGTTCCATGGGGAGTGCTCTGAGGAATTAATTGTTCGAGATGATACCGACATCTCGTTCTTACCATCGCACCGCCCGTCACCGGAGTAGAGTTCATCCATACTACCTAGAGCCACTGCGGTCATCCACAGTGCGTTTCCAGAGGTATTTTTTGCCACGTACCATCCGGCTATGGAATGAGCTCCCCTCCACGGTGTTTCCCGAGCGCTATGACATGTCCTTCTTCAAACGAGGCTTGTGGAGAGTATTAAGCAGTAGGCAGCGGCCTGGCTCTGCCCCTGGCATTGCTGAAGTCCATGGGCGACGGTAACCACTCACCATCAAGTGGGCCGTAGGCTCGTCTGCACACAAGGGCAAAAAAAAAAAAAACTACTTAATGATTAGTAACCATATTTAAGTTAACCTGAAACTACAATACTTTAAGACAAATATTTTTTCTGTATGGAAACTAGCGACATCTTGTAGCGAATACCCCTACACATAAATGTTGTTAAAGTTAAGGCATTTAATTATTTTATAACTAAACACAGAAAATAAATAAATAATAAATCATACAAGTCTTCATTTGTTAAAGACAAATTGATTAAATTTTATCAATTGTGGTTTCTGAAAATTTACAAAATCCTTCATCAAAAGTAAAATATAGGATAGGTAAGTAGGTAATGTTACTGCCATCTACAGGAGCAATGAGAAACTAATCGAAGCGAAGCCATCTAGTGGCCGACGCCCGTAAACATTTCTGTTGAGTGCTCGAGTTGCTTATCTATAACTAATTTATGTGTATTATCTATGGTTAAAGAGACTTTCTGACGTTTTAGCCCTATACGAAAGCGTGAAATGAGGTTTCACGACGAATAACACGAAACAAGACTTCGAGAATTCAGTCTAATTATAAAACTGTGCATGCGACATGAAAAAATACTTTATTTACACAAACATCCGCACGAAATCACAAGGCATGCATAAGCGACTGTACTTTCGTACGCGACTTGGAAAATAATAAGTGGAGTTAGATTAAATCAATTTAAATTCCAATGAGCTTCGTAGCTTGAAACCTTGACAAAATGCTCCTCTACCTCTTAGGGTTCAGAGCAAATATATGTATAGCGAAATAGGTGCCGCGTTCATGCCAACCCACAGACACAGCCCACTGAGTTTCTCGCCGGATCTTCTCAGTGGGTCGCGTTTCCGATACGGTGGTAGATTCTGCAAAGCATTGCTCTTGCTAGGGTCAGTGTTAGCAACTCTCCGGTTGGAGCCCAGTGAGTTCACCTACAAACGTTAGGGCGAAGCTGATTTTTTTTTTTTTTTTTTTCCTACCTAATCTGATAGCCCTAGCGGCTATGTCAGCGTAACCCTAACTTTAGTAGGTGAGCTCACGGGGCTCAAACCTGGTGACGTTGCTAACACGAACCCTAGCAAGAGCCGTGCTTCGCAGAATCTACCACCGGATCGGAAACGCGACCCACTGAGAAGATCCGGCCAGAAACTCAGTGGGCTGTGTCTGAGAGCGAAGCTGAAATACCCTCTCAAGGCTATCAGCATAGATAGGGAAGAAAAAAAAAAGCGTTCATGGCCTAACGGTATTACATACTGAGTGGTACTAATGTGCCGGAGTTCAAACACTGCAAGGATCCTAAAACTCAATAAAATGAAATGCTAAAAGTCTGTTTTTCTTCATTACTGATGGTAAGGGTTCATTTTTAAGATGTCACCGTCTTGTCTAATTCTGCCATAAAGCAGATATGAGAACCGGTTTGGCAGAAATCGCACTGTAATATTGGCTTCCATTTAACATCGTGTGGACTTTTATTGTACGTGTACACATCTAAAAAAAAAAGAAGAAAATTGCGATGGTAATGAAAAAAATGAACAGTAAATAATGGTAGCATAAGAAACGCAGGTTCATTGAAGACTCCATACAGTCTTATTTTCCTGTTTCGTTCCTTGGATTATAATACAAGTCGCTGGGGCCTAAAAGATAAGACGCCCAGTGCATTTGTATCAAGCGATGGGACTGTATCGTTGTTCGAATCCCGAGGCAGGTACCAATTTTTCCAATGAAATAATATACATACTAAACAAATGTTCACGATTTACGTCCAGGGTGAAGGAATAGAATCGTGTACTAAAAATCAAACACGCACAAATTATAATTTGCGTAATTACCTAGTGGTGGTTGGGCGTCTTTTGATTCCGCACGGGTAGATACCACTATTATGCCTACTTCCATCTTGAAGCGGTAATAATTTTCTATCTTAAGGGTGGGGCAGTTCAAGAGGGCTGACAACAATTATATTTTGGAATATGTACTTCAAATTCCGCGGCAACTGCGTTTCCAGTCGTTGACGAGCGTAAATGTATTAACGTCTTTGTAGTGAAACGGGCTCTTGCTTATATTGCGTGTAACGATGTCACAAACGGTCGCTCAATGCGTCGACATCATTAATCGTCGCGCCGTTGATGGATCGCTCTTGTCGAACGCGATCCATCGGGTTATTGTGCGTTTTGTTGACTTTAATGACTGGAGGTACGATTTTCCGAGTGGTATTGCAAATTGTGTAATAATGAAAATTACGAATTTTGAATTTTGTCGAAAATTATGTTTTGCGGTTTCGGTTCGAGGTTTAAGTGTAGCGTACTGGTGGTAGGGGCTATAGTGAGTCTGCGCATGTAGACACCACTGTTCTGTTGACACAAATTACCATTTTGATTCTCAATTATACGGGCGCCGGCCTAGTATCAGCCTTTCTTGGGAATCTGGCATCAAGACGGGGAGTCGTTATATTACCTCATAAGTCTACTGTTATTAAAGAAACAGCTTCTGAATCCTCGCAGTTCGATTCACCTACAAGACAATTATACTTTCCTAAATAAGTTGAGTAATAGTCTCACATGCTTGGGCGTCGATGTCTAGGCTGCAGAACCCAATCGAGTCTTGTAAAAACGCATCTTAGTTATTGCGTAACACAAATCTGAAGAAGCATCAGTTTCATCAGTTCCTCATATAGTTTTGGTGTTCAAGTTAATAGGTGACTAACTTATTAATTCCGTATACAGCATTCCTTCTTTTTTATTATTATTATTATTTTATTTTTATTATTAAGCTGTGGCCTACTTGGCGCTAAGCATTTATTGCAGATGATAATTATCAAAAAAGCGTGGGGTGCATGGTATCAGTAGTTATAAATATTTTATGAACATACATGAGTAGAAGAGTTATTTTGATAATATCCTAAAAAGCACCAAGTATTTAGTATTTTTTTGTTGGATTTTCTATAAAAGCGTATTTTGTTAGTTTTTTAAACTTTTATTTAATTTTCATTTTTAGTTGAATTTCAATTGTTTTAATAAATAAAAAAAACATTTTTTTTATTTATAGTTGTCATCAGTCCTTAATAGGTTTACCAAATTTCGAGTTAATCCGACGTTTTTTTTGAAGGGGGTCAAAATCATGTTCAAAGATTCCGTTACATACTAACATACATACGTCTGAAGCTAATAAAAGCGTATTAAAAATAGCTACCACCTTGAAACCTGAAATGGAAATCCCAATTATTAGGTTTTGAAATCTTCATGACTTCAAATATATAGTTGTAGCCATTTTTAAACACTACATTCGTTCATTCTTTTAAGTTCTCCTTAAAACAACAATGTATTTAATGGATATTTCTCGTGTCAACTATGAATTAATTAAAAGGTGTTTCAGTTTCGTTTTCATTATTACTAAGATAAAATGTAAATTTAGCCTTTAACTCCCTCCCATTTCGTTAATATTATTTTTGGATAAGCATATCCGAAAATTTCGGGCTATGATATTTGGGTAGTTAAGACGAAATCCTATGTCGTTCCAATGGAATATAATTGGGACTGCGTGTCAAGCTGTCACCGTATTGTATACGAAAATAGACACGTAAGGTGATGACGTAAGTGTAAGACTTATGAAAGATTTAAAAAGAAAAAAATGTAAAAATGAAAGATTTAAATAGAAAAAAATGTAAAAAAATTTTTTTTTAAGTTCAGTAGTTTAAAAGGACATTGAAAATGGAATCGTAGCCTTGAAGACTTTTTCATTACTTTCAGGAAAAAATTAGGAAAAAGAAGTTTACTGTAAAGTTTGAAACTCAATATAAAAGAGGCTTCTAGTTTGGTAACAGATGGTTCGGTAGTAAAATGGGATGACATTGTCTACAATATCGTCTCGAACATTTCCAAAACTTCGTCAAACATTCTATAGGCACTTTGTCTGTCGGCGCGATAAGGCGTACACTAAATACTTTCAGTTGACAAAGCTTTAAATTAATTAAGTTAATTCGAGAATTTTCGAGAAAAATAATCATATTCACGCATCATGGTTCGCAGAGAAATTTCGTTTCAATACAAAACGTAAATTAATAACTGCTTGAAGAAAACGAAAGTCATTTTCCAGGCGGCTTGGTCACGAACTGAGAGGTCGAGGCCGCGATCATTTGTACCATGCTTCTGTCGAACTATTTTCATAGCCCATGTAAGCGTACCCTTCAGTCATAAAACAAAGTTTATCACTTAGTGACTCAAAGTAATAAGTGCCAAATGTGTTTAGACCGAATTACATTCAGCCGACATTTTATTCATGGCTTATGTTTTGTTAAATCAACTACCCTAACAGTCTGTAGACGCATTGTCTGTGATATCTGTGACTTCAATAGAAGCGTTAATTGTAACTTCGAATTACTGAATGATACATGATGCACAGACACATGATGCCGTTTTTAAGTATTTACTTTTGTTTCATTTAGTGAAAATTGCGTTCGAAGCAGTTATACGGTGAAATCAATTTTAAACCAACCCCAAATTAAATGCAATTAGGCTTTAAGCATTCGTCGTTTGCTTATGCGACGGCCAGTAATACTAACGTCATAAAATGACTGTAAATTTGTTAAAAAACATTCAGGTATATGTGTACGAGAATTCTAAAAACTTTCCGCCTTGTCAGATGAACAAGAGTTCAGTGTAGGCAGTTTGTGTTAGTTACAAAACTAAAATAGATACAAAATACTTTTTAATAACATCAAAGCTTTTACGTCAGGGCTACGGGAAACTTTTTATGAAATTTGATATTAGAAGGATGTGACGACATTCCGAAATTGTTCATAATATAAATATACTACATTTAAAGTAAGACTTTGTCTCACAATAAAATAAAAGAACATATTATTTACTGCTTTGATGAAATTACGTAATGATGTTAGAAACAATAACGAATGATGTCAATTACAAAGTTATTCTACTTAATTAGTAGTTTGTAACTTTATTTAATAGGTAATTGTATTTATAAAAATAGTCAGTCATCGATCTGTAGTCATATCAGCTCTGAGCATACGTGTCAGCAGTCGGCTTTAACCCAATAAAGCAGAATTACTCCTGTGCCTACGTGAGCTCTTTTACGAAGTAACTGTGTACAAGCGCTTAAATACTATGCCTATTTCTGCCGTGAAACAATAATGCGTTTCGGCTTGAAGAGTAGGGCAGCCGTTGTAACTAAACTAAGACCTTAGAACTTATATCTCAAAGTGGGTGGCGCATTTACATTGTAGATGTCTATGGGCTCCAGTAAACACATAACACCAGTTGGGCTGTGAGCTCGTCCACCCATGAAAGCAATAAAAAAAAAGTTTTTTTTCAATGCGGCTCGAATAAACAAATAAAACATACAACATGGTGATTCGAAATCAATCTTGAACACATTACATTAGAAACGCATCTTAGAAACGATTCTGCTATAAGTATCAGATCCGATACAGACAGAAACAGGAAAGACTCTTGAAAATTTGTTAGCGAAAATACACCTAAAATATACAGAAAGTCTATTTCTATGGCATTTATCTTATACCTTTAAACGAGCAATTCTTGTATATTAATTTATAGTTATATATATAATCTGAATCTCGGAAACGGCTCCAACGATTTTCATAAAATTTAGTATACAGGGGATTTCGGGGGCGATAAATCGATCTAGCTACGATTTATTTTCCGAAAATGTTGTTTTATTCGTGCTTTCAATAATCAACTCTTCCCGACATCTATTGGCGAATAATAATACTATTTTTCTTAATTGAGGGCAACTAACCGCTTTAAAGACACAACAAGATGGCGTTATCAAAAAAAAACGGTCATCATCTACGGTCATCGTCTAGTTTTATTTAACACAAATAGTGTCCAATGTGTGATTATATTTTTCAAAACACAATCCTAACTTTCGATACAATAATCAAAAATTTGTAAGATGCAAAATATCCTGTTCACGCGAGCTTGAATAACCCCTTAGGCTGCCAGCAAATAGGTAAGGCAAAAAAAATGTGTGTGTGTGCAAGTCACACACGGTAGAAGTGAAATTTATAAAAAAATAAGAATAATCGCATGGGTTTACCCCACCAACCACTCCGCAGTGCAATGGAGCAGCCTAACCCTGGGGGAACCGCCTTCATATTCACGTGATCTCTACGCCAGGTAAGTATGATTTAGCAAGAGAAATACGAGAACGTCTATCAACTGTGAACATCTCGTCACCGCGATTCAGGAATTATTGAATTTACGTGCAGCGACATCTGTTGATAACAAACTAAATAGAAATAATTGTAAATCATCTTTTTTAGTATGTGGTAGCGCCCTCTGTGAGTTGATATTTTAACTTCACGTATAACGTGTTCTATCTCATTTTCGTTTCATTTTTTCGTTTCATCGAGTTTGAAATCACATCACAACGATTCTAAAGAAGTTTCACTTCAATAAAATACAAAATTTGTCTTTAGATTTCGGGGCTTGCTGGTTGCATGTGTATTAATCTGTATAGTGCACTCGAAATGGCTCAAGCACCGTTATCGTTCGATAGCAATTCGCATTGAATGCTCGACTGACCAATTCAAGCCACTGTTCTGATTTTAGGTTTGGATAACAACATCACAGTGCAAAATCTGCGAATTTCGTTTACGATAATCTTAAATTCTCGTGCTAGAATCAAATATTACGGTTGTTAAACTGGGTTAAGTATGTTACTTAAAATGCTACTTAAAAGTAATGAAAATGTTTGTAGGGACTACATATGTACCCATACTTTCTATCGATATATGCACATCCACACGTGTAACCGATAATTATATTGCAGCGATGCTATGCCAGTCATAGATAATACACATAAAATAGTTATAGATAAGCAACTCAAGGACTTAACAAAAATGTTTACGGGCCTCGGCCAGTAGATGGCGTCGATTAGTTTTCATTGCTCCTGTAGATGGCAGTAACATATTACCTATGCTATATTTTATTTTTAATGAAAGATTTTGTAAATATTCAGAAATCACAAATTGATAAAATTTAATCAATATGTCTGTATCAAATAAAGACTTGTACATATTATTATGCTTTAATATTTTTTTAATTTTCTGTGTTTAGTTATGCAAAATTAACTTATAACTTTAACTTAACTTTAACAACATATAAGTTTAGGGGCATCCGCTACAAGATGTCGCTAGTTTCCATACAGAAAAAAATATTTGTCTTTAAGTATCGCAGTTTCAGGGCTATTGACGCCAGACTCGATATTGTCGAGCTGTATAAAGCACGTTACGTTGTAATACGAATACACTTTAATCAATTAACTGAACAAGTGTCTTATTATTCTCTGCCCGATACGGAGACTCAGTATGTTTTCAAAACGTTTCAGTATTCAATAATTCTTATTGAAGATTGCAAAGATGTCGGCCCCAATAACTGCCACAATGTAGCATATTGAAAATTCATGTCATTGACATACACTCATATGAAATTACTCTGCATATTCTAGAACCGGATCTCGAGTGCGACATACGATTTAATCGAACATATTATATTGAAGATACATCCGTTCGTTTACATATTTCTTATCGAGTGCAATGTATTTTGGTATTTAAATAAACGTTACAAATGGGCTAAAGTTCATTTGGAGCATGAAGACCATTTTCTTTCAGATGTAAATTCGATATGAATTCCTCCGAAACTTTGTTCCTTTTACAACAACTAACCACCAACAATCATAAATAGGAGAGCAAATGTAACAGTAACTGACAGGGCTGTGAGCACTATACTAAATGACGTATTTATAATAGTCGGGTATGATATACCCAAAAGCCTCCGTCCATCACGCGAAATTCTCTCCAAATGACGTGCTCGCTAACATCCCTAAGCTGTTCCCGTCTGACAGATTTAACCCTCGTCGTCCGTTTCGTGATCACCTTTATAATAGTTACAGTTCTGTTGTTCTGTTTATTGTTGTTATTCTAATCCATTCAGGTATGTAAACACCCAAGGGCGGATCCAGCTTTGGTGCCAGGAGGGGTCAAGTCAAGAACTTATAATTTAATTTTGATAACAATAGATCAAGTAAAAAGTAGGTATTTTACTAATGTACGTAAGTACTGTACTTAAAAATATTTATTCTTTATTGTACACTTGAAAAACTTAACACATAATAACTTGTACATATACACGTACATATTGTCATCTTCTCTTGAAGACATCCAGAGAAGCACTATCACGCCCGGAATGAGGCAGCTCATTTATATTCCATAACCGTCGTCCTAAAATCATTATGTTCAATATGTGGTCCACCTAGGTCTTGGAACCAGCTCAGGGGGGGGGGGGCATGACCCCCATGACCCCCCCTGGATCCGCCCTTGTAAACACCGCTAAAAAATTTTTTTTTTTAACTGTACTGATATCTGAAATAGCCTACCGAATATTAGACTTAAAGTCATTTCCAAAGCCCATAGACGTCACAACGTGAACCCTGTCACCCATCTTGAGACATGACTTCGATGAAAGTAGTTTGTGAATCTGTGTAAAGTACAAATTTTCTCAGTAGAAATTGTACCCGTCTGCGGGATTTGAACATCGCCTTAAATGCGCTACCTAAGATGAGTAGTAAGTACACTTGGCGTCTTATTCGATAAGCCACGACCATTGTAGCGGGGTGTTGTTTAAGGTAACGGCTTAATAATAAATCTGGCTTTATCGGAGCGAAGGTACAAGTGGACTAAAGAAAATGGTGTGTGTCAAAATAAGCAGTTTTCTTTATGCAATATTCGATTTAATAGTTGGGATGGATGAATCATTCCGAACATAACCCACTAAGTTTCTTACTGGATCTTCTCAGTGGGTCGCGATTTGGATCCTGTGGTAAGTATAGCAAAGCACTGCTCTTGCTAGAGCTAGTGTTAGCAATCTCTCAGGCTGAGCCCGCGAGCTGACCTACCAGTCCGTGCGTAATTGGAATAACCACTTAGGCTACAAATGATTAGGTACTGAAGCCACATGTAACTATACTGAGACCTTAAAACTGATATCTCAAGGTGGGTGGCGCATTTACGTCGTAAATGTCTATGGGCTCCAGTAACCACTTAATACCAGGTGGGCTGTGTAAGCTCGTCCACCCATATAAGCAAAAAAAAACCAAATATTTTCTTTGTTTTGTACTATTCGTATTTTACAAACTAAATTCTTCAAATGTGATTATAATAGGTTTTAATGTACCAAATATAGATTATTGTGTGAATATAATATTAGAATATGATACTTTTTATATATTTAGCCTAGATTGATAGAGTAATAATTGTCTAGAAGTCGTCATCCGAATAAAATAACAAGACCATTTTATACCATTTTCTTCTATCTTCAGATATAAATTTCAATTGAAAAAAACACCAGTTGTTCCACAGTTAGGTAACAGGAGAAAAAAAAACTTTGAAACTCGGTTTCTATCACTGATTATAAAATCGATTCCCTATATATTACTTTGTTTGCAAAACTTCTTGGTAGAACTCGGTAGATACTCGTTAAAATAAGATGTTTTCACTTATTCAATACCCTGTCTCGCTATATTTGTACGTACCTAAATTAACTGTGTAATTCTAAACGAATCAGTTTTAGAATGAGATCTTTGGGAACTAAGTTTTGTTTTTAGTTAAGCCAAGATCTAATCCCGCTTCTAAAACGTATTTGATTAGGATTCGTCTTAACACAGAAACACAGGGTGTAGTAATTAGGTAACACTTTGTAAAGTTAATACACGTCTTATTAGAAACTAGCGGCTCGCTCCGGCTCCGCTCGGGTCCTTAACAAAAATTTTCAACGACGTTGTTTTATTTTTTTAAATAAAAGAACACTTATTGCGGCATAACTATAATAGGTAAACATATGCTGTCGTGACACTTTTTGTAAATAATGTGTTCCACAAAGTCGTAGTACATTATTTTATTCTATCATCAATAGTTTTCGCAGG
This sequence comes from Bombyx mori, assembly GCF_030269925.1. NCBI lineage: Eukaryota > Metazoa > Arthropoda > Insecta > Lepidoptera > Bombycidae > Bombyx > Bombyx mori. The sequence continues at coordinate 7,097,151 of NC_085121.1, forward strand.
GCACGCGATGTAAAGAATGTTTTAGGTAATTTTTTACACCTTGGGTTACATTATTGGAGTTTTAGTAAGGATACCTAATTTTTTTTCAAAAAATATTATAGTCTATGTCACTCGGGAATAGTGTAGCTTCCAAACAGTGAAAGAATTTTTCAAATCGGTTCAGTAGTTTCGGAGCCTATTCAATACAAACAAACAAACAAACCTTTCCTCTTTATAATATTACTATAGATGACGCGAGTATGGTGTTCGCTAAGGCTGCTCGCACCCAGGTTTTGCAATCCCTGCTCCTTAAGCCATTGGAGCACCGTGGTACGTGAGGAATCTTTACAACGATCTACGCCTCCATCCTTTCCGTAAGTATATAAAGGCAACAATGGAAATATGACATTTGCATGCATTTGCGTGGCCTAGATAATAGGACGCCTGGGGTACTTCGGAACAAGCATTGCGACCATGCCGTGTTCAAAACCAGTTGACAGGTAGGTACTAATTTTTGCTATGGAAATGCGTACTTTATGTATTTAAGAGTAACTTGATGATTAACGAATAACATAGTGGAATTACACCAGCAAAATTTTGCATGTGTTCTGGTAAGCTGAAAGGTAAAATTAAAAACTAAAATTGAGACATGCTTAAAGGATAATGGCCAGTGATAAACAAATCATCGATCGTATAGGCGTCTGTTGTCTATGTATTAAGTGCGATTTAAAACTGGCTCTTCTAATTTTATTTTTTCACATTAAAATTGTCAAAGATAATTACAATTTTTGATGACTAGTTACCATATTATCTGAAGTTAGTCAACTAAAGTCAATACAATAGAACGAGAAACTCTCCAACTTTACAACCTAAAACCATTCCAAGTTTACAAACAGCGTGCCAACACCATCACAAAGGATTATTGTTGGTTAGTTTGCAGTTTCCTATCGAAGTTATTTAATTTTTAGTCGCCTGCAAAATCCAAAACTCCGTTCTAATTCCTATAGAATTTCCCGTCTCATATTTGAGTTTGTAGCGAACCGAGCTTCCCGGTCTAATTAAATGTCACTCAATAAAGAGCGATCGATGGCCGGCCTCGTTAGCGCGATCGTTCAAATATTAACCTGTTCTCAATTTTTTGCAGGGTTCGAGTTAATGAGGCATAATGACAAACCAACACGCTCAAAATTAGATCGGATTATCTATATATTAATACGTGAAGCAAAAACTTTGTATTCCTTTTTACGAAAATTGCGCGGACGGAGGAGTATGAAATTTTCCACACTTATAGAAAATATAGAGAAGTGCACAATGCTAATTTTTTTTTAAAATAATGCATAAAAGATACATTAAATCAATAAAGAAAACATTACACACACTACATATCATGTATTTAACACACACACGCATGCATACTATTTATTGTGAAAATTTTGTACTTGACGTCTGTTGTCAAATTGAGAATAGATTAAATATTGTGTGTCTTTGTTAATATCTTTTATAGTGTAGTTTTGGCGAAATTTGTGATTATAGAAGTATAAAATACAATCATAATAGTGTACAAACTTACAATTCCAATTAATTATAGTCGAATTTCGACTACTGCGGGACCTCTAGTCGATGTTAATATCTTATCTAATTACATTTTAGCGCTAGATGGGCTGACGAGATTAGGGCTTCCCTGGAGTTAAACGGCTACTGTAGTCTATAGACATCCCAATTCAAATGGTTGGTGGTAGGACCTCCTGTGAGTCCGCACAGGTAGGTACCGCCACCACCCCGCCTATTTCTGCCGTGAAGCAGTAATGCGTTTCGGCTTGATGGGTGGGGCCGCTGTTGTAACTATACTGAGACCTTAGAACTCATATCTCAAGGTGGGTTGTGGCATTTACGTTGTAGATGTCTATGGGCTGCGGTAACAACTTAACCCCAGGTGGGCAGTGAGCTCGTCCACCCATCTAAGCAATAAAAAAAAGAATGGCTTCAGACATTTAAGACTTGAGTTCGAAGTCTTCATTGTATAACGGCTGTCGGTTTTAACCGGAACGCGTGGCAAAAGTAGCTAAGATGCTTATTATAACTACGCCAATAAATGCGTGAATTAAAAATAATACATTTGATTTTGATTGCACGATGCTATCCCTCCAATAACTTGTTCGTGAACACATATTAGGTGCGTATTTCTTAATATAAATTAGTGCCTACGTGTGGGATTTAAGCCTCAGCTTAATCGCATCACTTAATACGCGTACACTGGGTATGTTATCCTTTAAGATACGACGAAATCCAAATTTACATATGTAATACATAAAGCTGTATGCCACATATGAACAAGCCCAGCAAAAAAAATATTTATTTATTTACGAATTCATCTCTTGTTTCCGCTGTTTGTGCCCATGTCATAACCAAAGTCTGAGATTAAAAAAATAATGTTTAATTCGGCTTTCTAAGACATTCGGTGTAATATAGAAAGATTTCAGCTTCCCAAATGTTTTTTACAAAAGTGATGAAAATTTGTAGTATTTATTTAAGATGAACAGCTCCTAATTAAGTTTTTTTAAGATTTAATTACATTTTAAAATCTAAACCAAAATACAACGAAACTATTGAAGATTCGGCACCTCAAATCAATTTCTCGATAGGATTCCGTCGGACTTCTTCCAAACTTTCACCTGGAGGTAGCAAGTTCATTAACGGAGGTTTAATTGAAATGTCCATCGGAATAGATTGGTTTTGATTTGTTGAGGTGTTATAAATTTATAATTGTATCCAAGAGTTTTGTAGATAACAATTTATTTTTAACTCGCGACCCTAACGAGGGCTCGTTTCGCTTCGGCAACTGTAATTTATTATTGATTTCTCCACTATTTAATGGATGTTATTATACATACAAACCTTTCTCTTCAATCACTCTATCTATTAAAAAAAACCGCATCAAGATCCGTTGCGTACTTTTAAAGATTTAAGCATACATAGGGACAGAGAAAGCGACTTTGTTTTACACTATGTAGTGATGAGCTAGTTGAGTTTCGACGGTGATTCAAAAAGTTATGAATCTCGAATGTACTTAAAATTTCAAAAATCTTTATAGCTAATAGAAAAATTGCTCTTCTGTACTCAACGGTACTTAAAAATGTAATACATATAGACAAAGTTTTATGGATCGCTTTTTTGTCCTTTTTTCCAAAGTAAAAAATGCCTTTTTTATTTATATCCTTCAAATAAAGAACATAAAAACAATGGTACCTAAACTTAGTGACCGCTTTGCCTGATCTCGGCAACTACATAAAAACCCAAATTCTATGCTGTAGAAACGAAAATTTTATCATCACACAAACGAACCGAGTAAAGAGGCGAACGAGGAGAAGTAATGAGTTATGTCCCAGTGAAAATTTGCGAAAACTGGCCTTAAGCTACATTTTGCCCTAAGAAGTTGAACATCCACTTGAAATCGAATTAAAATGTAAATTTGTTAATAGCCTCGATGATGCCTGGGAGCTTAATGGAGAAGCATTGAAATAGCCTAAAAAAATAGCCTTACAGGATATCTGTCGAAGGATGTAACTCCATGACATAGACCAGCAAAACGAGGATATTTTTTTACTGCTTAAATGGGTGGACAAGCTCTCAGCCTACCTGGTGTTTAGTGGTTATCTAAGCGATCTAAAGCGTAAATGTCACCACCCACGGCGTACATATCTACAACGTAAATGCTACCACCCACCTTGAGACAAGAATTCTAAGGACTCTGTTTCAACAGTACAACGGCTGCCCCGCCCTTAAAATCGAAACGCAATAACTCTTCACGGCAGAAATAGGCAAGGTGGTGGTACCTACCCATGCGGAGTCATAAGTCGTCCTACCACCAGTAATGAGGCTATAATTTTTCAAAATATTTTGATTCTATCGTTTAGACCTTTAACGATCAATCTTTAAAACATTAATTTGATTGCAGCGTCGGATTATATATTATTACGTTTCGAACATTAGCGAAGTTCCAGCTTCTGGGACCGAAGTGCCCGTTGCTCAGATGCCCTCCAGTAATATTTTTGTTGTTCAAAACTTTGTTAATTAAAACGAGTTTCAGTTGCTTCTGAAACAATAACGAAGTCGGGATCCCTCGAGAGAATTCACTCTTTAAAAAGCGAAGTTGGTAATTCGAGTGTTGACTTTTACCAATTCGACTCTATATTTAAGAGTAATTCCCTCTTGCGTATTTCAGGTAATGCAATTAAGCTGTCGTAATCTTGTCTAAGGTTTCGGAGGCGGCTATTTTGTCATTGTCAGGAGAAAACATCACACCATTATTATGTTTAAAAAAAAAATTTAAAGGCACTAAAGTAATTGTAGTTTGGTTAAATTTCAATGAAAATAATCCGAATGCATAAAGTAGGTACCGTAATAGAACCCATTAAGTTTTAACACGTTGAGCGCCATGTGTATCTTTCTGGAAACACAAAGTACCACCTTCAGGGGCCGCGTGTTTCCTCTAGGAAACACGAGCAGTACTTTATTCGTAGGCCAGTGTGTCCGCCAGGAAACACATTTCAATACATTTTACTATGAATTCTAATACCTCTGGCCTCCACGGTTATTTCGGTGTGAGTGGGTTTTTTGTACGACGTTTTGATCAAAAGTTATGTCTAAAAATAAAACCCTTTTTTTTTATGACCTTTATTTAGTTTTTGTATAATCGTCTTGCATGCAAAATCCAAAAAAATAACAAATTTAGTCTGAAATGACAGAAAAAAGTTAATGGAATTTCTCAAAGCACTCTTCACACAATAAAAATTTGCACACAGAGCAAATTTTGCTAGTTTGTTTTGTAAATTTGACTTTTCCATCTACAGTTTTCCCTTTTCTTCCGTATATTTTATAACATTCTAAGCACCATCCTTTACGTTTTTTACGAGGGTTCTCCTTTACATTCCACACATGCCTGTGACGCTTGTTTGACGCTGGGCGAGGTTTTGATGTCGATGGACCTTCTTGAACTGCTGCGTATTAGCGAATCATTCCTTTGATTACTTCCTCTCTAAACTCAGTTATTTTGTGCTTCTTTTTGGGAGTATTTTCATAATACAAGTAGTGAGCATTCACGATGCTCGTACCCCACAACACCTCAAAAAATAACTTCCGATACCATTTTGTACAACGCCTCAAAGCGGACCTGTATGACGCCATCTGGTCACTCAGATCTATGCTGGACTTTCCGGTGTTATAGTCTACGATGCATTTAGGCTTCACTGATCGTTCGGTTTGTACGAATTCTTTGTGAGTTATCGAGTTATCCGGTGAATCAGATAAATCAGATTGTGATTCCAGACAAAGTCTGGATTGCTACAGAATCATCGCTTGAATAATCCATCTTGAATAAACGACATGGATTATTATTATTTTTCTTTTAGAAGTTGTTTTTCACTGTATTATTATAGTCTTTTTCACTGTGGTCTAGTCTTGTTTTATCTGCTTATACACTTTTTTTTCACTTTACACTTTTATCTTGAAACAAACAGAAAAAAGGGTCAAAAAACCGTTTTTTTTTAATTTCTTTAGGATTTTCTGACCCTCCTTTTTTCTGTGGTTTATTTTTTCTTCTTCTCCTCTTTACTATTTTTAAACTAAAATAATACAAAGGAAAATATTGAAGAAAGTTACAGAAAACCAAAAAAAGTTGGTGTTTCCAAAACGATACACGCGGCCCATGACAAAGATTTTTTACAAAAACTTTTTCAGGGGCCCCGTGTGTCTTTTAGGCACACGTGAAAATTAGTGGAAAATCTTGGCAAAACATGCATTTATTTCATACATATTTTATTAAAATAGCATTTGAATACGAATTAGGCAAAAAAAATGAAAAGTCTAAATATCAAAAAACACGGTTTATAAGCTTGGCTCTCAACGTGTTAATGATCAGTAATTTGTTTAAGTTAGGCGTGTTTATCGAGGCATTTTATGATAGTAGCGAGTCTTGTAAGAGTATAAGTACGTACTTAAGACAATATTTCTCAGATTCGGGCGCTTCGTATAGGATACTGCACATATACCGTCGCTGTCCCTCGGAAAAATACTTTTATATTTTTTTATGAGTCCATAGACATCAACAAATGCCCCCACCTATCTTGAGATATGAGTCCTAAGCTCTCAGTATAGTAACAATGGCTACCCCACCCTTCAAACCGAAACGAATTACTGCTTCACGGCAGAAATAGGCAGGGTGGTGGTATCTACCCGTGCAAACTTACAAGACGTCTTACCAGCAGTAATTACGCAAATTATAATTTTGCGGGTTCGATTTTTACTACATGATTTTATTACTTCACCGTGGAAGTCAATTGTGAATAATTGTTAAGTAAGTATTTCATTAAAAAAATCGGTACTTGCCAGCGGGATTCGAATGCCGGTGTATCGCTAGATACGAATGCACTGAACGTCTTATCTTTTAGGCCACGACGACTAGAATAATTGACGAATATTTTTCACGGATGCTTTCAAACTGATAGATATATAAAAAGAATTACTTCGTTTTGCCTTAAGGTTTACAGGAGTGAGTTATTTTTGAGGATTTTCGTGAAAAAATCTCTTGCGAAGTAAATATTATCGAAGTATTTGTGACCGTTTTTTTTATTCAGAACCAAATACAAATGCGAATCGAATTTATATCCAGGAAAATTGTATTTTCAGACACGTAATCCTTTGTATATTAGGGCTTAGTTAGGATGTGTTGGTTATTCATCTATGTTTGTATGCGCTTCTGGTTTTTGGGTTTGGTTTTTTTTTAAGTTCTACTTGTAATCGTTCCTTTAGTTATAGCTTTATTTGTCGTCATATCTGTGACTCTCGTCTCCATGTACAGATATTTTGATAAGGCAATTATTGATGAATTATCAAATAAATACGATAGAGTAATAACAATAAAGAGGACAGCTATGTTTTGAAAGAATTACTCACTCGAGACTATTTCATTTCATTGTAATTCTATTATAATGAACTCTTTTGGACTAAACAGTTGATTATGGACATCTCAAAAGGGATAATGAAATGAATCCTTTGGGCTTCTTATGAGGGTTTTTCACAGGATCGTGACTCTTGCAAAACAATTGTAAACTCATATCTCTTACAGTATTTATAAATTACTGTGACATTTAAGTTGAAATAAATTTTATTTCTCTTCATGTATGTATCATTGTTACCGTTACTTTTATATTTTTTAAATGTCTTTGACCTAGATAGCTTTTTATAACAGTTCAGAATTTTCGTTTATTATATTTTATATGCCCGGAAGGTCAGAATAATGTTATTTTAGACACAAAGAATCTTAAATAATAGGGTGGGCTATTACTTACTGTTAGATCAAAAGGTTCGCGGTAAAGAGACCGGTCAAGCGTAAGCCGATTATAAGAATTTCTGGCGACTTTCTTAACCCGAGCCCCGACATCAAACGTTTGTATTATAAAGTGCGGTTCTTGTATATCTTTTGTGTCTCTATATACTTTTGCTGGTTTATAAGTAGCGTTAACTGTACACTCTGCCGTACAGTCGAAATTTGATCTTATTGTTAGTGAATTCACGGTTCGCTGTGGCCTGAGACGTACTTAATTCGTTACGTCCTTCATTCGATTTTGAACTAAGTGTATTCATAACAATAGAGACGTATTCGTATTAAATCTTTTCTTTTTTTCAATTTTCATGTTTCTAGAATAATCCTAGTATGAAACAACACTTGGTTCACATGATAAATTGTTTTAAGTTAGTTCGCGTGACTGAATACTAACTTGACTAATATGTTAGCTGACTGGCGGTTGCCTTTACTTACAGTCGCTGTCAACGGAAAGTTTCAGGCACAGAAAATTAGTTAAACATCGTTCTAAAATTTAATTTCGCTTCTCGTCTATTGAATATTAAAGAGATGCGTAGGTAAACTAAAACACCACTTGAAATGTGTACGTAACACAAGTGAATGTATAAACAGAATTATTAATACAGAACCTTAACAAAACAGAAAAGTTGCTTCACCAAAATTAAATGAGAATACCATTAATGTAGTCGAATTCAATTAAATAGGTATGTATTATTATTATGACAATTGTGTCTGTCAATCTATTTCCATTTTTTTTTGTTTAGTAGCTATAAATATATTGTTTTAATACTGTTTTATAACAATATTGCTATGCCGGTAAGAACAACGCCATCTATCGTCGAATAGCAGAAACGCACATCGAAACTACTCGACCTGTCAGAAATGTTCTCGATAATTCTAGGGATGTCGTATCGACTATAAAAGCGTTGCAGGGAAGCACGAAACGCAATAAAAAAAACTCGGTATACTGATATGCTGATACTGTTATACTTGGTATACTGATGGTTGATACCTATCAGTTCACCACACAATACCATGATAAAGTGAATAACGCCCTACGCCTTGCGAGCTTAAGTTCAATTCTCATTTGTTTAATATAATGACTGTCCCGTACCTTACACCCAAAACATCACGAACATAAGCCGTATTGGAAAATTTGATTAACTACACGAGAAAACCGTACAAAAATGTCGATAATTGGTAATTTTTGTTTTGAAACTTGTTGCGGCAAACTCATTTGTGCCTAGCGGTGGGCTGTAGCGGCATTTTCGGTTAGCGAAACGAAACTAGCTATCAAATGTTAATAGCGGTTTTTGAAACGCGCTATTTCAATAGCAAGCAATAGCGGGTTTTGTTTAGCAGCAAACTAATGTGTACACGAACGAGCTAGCGTCGCGATTAATATTTCAGTAACTTTAACGACTTTATTTGTAATTTATCTTTAAGGATAGGATATGTTAGCTTTACTTCTTTAAAGAGTTCGTATCGTACTTTATAATAGATTTTTACAAGGTCTATAAACATAATCTATATTAAACAACTCTACACTTTATATTTTTAACTATTCAGTTGGTAATTAAACTTAAAACTTGGCGCCTCGTTTTTAATAAATACACTTTGTCGCTAAACACGCGACTCGTGAATAACTGGTTCAAGGCCACAAAATTCGACTTCAACTTGCACTCATAATTTAATTTTATAAATCTTATTTTAAGGGCTTTAAGGGCTAAAGTCAAAGGTCAAATGCATCTCAGTCGTGTGCGTGAAAGAGACAAAATGATGATTGTCTATTTCGATCGAACCGATGTTTGCGCTGCGTGTCGCGATAGCTGCCGACCGAGCGGTACGAAGTAAAACGAATATTGCCGAACGTTGTGTGATTTGTGTTCGTGATCGGTGACGTGATTGAGTAGTAGATGTTAGCACGTTAGCAGGTTATTGCAGTACGGCGAAACTAGCTAACCGCTATTTTGTCTATAGATAGTTTCAATAACCATTTACGTCGCGCAACGACCATGCCTATTTGTGCCATTACAACTTTAAATTAGTTCAACGACAAGGCTTCTTCTCCGCTTAGATTAAAACAGAAACCTTTCGATTTTCGTTTATGACGGATTGTAGTTGTCGACTTTTATTTTAATAGAAACTATAGCTCTTTACTTCAATTATTCTTTTTTTTATAACGTAGATGTAGAGATTTGATTAAAGATTGGTGTTATATGTAGTAATACTATAATAAGATATATTAATTACCAAAGGTTAAGAGGAATTTGCATTAACGCTTTTTTTCTCTACCATTTACTTTTTTTGGTCTAAGCCTATTCCAGCTACGAAAGGTTTGGTGAGTTAGTTTACGGGGTTTAACCTGGGAGGACTTGCCAACACTAGCCCTAGCAAGAGCAGTGCTTTGCTGAGTCTGCCACCACTACCATTACTATCCCTAACACAATTTCCATTACGATATTAAATGCTGCGATGAATATAGGAAAACGGTAGATATCAAACGGAAATAGACATGTATAAAACTGCTACCACGAAAACTATAAAGAAAAAGAACAAACTAATAAAACTAAAACTTAAGGCATAAAAGCTTTGGGCAATATTTCGAATACGAAGGTGTTGGACATTTCGATGAAAGCGACATAAAAGTAAAGTCAAATGGTAGTTTAACTGACATTTAAGTAAAATAGGAAAGTTTATAAGTACATTTCATAAATAATGCAGAAAAAAGTTAATAATATACTTGTACCTCAGGGGAAATTAATCTTTTTTGTTTGATCTAAGACTGTTGACAAATTGGATTTTGAGCTTGCCGAGACATTAGTTATTCTTAAGTTAAGCTTCTGCGTTTTCTTTAAAAAAAAAGTCCTTATTATTTTAAAACACATGACCGTGTTACATACAGACTGTTCGAAACCAATCCGTTGGTATTTGAATTTTTACCACGGCAACACGGGTCGCGATTTAACGGTGCCTTCGGGATTTGACACCTGTCACTTTGTTTTGCTTCTCGAAAGGGACGGTACCCGCATATGTGACGGTCTACGCTAACGATTTACACTATCGCTAATTCTTATCCATTCCTGCCCTAAACCCTTCTCCCTAAGTGACACGGTGTGAGACGACGTGAGACTTTCGTAATAAAACCATGAAAAAAAAAAAACATTCATAAAGGCCCTCGAAGCTCAAAACGATTTTGAACGAAGCACCCAGAAAGTTTAAAACTTACCCTTTCGTTTACAAGGGGGCAATACACTTCATTAAATGCAAATGACCCTGATCGCAGATAGCAAATTCAAAGGAAAATGTTAATTTTTATTAAAAGGGTAAGGCCGCTCAATAATCATATTAGGCTTACCTTAAGTTTTACTTTAATGACGAAAGTGAAATGCTCGTGAAAAACACGAATAAGTTCGGAAGGAAGCTTTGAATAGGTTTTTAGGAGTGCTTCGAAGAATAATAATATCTTCTACTTTGCATGTCGTGAGTTCATTTAATAGTTATTTTATTGTCATAGTTCTATATTTATTAGTTTGAGGAAGAAAATATGCCACAGTCAGTTTTCGTGGTGCCAATAGGAATCAAAAAGTGCAAATCGCCTCCCTCTTGAGGCACGAGGAGGATTTCTCAAGTGTAATATTTATACTGCCCTACTTTTCCGATAGAAACGCATTAGTATAAATTGCCCAACCGTGCGAACCACATTAACTATTATATGGTGATAAAGAAGAGTTTTGGTACGTGAATATTGTTACTTACCCCTGGATTCGAGATACAGCGTTGTTGCATTAACCAATACTGGACATCTTTAAGGTTACAACATATACTCCAAATTGGAGACTAGTTAGGGAGGGTAAGGTCACGTAAGATCACATAAAAGCCCTTAACTACATATAATTTTTTTACAATGTCTAAGTTTAATCTTAGAAACTGTAAAAAAGAAATATCTTGAGTGTTGAAAGTTTTCGAATTTTTCGTTTCGAGATTTCTCAATTTCATCCAAAAAAAAAGAAGTTTAAATTGAATTCAGTAAAATTCCGAAGGAAAACATTTGAGACGAAGTTTCAAAGGCGCTTCTTCTACTTGTGAAAAATTATTTCAATTTACCAGAGTTGAGCCGTTAGCTCTGATTGGTACCTCGGTCAGCGCTTTGTAATTTCTTACAGTTAGTTGCGCACTGTTAAAAATTGCCTTGTTAAAAATTGAAGACACGAAAAAATATTTTGCTGTTAAATATTTTAAATTTGTTGCACTTCACAAAGAGAGTGTTTAGAGGTATGTAGGTGTTTGAAGTCAGATTATCGAAATCATTTTGAAGACGCTGAGACCTAAGTAGTATTTTGTTCAGATTTCTTGAGTAGTAGAGACCTAACTAAAACGACGTAAGTAAGTCTTAAAATCTCGCGTTTATTGTTTTCATTTTATTTTCTCTGAATCCTAATCGATACCCATATTTTTTTATAATTTACACTGCAGTAGGTAATTACTTCATTGTTTACCTAGTCAGTAGGTAAACAATGAAGGTAAGTAATTATTAGTACAAACAATGTAGAATGCACTTTTTATTTTTTTTGGTGTTAAGTGGTTACCGGGCTGAAGGCATCACCATCGGTGGTCGCAAAATGTGTAATTTGCGTTATGCTGACAACACCACCTTGCTAATGGCAACAGAAGCAGAAATGACCATCTACTTGGTTAGGATGGAATGCATCAGCGCTGAACTGGGACTCTCGATAAAAAAGTCCAAAACCAAGATCATGGTCATACATCGCACGGGTAAGCTTGAACTCACAGAAAGACTTGACTTCGAAGTAGTTGACAACTTTGTATACCTGAGCGCAAAATCGTGATACTGATGGCTCGTGCGAAAATGAGATACAGAGAAGAATCGAAATAGCAAAGGGGGCCATGGAGCAACTTATCAAGATATGGAAGGATAAAAAGATCTTCCTGAAAACCAAGAGTAACCTTGAATGCACTTTAGTGTTGCGCAGGGACTTGGACCCTGAAGAAAGCTGATCGGGACCGAAATGATGCATTAGAGATTTCACAGAAATTCTAGAATTCTCTGAGCAGCACGGTGCTCCAGTGTCGATCCTTCAAGAACTACAGATAAAGACGAGGATTTCTACTATGTACGTAAGGTTTGGCCACATTGCCAGAAAGGAAGACGGCAGTTTGGAGAAGCTAGTGGTAACTAGCAAGGTGAATGAGAGAAGACCACGAGGTAGAGGCCCGACTTGCTGGACTGACCAGACCTGCACTACTCTCGACACCACAACGATATGATTGATTGACACGATGCTCTACACTCGGCGGCAGATAGGAGCAAATAGCGTAGAATGGTCCGGAATAGGCTCCTGTTGCAAGGAAGTAGTCACGACCCTCAGTACTGAGGAAACCGAAAGATATATAAAATAGAAGAGAGCAATATTGCCACATTTCCCTAAATTATGTTTATAAATTATCTTTTTCCTATCTGCCATTTGTTTGTTTCGATAATGGTAAAGCTTAGTATCTAAACAAACTGGTTGTAGAAACGTACCTTGAAGAAAAACTAATTTCTCTGTAGACTTCGCTACTTCCGTTCACTCCCTAAGGATATAAATAAGCAATGAAGCTATATTATATGTATCCATTTATTTTAAATAAACATTTCACAACGTAACATCATCGTAATACGAATAAAAAGGTTTTTAATATTTTATCACCTCTTTTCTCGGCTTCAAAAATGAATTTCAAATTTCTTTCTCTGTAAGCTAGGGTAGTCTAAGAAACAAATTTTTTATTCAAATATACCTTCACTAATACTTTATAACACGGCCCTGAAACTGCGATACTTTAAGACAAATATTTTTTTTGTATGGAAACTATCGACATCTTGTAGCGAATGCCCATAAACTTATATGTTATTAAAGTTAATGCATTTAAGTATTGTATAACTAAACACAGAAAATAAAAAAAATAAAAAAATCATACAAGTCTTTATTGGCTAAAGACAAATTGATTAAATTTTATCAATTAGTGGTTTATGAAAATTTACAAAATCCTTTATTAAAAATAAAATATAGAATAGGTAATTTGTTACTGCCATCTACAGGAGCAATGAGAAACTAATCGAAGCGAAGCCATCTAGTGGCCGACGCCCATAAATATTTGTGTAGAGTCCTTGAGTTGCTTATCTATAACTAATTTATGTGTATTATCTATACTTTATATTAGTCATGACTCTCCACCGATTCGAAATGTATTTTATTTACAGTGAAGAATCGGCAAGCTACTCAGATTTTTCTTCTCTAACTATTCATGGACGACTTTTAGGATGATGAGTAAAAATTATCGCTCACAAAATTTGTAGCGAAATTACTAGCGGTGTACTGTTGGGAGGAAGCGTAATTAAGTATCACTGCCATGCCTACGCCTTCCGTGAAGTAGTGGGATAGTCGTTATACATTCAAAATTACAGTTCAGTTTGTTACAGTTCAAGGTGGTGAAGTTTACGTTCATATCACGTTAAAATAAAATTGGCCAAATAAGATTTGTTAAAGCACGCTTCACTTCGCTTAAATGCATGGTTCAGGTGCTCTCTACCAGTTTATATAATACATGTCAGCGCAACCTCACCTTAATGTTACGCATGTAAACAACAGCTTAAGACGGTATTCAAGAGAATTCATGACTAAGCTACCCCCATTATTCTTCTATAAATACGAGTGACTATTGTAGCACAAAATATCCCGGCTCGAGCAGTCGAATGGAGCGGAGCTCTCTGTTGTTATCGTTTTACACATAAAATTCAATAAATCGAATTCATTAGAAAAGTGAATCTTAATTACTGTCGCTATGGAAGGCAATGATAATGATGAAGAAAATGGCGTCAGCAACCCTGCCGGCAACATTTTAAAAACACCATGGAACGAGCCTCTCCGTCATACATTATAGAATATTTACAATCTATTTAGTGTAGTTCATTTGATGGGCAGCTATGAGTTGCTATGAAAAAATATTCATAACCAAATTCACCAAACGCGCCCTTGAATTTGCCCCACGTGGGTAATTTGTCGTACAAACAACGAGGTCAAGGTAAAAGAAAGCACTCAATATACTTTTACTGTTTTTGATTTCCTTGGTGATTAAGCCGTTCTTTTTAATTTTATTTATAACAATCTTTATATTTATGGTTGGTTTTCTTTTAATTTCTATATACATGCCCAATTGGTATATATGTAGGTATACATAATTGTTATTTATTTGTTTGGGATGAGTTTTTTGTGAGATTTTAATATAAAAATATTTTTGAAGGATCTATTTATTTAGTTATACATCGATTCTATGTGATCGGACAAAACCGCGGTGAACATTCACCACTAGGTAGGTCGTGTTTTCTTTCACCTTTGAAGACGCACACAGAAAAGCCTGTTAACCTAAAGCAGGAGGTTGACATAAAACTGTGAAATAAATCAAACGAGGACAAAATTAAGATGAAGAATAAAATCATCCATTGAAATTAAATATCATAATTAGCGAAAATTAGCTAGAAAACTCCAACGCGGGTCAAGAAAATGAATTATATTTAATCATTCTTAACAAACCTAAATTAAGATTTGCGTTAAAAAAAGGTTCTAAATATACTTAATAATAAAGGTCATTAACAACGTTAATGATGTTTCTTTGCCATCGATGTTAAAAATAAGTGACCTGAGATGGTCTGTTCATCTGAACTAGTAAAAACCACAACACTATTCACAGCGCCCTTTTGCTTTCAGGAATTTGTGGTAAAACCTTATTACTTTATTCAGTGCTGTCTCGCACGATTTTGTCAGTATTCAAGAGTAATGGAAATAAGGGTTGGCTCGTATATGTGCTACGTAATTGACTATAAAAGCAGGTGGGTGCTCGGCGTTCTGGCGTACTGTGGTTTATAAGGCATTCCGTGTTAAGAGATTTTCTGTAGACATGCTAAAAATTATCACAGTTCGTTACTTCTGTGATTGATATTTATTTTTCAAAATTTATTAGAAGAATTAGAGTATTTTGAACAGTCTTTCTGAGTCATCTTGCTATTTAAATCGAGCGATGTTCCTTCTGCAGGATCGATCTTATTTTCTGGTTATTTTCATTAAGAGAATCCTTGATTGAGTAGTTCAATGTCGAACTTTCATTAATTTACGAATATTATGTATTTAGATTAGTTTGCTTTCTGACTTCTGATTGGCTACTTCTGATTCGCGGAAAACACAAGCAAGATAGGGGTATCTACCCAT
Source organism: Bombyx mori (assembly GCF_030269925.1). Classification (NCBI taxonomy): domain Eukaryota; kingdom Metazoa; phylum Arthropoda; class Insecta; order Lepidoptera; family Bombycidae; genus Bombyx; species Bombyx mori. The sequence goes on from NC_085121.1 coordinate 7,112,754, forward strand.
ATGGTCTCACAATGCTTCATTTTTGCGGATTCGCTTTTATTTCGTGATGTTATTGTCTCCACGATTAGAAGTCGTTCGTGAATATATATTAGGTACATACTTTCTTGAAAAGCTTGATGCTTGTATGAGCGTTAATAGAAGTACACTTTTGGCTGATCTGTTACGCTACGAACACTAATAAATAGAAGAGCGAGATACATGAGAGTTTTTAGAACTAAATTTATCTAGAGATCTTAACTTTGAATTAATAAATTTAAGAATGTATAAAAAGCGAACGGCAAGGGTGAAATATAGTGATTATTGCTAGCATCATAAATTAAATCAAATCTAGCTTATCAGGGTTGGACGTCCGAAGGTTCATTTTCTGTTATAATACATACAAAAAAGTGTATTCCCCGTAAATCGATGTCGTTTCCTACTTTCATAATCCTAACCCTTCCTTATGAAAGAAAAAAAGGTCAAATGTGATTTTATCTAAACGCACTGTGCCCGTGTGAATAAAACTTGCGTCATTCAGTCGTGGCCGCCCGCAAGCTTGCCAAACTTCCGAATACACTACCCTGTGCTCTTTGTTTCGTGATATCTAATCGAAGAGAAACATGTTTTCTGAAATGATAAGATTGTCCGTATGTTGTTTAATTTGTCGTTTGGTTTTTGTTAACCAAACTTATATTATTAAGTAACTAGCTGACCCGGCAAACTTTGTAGTGCCTCAATCGATAAATAAAAGACCTAAACTTTTGTATAAAATAAACAAAAAAAAGGAATCCGTTCGACGGGAGCACATCAAAGCAAAAACGAAATTGTTATTTTTATTTAATTTCGGGTTTTTTCATATTTATCTACCCTTTAAACCTTCTCTGGACTTCCACAAATAATTCAAGACCAAAATTAGCCAAATCGGTCCAGCCGTTCTCGAGTTTTAACGAGACTAACGAACAGCAAATCATTTTTTTCCTTAGATATTCTCGTGACGTAGCTGACTGATTTTCTCACCGGAAGAATAAAGATCTTCTCAATGGGTCGCGATTCCGATCCGGTTGTAGATTATGCAAAGCGCTGCTCTTTCTAGGGCTAGTGTTAGCAAATTCTCTCAGCTTGGGCCCGTGCGTTCACCTACCTCTTCGGTCGTAGTTGGAAAAGTTCCTTAAGCTACCAGCGTGAGGGCTCACAAGACCGCCAACCACAAGTAAGCTATTGCCTTAATTACTGTACATAATACCTTTAAGATTTTTAAGTATAAAGTTTCTCTGAAAATAAATCTCGTCAAATGATTGTTTTCTGGTGCGGCTTATCTTCTAACAAATACCTCCTTGAAGAATTTTCATCCAGTCCTTTGCTGCACGAGTCTATATTGGAATTTTGCTGTCTCGTGGCTACCATTTCGTTATTAGTCTTATCCATTTCTATACTTTCACTTTAGTTGTTTGGAAATTGTGTATGTATTGTATTGTACTATATTGTATCTCTTGTTTATATTGTATCAATGTCGTGTAGTAATCGCATTATGATTGTCACATTTATTCTAATCTATACTATTATATGAATCTACAGTGATTTTTACGGATGCTCCGTTATTATTACTGAACCATGCATCCGATTGATTTGAAATTTGATATCCATGTAGAAAATACATGTACTTAATGAATAGGCTAATATTTATATGAGTGTTGGACTCCCTAATAATAATGACAATAAATTTTAATAATAATTTTAATTTTAAATACCCAGCGAAGCGGGCGAGTACGGCTAGTTACAAATAATTTGGGACATCCTACGAATACAAGAACTTATGCATCTCTGAATAATTAACGATCGGATAAACGGGGCGGGTTGAAAAAAAATATAAGCAAAAAGCAACACGTAGCAAGAAGTTACAAATGTAAAAGTCCTCTTATCTATTGCTATCATTTGTGTAATTACGTTTTTGTCTGTTAAATCTCGCTTCCGACACGAACGGCGCAGGAAGAATGGGCTTCATTAGGCAACCCTCACTAATGTGACAAAACGCTAATTAAAAAACTGCCCTGTCACGAGAACTCGCGTGTTCTGCTATTTTTTCCTCATGTTGTTTTAGACTAAAAGGCCCTGCGTTTTGCACTGTTGACGCGACACAACCTAATTTGAATGGAATGTTTATTTTACTGAAGCGTCATAGAAAAGAACACACATTTTTCGTAGTTACTTGTACTTAATATTGTTACGAATCTCTGTAGTTGCGAACGAAAGAGACGCGAAAGAAAGAAAGGGATAGAGGAAGAGACTATTAAGATGTAACCTAAAAATATATTCACTTCGGTAATAAATATTTTGAACGTTATTTCCTGACATTGAGAAATTTAAAAATATGGCTTAAAACTAAGTTAATTTCGTGATATAATTTAATCTACAAATTTGAGTATCCTCGTTATCCCAGCCAAGGGAAGTCGGCTCAAAGATCAGCGATGAGAGACGTTTAATTTAATATTCAATAGGAAGCTGTAGACAGAAATAGCTAATATCTAATTTGGAAAACGAATATCTAATCATAAATTAATGAAAATTCAATGCTTCACAGCTAAATTTGCGATACTTAGATGTTAATCATGGACATAATGTGTTTAAATAATACCTGAATAAGATTCAGGGGCTTGGCACTGTGAAGTGATTTGATTTGTAGCATAATGTAGCGGAATTTATACTAGTTTCGATAAATTAGATTATTTATACTGCATTTTGTACCGTATGATCCATGGGGAGTGCTCTTAGGAATTGTTTGAGAAGATCCCGTTACCTCGTTTTTACCATCGCACCACCTGCCACCAGAGTAGAGTTCATCAATATTACCTGGAGCCACTTTGTTCATCCACAGTGCGTTTCTAGAGATCTTTTTTGCCACGTACCATCTGGCTTTGGAATGAGCTCCTCTCCACGTGTTTCCCGAGCGCTGTGATATGTCTTTGAAGTATGAAACCTAGCGTTAACGAGCGCAAATTTTGAGTAACGTCAATATAAAATTGTCATTATTGAATTTTAGAATTCTATGAGATATTAGCGACTCGAAGATGGAACAAATTCGTCCAATATAACTTAATTACCAAACTTTAAGAGTAAATTACAAATACAGTGGCGTTTTAAAGGGACCTCCTGTGCCTACAAACTCAGTCTGGAAAGAATACAAAGAGCCATTTTGTAGAAATGTTCTGAGCATTTAGAATTCCCAGTTGGCTTTATTGGGCTTATGACATTAATTTGCTAATAGCCTCCAATCACGTTCGTACGTAAATAGTATTATTTGTGAATAATATTATGACAAAGGATCCAAAGGATTGCACTTGGTCATGATGCTAAGCCATTTTATTGGTGATAAAGCGTCTTGTGAGACCGCACGGGTACGTACTACCGCTCTGCCTATTCCTGCCGTGAAGCAGTAAGGCATTTCGGTTTAAAGGGTGGGGCAGCCGTTGTACTGCCTAACTGTCACTTAGAACTCATGTCTTAAGGTTGCTGCATTTATGTTGTTGACGCCCGTGGGCTCCGGTATCTACTTAATACCAGATAGTGAGCTCATCCAACCATTTGAGCATTAAAAAAGCATGTCAATAACAGGTTACATTGTATACAAGATATAATATGTCGGCAATGATGCAACTGCACTGCAATTTATAAATTCTTGTTATGAATCCTGAAACCTTTAATATAAATTTATATATCCTCGAAACAAATGCCAGTGGGCATGAATCATTTTTTAGGAAGCTTAATAGTATTATTAGTAGTAGATGTGGGACTACGAAAAGAGGTAATCGAGAGTAAAAGCGAATGGGTTTCCAACGATTTCGTCCTAAACGTCTAATTTCCAATGAAACTTTCAGTAAGTAATTGTTACTCATTCTTCTTACTCAGGGTGGAAATTGTAGTTGATTATGGAAAGTTTGTGGAAATTTATAATAGTTATACAGAATGTAAGAGAACTTCAAAAACGTTAATACACCTGATAATACTGGTTCGTCAGCATTAAAAGTAAGACGATGAAAAATACTGGTTAGTCTTAGTCATACGACGGCATGTAAGGAAAGCCACGTGATGAAAAGCAATCTTCAGTTGATTTTTATATTGGATTGACTTTAAATTAACCGCGCTACGGTGTACATTACGGGCTCATAAAATATTATGAAACTAATAGCATTAGCAAATTAACATTGTATTCTACTTAAGATAATGTACATTGTACCTTATTCGGCTTATACTCTGATTGGCAATAAACCGCTTAGTTATTTACGCTTCTGTACTATTGGTATGGCGTCATTGGGTGTGAAGAATTCGAACTGATACTCATTCGTGAATATATTTACGAAGGAAATCGTAACATGCATTGTTATGGTAATGCAATAAGAGAATTTCCTATTTGGCGGAAATAGGTTTGTGTTTTCAGTTCTGGAGGATTCGACGCGAAATGATGTTACTATGTGTTGGATTTCAAACTTGTTCGTACGTGTATTGTATTGTAAATATGTACTAGTCATTAGGAAACCGATGTCTTGTTTTTCTTGCCTCCTAATTTAATTATTTTCTGACTTGTTCTTCTTAGATCTTGTCACGTACTATCCGACTTTGGGATGAACTGAGTCGACTATTATCAAAGGCGGCAATCTGACTTTTGGACAATGATTGGTAAATCAGAAAAACGAATTATTGACTTTGTATTCCATTGGCAGTCACAAAACTCTTCGGAACGACATCTTAGATAAATAACAGGTTAACTATTAACCTTTATTTAATGCAGGTTTTGAACCGTATTCTTTGAAGGAGACGATTATATTCAAATCAATCTGTATTGACATATCAATAAAAATTTTTTGTCCAAATGCACAGATTGCCACCTTTGATAATAGACGACTCAACTAGCCTCCACTTTGTTTTCTTTACGTTGTGATACGGTCTTTTTTCAATCAAGATTTATTCGAGATTACTTAGTGGTTTGGCTGTGTTGTTAGCGACGGTAATCATTTACCAAAAGGTGCAGTATGCTCGTCTACTAAGACAATAAAAAAGGTGAATTAAGAGTGATTTTGTTATCTGATTCTGTATGTTTCATTGCCCATCTACACGATTTTATTATTAATAGTCAGCGCTTGCTTCATGTCACATCACGCAATCACACATAAAGTGAAGCTTATTATACCTACTTATGCGAAAATAATTACCTATATTATGACGTTGAAATTAATACGATCCTTTTATTTCATCGGCAGTTGTCGTATTTCATTTTATTAATTTTACTAGCTGACCCGGCAGACTTCGTAGTGCCTCAATCGATAAATAAAAGACCGATGGGGAACACATCAAAGGAAAAACAAAATTGTTATTTTTATTTAATTGAGAGCATTTTCATATTTTTCTACATTTTAAACCTTCTCTGGACTTCCACAAATAATTCAAGACCAAAATTAGCCAAATCGGTTCAGCCGTTCTCGAGTTTTAGCGAGACTAACGAACAGCAATTCATTTTTATATATAGAGATTAAATCTCCACATAATTTCGAATTGTTAAAAACATAAAAACAATAAATTTCACTAACTCTTGCTTTGATGAAAATCTGCCCGCTTCATTTAAACACTGCCTACAAACTTACGTATTCAATGTTATCCGTAATACTTGAAACATAAAATACAACCCTACATACTGCACATGCTATCCATTAGACGATTAAAACTGCCTGCAAAAGGCAATGCAAAGAGTTTCACTGAATCATAGCTTTCATTTTAATTAAATTGAATAAAATCTAAGCCGAATTAGTCGTTTTTGTACTACGAATGTTGTAATTCATGTGCAAACATTTTTTTACCGTAAATATTAATTTTACGTCAACGTTACGGTAATTTCCAAGACTTCGACACCATGACGATTGCCACTTGTATAAAAAAAAAGCAAAGTTAATCCACACTACCTAGAACCACTGCGTTCATACACAATGCGTTTCCGCAGATCTTTTCAGTTAAGTAAGTACATGCGACTTTGGAATGAACTTCGATCCTCAGTGTTTCAGGAGCGTATGTCATGTCTTTCTGCATATTAGGCTTGCGGAGAGTATTTAGCGGTAGGTCTCTGGCATTGCTGACGCCCATGGTCGACGGTAACCAGCCACCATTAGATGAGTCGTATCTTCGTACAAAATGCAATAAAAAAAGAACTATGATCTTTTAAATGAACGGATACAACATCATACCCGGACATTCTTATAAATTGTCTTTGTAAAAAAGAATGAACATTTTAGATTAAGCTATGCTATGTATTTAAGGCACTGCTATGTATGACGGAAACATACATACAAGACATGTAAAGTTCACCCAGACCTTGAGTGCCGAAATAAACATATTTATAAAGGTAATCGGGTATTTTCTTCGTCTTTTGCGAACAGAAGACACAATTGAATCTTTTAAATGGACGATTAGCGTGTTATTTATTGCATTTTTGTGCTAACTACTGTCAATTTTTTTACAAGAAAATCACGAAAACTGTCACGTATTCTTAATATCACACATAATGAAATTTAAATGATAAATGCGAAATTAAGCCGTGAAAGTAGACTTAATTACCAAATTAATAAAGTTCGCTAACCTCGACTTCACAACGTCACTTCTCATAGTTTGTATTAAAATATCAGTAGAGATTTAGCTTATTAACAGCCCAACATTCTTTAAGTTCTATACAATCATACTGCGATCTGTTATACTGAATCATTGAAAAGTATTTTTAAAAAAGAATTTGATTTATTGGTTCATAGGAGTGCAAATTGATTTATTTCGTGATTCAAATTGTTACACAACAATATTAGATTGGAAATTGTTTGCACCCTTTGTGAACGATGAGTAGGAACTGAGCTATAATTTATTGTTAGGCGCTGCGATTCGGGATAAATAAAATTTCACCAAAGTACAACTAAAAAACTGTATTCAACACTTGAAACACTTAAACACTTCACAAACACTTTAAAACTCTCAATTCGCTTGTTCCACTTCGCTTGAGGTGATCCGTTCTCTGTTTCGCTTCGAGTAGTTCCGATTACTGACTAACTGCGTGCCGCCCGACAACACTTTTATAGTCGATACCTCATCCCTAGAATTATCGAGAATGTTCTACACATCTCTAGTCGTAGTTTCCGCTATCTGTCAATAGATGGCGTTGTAATTCTCGAGCATTCTGGATCCTTCGATATTCGTTCGACTATTCGGCGATAGATGTACTCTTAACGGCGTAACATTATTATTGCACTCAGCAATTTTCTGTACAAAGCTGATATAAGAGAAAGGAAATAACTGATTGCACTGAGTGAGACTGGAGCTATGACTTGAGGTAGGAGCTTCAATTGTGCTGTAACAATTGCAGCCTTAAGCACGAGGCTTTTCGTGCGAATATTTCCGTACAGAGAAGACGTGGTGGTAGTACCTGTCTGTGCAGGTCAACAAAATCCCTTAACTCTAGCAATTCCGTGGTACAATGCATGGTGAAAATCATACGCTAACACGTGCTAAGTTGGTTTTTTAGTAGAAAAAGACCCTATGTCCCATATTATTAACCATCGGATAATCGCACGAGTCTCAACACATTGGAGTTTGAGTTAATCAAGCATGGTCCTTTAATAATGTTATGTATGACGCGAATTTAATATACATCAGGTATTTTAATTCATCAAAGCAATTTCATAACGAACAACGATGGTTGGATATATAATAACATCACATCATCAATATTGTCTCCTTTGGTTGATAATAACTGCGTTCAGTGACATGGTCTATAGATTTTAATTTCCGAGGTCAAAGAAAATTATATAATGTTGAATGAAGAAAATAAATATTAATAAATATATAGGATAGATTTCAATATTATTCGATACAAAAATAAGGTTCGTTGAATCAGAAATTACTGAATTACTTCAAATATTTTTTCAGTAAGAATTTACCTACTGAAAAAATTTTTGAAGGCCACTTCAAAACCGAGATGTCTAAAAAATATGAATTTTACAAAAGAAAACGAAAATATTAAGGTCTGTTTTCGCAACGTAAAATATTTAGGTCCCTTAATAAATTCACACAGAAGAAATTCCTTCACTAAATCTGTCGGTCAGTGCTGTGATTTTGCCACATCAGTCCTTTTAATCTCTAATTATGTTTTGGTACGAAGCAAGTGGTCTCCGAAATTTAATTATCCCGGTAGTGAATGAGACATCGCAAAGGCTTTCATTACCGTGATTAGAGACTTTTCTAATTTACTTGGGATTTTCGCAAAACAATCCAGTCTTTAACTCTTATTTCCCGTCATGAAACGTAGCCCGTAAGTGTTAATCAGAACTATTATGTAACTATATATCACGAACACTTTGATAAAGAGCTCAATGGTTTTCCGAAGCGATTTTGTTTTTCTGATTTCATACAATCAAACGAGTCATGAATAAAATTTTGAACTTTAAAAGCTTTAATATAAGCTTTAGCATAGTTCGTATTAAAAACAGAAATACCCAGAACGTTTACGTAAGAGAGAAACAACGTCGGTCGTCTCAAAAATTACCGCCATCAACTCTGTGCCTGAAATAGACTCCGGGTCGATATAAAATGGTCCTGATTATATTTCACGGTACATCAGACTTAATTATATTGTACTTATTTTGATTACTACGCTTACAGATAATTTATTTGTCAAGTTAGGTTTTCTTTTGAACGTTTGAAGCAGCTTGATAACGAGCATCGAGTTCAATGAGCTGGAGTAGATGGATGAACTCCAGATCTCATCCAGTAGGGGATGGTAACAACTGAGCGCCCTCATATGAGGCCTAATAACTCAAAAGCCTACTTCATGACGCGATCGTATGGCGACCTGTGCCTTAGTTGCTGCTACTATTTAATGAAGTCGTCGTAGCCTAAAGGATAAGAAATCCGGTGCATTCGTATCTAGCGATGCAACGGCGTTCGAATCCCGCAGGTGGGTACCAATTTTTCTAATGAAATACGCACTTAACAAATGTTCACGATTGACTTCCACGGTAAAGGAATAACATCGTGTAATAAAAATCTAACCCGCAAAATTATAATTTACGTAATTACTGGTGGTAGGACCTCTTGTGAGTCCGCACGAGTAGGTACCACCACCCTGTCTATTTCTGCCGTGAAGCAATAATGCGTTTCGGTTTGAAGGGTGGGGCAGCCGTTGTAACTATACTGATACCTTATAACTTATATCTCAAGGTGGGTGGCGCATATACGTTGTAGATGTCTATGGACTCCAGTAACCACTTAACAATCAGGTGGTTTACTCGTCCAACCATCTAAGCAATAAAACATGAAATAGAATAAATTGTGTACGCTCTTACTCGCATAGGTTCGAATGTTGTATAGTATTTATGCAAACGAACCATGACAATATAGTTCAGATTCAGCACGCGTTTCTTTTTTTTTTAATAAATTCTATTCTATAATATCTATCGCTACAAATGCAACGGGAGACAGTTTTTTATCAGCCAAAGTGTCCAAATAACGTCAGTACCTAACTGTAAATAAATATATTAACTGTACTAAATAAGTATACATCGTCACTAACTTTTTTGTAAGTTAATGTTTAAGTCTTAATTAATAATAATGTAAATAAAAAAGTTTAAGAAAAAAAAATGAATGCCTATTAATTTAGATTACCTACAAGCGGCATGTTGATTCAATGATGTTGGTAGCCGTTGTAACTATACTGAGATCTTAGAACTTATATCTCAAGGTGGGTGGCGCATTTACGTTGTAGATGTCCATGGGCTCCAGTAACCACTTAACGCCAGGTGGGCTGTGAGCTCGTCCACCCAACTAAGCAATAAATAAATAAACTATCATTGTTTCGATGGTTGTATCAGCGTACGATTTGATAGCGAAAATTTTAAATCAGAACGTAAAGAAGCTTTCGCTGTCGGCTGAGTTAAAGGCTTAATGAAAAAAGCAGTCACTATTGACACGGTACGTCTCGTGAGGTACCTCTCAATCTGAAGCTTTTACCCCTGATGCCTCGTGCCGTAGACAGCAACATATATTATACTGTAATATACATTGTATATTTATTTTGTATAGCAAAAATGTATTTTTAATCTTTACTTTAAAAATATTGAATCATTAACAAAATTATAGAATTTTCTTCGGGTTTCCCGAGTCGTATACATAATTAAAACTATTTTTACGGTTTAATATCTATATTTATTGTTTTAATATCTATATTTATGATTCACAGTTACGTAGTCATAGAGTATAGACCATAGGCCAGTGAAAACAACAAACGCAAGATTAAACCGTATTTATAGTTTCAATGCTTAATATGATTTGTTTTTTAAAAATGTTTATTTAAATCATATTCAATTATTTCTTCACAACAACATAAAGTTTTAAAATGCTCACAAATAAATAAAAAATAGCCGTAACGAAAGGGTTTTTTTTATTGCTTAGATGGGTGGGCGAGCTCACAGCCCACCTGGTGTTAAGTAAGAAATAGGCAGGGTGGTGGTACCTACCCGCGCGGACTCACAAGAGGTCCTACCACCAGTTAAGAAAGATGTTAGAAGACACATAATTAAGCAAACAAATATTTTAATAGATTAATAATAAAAGACATCTTTGTCATCCTTACGGCTTTCGAATAACAAATTTGGATTACCGTAACAGTTTGATATTTTATTCATCTAACTTTTGAAACAACAAATTCATTATTATTATCTAATAATCTTAATCTTAACGTAAACGTGCCTCGCTTCTGCAGAGTCATGCCTTATGAGTAATAGGAGCAACTAAGTAAATAAGGAGATGTGATAGATCACTGGAGTGCTCACGTGTTCTGGAAACATCGATAAAATAACCTTTGATGTCGCGAAATTGCCTCTTCAGACTCTAGAGCGCTTCACTCAACCGCAGTTAATGTAACAACACCGTCACGTTATTTGTTATTCAGTGGGCAACAAAAAAGAAAACAAAAAAAACTACTGCCCGCCATTTTCAGTGTACACGTGACCGGAAAATATATTGCATACGCGAATCATGTTGTTACCGCAATAGGACTAGTCGCTTCGTAAAATCTCATAAAGTACGTCGCGTCGTGATGGAAGCTCGCTGCATATTTATTCATAAGAAGCCACGAAGGTAGCTTCAGAGAGCCCGCTAAACACCTCGTATTACACCCTTCGTTCACCCTTTTGACGTATTTACCTACGTTATCGCGCATTATGTTATTCAGGATTAGGGACTCTTGGGCCTCAATGTAAATTCAAATTATTTTGCCTTTAGAGGTGATAAGGTATTCTATTATTCAGAAACGGGTACCCAATGTCATGCTTAGTTAATGCCCACATAAAATTATAAGCTTTCACGATCTTGAGGTGTAGGAGGGGATCTGAGAACATAATTTGAATGAAATTTCACCAATTCATTATACAACAGTTGGAAAAATAAATGCTTCGTTTTCAATTGCTATTAATACTACTTTTAAAGGCCCCGTGGACTCATAGATAATATCTGAAGTAACTACAAATTTTGATAGGAAAATACGTTGAAACTTCTTTCTGGATGAAGGAATAACATTTAATAATTTCCTTATTAATTACTATTTCCTCATTTTGTGAGAAATTCAAAAAACTGAATGTCAATAACATGTTTTCACTGTTACGTTACAATTAGAACTAAAAATAAAAAAAAATGTTAATCCTTTAACAATTTCATTTGAATTTCACATGCAAAACCATAAAAACACCATAATTAATGAGGTTACGTTTTACAGTTGAGCTTTTGTAATAAAAATCTATACGTTATTAGAATAATCAAGTTTCAAGATTATATAACGCAAATTGAAGTTGAATTTCAAGAGGCAAATTGCGACGCTTCACCGTTTTTCAGTCATCAAACATGCTAATTCTTGTAGCGAGAGGCCCGACGCATCCGGGCTTGGAGCCGTTCACCTCGCCGGTGATTTAAATATGCAGACGCCCGTATTGATTGTCACCAAGAATAACGCCCTAGCTAACGTGGAAACCCTGAAAAAGGCCGACCCGCCCTCGCCTGATGACGTTAATAGTACAGCTATTTCTGGGTCCTTAATAACTATCATATGAAACATCGATTTGTTAATAAAGGGTTAAATGATAAGAGTCTAAGGTTAATTGAGTATTGCGAAGTGAATATGGTTTATTTTAGTTTTTAACAGACTTCAAAAAAGGAGGAGGTTCTCAATTCGACTGTATGTTTTTTTTTATAATATTTGTTACCTCATAACTTTTGACTGGGTGAATCGATTTTGATGATTCTTTTTTTAATTAGAAAGCTGACGCTTCCCGTGTGGTCCCAATTTAGTCCAGTTCTAATAATGGTATCCATGAAAAAACCATATAAGTCTTAAATTTGCATTAAGTACGTGCGCGACAAATAGATGAATAACTCATTATCTCAATATTAACGTATATTAATTTGTTTTGGAATATCTTTTTTTTTCTATTTGAAGTCGGTTTTGATAAAGCATGTCTATTTACAATTATTTCTGTGTCGTGTCGTCGCCATTTTATGATTATTTTTTAGTCGTTGTTAATCGGACGATCTCACGGCCCACTGGCCAAATAGTTACATTACCAATGAAGTCAGTCTCATTTTTATCGTACAGCGGCGATCATAGGCTTCTAACCGGAAGGCATGATGGTTTCGGGTCAGAAATAGACAGGATGGTAGTACTCATTAGGGCTCACAATACACTCTACCGCTAGTTATGAAATTAATTGACAGATTCAAAACACGGTTCTACAGCACTGTACCGGCAAACGATTTACCTTTGTTCTAACTAGTGAAGCTCCGTCGAATTCTACTATTGCTAATTGTACGGAAAAATTCCGTGAAAAAGTTTTGCTAAAAGAAAAACCCTGAACATTAACAGAACAAGGTTTGTATAAAATAATTACGGTTCATAATTATAAAAAGAAAAAAACGAAAAATAGCTCCGTTGAATCGATCGATTTTTTCTCGAGTGTTGCTACAGTATACATGTCCGAATTAAATTTGATTTAAATAGACTGTTGAACAAAGCGGCTTACATTGTAAGAATCAAATTCGAACAGACATTCGATCTAGACTGTATTGATTTGTATACATTGAAGCTACCCATCGTACATTAGGTACTAAGTAGTTCTAGTGGTCGTACTTTACTAACGAATGATAACAATACATTTAGAATTTTTAGAAAGTGTTTTCTGAAATTCTGTTTGTTAAAAAAGTAATTTGCGTTAAAAATTAATGGGCGCTTCTTAGACATATTTCATATGTGTCATCGCATTCTCACATTTTCAATTTATTTTTTATTGCTACTCCGTTTTATTGCCCAACTCTATATTATTGTGTGGCTTTCTTACATTAATGGTGTTTATTTTCTAATATTTCTAATATTTTCTATTAATTCAATCTAGATCATGTTAAAGACTGCTTTGGTTATACAAATTGAATTGCTCAACGTATTTAACGAGTTCTTGGACCGTTCAGACTGAGTGTTGCCTTGTTTACCGAATAAGTTCTAATGGATCGTTTTGGCGTACGACCGAGTAATGCTTCAGAAAATTAATGGGTCAGCTGAAACATCCGAAATCATTAACAAGTCATTTATATTCAAGAACTTACTAAACAAGAGTAATAATAACTGGTGCCGATGGACGTGTTCTGCAGCTAAAGATAATTGTTTGGCTATTGAGTATCGAAGAATTGATTTTAATTTAAATTTTAATTGACTTCATAACCATTACCTTTCATGTTTTTCAATAAACACAAATTGTAAGACACACAACCATATTGTCTCGATCGCAATCAAAACATTTTGACAATAGCTTAAACTTTAATACTACATGAACGGGGGCACACATTTTTAATTATGTTTAATTAGAGCAGACCACTATACTTAAATGAAAAAAAGAAATGAAACTAAACATTATTTCTTTTACAACCCGTCCTAAGGCAGCGGGAAAACAAGACAATAAAAACTTCCCAACATACCTAGCCTACTTTCCCTCCACTTCTCTGGATGTACACACACATAAGCTCGTTTGCTTTACGGCTGTACGATATTTACCGGCCGTGACTGTGCTCGGACTAATCTTCCACTTGCTGGTCTGGGCACGAACTTAATTTGACATTTGACATTCTACCGGATTTGTAGTTCAACTATGCAAACTTTGTCAAGCGAACTATCAGAAGAATTTATTTTAAACAACAATAATCAGGTTTGACAAGAGAAACTTAAAAATTTGCGCACTGTAAGACGTATTGGAAGCTTCGAAATGTAATTATTGGTTGTTAATTACTGGTGGTAGGACCTCATGTGAGTCCGCGTGGCTAGGTACCACCACCCAGCCTATTTCTGCCGTGAAGCAGTAATGCGTTTCGGTTGGAAGGGTCGGGCAGCCGTTGTAACTATACCTAGGACCTAAGAACTTGTATCACTAGGTGGGTGACGCATTTACGTTGTAGATGTCTATGAGCTCCGGTAACCGCTAAACACCAGGTGGGCTGTGAGCTGGTCCACCGATCTAAGCAATAAAAAAAAATGGTACCACCAATCTACCAACTTTTTCCGCAATCCTATCATGCATTCATGTTTGATGACTAAGACAGCGATTATTACTACGACTATATTTTATAATTGCGATTGACAGCGGCATTGTAAATGTGTACTGGGATCTTCTTACGTGATATTGTGATTCCCAAAACCTTCTAGCCGCTTAAAACCAGGCGCGAGCTTAGCGGCCCATTAAGCACCGTTATAAGCTACGCTATAAAAAGTCTACACTATATCAACTTTTGGCGATCATAATTAAAAAAGCAAAGCTATATTTCAACCACAGTTCCATACGTCTCCACGTTACGAGAATGGGTCATCAACTTTTCAACTAATAAATAGATTGGAAAATATGAGAACTTTTTTTTTTGCTTCCTTATTAAGAGAAACCGTAAGTATAATACATTATATTGTCGATGTCTTGATAAATGTCTTATGCAAATAGCAGTAGCATAGCTCATTCCAATTTCAAACCATGACCAACCATGGTCGACATTCATGATAAGAGTCACGTCTGTACGTCACATGCCGTACGTATGGCTTTCAGGAAAAGTAAAATTTTCAGTTCATCCCGAGATCATAACGCAACAGCGCAGGAATATTGGGAACTGATTAAATCTAGAATCCGTTAAATAATAGCATAGGTAATATAGTAGCCGCTAATGCTTAAAGCAATTGATAAATTCAACTCATTGATGCATCTTGAATAACCATTTTGGATTAAAGTAAAATTTCATCGTATTTTTCTAAAAAGTCAATTTTAGAAGTTAGATGAACTGTCACATTAATCGATTAGTATCACCATTAAATCGCCTTTTATTGCACGCGAGTAAAAAAAAGGTCATACACGTCATCATGAGATGGTGACTGGGTCACTGAAGTCCGTAGGCTACGATTAAAATCGACAATAATACTTCAACATCTACAGCCTTGTTTAGGACAGTAAAGTAGATACTCCCTTCAATTTCATTTAGCACGCTTATACATATAGTTACCATGCAGCTACATTTGTAGAACAAAAAATGTTGGAAATAAAAGCGACTAATTATTCTTTGAAAAAATATATATAATAATATGACAATAAAAAATATTAATACTCTTAAAATAATGTTCAATTTATGGAAACTATAATTTTAATCTAACTGAAAGTTTACACTAAAATAATGAATATTCTGAGTGGGCAATAATAATAGTAGTTGACAAAACTTTTTTAATTTCAGAACGAAAGTTGCTGGCTCTGGATGATGGGCTAATGGTGCCCATAGCGGTGCTCGAACAACTTTCACAATAACCGCCGGACTGTAGTACGAGGCGCCTTCAGAACAATCTATATTAATAACATCACCTGTCCTACCTTTATTGAGCCTCGGACCTCATGGTTTCTGCTCTACAACGTTCCAAAAATATCGATTCACGACGAAACCAGCATGTCGGCCGCCCTCTAGGGCAGACGGGTCCTCTCGCTCTACATACACATAGACACAACACGTCAAGCGAGATATCAAAACGGTTTCCCGCCACTAGTATTTTAACACATGTAGCCTCATCTTGACAGTTTATGCACAGTACTTAAATTTAAATGGGATTCACTGATTGTTTTAAGTCCTTAGAAAAATGTTATTATTATAAGAATTGGAAATGCTCTAAGTTTCATTATGGGGCTTAGAGGGAGTCAGACGGTACACCGCCCTCACGCGCTCGCTCGGCCCGACTGACTGAATTTCCTATATTTTCCCGGCGCAAGCCTTCACCCCTTGTAATCGAGCACATCGAGGTGCTTGAAATCTGGATGTTCCGTCAGTTAAATTTATAAAATTCGAAAACTTTACACTGAATATAATTCCAGGTAAATGTTATTGTGCTAAATTTGAAGAAGGAGTTTCTATAAAGGTTCTAATAGATATAAGTGGTTAGTAATTGTTTGTTTTATTGCTGTTAGTAATAATTTTTCAGTTAATCTGATTATGAATTCCAAAGAATGTATTTAAAAAAATCTATTTTTTCCATAGAAACTAAAATTAAATTAATATATTCATTGACACACGCAAATAATCATGAAGAAAAATATTTTTAAACCTTCAACAATCACCTCTTTTTAATTATCATCACAAAACATGCACCGAAAACACGTGAGATTGGGGGAGACCATGGTACCGTAAGCCACATTGCTTTGATTCTGCCATTTGTTGTCGAGGAAAAGGTTTTGAGTTGATCAATACCATTTAAGATACAAAGCAAAAATCAAGAGATATAGAACCGAGATGTTGCAGTTGGAGCTGGTATTGTCCACTAGATTAATATAGTTCAGCAAGTAATAAAATGAGTAATAGGTATCTGAACGATTAAATTCGTAAATTCCTAGTTTTACCCTGACTGAGAAGCATAGTCATAACGACCAACACTAATTTACTAGCAAACTTCAGCTTCACGCTTCAATAGAAAGATATTCAAGAGCAAACCATCTTTAAATAAAATGCATTCTTGGGTACTGAAGACCGTAACATGAAGTAATGTAAAACGGAGGCCGCACCTGTGATTACTGGCCTTTGTACGAATTGGGTTACTGCTGCGACATTTTAGAATAAGTGCATTTACATAAATATAATACTATATAAATATACAATTGTTTTTTGAAATAAAATTAAAATACATATCTGGGGTAATTTCATAGGTAAGGTAAATAATTAACTTTGCCGAGAGCTATTGGGTTTAATCACATTAATGAGTTTTGTATAGTACTTTATTACCACTCTCTATATTATAAAACATAATTATTTATGAATATTGAACGTGATTTTAACAATTAATTTAATCGATTATGCAAATACTCTCTATACAAATTTCAAACGCGATCCAATTGTCATTTTGACATTCCATATTTGTCAAAACAACGTGTTGTTATTGTCAGTATTGTCACGAAACGAACAAACACCTAAAACAAATCTAGGAGTAAGGATTAAAATTCCTTCAATTCCATTATAACGTGGATATTGGTGTTTGTTTTTTATTATGGCGCAATCCGAAGACACCGAACTCAGGGACTTGGTGATCGAAGCTTTAGAAAAGAACGGATCATTAGCGAAAATACGCGCTTTGCTCCGGGCAAATGTTTTTTTGGCTTTCGAGGAAGATTGTGACATTAAACAAAATCCGAGCTTAGACAACATCTTTAACTTACCCGAAGGTAAGTTAGCTTTGTCAATTGTGCACGAGTTTTTGGAATATTGCAACCTCAAAAATACATTGTTTGTGTACATGTCAGAGTCGCGTCAAGAAAGAGAATACAAATACGAAGGGAAGAAATCGCTTAACGGTAAACTTTACCTCGACAAACAAGGCCTTAAGGAACCGATTCTAGTATCACTGATTAAATCTTACCACCAAAATAAATACTTTGAAAAGAAGAGACACACTAAAGAAGATAAAATGAACCGGAGCAAGTTAAAGGAAAATCATACTTATCTAGTACATGACGACTCTCAGACGAGTACTACCAGCAATTCTCTTTCAGATATATCCTCTGATGACAGAAATAAATTACGCTTAAGACTCAATTTAGATAATTCCGATACTGACACTTCTAGTGAATCTGCTAAAGAAAAGTCGAGTTCAGAATATATTCCCGGGGACCACATTATAGAGATGAAAAAAGGAACCAATACTCAAAGTGTTATACAACACACCAATGGCTCATTACATAATAATCAAAATCACAGCATACCAAATGCCCCAGAACTGAAATCATCATTGTATGACACTTTGAAAGAATTCCGTGCATTACCTAGTAGTAGTGATTCTACCTCATATGCAGAATTAAAACCATTCCAAACTATAGATGATCTTAATAAAGTTGCATTACAAGGAACACAACAGAAATATAATGCTGATATTGTACAGCCTGCTCCTTCTTATTCTATAGGAAATTTGAGGAGTGAATCACAGCACATTGTTGATTCATCCAAATCTGGAACAATAAGTAGTGCTTCATCCTTATCATCAAAAGAGCGACATATAAGCGCTAGTAAATCTAAAGATGGAAAACCCTCAATTGATTCTCGTATATCTGAAGCTGATACAGTGGAGTATAGTAATGACTTTTCAACATCATCACCTAAATTTAACAAAAGTCCTCACAAAGAATCTACTAAACGATCAAATGATAATAGTCACAAAAATATTTCAATAGAAAGTCAAAATCAAGGGTCACAGAGCTCGCGCAGTTCGATTTCGATTTCTGATATTGCTGATTTGATGAGTGAAAAAAGTTCCTCTAACGAGAATAATTCTAAAATTGATCATTCAACAAATAAATCAAAGTTATCACAAAGTGTTCTACATAGTAAATCTAATATAAGACAGAATAAGAGTTTAAGTGATGATTCTGGGGATTTCACAGAATCACCAATACATTCATTGTCTAATCTTAGTTTAGACATTCACAGTGACTAATATTAAATAAAAGATTTACTCAATACATTCTGAAGATTATTTACGCATTTAATATGAGCAATTTATTTCAAACATAATATCTTATGCCGGATGTAAGTGACTAATTTTTAAATGATACTACCTATGTTAGTATTTACAAAAGTATCCTATTTATTATTTTATATAAAAGTATAAAATTTGTCCCAAGCATGGGTCTAATAATTTTAATGGTTTTTTTATAATTTAATTTGCCCTTAAGTCATAGACAGTTAATAAAAATGCTCAGTAAATATAAAATAAATAAAAACACTGTTTTATTACTGATAAAATTTGACTAATCATTGCATAATAAAATTATATAAGAGAAAATTTTAGTAATGTCAAATAATGTTATTGATGTATGATAGATACAGTTCATGTCAAAAATGATGCAAAATGTAAAAAAAGTTATATCAATTCATATGCCTTCTTTACATGATAGTTGATGACCTTACCAACTCGTAATCTTCATATTAAGATTTGAAGGAGTGAGTGATTGGATGGATTATAAATTTTTTAACATAAAACTGTATTGCATTGATTGTAATTAATTATTTATTCATTCAGTATTAATTTGTTTTCATATTATTCAATCAGAATCTTTTTTGAATTGACAAACATTCAAATTGGTATATTGAACTATATAGTTCTTAAATTTGTTAATCTGAATTAGTCTCTCACTGACTTGTAGATTATATGTAATGGCGACAATTCGTCTACAGTGCAATGTGACTGTAATTTTATGTACTTAAAACAAAAAACAAAAGTATTTTTATATTATTGTAGTTTAATTATAATTAAGAAAATTTCAAGGAATTAAAGTATTGTTAATGTTTTGGATAGGAAAAATAAGTAAGTAAAATGTTCAATGTACAAATACCTTAAACACTGCTGAAACTGTAATTGTGTTTCCAATTATTTTTGGATATTGCTGTTCACAAGCGTTCATTGTCAAGTACAAAATGAACTTTCTTTCGTAATCCAAGTTTCGAATGAATGATTTAAAATTATTTATTTTCAGAGAATGGTTGTGCCTTATTTAATTGAATTGCAACAAGTTCCTTTAAAAAGTCATAATTCTAGTCCTAAATACAACTGGTTCCGTCCAAATTGCCGCATTAAGAACTCAGTTTCTGTATCAAAAGATAGTTGTGCTGAAACATACCTACTTATGATGTCAATAAATGAGATAATGTAATGTAAATTTTGTTTTATTTGGTGCATAATTGTTGTGGGACAACAGTCCCTTTCCATAACAAGACTTCCTTCCGAGAATAGGTTATCTATCTTGAGGAAAACCATAATGCCGGTCACCGATTAGCAGGCCTATACCACAATATTACATGGACATCCGGATTGAGGTTGACCCGAAGGTGCAAGTGGAGCATCGAACACTGCTAGCTTGGATGTGCTGGTGAGAAGCAAAGCCCACTGAGTTTCTCGCCGGATCTTCGCAGCGGGTCACGTTTCCGATTCGGCGGTAGATTCTGCGAAGCACGGCTCCTGCTAGCGTTCGTGTTAGGAATATCGTCAGGTTTGAGCCCCGTTAGCTCTCTTAGTAGTTAAGGTTACGCCGATATGGTCTCTAAACCATCAGCTTAGGTAGGAAAAAAAAAGAGAAGCAAAACTGGGTATGTGCTTCTCACTGTCTGGGAAGTCGCATGGTCCAACGCAGAGTTCCCCAAACTTTTTTGTGTCGTAGACCCCTTGCCATGTTTTTCCGTGTTGGGTAGACCCCCTACTTACCTGATATTGATTTCCTGTAAATTTCTAACTGTAGTAAAGTTTAGTGTTAAAAACTTAAAGTAAAAACAAATGTTAATTTATACATTTATTAATTGAATTCAAATTAAAACTACTCAAAATAAAATTTTGTATCTGTTATGTAAAATATACGTAACATAAAATAAACATAAAATATACTATAAATAAAATAACATAAGCAATAAGTCAATATTTTTAGTGAGAAGGATGGACCTGATGCTTTAATAATAAATTATCAACATTTAGCGTCAATTTTGTAAGGGTTAATCTTAAATCTCCTCGACTAATGATGTCTTGATATTATAAGATAGTATGATGTAAGTAAATAGGTACTATCAGTGTATGTGTTGAGGTCCACTACCGTGCACCCCAAATTTTTTTTCGCTGACCTAGACCCCTTGCAGTTTGTCATAGACCCCTAGGGGTCGATATAGACCACTTTGGGAATCACTGGTCTAACGGATAAGACGTCTGGTGCAATCGTGTTGAGCGATGCACCGGTGTTCGAATCTCAGGCGGGTACCAATTTTTCTAATGAAATATGTACTCAACAAATGTTCACGATTGATTTCCACGGCGAAGAAATAACATCGTGTAATAAAAATGAAACCCGTAAAATTATAATTTGCGTAATTACTGGCGGTAGGACCTCTTGTGAGTCCGCGCGGGTGGGTACCTATTCTACCTATTTCTGCCGTGAAGTAGTAATGCGTTTCGGTTTGAAGGGTGGGGCAGCCGTTGTAACTATACTTGAGACCTTAGAACTTATATCTCAAGGTGGGTGGCGCATTTTAGTTTGGAGTATGTATGTTCTGTATGCTAAGGCGAAAGCACACTATAACTATCTTCTGAATTCAAATACTGCATGGTAAAAATTATTATCACGTAATTAATAATTTTACGAAATTCAGTACGCAGGTGAGTCCACGTCCACGCGAATACGTACAACCGTTCTCCGTACTCTGTCACGAAGAGATTGTTATGTTGTTATTTTAAAGATGTAGATTCTTTTCAGAATATAATTGAGTCTTCGACTTGATGCTCGCTGATGGTATTAACGTTTTAATTTACGATCTCGCCAAACACAAAATAAAAAAAATTAATACTGTATTTGAATTTGGAACCTGTCATTCTTACCTATTATTCATGTTAGGTTCTGGAGAATTTGTTGTATGTTATAAAAAAAATAAGATGTTTTCGTTTTAACTATGCTTATGGGATGAATAAAAGTATATAGGCTTTGGTAACCATGTAGCATAAAAGACATGATCTTTGTAGCGATGATGTGATTCACCCAGTTCTCAAAAATTCATTTACACCGCGCTTTCTATGGCCCTTTAACTACAATTTTCCCCCCTTCCCTTCCTTATTATGAGTGCCAAAGACACATGGGTTAGGCCTGAGAATCGAACTCAGATCCAGTCGTAGAACAGTCAATTGATCGACAAAGTTATTTATGAACCAAAAGCTGTCCTCGTTATGTTTATCTTAGACAAAATGAGAAGAACTTCCATGAACCACGTGCACTGTGCAATAAATGAAAATACATTCGTTTTTTTTAAAATTGAGTAGGTATTCATATATAACTATACTTTCAATGAAGTTTCACTTATTAACATGTTTATCTGGTCATTCTCAAACCTCCAAAAACAGCAGTAAATAGCGATATGTGGCTCGATATAGGAGTATCACGGAATAAATGTTCAACTCTCGTTAATTGAGAAAGTTGTTAAATCTCATAAGAATTGATTATTATTATTCTCATGCTCACGAATGACTTCGACAATAGAGGTTACTCTACTTAAAAGCTACAGTGTTACATGATGTTATTAAATATCTTGTAACACTGTAGCTTTTACGTTAAGAAGTTTCTAATAGGAATCCAATCGTCCGGTCTATCACTCATAAAACGCATCTGGATAGGCAGTTACTTGTCCACAGCCAACGGGAACCCTTGGCATTTTTGACAGACTTTCGTCATTCATAAGAAATCAAACTAGTTAAAATGATCCTTTCATTCAATCAATCTAGCGTAATATCACGTTGGAAAAGTTGAATTCAGTATTGCCTTAATTTTTCATCAAAGGGTTGATGAGTGTTCCATTTAATGTTATATCGGCACGCACAGAAAAAAAAAACATAGTTTTATAATCAAAGTTTATTTCACAATTTCTGTAAAGCATAGATTTTAGATATCACTTTTTATTTATGCACACAAATCAATCCATACCGAAAACAGCAAATTCGCTGTTACGATTCTCTATACAAAAGTAATTATAACGTAGCGGTTAGTGTATTTGCATAGAAAAAAAATATATATTAAACATATTTACACCTAAATACTTTATTATTAGGTACATGAGTTTTAATATGAAAATGGTATAAAAATTACACTTTCATATATTGCATGTCTTATACATGTTACAGTAGTACAAATGCATTTAGAATATACTAAATTTGAAAAATATAACAATAGTGTAAGCCACAATGTTTTATAAAAAACATTAACAGTATCCTAAAAGGTTTGCTATTATAAAAAATGGAAAATATATCGCTCTAGGCACTGTTCGTTATTTAAATATTGATACGAGTTATACGACTAAGTTCGGAGTGTTTGCACATTGCAAAAATATACCTATAGAAAGACATGAATACTCTTACTTAAAGCATTTGAAGGCAAACACTGCAGAGTAATATGCTTTCGGAAAGAATACATACATATAAATAGCTTCCACCAGTCAAAAATCAAGAAATAACCAACTAGTGCAGCTAAATAAATATAAAAATACAATATACACATAATTATATGGCAAATATTTGGCTTATAATTACATAACATAATATTCACGCCAATACCGGTTTTCGTTAAATATAAACATGAATACTTGTTGGTGTTTCATTAATTTTAATTCTTCATAATATGCCTTGTTACCGTTAATCTTAACTTGGTTTGTGAAACCTCGTGTCACGAAGAAAACATGATTAGTGTAGTAGATTAGTTCTCGATACGTGCATATGTTGACACTTAGGATAAAATGTATAGTTCCGATTTAGATTTTATATTTCTTTAATTGTCTATCTCGCTCTTGTACACCAAGTTGAACAGGAGTCAACGTCAAATTATACAGGGTGTATTGGAACCGTTCCCAAGAACGAAAGCTCGAAATGGCGCTTCTGATTTTTTATTAGTTGACAGTGACACATTGCCGCGAAAGATTTTTGGCGGGAACATGATGGAAAAGTGACGTTTCTTTAAAAGTAAACGTGTATTGATGTAGAAAATGGAAAACCACTTCGAAGAGTTTCTCGTTTTCCATGTAATGAGAAGAGCTTAATTATATTTTAGTTAATAGAATTTCAAATTCTGACAATAACGGTTTTACAAGAAAATTCCACACTGAAAAAAAAAAGATAAAAAATTGTGCAATATGTTCACGGATTATTAAACTGGTAAAAAAACAATTTAGGATTCGTGTAAAGTCTATTTAAAGATAAAAAAGTATATGACTGCTATATTTAGACCAATAAACATGATCGCATTCGTATCAATAAGAAATTAGAACCAAACCAACTGAAAAGTCGAAATCTTTTAATTTAGATGTACTGTCCTAAATTTATTTATTATCCAGTTTTGGGTTATAGGTGCTCTAAATGTTACAACTTTAGGAACGGTCCCGGGACATATTTGGCTTTAAACGATTACATAGTTAGCAAATGCTCATATTGTCTTGTTCGTATCATGAAATATTCTTATTTGTGAAGCATAGAATCTTATAACTCGTTTCCCATAGAGCTGTCGTGAGTGAGATTCGAGTCCATGCTGGCGTTGTCAGAGTCTTGGCTTTGGTTCCCGCTGTAGTTAGCCGCTTCTTGTAGCCGCATTAGCATGTTTAGCTGTGAGTAAATTACAATTGAAAATAGGTTTTTTATCTACAATGATAAGACAACAATTTCAATGACAATATTTACCAATGGGTCTTGATTGTTGTTAGCTGTCGCATCTTGACTAGACTCTTCGCCACCGACATCGTCTACGGTGATAGGTCGTAGTGTCTGCAATGAGTAAACGGGTTGTGTAGACAATGTATATTTTGACAAATTAAAATAGCTAGTGTTCGTCCTGTAGTCGAAATTCAACTATAGCTCTGTTGGCTCAAGATTCATTTTATATATATCATTCTTCATCGTGTGCTTTACTGAATTTTATTGAACACAAAATCCTGACTATACCCTACATATTTCGTCTTTGCGGTTCATATATAGGCTTCGTAATCTGATATAAAAAAAATTTGAATAAATTCTTCTGTACATTCTCAGTACTAGAGAGGTGTACAAAGCAGTCATATGTTTCGGTTTGAACAGTATGATATCCCTGATAGAACTACAGACCTCCGTCTTTTCTCTATGTAATGTTCGTTCCAATTAAAGCAAATGCTTACATGGGAATGGTTTGGTTCTCTCCAAGGATAAGATGCTTTTATGTGTTGCAAGGGATCGACCGCAGCGTGTCTCCTCCGACCGTACAACGCGACCCCTTCTCGGACTGCTTCCGAAGCGTACGGCACTATGCTGTAATTCCACACGTCCGCGAACCACGCCTGGAATACGATTTAAAATTATAAACAAAGATAGCGTATTAAAATATTATATTATGCCTATCATTCTTAAATAATTCAGTAAAGAAATAATTTTCGCATCACCGTATATAATTAATATGAATAAAAGGGTATTGCCCACTATGCTAAAAAAAATCATAAATTATGTTTTTTTGATTGATTTGATTAATTAATTCGTAGTGTTTGCTTAGATTTTCGCGAGTCGTATGCATGGAATTGTTGTGTTGTGGTAATTGAGCTTGCACTGTATTTTTTGTATAAAATATTTATTGAACCTTATTATATGATAAATTAACGACTTAATAAAGAAAACTATAAAATTGACGCGTTGCTCTTGACGGCTGGATTTGAAAGAGTTTTTGTGTTATGGCGGACGTCACTCCTTGACATTTTTAATTTCAGAAACTGAACAATAATATCTTGATACTTATTGTCATTAAATTACTCCCTATGTTACGAATACTTTACAATTTCATTGAGATTACTAACGACAGTCGACAGTGTGTAAATAAAACACGATATTAATCTGTAAAGATTGTTTCAAATTCAAATATGTATACATAATGTTCTTTGTTCATATTAGTACATTGAATATTGGCCATACGGACCGCCTTTTAAAGAATTGTTACTGTCGATCATGAGCATCGCCCTTGCATATGTCGCACACAACCCACTAAGATTTTCATCGGATCTTCTCAGTGGGTCGCGATTCCAATCCGGTTATAGATTCAGTGAAGCACTGCTCTTGCTAGGGCTAGTGTTAGCAAGTCTTCTCAAATTGAGCCCCGTGAGCTCACTTACCAATCCGCGTGTAGTTGAAATAGCCCCATAGGCTATCAACAATTAGTTACCGAAACAATATATATTAATTAAGATATGTAAGATAGTAGATTTTTTTCAGTATTAATATCTACCTGACTAGCTTCCAAGTCCATGGGACAGGCTAGGAACAACCTGGGTCCCACTGTGACGTCACTTGAGGAGTGTGCTTCTAGGAATGCGTTCAACGTGGACCAAACTCCTGGCAGCCATTCTAACACCGTAGCCAAAGCTGGCTCCCTTCTGCCGAGTCGCAACTCCAGCGAGAATAGTTTCCGACGCAGGTACCTGTATTATTTAATTTTTATGAAATTTTGTGTGTGCGTTGGAAACCAATTAACACGCAATTAATATGTGACAGAAACTTAAATGAGCAATAATAATCCAAAGTGTTTCAGAACACACTCTTAGAGACATGTTGCAATGGATATATGGATATATGGTTTAAGAAAACTATTAAAGAACATCTGTGCAATAAAGCTTACTATAAAGTTAATGATTATCTAGAAGATTGCACAAAGTGGGAATGAGTTACTCGCTCCGGGCATTTCAATATTGCAATAATTGTTACGTTATAATACTCTAATCTCTATTATCTAATCTCTATATAATCTAATCTAATATTAATAAGGAATCTAATATTTAAAAAAAAAAGACATGCCCGCTGAGTTTCTTGCCAGTTCTTTTCAGGACGGAAGCTAGTTTTTGTGAATTGGCATGTACTTTTATTTATGTTGAATAATTTTTTTTTTATTTGATACCACTGGAGATATAACATATAACCCAAGGATAGTTGACGTCGGCGACCGGTCGTAAAGTTCATGCCAAATCCGTATGCAACATGATAAGATTACACGCGCCGACCCTAATGTGCCTAATGTGGTATAAGACAAGAAGAAGAGTTGTTAATATCTTCCAACAATTCTTCTTCTTACCCGTATCTGACCTCAACCCGCCTTGGGTTATATCTCCAGTTAGTAAATCTAATGCAACATGCCATAGAGAGGGCATATTTCTGTTTCTTCTCTTGGTGTCTCCTTTACTTCATTCGTTTTTGATTTTTTTTTTTATTGCCCTTGTAGGCAGACGAGCATACGGCCCACCTGATGGTGAGTGGTTACCGTCGCTCATGGACTTCAGCAATGCCAGGGGAAGAGCCAAGCCGCTGCCTACCGCTGATTGCATGATTTGAAATTTACAATGAATTTTACAATATTATACTAAAATTTAGATTAAAAAACCAAACCACTACTACATTTATCTCCTTTTTTTTTGTATTTTCATATCAATGTCTAATATAACTAATAGTAAAAATAATAATAACGAAAAAGAGGATATAGACAATCATTAAAAACAAAATTAACACAATTTTTATAACCAAACAAAAACAGCAGGTAATCGTTTGTTGTACTAATTACATATACTGTTACGTGTATTACGGAAACATTCATATTTGACGTGATAACATCATATGTCCGAAAGTTATTACCTAGCCAAAAATCCTTTGACCGGTTCCATATGATTTGCAGTGAGGAGCCACCTGAAGTTGTGGTGTAGTTGGAGATTAGTTGTATTACACGTCGCTTGAGACATTGTTCCTGCAGAACGATAATAATTATATATAATGTACAAAACTATATTACGATTATAACTAATTATATAATATACATACTAAATAACTATTAATTAAATTATAAAATTAAACTACAACATTTTGGCATTTGATGATTTTTATTTTATAAGAATCTACTAAAGGAGGATCTTTGTAAACTTTTCTTCCCTTAAGAAGGTAAAATGAGTTGTATGGAAGGTAAGCAAAATGATAAAATAAAGGTAAATGCTCTTTAAAGAAGTCTGCAATTTTCTTAATTGTGAAAATTTAATATATTTTTTATATAATTACGTCATCATCCAAAGATGAAAGAGAGGAATACGATAAGACGAACTGAACGCAGCACCTTTGTAACATCGAACGAAATCGCGAGCTCAATTTAGTTATTTAAAAATTTAAATAAGATTAACAACTATGGATACGGCACCTAATTGATGCGACGCGGCAAACGTACCTATAATGACGGGCATGTTCCTATTGTCGGGCGGCAACAGTCCGGCGAAAGCGTCTCCCAAAGCAGACGCATGTTGCAAGTTGTCGAGCACAACAACGGAAGGTAGCGGCGCTTCCTCGCCGGTCGCCGCTGCGGTGCACTGTTCGGCGATGTTCGCTAGATACGCACGCAGCTCGTTACACGATTTCCGATCGACACTACGAAACAATAAGTCTCATTTTAAACAAAATATCATAGTTAGACACCATAAGCTGAACTTTAAAATCATGCGACTTGAGAAAACAGGTATCCGTTCATTGCATTACGATTTTAGAGAAATTGTATCTGTGTGGTGTATGTAGTACCGATCGAATTTACTAAATACGAACTTTTTAAAATCTTCCAGTGCCCTTAAGATTTAAACCTCATGCATCAAAGAGACAAATTCTTTTAAGTTCTGTTAACTATGAGGTAACCCTTTGACAACAGGTGGGCAACTTGTCTAAAAGACGAGAGTGAAATTAGTAAAGTTAGTAAATTTTGTGAAATTAGTAAATTTTGCTAGTGGCAGGATCTCTTATGAGTCCGCACGGGTAGGTACCACCACCCTTCCTATTTCTGCTGTACAGCAGTAATGTATTTCGATTTGAAGGGTGGGGCAGCCGTTTTAACTATACTGAGATCTTAGACCTCATATCTCCTAAGGTGGGTGACGGCATTTACGTTGTATATGTCTATGGGTAAGCACTTAACATTGGTTGGATTGTGAGCTCGTCCACCCATTTATCCAATAAAAATAAAATAAAAAACTAACAAAATAATAATACCATCCTTAAAACGGTAATGTACAAATGCTTCGCGACAGAACCTGGCTATGTGGGCTCATTATACACTATACCATAGCACTGAGCCGCCAAAAATTCTACTTACTTGAAAGTCGCAACAGCTTCGGCAGGATTGCCTCGTCTCTGCGTTTTCTGGACGTAGAACTCAGCAAGTTTAGCGGCTAGATACGACTTGCCAGTGCCGCTCGGTCCGCAGAGAATAACTCGTCTGTGCTCCGACAATAGTGATACATATCTGTGCAAACGACAAATATCATTAATTTCGATTGCTTCGTAACATAGTTGTTTACTTATGTTTAGTTCGTAGAGCAGAAATACAATTTAGACGTTTTTTATGTAAAAATATTTATTTATGTATTTATTTATATATTCATTTATGTATTCATGTATTTATTTATATATTAATTTATGTATTCATTTATTTATTTATTGTCATTTATTATTCATTCATTCATATATGTTTTATTTATTTATTTGGCACACAATACACATTATAAGCTAAAAAGATACAAAATATAACAACAAGTAAAAAAATTGGCTTGCAACATAAGTCAAGTGCAATATAGTCACATAATAGACGACGAAAAACAATGAGAGATGTTAATTAAATTAAAATAATCATTCAATCACTATTTTTATAAAATCTGATAATAACAATTAATATTTGTTTCTTTGTTAGTTATCTATGCGTTCAGTCATATTTTTTCCGATAGTATTATTTTTTGTCGGCAACAGTTTTGTCAAAAGTTTAATTTTGTTCAGTTAGAAAAGAGTTGATTGGTGCCTCATTGACTATGCCTTCTAAAATACGATCAACATACGACAATAGCGCACGTGTTTCAATTGGTTTCAACCGATGATTGTTTTCAATATAATTAGAGAAAATGACACTTCATTATATAAAATTCTATCAATGATTAAAAGTTAAGATTTTACAAAGTATCTATCGAAAGGATGCATATGATACCTCATTTATACAATAGTTAGGTTTCTTTTACACATGGAAAGCAGTATATAATATATACTGCTTTCCATGTGTAAAAGAAACCTAACTATTGTATAAATATGTACATATAATATATTAGTTATGTAGTAGCATTACTCACCTATATACAATATTTTTTGGTATGAGACTGTCGAAAGCCAGACTCCCGACTCCTTGCAAGCATATATACAGCGTGTTTACAGTTCCCACTATGTATCCGCATGGCAACAACTCTGGAAATCCGATTTCAGGACCCCGAGTCGCTTCTCCCAGGTGATAAGACGTAATAGAATCCGTGTTCAAACCGAGATTCGTTCCCAAATCTATCCTAGACAAGTAATCCTTAAACGATTTCCTAACTATATAATCTAAGTTCTGCCAAGTAGTCTTGCCCGAGATATATGTGTAGGCTATGACGTACTCATTGCAGTTTATTGTCGAGTCACTGTTGTAAACGTTTTTGTACGAACTACTGTGCGTCGATTTGTTGCTCTTAAGGCTATTCGTGTTCGATTTATTCATTTGAGGGTAGTCTTGGTTTTCGACGTCCGGACTATGGTTTTGGGACATTCTCGGCGAGTCGAAGCTCGGTTGTTTGTCGAAGTGGTTCCCGAAGCCGCTACCCATTTGTTTCGCGTAGAACCTGCATTCGGACTCTGTGAGCGTGTCCTGCACTTCCTCGAAGTATCTTTGGAATGTTTCCGGTTGACCTAAATAAACAGCTATCGCAATCTTTTTCCCATCAGTCGTGTCACCTTGACTGTCTGCTACACCTACAATGTTACAATATTTTGTTTTATAGTTAATTGTTCAAATAAAAACCCAAAAAACCCAATGAACTGTAAATAAGATGGCGCCTATTAAATTTAAAAATACTAAACTATTACTAATCAGGATAGATTAGATAATTCAGATTTTTATCTAGGCGCAATGCTTTTAACGTATTTACTTATCTAAAAACTAATTAATTATTTAGTGAATTACGAGCTGCCTAAATATGCTACAAATCGCTTAACAGTGATTAACAAGAATGAAAAACTAATCAATGACCAATTTTTTTTCTATAAACACTAAGTCTTAGCTTTAAAGCAGCTATTTTGGTAGTAGGTATGTCTTATAAGCTTACCAATATCTGAGTAGCTTTCTCCGATGGCAAGTTCTCTACTCTTCGGTGGTGGTAGTACACTGTTAATATCATAGTCCCCACTCAATCTATCAGCTGGATTGAGTCCATTAGCGAACAAGTCGCTGGATCCATTCAAAGGACCCAATAGAGTCTCGCTGTTCTCATTTAGTTCGCAGACTGCCTTGTTCCCGTAAATTGGTTCTATTGATGTAGGGGAGCCTTTCTTGTAGTCTAAAGCGGCTGTTGTGCTCATAAAGTCTAGATCGAGAGGCTGAGAGTGAATGTCTATCGAAGCCTGGGAACAATAATTGGAATCGTAAGATAAGTTTAGTTTGCGTTATATTAAATAAATAATTTAATCATTCATAAAATGAGTAAGGCCTGATTACCTGGTGCATTGTACTTTGGTCAGCCAAACTAAATCTCCTCGGATCTTCAACGGCCGAACCACCAGTACCCAGGGAACTCTGGCTTCCAGCCAAAGACCGGGATGTGACTAGTCTTTGAAGTCGCTCGTTATTTTGTTTTAGATTTAACATTTCATTCTGAAATTAATTTAAGAATGTGGTGACAGTTTTACTAAAATTGTGATTATGTAACATATGAATGATATAATTATTATTATCTGCTAGTTATTTTTGATGGTATGTCACGTAACTTACCCTCATCTTTATGACAGTGTCTTTTAGACTCTCCAACTGATGTGCAGAACTTAAAGCCTCCAATCGTATATCAGTTAGCACCAAATCTTTCTCTCGCAACTGCCGTTTCAATTCGTCCACCAAAACTGATTCGTCTTTTTCTAAAATAACGAAAATGTAGTATTCTCTATAAACTCAATATTCAAATTAGGATTGGTTTTCTATTTATCTAGAAACCAAAATACTCCTTGTCTAAAGTAGATGCTCTTTAAGAACGGATTTTACGTAATCCTATCGAGAATGAATTTTTCTTTTGCCTATACATTACATTATTATAACAAGCATAAGCACAGCAAAAGTTACCAATAAAACCTTTTTTAACTCTTTGTCACCGAAAAATACAACTTGTTTCATTTTTTACGACTAACAAATTTAACACCGCGGAACTGCGAGGAATATCTCGTCAGTTTATAAAACTTTAAAGAACATCATTAGATTAATGCACTAACTGAGTGATGAATATAATGAGTGCAATTTCTCAAATAACGTCACTAATTTCATTCATAACACAAGTCATTAATTTCACCAAGTTAAATCCTGTTGAATAAACCCGATCAAATAGCATGGCTTTTATCTTGTCTATTAAAATTTACAAGTATACGAATTGTCAGGCCTATTGTTCGAAGCGTACCTAAATTGCGATGCGGACTATGCGTATGGCGTGTCATCACGGTGATTACATGAGAATCGATGTAGACAATGAATACCAAAGTGAAATTGTACAAAGAAAAATACCGTACAAGTGAAGGGCCACTTAGGCGATTAATGACCGGAAAATAGTTTGCGATTGTCTGTGGCGAATTGATACAACATAACTCCCGTTTTGTTTTGTTTTGTGTTGTTTTCTCGGACAATTAGTTCTCAATATGTGTATACTTTTAGAGTGTGATTAAAATCTGTGCGCGTTCCATAGGTAATCCTTAATGCGACAAGTTTAATATTATTTTATGAGGCCCCCAGATTTACGTAATCGTTTCAATACAATTAAGAATAATAATTAGGTACGTTTCTGCTTAATTCTATTTAATTTTTAATTAAGCAAATGTACGTAATTTTAAACTCAATATGGCTTACGGATTCTAATCTCTCATTAGCACATTAAGTGCTATTTCTGACGTGTTCGTTTGAATCGTTTATAATACGGAAAGATAAAAATATTCAGTACTTTTTAGTATTCATTAAAGTAGGAGAATAAGACGCATATAAATCAATCCACAATACATTATACCAGCGGTTCTACAACCATCGTATCGCAACATATTGGTGAGTTCCAAGTTCCCGTCGAGTGTATGGCGAGATTTATAAACACGAAATTAGTATCTAAGATAATCCGGAGGTACATATACGAGGGCTTTCTAAGTGTTAATTGAACTACTACTTGTTCATTGTGTAAAATTGTTGAGAATTTTCAAAGATTATGTAGTACATCGCTGACTGAAACAGGTTGAGAGCCGTCGTATTTGACTGTATGTTGATGTGCTCTACGATGATATAGGTACATTTTGTGCCGTATGCTATTATAAATAAATATTAGAGATTTCTACCTCATGTATATGTGGCGGTATTCACGTAGCGGTGTCTCTAGGTCCCGGGAACCATATAGCCAGATTTTCTAAAAAATCCCCTAACCAACTAGAGCAATAAAATCATTTTTCCATTTCATTTCATTTCCTTTAAACCCTTTTTCTTACCTTTGGTCTGTTCATCGGTTTTGGCGGGAGCAGTTTTGTCCTTCGTTTCAGGTAACGCTTCGTGCGAATGCTCTAGACTGTTCTCGTTACTACCCTCTCTGATTGTGTGAGGGTCGTCATAGTGATGCGAGCCGGACGAGCTGTCTTGAGACGACAGCTGTCCGAGCGATGAATGTTTGGCCGTCTTCGAAATCTTCGCGTTTCTTGAAAACGCTTTGGTGAACGATGACCGAAGCTGTATACAATATTCGACGTGTACAATCATATTGATCACTATAGATGTTGATACGAGTGAAAGTAATGTATGATTATCACTAGGAACGTATATTTACGATGCATTAGAATGGAATTTAGCTTGAGCGATTTATTGAAGTGCTCAAAATCATACCACAGATATGAGAATGAAAGTAACATGATTGCAATATTTACATCGCATGATCTATACATATAAATAAAATTAGAGTGTCTGTTTGTAACATTAAAATACACCAAATTAACATTTTTTACAATTTTTGTCAGTCTGTCTGTCTGTCTCTGCTAATCTCTGGAACGGCTGGACCGATTTTGATGAGACTTTCACTAATAGGTAGCTGATGATATAAGGACTTAGGCTATTTTTTTTAGACTAGCTTCGCCCCGCGGCTTCACCCGCAGTTATTGTCGTACCGCGCGCAACATGGCGGGACTCGGCTATCAATAATAAAATTTAATGTATCCGAAGCGAAGCGAGCGCGGGTAGTAATCAAATAAACATAGCTTCAAATGTGACATGAATGAAAGTGCGAAATGTGTGTCGAGAAACCTTTCAGTACAATTACTTTCATGGTGAAGTTTCTAAAGGAATTTTACGTTAAAATATTATTGAATACAGATTTGATTGCGGCTCTGTGAAACCATTATCTATTGCCTATTAATAGAGTGGATGTTTATCTTCAATCAGTTAATGGAGAAAAATGAAATTTACATAACACATACAACAAAGGTAAGAGAGAAAAGTATTCTTGTACGAACTTATGTTTGAACAAGTGTGAATAAGCATATGAATGTTGACTAAGCCTATAGAATGTTTTTGGTTATTGTAATATTTTAGTGTGCGTATTATGGACTTGTTCTTAAGGAGCGCTTAGTGTATATTTCATGAATCTAATAATTTATCGGTAAAATATTGTTTAAGTTTTTTTTTATGTTTGAGCATTTACTGGTGGTGGCCCGGAGACCTTTCCAGTTTTACCAGGGCAGGTGAAATGGTTTAAGTATTATTTCTGCTTTCCTGTTTTTTCTTATCCTATCTTTTTCTATACAACAGTACTTACCCATCCTTTCTTTTTGTGCTTCTTGTCATGTGGCGCTGAAGACCCACTGCTTAGACTGTTGATACTTGAGACACTGTCGGTTGACAGATGCCTTGTGATGGCGCCATTACCGGTTTGTGCGCTGCGTTGCGGTGATGACTGTTGCGTTTGTGTCGGAGGATCCTTGGAATTCAAGATTGAGATTCGAAATGAAATAACCAAGATACTAAAGCTTATTTTAAGTAGATTCCATGACGGCTACTGAATTGCGAACGTGACATAATTTAGCCCCCTCCGGGTGTAGCTGGAATAGTCCCTTAAAATAATAATGAAATAAGTAGTAGTCGCAGTTTCATTTTTCCAAATGGAAAGGCAAAGATATCACACCATACAGCCTAAATAATGAAATAAATGAAAGAAAAACGACATACTTTTTTACTGACAGGTAAACGAAGTCAGAGAGAACATAGTATTATTCGATTACCGAAATCCACAGATAATGCAGGTTAATGCCGCCATCTTTCTTTTTTTTTTATTGCCCTTGTAGGCAGACGAGCATACGGCCCACCTGATGGTGAGTGGTTACCGTCGCCCATGGACTTCAGCAATGCCAGGGGCAGAGCCAAGCCGCTGCCTACCGCTTAATACTCTCCACAAGCCTCGTTTCAAGAAGGACATGTCAGAGCGCTCGGGAAACACCGTGGAGGGGAGCTCATTCCATAGCCGGATGGTACGTGGCAAAAAAGACCTCTGGAAACGCACTGTGGATTACCACAGTGGCTCCAGGTAGTGGATAAACTCTAATCCGGTGGCGGGCGGTGCGATGGTAAAAACGAGATGCCGGTATCATCTCGAACAATTCCTCAGAGCACTCCCCATGGAACATACGGTACAAAATACAGAGGGAACCGAAGTCCCTCCGCAGACCCAGAGGCTCCAAATCTATCTTGAGACATGGGGGTCTTAGTTATGTATAATAGTAAAATTTCGCGACGGAAAAGGCCTGGGTACCTACCGAAGGCAGGATGCGATAAAGTAAAAAAAAACTTGTTGATTTTTATTAAAAGATGCTGTTCCTTCATCGTGGAAATGATTAATAAGTACTTTGCACAATTATAAAACCTTTGAAAGATCACACGAATTCAATTCAGAGGGAATAAAATAGTATTAAAATTCATTACGATACAAAAAAAAAAACATTTCAACTCAAAAGACTTTCCAAATACATTGATTAATTTTAGTAAAACACGGCAGTTTAAATTTTTTTTTTCTACGCGTAATCGTTTGAGAACATTTAGTCATTATCTTATCAATACAAATGCTTACGATATCAAAAATATTTACAATACGCATTCCTTATATATCGATAGGTGTGTTTTCAATAAATGAAAGAACAGATGTGTTCACGTGAAACTTAAACAAAATCTTTGCATGAATTTTCAATTGAAATTCATGCATTGAAATTCTGCGGCACAAAACTATATAAGTGCGAGTGTCCAACGAGTATCCACAAACATATCAATTATTTGTGTAAACATAAAATACATGTTTTTCATCAGCAAATATATGTAAATTTACTACGAGTATTTACTATTGTTCAAACACTTGTATGTCGCCGGTATTGGCCAATATTTATTCAGTAAGAGATTTTTTTTATTAACACTTGAATTTGTAATAAAACTTACATCATATTAGGCTGTTTCTGCCGTGAAGTAGCTATGCGTTCCGGTTTGAAGGGTAGAGGGAGTCGTAATACAATCAAGACTTTGAGTCTTGAGTCGCGGAATTCAAGTTTTCGTCTCTATATACTATAGACGGTTACCACTTACCAAAAGATAAACTCATTTACGACTATTAAAAGAAAACAATCCCGATAAAATTTAACATTGAAAGTCTAATAAAATCTTCGTTAAATGCACTGCTCTTATAGATTTAATAATCTAATCCCAAAATCAAGGTAAATCCATACGCACTAACAATTATAGTAATTTTTGTGGCATTTTCCGTCAATGAAGTGAACTTTCATGGTTTACAAAGAGAAAGTTTTGTTGATGTCACGTCAGTCCGGGTGTGTCGTAATTTTCTATGTAATACAAATCAGAATGTAATTTGAATCCCGTGCTTCGTAAGGGAATATACCGTAACAAATAGCATCAAGGTTAGATAGAACACATTCTTAGACGAGTCATATAAATTTATTTATCAGATCTAATAAAATTATTTTTAAATAAATAGCTTACTTCAACGATAGATTCAATAGAAATTGATTGTTCCATTTACAAATATGAAAATAAATTGCTTCGAATGTGTTTGATATATCAAATACGTATTAAATGACTTGTCAATTCTCTTTGAGAATCGAATGTAGAACTAGGACAGATCTATTGACAGTTGGTAATGTTATTGGAACTGTTTGTCTTCCTTATTTCATATCGTAGGTACACACATATCGGCAACGTGTCGACAATCTTAATTTGTTGGAGAATATAATTTGAGATAATATATTTCTGAAGATTTATTTTACTTTGGTTTCAATAGCTACTAAGATTTATTAAGTAAAATCTTACGACACATTTGAATTAATAGAAAGAGATACAATTATAAGAATACTCAATTTTTTAATTAAAATATGAACTGAATATAGAAAACAGTTATTTTGCAATTCGAAAATTGCGATTCATAAAAGCATCCAGAAACACAATGGCTACATTTGAAAAGGACATAATGAATTGAATATTGTTCGTTTATAAACTTGAACCAGTTGTGAGTTGTTCCAGTTTAGCTTCGCGGTTCAAGAGAAATTAAATATAAATACTAAACAAATATATGTTTGATAGCTTGTTATCGACTTCAGTTGCTTGGATTTATTAACTTTACTAATCATAAATTAAACGATAATAATATCGATTACATTATCACTGAGTGCAAGAATGTTACGTTATTTTCTTGTGATCCATAAAGTAGTAATTCATTAACAATTTCATTCCACTAACTGCTATACTACAAGCACATCTCTTTTGTAATGATTTCAGATTGCCACAATACTGTATTAACGAGTATTGATTATCTATTATATTCATCGCGATTGGTACTGACAATAATTTATTAACAAGTACTTTATACGTATTTTAACTTTTTTAATGAGTCTTCAATACATAAATAACAATCAATCTCGTTTTCTTTTGGGTACAAGACCCAAATCTGTCAGATGTCATCTGTCAGATGAAATAAAGGTAACCTTAAAATGATTTGAGGTTTTGATGAAGAGTTTTATCAAGATTATTATTATTGTAATAATAATAATTATTATTATTATTAATATGAAGATTGTTTCGTTAATCAGTTCCGGGAGTTACCTTCGAAACCTTGACTATGAAACGACCATATAGAAGCGGACTGAGAGTATCTCCAGAAATAGAATCGCTTCGATCGGGTTCAACTGGCACTATGGCCAATTGAAACTAACAAACGCGACGTTACTATTTAACCCCAATTTAAAATATACATAATATATGAGCAGTAGAAGGAAACGTATCTGAAGATTTCATACGCACTTCATTGTGTCCTTGACACGGTCGATTTTTTCATAATTATGTGTTTTAGAATCGATTTAGCGTTTTATTTGAGAATCGGTTAGTTCGGCTGTTCTGATAAAGTGTTTAACAAGAATGCGTCCTAAAATTAAAGTTAGTTGATTTAAATTTTAATGAAACTGATTCTTATTGTTGGGTAGGCAAGAGTGTAAACAAACTTAGGACCCTGATGGTGACGGTTACCGGCACTCAAATTGGTGTTCCTATTTGTTCCGATGAGGGTATGAGCTCCTCCGTAATTACAAGCTATTTGCCACTCGAACTCGAGTTTCTAAATATCGATTAGTGCAAATGTGTTAAAACGTAAAAGATAATCTCGGCGCTCGTATTCGACGGGTCAACTCTATGTGTCACCATGATATTTTTATCGTCTAGATAACTTTAACAGGTGAAAGAGTTTATTATCAGTTTGTGTAATTTACTTCATTAACACGTTCACTGCCTTGTAGGTTACGGGTGCCCTACGCGGCGCACTGAAGTAATTATGACGATTTCTTTTACTAAGGCATCTGGATTGCCTACCTTTGCCTTCTTTTGTACGTTGTAGTCTTTTATGTCTCTTAGATTAGAAATAGATTCATTCTCAGTATCTTCGGATTCGTCTTTCCCAGAGTCTACCAGATATTCGGGAGTACTAAGCGGTAGGCAGCGGCTTGGCTCTGCCCCCGGCATTGCTGAAGTCCATGGGCAACGGTAACCACTCACCATCAGGTGGGCCGTATGCTCGTCTGTCTACAAGGACAATAAAAAAAAAGATCGTAGAGAGAAATCGACATAATTACTTCAGTGTGCCGCGTAGGGCACCGGTGACCTACACGGCAGCCAACGTGTTAATAGCATTCTCTGACTTGTTTCTAATAATTACCTGTCCTGTTACGTTAACACCATCGGCTCTGATTCCCATGGACTGCATGTGCGCGGTCGTCAGGCCAGCTTGTATTGACTGTTTTCGAAGTAACTCGATTGTCTGCCGTAGCTCCGTCAATTCAGAGTCCTGTGTATTAGAATACTTTATAATAAAAGAAACGGTTTGTCTCCAGAAGTGAAGTTGGAGTACACTTAACAAAAAAAAAAGGAAACAATTGGCAATTTAATTTAAGTTTGATTAAATTGACACATTAACTGAGCGAATAATTCGAAATTTACAAATGTAATTAAAAATAACTATAGCCCCTAATGTAAATGTTACAAATCATAAAACGATAAAATATTGGTTTGCATTTATTAAAGCCTCATCCGGTTTTGCCAATTGATTGAAGTTTCGTTTTGTTTTTATTCACGGAAGTGTTCTTTGACCGTTCAATTGCTTTTAATACTTCGTATTCCAAATGTGTTAATATTTGTTACATGTAATGAGGCTAAGTAATATAATATATACCAAAAAAGTTGTATTCAAAATATGTTCCACATAATACTAGCTGACTATCATAATATTAAGAAGACTAATAAGGAATTCAAAACAATACAAATTCCTATTCAATTCTTAAGCCGTCATTTATTACTGTGGCTCAACGCAGCTGTTCAAATTAAATAGAACACGATCGAAGTGTGTCCCGTTTAACAAATTGTTATGAATAACATCGTAATATCACAAAAAAAAATTACTCGAAATCGAATAAAATTTTAACATCGCTATTAATAAAACTCGTAAACATAATTTTATGATCACTTTTATGGCTAACTAGATTTTTTACAAACTTTGTTTTTCAAACAGTTTTTCATACATTCACAAAAAAACACGGTGATCTGTTACTACAGGTGTGTCTTAAAGAAAAACCATTGTCACAATAAGTTGAATTATATTAAATTTGAATTATACTATTATATTAATACTTGAATTATACTGTGGCGTTTAAGAACGCACCTTTTTATGATGCGTAAGCCGGAACGCACGAGAGGTGAGAAAAACAAGATAGTCTGTGACACGGGACCTTTTTTTACCGCCGAAAATTTAAAACGAAAAATAAAATATAATGTGTATAATAACTAATATAATATAATAACTTAGAATTGTTTTTGCCGCTACAACAATGAAATTCCTAGTGTTTCAACTGTGGTGCTAATTACATAAAACACGACTTTACGGCGAAATAAAGATGGGACTCTGTATCGATTCCCTCAATACTATTATATTATAATACTTAAATTATACTATTTGACAGTGGTACCTTTCTCTCGGCAGTCGCTGTGAGCTGCTGCAAGCGCTGGGTCATGTTGGATAAGCTCTGTTCGAAGGCCGACACCACGTGTGCCTATAGCAAAATACAAAAAATCAAAGTTGAATAATATACATATATATATATATTTTATTGCTTAGATGGGTGGATGAGCTCACAGCTCACCTGGTGTTAAGTGGTTACTGGAGCCCATGGACATCTACAACATAAATGCGCCACCCACCTTGAGATAAATAAGTTCTAAGATCTCAGTACAGTTACAACGGCGGCCCCACTCTTCAAACCGAAACGTATTACTGCTTCACGGCAGAAATAAGCAAGGTGGTGGTGGTACCTACCCGCACGGGACTCACAAGAGGTACTACCAGCAGTATATATTTGCATTTACAATTTATTAGTATCTAAGCTTCTAAAAAGCCAGAGGGATTCAGACGGATTTGCAAATTCCCAAACTATTAGTAGATAGATGCCTTTAGCACTTATACATCATGAGGTCACTATTGAGACCAAACATTATTGAGGATTATACTTAACGGAATAAATTAATAAATCATTCCTAATGATCGTAGCATGATTGAGTGAATGTAATTTATCAACGGATTGAAAAGTATGGTGTTATCGAGGGCAGCCTAGGATTTAGTGTAACTAAAAAACATTTCAAAATTAATTTCAAAGGTTGAGCATTCCTTTTTTTGTAAGTAATCTTCTTTGTGTTCAACCTACTTCTTTGTTAGTAATTGGATGCTGCTCAATGCAATCAGTTGGTGGGCATAACTTAAGCTATAATGATAATTTGTAAGTGATGAACAACCAAAAAATACTTTATCTTCGATCGATTGTGTTTATGGAAGCAAAAGTTTTCGAGTGTATTTATTAATGATGAAGATTAAGTAATAGGGACCATGATGTATATATTAAAGTATATAACTTTAAGAAATCGACAAAATTTTTCATTTAAAAAAATTTACTTTATCGAAATCGAAAATTGAGGTATTCTTTTAGATCCGTTTGCATTGGTATAAAAAAATGTAACTGTCAGATATAGTATTTTTTTCCTGGATGAAAGATATTTTATGTTCTTTTCTTTTTCTTTTATTTTTATGACAATATATACGACAAAAAATCAAATACAAATACATAAAATCACGAAAGCGTAACTTCGATAATACATACATACGATTCTCAATAATACATAAAGAAAAATCATATTTATTCCTTAAACAATCAAATATAGTTCTCACGGAAAGTATGAGGAAATAATTTAATATGACAATCATAAAATGAACTTAAAGGAAACTCCATACGACTGGTCATTTAAAAGCTGTTATTTTCACATTATTTAGTAACTTGAGATGACCACATATCGACACATATTACTCATTACAAAACATTCTCGAACACAAATGAACAAATCAGATTGTTAAATAACAACAGATACTATGTATAATATAACAATTTATTAGCACTAAATAGCACAATTTTATCTCCGAGTTAAAGTATAGAGCTTACTCGATCAAACTTCTAAATTTAAGCAGATTCTTTTTCGAATTTCTCACTTCAATGACATTAATTGTTAACTGCCTCTGAAGAAAAACCGGTTGAAAGTGTCGATGTGACGACAAAGTGATGAATTATTGATATAATATTGTTGTTAGGAATGTATCAACGTAATAAGTAAGTGACTCATCGGAATAAATTGCTTGTACAGCATGATATTGAACGTGGGTGTAGCTGGACAGGGGACCCTTTGTTTGTAGCGAAACAGGAACGCACTTAGGAAAATTAAAATTTTAGGGGAGACACCCCATATTAAAACACTTTCCTATTATGAGGCGATGCATCGGTGGAATCAATTATGTAATTAATGGTGTCCGTATTTAAAGTTAATTAAAACGGAGTATTTGAAGCCGAGTAATAAAATTCACCTGCCGGCCAGTGTTCTGCCGATTATGGTGTCAGAAGTTTTTAGATAAGTTTTCTTAGGAAACGTGTTTTACATGGGCAACAATAAATACAAATATTGAGGTTCTGTAATTTATTTAGTTTTTTTTTTTTGCTTAGTTGGGTGGACGAGCTTACAGCCCACCTGGTTTTAAGCGGTTACTGGAGCCCATCGACATCTACAACGTAAATGCGCCACCCACCTTGAGATATAAGTTCTAAGGTCTCAGTATAGTTAAAACGGCTGCCCCAGCCCTCAAACCGAAACGCATTACTGTTTCAGGGCAGAAATAGGCGGGGTGGTGGTACCTATCCGTGCGGACTTACAAGAGGTCCTAACAATAGTAAAAAAAAATGTGATAAAGTTAGTGATAACGTTTATATATAGTTCAATCTTCAATTTCATTTGAGGATCTTTTAAATATTTATGTAGTTCGAGTAACTATTTTATTAAGAATTATGTAATCTCTATTTTGCGTCAATACACTCTAAGCTATTGAGTACACACCTTAAGCTATAATACGGATTAGAGCGAATTCACTATCATCTGCCTGTATGTAGCCTTATTTCTTTACCCATTCGCTCTCTATTTACGATATACTTAAAGACGGATCGAAGATCATGTTGCGA
This sequence comes from Bombyx mori, assembly GCF_030269925.1. Lineage (NCBI taxonomy): Eukaryota > Metazoa > Arthropoda > Insecta > Lepidoptera > Bombycidae > Bombyx > Bombyx mori. The sequence continues at coordinate 7,156,021 of NC_085121.1, forward strand.
GTCCGTCGATTGCTTCCGTCTATCCTATTTCCATTTGCTGAATAGACTAGTTGCTATTCTTTTCTAGTTTTTTTCTTTTTTTTCCTACCTATGCTAACGAGAGGCTATTTCAGCTTCTCCTTGAGGTGTAGGTAAGCTCACGGGGCTCAAACCGGGTGTGTTGCTAAACCTGGTCCTAGCAAATTCTAGTTAGAACTTCGATCTTCAGCCTCGAGTTAGAAGAATAAAAATCTATTAGGGGCATGTATACATATTGAAATCAGTCTAGCATTTAACTGAATTTATATTATGTAAATTATCTATACTTCTATACTAATATTATAAAGAGAAAATATTTGTTTGTTTGTATTGAATAGGCTCCGAAACTACTGAACCAATTTGAAAAATTCTTCCACTGTTTGGAAGCTACACTATTCCAGAGTGACATAGGCTATAATAATCTTTTTTGAAAAAAATGAGGGATCCTTACTAAAACTCCAATAATTAAACCCAAGTTGTAAAAAAATTACCTAAAATATTCTTTGCATCGCGTGCCAGCGAAAACTATTCATGATAGAATAAATGAATGTACTACGATTTTGTAGAACACATTATTATTCACAAAAAGTGTCGCAACAGCTTGTCTCACTATTAAAATTACGCCGCAATAAGTGTTCTTTTATTTAAAAAAATAAAACAACGTCAAATATCGTTGAAATTTTTGTTAAAGACCCGAGCGGAGCCGGAGCGGTCCGCTAGTGTAAACTAAAAACAATATTAAATTACGGAACATGACCTTTCGCGAGCACGTTGCAATTTCTTTCAAAGTAGACAACGTACGGACTGTGGACCCCTAATAGCTTACGAATTGCATGAACAGGTGAAATATAATTGTTAATCAACAGCTGCGGAAACAGCCGCGCTTTAGCTTCGTTAATGACGACGATCAAAATAGTTATAACAGTTATTACTAAGCATCGCATGCCGACATTGGCACGCCTGCGTCTCGATCATTCGACAGACGCCTGCCGTTCAAGCTTTTTACTATGAAACGAAACATCTGTATCTAAATAATCATTTTAATTACGTTTTGAAGAACGGCTAATAAACAAGTGGTTTGCATCTGCGTTTGTTTTAACTTCAGCCGGTTCGGAAGTTAGGTGCTCCGTGCGCGAGCATTCGACCAGTGTAGGTACATACTAGATAAAATATTTTTAACGGTAAAAAATATGCCTTGATTACTTTTTAAGTGGAAAATTATTGTGAGAGTCGTTATGTAACATTTACGTACCGTTCCCTTTACGGGGCATTCTAATGTGTTGTTTGTTTAAAGTCAATATATACCTACAAGATGCTTAATTGTTTCGAAATTGTACCCTAGTCATGTATTGCACAGAACACAAAACTGTATTACAGGGCTGCGTAGTTAGATTAGCAACACTTTGTGAGCACTTATCAATTAACTTGAACCGATTGACGCTGCAATATCGCAACGAGCATTTCCGGCTTACGCATCTCATTGTAGACTTCAGTACAATGTTAAAGTTTAACATTTATTTAAGGCACATTCATATGAAGCCGTTTTCTATCGTTAATTTTTTGCTAATTTAATGTTCAGTAATTTATTGACTCGACATGAGAACCCTCTCATCGTAGTCGCTGGAAATTACATACCCGACCCAGTAGACCGAATGGTAAACCGTCGACGTCGCCCAAAGCACGTCATTACGGATCCTCCTGATCCATTAACGGTGCTTTGAGGCACCACAAGCACCGGTCCTCGTCGAACCCGTCGCTTGCGACGAAGGGCTCGACGAGCGAACTAACCCATAGACACAGCCCACTGAGTTTCTCGCCGGATCTTCTCAGTGGGTCGCGTTTCCGATCCGGTGGTAGATTCTGCGAAGCACTGCTCTTGCTAGGGTCAGTGTTAGCAACTCTCCGGTTGAGCCCCGCGAGCTCACCTACAAACGTTAGGGCGAAGCTGAAATAGCCTCTCAAGGCTAACAGCATAGGTAGGGGAAAAAAAAAAATTATTGATAACGGTACAGAAGTGGAACTAAAAGAAGAATAATTTATTGATTCATCTTGTTAGTTGAATTTATCAAGACTGTATCTTAAGCGGATTATATTATAGAAGTTTGGATCACAGGCGTTATAAACGTAATTACGGTTTCGAAAAATTTACAATAAATGTCATGTCTCAATATTGTTTCTTCATACTTTGATGTCGCCTCCTAGAGGTAACCCGAATATATTAAATGAGATATACCTTATGTTTGTTCAAGTGTTTTCTTTAAGCGGTGCCCGTCATAGAAAATTTACGCTGTCGCGTATGCAGTATTCCATTTAATTTTTTTACGTTGATTCATATGCCTCGTATAAAAGCGTCCACCACCACAGTTAATATAATAACAGGAGCATATTATTATAGATAAATACTTAATAGACATGTAGGTCAAGTCCTACGAGAACCGGATGTACCTTAAGAAAGTGCGTCGTACAATATTCTCTTTCAAACAAATACGGTTATAAAAGCTTACAATCAAGCTTTAATAATTTATACAATTAGGTTTAATATGATCTAGCCAATGTATGTAACGCTTTCAATTCATATAAACGAATTGACGTTCCACAAAATGAGATTTTCATTATTTTCTTTATACTTAGGCATTACGTATCTATCCTAATATTATAATTATAAAGAGGAAAGATTTGATTGTTTGTTTGTATTGAATAGGCTCCGAAACTACTGAACTGATTTGAAAAATTCTTTCACTGTTTGGAAGCTACACTATTCCCGAATGACATAAGTATGATGAATGGCTATATTCTTTTTTAAAAATTTGAGATCCTTACTAAAACTCCAATAATTACATTTTATTACAATAAAATTAATAATATTAAAAAAATATAATTGGAATGAAAATAAAAGTTCATTAAAATAATAATATTCTAACTAACTTTATAATTTTCTTTTTATAGTAACTTGACGCAAATAGAAGGGTTGATGTGTGTGTATTATAATTTTGAATTTTGAAATTTTCGTTAAAGACCCGAGCGAAGCTGGAGCGGGTCGCTAGTATTTGATATTTAGGTAATACGATTGCAACAGCTATTGCTCAAGTTCAAAGTTACTTATTGCGACTGAGCCGATTGTTTGCTCACGGAGGCCCATAGCGCCCACGCAGACACAAGGTGCGACGCGTCATTATACCTAGGATTGCGTACACCAAATGAGATCTACAAACAAGGCCACTATCAGTGGAATTGCAAAACGCGAGAGTGCCCTCTCGTGTATTGCCAGTTCGACTAACCTCGTGAACCGACAATGAAACGAGTCGAGATAGTGACTCGTAGGTCCGGTCACAACGGTGCAAGCAAGCACCTGTGACTAGCGAGAGAACACTCCGCTCTGAGATTTGTATAGAACGTTCGTGCTTGTGTCGGGTAGTAGTATTGAAAAAAAAACAAAAAACTGTAACAAGACTGCGAGTTAATTAAAACTACTCTTACTTACGGTTTAATATCGTGTTTTTTTATTGTTATTATATTATTGCCGACGTTTCGAATACTGCTGTCGTCCGTGATCAAGAATTTTTTAAAGTATATAGAAAATAATAATTATTATTTTTATTTTTTATTGCTTAGATGGGTGGACGAGTTCACAGCCCACCTGGTGTTAAGTGGTTACTGGAGCCCATAGACATCTACAACGTAGACGCGCCACCCACCTTGAGATAGAAGTTCTAAAGTCTCAGTATAGTTACAACGGCTGCCCCACCCTTCAAACCGAAACGCATTACTGCTTCACGGCAGAAATAGGCAGGGCGGTGGTACCTATCCGCGCGGACTCACAAGTGGTCCTACCACCAGTAAGTGTTACATAATATAATGACAATAAATAAAACAAAATTAAACCGTAAATGCAGTTTTGATTATGTCCACGATTCGTGAAAATCGAAAAGCACTAAAGCCTTGTTCGGACTTGGCGAGCATTTTAGTCGAGTACCGAGTAATTTAGTGGCTAAACTACTCGCTACTCGCCCGAAAAAATAAAACAAAATGGACTGATTTGACTAAATTATTTACTAATCTACTCGACTAAATTTTTGGTTCTCAGACACATTTAGCTACTAAATTACTCGGTCCTCGACTAAAGTACTCGCCTAGTCCGAACAAGGCTTAAGTGACCATTAGGATGTTAACGAATATAAGATTCTGATAATATTGTATTTAGAGATGTTTCCGTTTCAAAAGCATATTGCATTTCTATTTGGGCATTGTATAATATAATAATATATTGGGGGACCAATTACAACAAGGTTTCTTGTTTTTTTTTTGTTTTTTTCATAGGTGGGTGGACGAGCTCACAGCCCACCCGGTGTTAAGTGGTTACCGGAGCCCATAGACATCTACAACGTATATGCCGCCACCCACCTTGAGATATAAGTTCTAAGGTCTCAGTATAGTTACAACGGCTGCCCCACCCTTCAAACCGAACGCATTACTGCACACGGCAGAAATAGGCAGGGTAGTGGTACCTACCTGTGCGGACTCACAAGAGGTCCTACCACCAGTAAAAGTATTATAAAATTTATTATAAAGAAGATTAAAAAGTGGTTTTGAGACGGGGAGATATACTTTTGTTTCTAATGTTATGTTACTGGAGGTCATAGATTGTCATAGATATTGTAATTGCCGTCATCTATCTTGAGATATGACATTTAATTCATGATCAACTTACTGGTGGTAGGACCTCTTGTGAGTCCGCGCGGATGGGTACCACCACCCTGCCTATTTCTGCCATGAAGCAGTAATGCGTTTCGGTTTGAAGGGTAGGGCAGCCGTTGTAACTATACTTGAGACCTTAGAACTTATATCTCAAGGTGGGTGGCGCATTTACGTTGTAGATGTCTATGGGCTCCAGTAACCACTTAACACCAGGTGGGCTGTGAGCTCGTCCACCCATCAAAGCAATAAAAAAAAAAAAAAGTTACTAATACTATTTCGAGGGGACATAGACATAACAATTAAAATTAACGAACAGTAGGGCAGTTACATATCATATTTTAAACTGGGTAAAGTTCTATTATACTACTGTGGGAAAATCGGTATCTGATTATTGATTAAACCGACACCTGACCGTTGATACGAAGGTACACTTTTTTGGTGGTCAGGTAATATTTTTTTCTTACACTATTATGTTCCGATTTCAGAGCTCTCAATCTGAATTGTATAGACATGGCATGTTAAGTTGTGCACCTGTTAGCATTCAGGGATGAAAGGGATGAAAAAAACAGAGATATTACCGATGTATGATTTTCTTGATTTATTTTTAATTAATCTAAGTATCAAAGGTGACAATCTCTGATATGTAGTAACAAACTGGCATTTTATATTGTGTGGGTGCTGTGTAGACTCGAAAAAAGGCGCGATTGTGTTTACACCGTTTTTCGTGTATACATTACGTATATTTTTTTCGAATAGGGGATGTTCGTAAATGTGCTGCACCTACCATTAGACATCAGGTGAACACGCCACGCCACTCATTATTATTCTCCCCTTCTTACTTCGATTCGTACGTACATTAATTACAACCTACTATCTTATTACATTACAAAACACAAGTGAATTATATCAAATTTACTTGCATTAATTTGTTATGAAAATTCACTTACCTCTTCTAATATAGGACAGCTCTTGTACCGTGATTTTTTGATGGCTAATTCCCACCAAGGAATCGGAGGTTTCGAACGAAGTATGGTTTGGCATCCTATTTTTGGATCTTGTGTCTCATATAACGTGCCTAAAGTTCTAGATGAAGGTCGAGAATTTTGTTCGACCTCTTCATTGGCCGGTACGCCTGTGATGCATTCGCAGCATTTGTGTGGTCTTTTAACATAGGTCTGTGGTCTTAGATCAGCACTGAACGAATGTCTGTAGTTCAATCTTTTTGTAAATCCATTGTTTTCGCTAATTGACCTCCTAAAGCCGTTTCTGTTATTAAGTAAAGTCATGGGCGGTACATTTTTTTGACTTTCACCACTTGAACTGAGCTCTGCATTAATGCAAACATTACCATTCATAGGTGTATTCGGCTCGGAGTTGTATCCTATCTTATTACGCAATAAACTTCCATATAAAGGATTTTCTTTAAAATTCAAAGGTTTCAGATCTATAAATTTAGGTCTTCTAGTGTTCAATGTAGCGTACTTTTGGGGCGATCTATGGAATTTTGATTTACTGGGCAAATCTTTCAGCACATCCTCCGTATCCGTCGAAGGGATTGTTGAATTATCGCTGTAACTAGATATAGGTCTATCGTTATCGGTAACATAGGAAGACGATTCAGAGCAATTATCTCTATCACTATGACTCCTCCGATAGTCAATAGACGAGCTTGTGCCATCAGTACGCACAGAATGTTGTTCTCCCCCGTCGTAGCTTTGTAGATCACAGGATAAGTTCTCTCCATTACTTTGACCGTTTCCATTTTTTTCTCTTGACCATAATTCTTGATCCACTGGCAGCTCTAAGCTTCGTAACCGTCGACGAGGTATAAATACAGCAGTATCACAATTATTTCTTTCATTTTTGATATTCAGATGTTTCACTGGGGAATTTCTTTTTGAATTCGGTGGGGTGATTTTTGCGTATATTGGTTCGGAAAAACTGAGAGATGTAGGTTTATGTCCTAAATTAATGCCGGCCGATTCATTGGATATATACTGAACCCCACAACTGCTGTCCAAGAAGTTTTTTGTGGATGCTCTTTGTAAAGTAAAATATTCTGAATGTCTTTGAGGTAGGTTTGTTGGTGTATTTGGTTCAACTAAATTTCTTATCTTGATTCGACTTCTTGGCGCACGTATTGTGGCGAAGCCATCGTGAATAGGTGAGCCATGGTATGTTGCAGAGGTAGTCGCAGCCATCTTATTTTCCAGGTTTATGGTCGATTCTCAAGGATACCATTGTATCTTTGATTAAAAACAACAACACTTTGGCAATTAATTCAAGAAAATCATGATTTATTGTTCTCTAAAAATATCTCTAAATGAATTTACTTGTGTCATTTGCGAAATTGATATGTTTTATTATCATCTATCTGCATTGAATATTTTATATTAAGTAAATTGGAAAGCGCTTTATATTGAAAGTGACTTACAGCCTATTATGTTATATTTGGAGTTTTAATTTAATTCTTATGCACATGGTCCCATTCAAGCCACACTTCACTTAGTTTATCTGGAGCTATTACGAGAGATTTATATTGGTCCATAATACTGATGCAACGAATACATGTATGTATCTGACCTAAACATTAAAAATCCATTTGATTCTATGGATCACATTACTGACGTAAGAAGTATTCTATTTTAGTCACTGCTTAAATCTTTCAACGGTAGAACTATTACTTTTTATAATAACAAACTTGGTAATTTTTTTTTTTAAGGTAACGTACTTAATATTAAATTGTGATCATTCCTAATGCTGATATGAGTAATAACTGTCCAACACGTCCAGGATTGCTTCTAATCATATATGCTCAGGTAATATGTGATCACGTACAGTGCAATACAATTATTTTATACATTCTCGTGATCAAATTACTTCGCTTCCCACGATACTAATTTGATCTAGTGACTACTAGCGTACTATTACTACCTGCCCGTACTAGCGAAAGAAAATCACGTCTGATAATATAAGCAAACACTTGGACGGATCATTATTTTAGTTTATGAATGTTTCTAGAGAATACTGACGTGAAAATCTCCATTAAGTAATGTAAGCAATAACAAGTAATTGTAAAAGAGAATCAGTCATTTGTTTTGCCGTCCGCGGCTGTTGTTACGAACATGACTCATTTCTCATATTCCTATAAACTTTACGTTCGTTGAGACTAAAACCGTTACATTCGAAAGCTTATCTTAATATATGAGCTTAGCTTAAGCTTTTCAGTAATAAAGATAATCAGTAAATTGCTAAGTCATAATACGGTTGCGTGTTATCATGCAAAATTTACATGACATACTTAACATTTAAAAGGAAGGTTCTAAGAATTTGATTGATTTAATAAAAAATGGCATTATAAAATATTATAACATTAGATATTAAAAATGGATAGCTAATTATGTATAGAAAACGAGTACATACCATTTACGATATAAAATATGGACAGTAAATGTACTGTTTAAATTGGTAAAAGAAACATATGGTAGTCTAACTAACTATTCAAATCGAGGGGTGAAAGGTTGTTTGGTTTAAGCCACATTTTTGCAGCTTTAAAGGAGAGCCATTGAAAGTATAAAATTTTGGAAAAAATCTATATCACCTTCACACTACACCTACCAAGCTTCATCTCTGCACTCCCCTAAGGTAGACTGTTAGAGAATGCCTATGGCATTAAGTCCGCCTTCATACTTTATAGTATAAGAAGTTATAAATAAATAAATATATCATGACAAAAAAACTTCAGCTATTTGATCCATTCAAGTGAACTTAATTGAAGTTCAATTAAAAACATCGAATTGTTCGTGAATCGACGGAGAAAAATTCGCTGATTCCGGATATGTTTATAACTCAATATCACCCTGGTGGGTCTTAAGCCAAATAGCCTTCACCTCTTCATATGCTAGACGATCTTTGTACTGTGTGCTTAGTACGAGTTTTTTAGCTTCTCGGGAGGTTAAAAGATTTTTTAAGGAGATTATTCACCTAGTGAATATGCCACTCCATTGTGCAACAAAAGAGAGAAACAAAATAATTATATAAAAAAATAAAGGAAACTGTTATCGTCTCTACAGGCCCACCAATACTATTTTATAAAGTGACTTAGCCATTTCGAGGTTAAAAGTTAAAAGCGAGTGGTTAAAAAACCCGCAACTAAGCACTCTGTAGTAGTAATTGTTGACAAGGACAAAACTTCAAGAGATTTCTTCTAAAAGTATTCTTGTTTTTGTATTCAAATCATTGTTACCGATCAGTGCACTTCAGTGTCCTATGTCCTACGCGTACTATGTATTTTTATTACAACAAAACGTTGTAAGCATAATGATGTTTTAATAATCGTGTATTCCAGTCGCCTGGTACTGAACAATTGCTTATTTAGATTTACCTAGAAATTACGCATTAATCATGCCAACTCGTTGTTGTGTTTACATAGCTTTATAGATTTATATGCTTTGATTGGATAGAAAAAAATATATTGTTGAGATGAAAATTTAACTTTTTCATTATTATAAACACACATCTAGAAGATTGCACAAAGTGGGAATGAGTTGCTCGCTCCGGGCATTTCAATATTGTAATAATTGTTATGTTATTATACTCATGTAAAAATGAATATTTAAAAAAATCTAATATTAAAAAAATAATCTAATATTCTTCGGTAGTATAGTGGTCAGTATCCCCGCCTGTTATGTTAAATTATTTTGATTTGACTTTTTGCTAATAAAATAAACTTAAAACCAATTAAAAAAAATCTAATATTTAAAAAAAAAACATGCCCGCTGAGTTTCTTGCCAATTCTTCTCAGGACGGAGGCTAGTCTTGTGAATTGGCGGTAGTTCTTTTGACGTTCAACAAGTATGTACTTTCATTTATGTTGAATAAATTTTTTTTGATTTGATTTGACATCCTTTAATTTTATAACTTTTTTTTTTTATTATTTTAACTTGATTTTCTGTTACGATAATTATTGGCTAGTAGGTTTTCTTTTCTAAGAGGAGAAATACGAGTTAGGTTTCGTCTATACAAACTTTGTATATGCCTCTCTTAATAAAGACGTTAGAGCAAAGTTTTTAGGTCGCAACGAATATCTACCCGATGTCATTATTATAATGAATAGCAACGTGCAAAATATACGAAAATTATAGCAATTAAAGATCCAACGAATACATTTTATAAGGAAACCAGTGAAAACCGGTCACGTTTCGCTCTGACTATCGCTGATTGTATGAAAAACAAGGATTTCTTGACATCACTAATGTGGCATTGTACCTTGATGACGCTATGACAGAAAACTTTCCTGGAGTGCCAACAGTAACCGTATCAAATTTCATCACAATCGGATGAATGGCTTAAGAGACAAACACACAAACATTATTTATCATTTATACATAGAAAGGAAGAATAAATAATTTTTAATAAGAACCATTATTTCAGATTTGGGGGACGTTTATAGGACAACACGTAATTTAGATTTCTGCTTTTTTTTTAATATTTATCTTTTTCAATCTGTACAACTACAGCTGGCTCTTTCGTGCTCTATTCGGATAGTTTTGATTGAGGGTAGTAACAATGTAGTATAAAAAAAATTAATCACCGATTTTTTTTTTTTTTTTTTTTCAAATAATCCGCATTCTTCCATAAAGTTCTAGTCAATAACATTAGGAATGCATGCGTGTTGTTTTGCCGATAAATCAAAATTTCACTGCTTCAAAACAATAGTGAGGTCGTTCGTGGGTTAAGCTATAAATTATGTGACCGTAGGGGAGATCACGGGCGCCAATACGTACCGGTATTACAGGCAGCTCTATGAGGGGAATACGGAAAGGGCTCGGGCGGCCCTTCTTCGCACTGTCTTGAACAGCGCTATTCAAACTGTACAAAGGCCGTGATACTTGGTTGATAAAAATGGGCGTAAAAACTAAAAGAAGCTAAATATTTTAAGCATAGATAACAATCTATTGATTCACGATTAATCGCATCGCATCTTGTATCCGTCAACGATTGATAATGAACTACATTCGATTATCAGAAAATCAATATCAAGGTCATTTTCATTCATTATCACAACATCATTGACCGTAAATTTCTTAAATTTTACTACGCACTTTGAGCACCACGATCACCAGAAGAGAGATAGACGTAGTGTTTATATATATCGATCTCGTTCACTCGAACGCAAGATGCACGTTCGTGTTTCAACGACCTGTTTGGTGTGTGGTAGCCTTTATTAACTACGTCCGTGGCAACAGTACACATAATAAACAATATTTTCGTTTCACGGCTATTTCGTAACATTTCAACAACCTCGGGCCAGTGTTGTTGACATTGCAAGAGCAGGCAGCGGCACGATAATCGCGTTCAACACTTTGAACGCACACAAGAGTTCACAAGACAGTATAGTGAGTAGTGAGAATGGTGTCTTTGTTCCTAAGCGTAACGGGTGATCTAGCGGATGTCTCGAATCACGGCTAAGCGCTGATAATGAGATGGAATGATGAGATAAAACGTTCACAGCTATAGATTAATTTCGACATGCTTTCCTTCAAAAGCCACGCGTACAGAGATATCTTTAAAGTCCAGAGAACATGTAAAAAAAGTAGACTTCGTTTAAGTTTTCCTGCGCTTGCGCTAATTGAAAAGATGAGAAGGTATAAAATTAATTTCCATGTAGAATCGTGAAACTATAAAAAAATAATTTAAATGTTTGATCTTTGTTTTTACGAGCAATCTAATGTAGACTTATTTAAAATTATTTCAATAATTAATTAAAACTAGAAATTTATAGATTTTAGATACAAATACATTAATACAAAATGCGTTCCGAATGTAACAACCAAAAATATTATTAGGTATATGCTTTTTCTGATTTATTCAGCCGAATAAATGTGACCAACCTAATGTTAAATTGTTACAGGAGTTTGTAAACAGCGCCACGTGAATGCGACGGTTCAGCTCAAAACTTCAATCCAGGTCGACTTTGGAATTGAAATATATGCTGTGAAAATTGCGCGCAAAATACGCTATATCTCCAATAAAAAAATATTAAGATAATTTACTTATCAGCTGTATAGCCTCATGTTATGTAACTCTCCGCTTTATATAAATTTTAAGTATCTGATAAACTGAACGAATCTACTGCTGTATGTTCAAACGAATATAAATTAAATTTAACGCAATACAAAAACTATCGCCAGAATAATAAGAATGTATTTTTTAGCTATGGTAAGTGCTATTGTGACGTGTGGCAAAGAGAGCAAGTCTAACGGTTTACGAGCTTGATTGTGTATTCGCCCGAATGTCTGTCTATACATCAATCGATTTTTTTGTGCGACCACTAATGTATGTAGATGTATGACGTAATTAATATTAACGTGCCTCTAAACCTTGTAATAAAAATCATTGATGGAATAAAATCATTCGATAATCGATAAAAGTACGTCTGAGACTTTGCTAATAAGTAAAAATCGCATGATTTTGTGACTTGAAAATAATAATATCATTGTCTTTGTACGTAAAAGCGGGGTAAAAGATTATTTCTTCATACAGCACTTATAAAATCACACAAGCCAGGCTTAAAATTTACAGAGTTCTCCACTTCAGATAGATTTTCATTGCCTCTCCTTCTTCATGCTGCAAAATTGATGGCAGGGATTAGGCATCCCCGTTCTGTCATTCATAAAAGAATGCGTGCCAATGCAGCAGATTGAAAAACGCTGTACCTTTTTTTTTTCTACCCATGCTAATATCCTTGACAGGCTATTTCAGCGTAACCTTAACTAGTAGGTGAGCTCACGGGGCTCAAACCTGACGACGTTACTAACACGAACCCTAGCAAGAACCGTGCTTCGCAGAATCTACCACCCGATCGGAAGCGCGACCCACTGAGAAGATCCGGCGAGAAACTCAGTGGGCTAGGCTGGACCAGCGGCTCAGTCCATCCGAAAGACTCGTGATTCACTTGTCGACAGACTCTTTGGGGATTCCATAAGTTGTTAACTTCGCCTTATGTCAGATCCCGTCGAAGGTTTTAGCGGCATTAATCCCATGCTCCCTAACCTTGCAGTTTACCGATGAGCGAGGCAGAGAAGGTCGCCAGCTGATCGACCAAGACGGTCACTGATCAGCTGGTAATCCTCAAAAGACCTCTCGTTGCGTACGGAATAATGGGTAGCTCGATGGACTTAGAGAGCGAGGAAGTTATCGCGATAGGCCCGTACATTACGTAAAATAACCATGAGAAATCGTCCAATTAAATAAGAATGATAAAACTCGATCTATAGATAACCTCTTTTATCGAAACACGTTTTAGCATTCATAAAAATAAACTACCGATATTTTTTTTGATAATACCTATCTCAAAGCCGTCTAAAAGTCTGAATGAACGGTTCGTTGATTATACGTAGTCAACTCAGTCAACTAGTAGAAAGCTATGACAAGATAATATCGATAAGTTACGCAATTATTTGGATATTTAAACCAAACTACATGAATTGGATCATCCGTTGAATATTCGATCGGAATTTAAATTTGAAAAATATTTATTTCCAACGTATTTATTTAAATTTGGAATCGTGTATTCGGAATGAGTAAAATACGGGACAGCATTTAATACGTTAGTCGTAAATATTCGCGTAAATGATGCGCAAAAAGGATAAATAGCGATGATCTCAGCAGGGTGAAGTAGTTGTTACGTCTCTTGAATACTACTACAAGTTTAGAACGACCTTTATAGATGTTTTTTTTCTTCCAAAGGACAAATCCGGCTCGTTATCAAGTTTCTTTTTATTTCAAACTACAAATAAAGGTTTTTCAGAAAAGGTTTCTAAAATTGCACTGGTGGTAACAACTGGTGGTAGGACCTCTTGTGAGTCCGCATGGGTAGGTACCACTTCCCCGCCTCTTTCTGTCGTGAAGCAGTAACGCGTTTCGGTTTGAAGGGTGGGATAGCCGTTGTAATTATACTGAGATCTTAGAACTTATATCTCAAGCTGGGTGGCGCATTTACACTGTAGATGTCTATGGGCTCCAGTAACCACTTAACACATGCAAATAAAAAAAATTATGCAATTGTACTAAATTTTAGTATTAAATTTCGTATAACGGTGGAAGCTAAACGGTCGAAATACCACATATGTTGCGCACATGGCCCAGAAGTGAGGGAATGCTCGATGGGAAGTCACCCGATACTCGTATCCACACAAGAGGTGAGCTAAAACAGCGTCATATGTGAATTTCATGTTACAGAACTCGGTCAAGGAACTTTTTGATGAATAAATATTGGTTAAGAAGTTATCTAACAAACAATACGTACATAGTAGTATCTACCTAATCTCAAAAACTAGGTTGTGCTAATTAGGCCGACGTTTACTTTATACCAATACGTGATAACTCGAACAAACAATAATTCAGTTTAAGAAAAAACGATGGTTAGTCGGTTATTTTTTATTATATATCGCATTTAAGTCGCTTAAATTAGAAGCAGTGCTCTCATTTCGCAATGTTTAGGTGACGAACGTATCTGCAACTGTCTGAGCGATGTATTCAAATAGCACCACTGATATTATGTACATATTATAAATCTCCCAGATTTCGTGGTTGAACGAACATAAAATTTATAGTTAGTATTGTTGTAATACAGAGCACTTCCTATAGTCGTTAAGAAGCGAATTTGTAGGGAAGCATTGTATTTGCTTAGTAGTTTGTGCGGTCGACATGCTTTGTGGCGCGGTATTGAATTTTAAGGGCACTGACATGCGACAACCAGCCTCTATTGCGAGCTATTGTTATGCTAATGATGTCTACAATAACTAATCAACCATAAAGAAAATCGCGTACACATGTATGCCGAACCTCAAAAAGTACTGTTACCAATTGAATTCGTTATCACGTCGCAAAGGTAGAAGCGATAAGGTCCCGCCATACAGTCATAGCCATAGAGATGAGAATGACTCATAGCGGTTATTTATTTGCTTATCTGAACTTTCGAGCGACTGAAGACCACCATGTATTATTGATATTTGGTTACCACTTAAATAGAATCTTTTATGTTGTATCATTCAATAATACGAGTACTACTTCTGTTTAATGCAAGCTCAAGTATGTACTACCGCTACTGGCGCTTCCTGTTTGGATTATATCGAGATCCTCTCTCGTCAAGCCTCCATAACCGGTAGCTCTTGAAATCTATATACAAAATAGCGGAAACACTACGGGAAGTTGCACTTTCGAATTGCCCCTTTAATTTTTTTGGTAGTTTGTCATCAGCGTTGCTAAATAATTATCATTACTGGTGGTAAGACCTCTTGGGAGTCCGCACGGGTAGGTACCACCACCCTGCCTATTTCTGCCGTGAAGCAGTAATGCGTTTCGGTTTGAAGGGCGGGGCAGCCGTTGTAACTAATGTAACTATACTTGAGACCTACGAACTTATATCTCAAACTGGGTGGCGCATTTACGTTGTAGATGTCTATGGGCTCCAGTAACCACTGAACACCAGGTGGGCTGTGAGCTCGTCCACCCATCTAAGCAATAACAACAACAAAAAATATCTATTTTTGTAAAAGTAGATGTGCATGCGTGTGTATTCATTCTCCTTATATACTCCGAACTAACTGGACCGATTTCTATGAAACTGTCAAGAAATCTTCAAATTAGTCTAACGGGTGTAATAGTGAAGTTTGGAAGTGATCGGACCAAATTCAAATCAACGAACTACTCGTTTATAGATTTAATAATTTTGACGATTTTATAGTTTTGTAGAGTTTACTAATTATCGTTCTTGAAAATAAAAAATATATTTATAACAACGACAATTAGTGGCTTTGTTTGCTTGTATATTCTCATTTATCTAATACCAAACTCTTCTCGTAGGCTTGATGATTTTTAATGAGCAAATATTGCGTATTTTCATATGTTGCCTGTTTTTACTTGACATTAAATCCTGTTTTAATATTATATTTGTGTAGTGATTTTTGTCAAGGTCGAACGTGCTGTAATGACGTAATAGCCGTTAAACAAGTTTCGTATTAAACATATACTGTTCATTGATAAATGACCGATGTATGTATTTTAAAATTAACTGCTCTATTGAGTGATAATAATTTTGTTGAAAAATAATATTATAGTGTCAGATAAAATAAAGTTGTCTCAATACTCAATAACAATTTTTCAGACAAGCTAGATTACTTTTAATTACATTGCTTTTCCAGATCTCATTGACTTACAAAATTAAGTGTTCAAGATACATTAACTTGTATGTAACTATTATTATAGGCAGGCTGTATTACGATAGAAGCAATTAAGAATATGCAGTTGACAATGGAACTCTAAATTGCTATTTAAAAACTTGTCATAATAAAAGCAGCGTGCGTGCAAACGGACAAAAAAACAACCTCACACAAAAAAGCTTTTTATTTAATTTCATTACGGATGTTGAGTCTGGTTTCGGTGACAGTAAAATTATGTTTATCAGCAGTCTCGGAATCGACGACATTAAAACTAAGTCGAACTAAGCAATTAATTATAAAACTCATAAAGTCACTAAGAATTTATCACTAATTTTCGTTGTTTATGTCCATAAACTAGATAGCTTCGTTCTAATGTGAAACGGCACTTAATTTATTGTTCGCGTGTCACTAAAGATTATGATACAGCTGGTCTAGATTAATTTAGAGAACGTATCATCCAAAAACAAATGAAGGCAATGACTTGACGTGATAAAGTGTTGTTAAAAGGATGCGATATGAATTGAAAACGCGATTTCTTTCCTCTTCGTTGGCACGATTACGTAAGTATTCACTGTCTTGGACCAACGAACGGCGGACGAAATAAATTAGCCACTAAAAATTTATTAATTGAACTTGTTTAAAGTTCCTTCCTGTTATTGATAACGCTGGCTGGTTTTATTGAGATTTGTTTGGTAGGCAGCGGCTTGGCTCTGCCCCTGGCATTGCTGAAGTCCATGGGCGACGGTAACCACTCACCATCAGGTGGGCCGTATGCCCGTCTGCCTACAAAGGCAATAAAAAAAAAAAAAAAAAAAAAAAAAAAAAATTTGTTTTAATATAACGGCCGTCTAGTGTAGTGGTAAGTGACATGGTCACTGCACAAGGGGGTCGCGGGTTCGAATCCCGCCAAGGGAAGATATTTGTATGATAAATATAAATGTCTTTTCCAGGGTTATGGATGTATATTAAATATATGTATGTGTATAATAAAAATCTTACATTTATATCCGTTATCTGGTACCTGTAACACAAGTTCTTTACGAGCTTATCACGGGACCAGTTAACGTGGCGTGATTGTTAGAATATTTATTTATTATTTATTTAATATTGCATTAATCGTTTAGTAATGAAATTTTTGCTTATTTACTCTCAGCTTTTTTAATAAAAACGTGATTAGAGTAAGTACTCTTTCAAGTAAAACTTAAAGAATCTTACGACAATTTTATGAGTTCATTAACATTTTAAACTTTAATACTATTTTCAGGTTACGCGTATGCACCAAAACTCAATAAAACATTTAAATGCTTCAGTAAACACATTGTACTCGTAAACACAACCGTGACTTCTAATTTAAATAAAGAACTTTAGTTCACAATAAATAGCCCCGTTGGTTTGTTTTAGTTTACCTAGACTCAAAATAAAGTCTATTTTAAGAGTAATATACCTACAAACTTCAAATCACTTGCCAATTGAAGAATGAAACTAAATATGTATTTACGATTACGTTGCCTAGCCCTTGGACCATTCAACTTATTGAACAAATAAATAATGCAGGGGTACTACCGAGAGATCCCTGGCACGTCTCCATACGAATTAACCTCAATTGATAGAGTTGAGGAGGCGCTTTGCTGATTGAAGATACTGAACTCAAAGTAGCAACGGTTATTATTTATGTAACTTGAACAAATATTTAGTTACGATGTGATGTTTTTTTTTTAATAAAGTTACGAAAATTACAAAGGGTACCTACTATGATTCTTCTTTATTTATCCATTCTCTTTGATATAATCGAACAAAGAAAAAAATCAGTCACGTTAATATTGATTGCAAAGATTGTATCATTCGATTCGTTTGAAATCAACATTTAAAATGCGCATAATAAAATGCCTTATGCATTAGCAATAAGAAAACAATTAATACTATAAACATTTTATGTATTTGTAAATACGTACGAGAAATCGTTGGATATTAATTTGTATGGAACCTATTTTGGTGTAAATAGACTATAGCGTAAAAAGTATTCTTTTATTTGATCAATGTTAGAATTATAATGGATCCTGCTATTAGCTACCACAAATGGCGTAAATAGGACGTGAGCCGTTCGCGTCCTACTCCGAAGACGACTGCTCGTCACGACTGGCTGTATTATTTGTAAATACGTACGAGAAATCGTTGGATATTATTTTGTATGGAACCAATTTTGGTGTAAATAGACTATAGCGTAAAAAGTGTACTTTGCTTTGATCAATGTTAGAATTATAATGGATCCTGCTATTAGCTACCACAAATGGCGTAAATAGGACGTGAGCCGTTCGCGTCCTACTCCGAAGACGGCTAATCGTCACGACTGGCTGCCACCAGCGAACACAAACAAGGTACCTATGCTGTTGTACCCATGTGATTTATTGCTCCCATAAAGTCCCTTTTGGAACCAAATCGGAAATGTCAATAAAAATTAAGTGCTCTGAACCAAGGTCGTCGCACGTTTACGGTAAATGTAATTTATAACATGTTTGAGTTTTCGTTCACGTCAAGAGTATTTAGATAGCGATGATTAGTCAAAGTTACTTCTTGAAGATAACTAAATACGGGCCAATATTGCATTTGATACCGGATTTAGCTCGGACGTGTGCCGATAAAAGTATAAAAACGTTATAAAACATGAAAATTGTTCCTTAAAGAATTCTTTGAAATCAGTAGGTACCTACGTGCATTTAATCGCGAAGATTACAAGGAAAAGGGGCAAGTTGTAACCATTAAACACATCAAACGAGATTAATATCAACGTTTGACCCCAAATAACACGCTCGCCTATAAACAGAATTTTCATACGACTGTGCGTTTGATGTTTGCTTTTATTGCTAGTTAACAGATGGGACAGAACGTACATACACTCCAAATAACTTACACTCCAAAGAACTTACACTCCAAAGATATTGACTTTCTCGAATGTTTTAAATTAGACATTCTAATGCAATAAGACATAATCACGATTATTTAATTCATATGCAGCTTTTAACAGATTACAAAATCACATTAGTTTAACATAGATTATAAATCGGCTGTGCCTATGAGTATTAGTTAAAAAAAACTGTTTTGTATGTACAGTTGTTGTTAAATAAGAACATAAATAGAAGAAATCAAAGCATATTCCTAGGTCTACAGTTTAGGGCCTATTTAGTTCCATTGTCACGTTAGCTACACGTTCTTTTTCGTTTACTTCATTCTAAAAGAGGCCCGAGGCTCACAATAACTGAGGCCTTAGGAGTGACAACTACTTTGGACAGACTCGGGGAGACTAGATATGTGGACATTTGTCTGTTGACACGAACTTATTTAGAAAAAGTGGCTTATACATTGTTTTGGACTCTGCCCGATAGAAAAAAAACTGAGGTATAGACATCCAGACTGATATGCCAGACGTAGCATTTTGTAAAATACATAATTGTTTGAGATTTCCTTTCCTCTATAGTTTGAGCGAATGCATTCAATAATTCCCGAACCTGGTGCTTTGGGGACGCTGTGTTGTTTACCCCTAAATTATCAAGGCCCGAATATTGACAAAACAAAATGCCAGCAATAGACGGTTTCCCATTTTTTGTTTTGCATTTTGTTTATATGTGTATGACAATGTTATGTTCCAAATGTATATATACATATTTCTCAAAAACTTTATTATTATTTAAAACCAAATACTGACACAAAAGACTAACAACACAAAAGTCTAAGGACTCGAGTAAGATTTTACTATAAAGGGACTAGTGACTTAAAAAAAAGGGACCAAGGTACCTGCTCTCTATAAATTTGTAAAATATATTTTCAAACGTAGCGAAATTTGTATATAACGCAAAAGTTTATCTAAAGACTATTCCAATAAACGGAATTTAAGAATTTATTAATAAAATATATCAAATTTAATAACATATGAAAGGCTGATCCATATTATGTTCATAAGGGCTTTCCAATTCAAACAGCGCGTTGAAAAAAAAATGAAGCAAATTAAATTACTGATATAATATTATTTTTTAAATTATCAACAAATCGATCTATTGCTTCTTTATTGATAAACAAAATGCTTACAAAGTTACTACACCCGGATGGATTGGTAACAGACTACAAAGATAATAAAACATGTTCCATCGCATACTACTACAAAAAAAAAATATATGACAAAAACCACATATCACCATTGTAAATGAAAACCGAACTCGCACATAATGCACAAACACAAACGCAAACACATTTTTTTTTCAGGTAACAAAACTGTTTTATTCACCAACTATTTGTTTTGGTCTAATGTTTTAACGCGCACACGACAGTGGCACGAATGCGAGCGTCCTCACTCCAACGGCGTTCAATATCTACTGCAGCTGGTGGCTAGTGAATAGTGTTGTGCACTGTTTTGTAGTGTAGCAGTGACTATAGTGGTCCGATTTTAACTTCTGGGGTTCAGTTCAGTAGTCTTACTAACCAATCGTGTCGCATGTCGCTCGTGTTATAATGTAGTGAATATAAAATGAGTCACGGAACCCTAAAATCCCGGATCAAACTTTAATGTAATGTACGCGCGTTTTACTAAGAAGGGGAAAGGTAAAACTCGTTATTTTTGGGGTTTGGGAATCAATCAAGATTGTTAAAGATTGGAAGTTATTGATTGTAAAGACGGGAACACTTATGCCTGCAAGATGATTCCAAACAGGTTGAATGTAAATCTATGGAGAATACCGATACTAGATAATGATAGCAATGATAATGATAATAGTTCATAGGATTAATTAGAAGACATAAATATTTTACATGCGTCTTTATACTTAAATAGTGACATCAATGATAAAGACATAGAAGCCACATAAGCGGGTCGTGGATATATTATCGTTCACGAGACACTTGTTGCGCAAGTGTAGCCACTTCATAGGATTTATGGGACGCGGGATCGAGTTACATTTTTGATAACGTCTCTAAGCGCACGAAGGTTTGTAATGTTTGAACAAGAGAAGCACAAACAAACCACAATGGGTTTTATTATCATTATGAAATTTTGAAGAATTTAACTTTGTCTTATTTTAAGTCAGGTAAGACAAGTAGTCAGTGTCGTGAATTATGAACTCATAATACGTATACACACACATATACAACACTATCATCATAGATAGCACAAAAAATACATAATAATATGTATTGTGTTTAAATGTCATTTTTGGTACATTTTCGTATTATTATCGTGCCGTGTGTATTATAACGTATTCAATTTATATTCCCACTAAAAGGTCACAATAAACTGACATTTAAATTCGTTAATTTTATTAATAAAAAAAAGAAATAAAACGAAACTACAATCCACAGAGATCCGTATCTGATTAGATGATACGAAAATTCATAAATTCATAAATTAATTTATGTTTTTTTGCGTTTATAAACGAAAATTTTAAGGTAAGATTAAATTGCGAATACATTCGATACACAATAATTACGAATACATACATTTATTTGGGTTACGAGAGCACGACAAAAGTCTTAAAAGTTTTTTTTTGTATTTCAAATTATGTGATGACTTATATGTTCGACAGACAGTGATTGTGGTTGATTTACATTCATCAGTGTGCTTAGTGCGAGTTTTTTAACGTTCTCGATAGCGTAAAAGTTAAGTGAAATTTGTATGGAGTTGGAACGTTCGTTTACGTTTGCCGTTAGGGACGCTGTTTCAACTTCATACAAATTTGTTACTTTTACCCTATCGAGAACGTTAAAAAACTCACTTTTTTCCCTACCTATGCTGATAGCCTTGAGAGGCTATTTCAGCTTCGCCCTAACATGTAGGTGAGCTTCGCAGAATCTACCACCGGATCGTAAACGCGACCCACTGAGAAGATGCGGCGAGAAACTCAGTGGGCTGTGTCTGCGGGTTAATTCGCTCGTCGAGCCCTTCATCGCAAGCGACTGGTTCGACGAGGACGGTGAATAAACTCACACTAAGCACACAGTACCGGCATCGTTTATTCTTCGTATAAATACGTGGGGGAATGCTCCTTAATTACGAATGTTTACGAACGATAAAATGTATTTAACGTGACGAACGCCGATCAAAAGTGTTAAGCACAACGCTTCGGGGAAACACACGGAGCCCTGCGGTTGGTCCGTCACAAACAATCACAACAAACAATAAAGACGCAAGAACAGAGATGACTTTCGAGTCTGGCGTTGAATTATTTATGGCCGCATTGACCGACAGTCAATTAGTTGAGCAGGAGACAAAAAAAAATATCCAGAACAATGTCATTGAAATCCTCGTCTCCTGTTTGATTCAAGATAATCGTTGTTTAGTTTTTTTTTGTTAAATGAACTGAGTCTTACTTTACACAACACTATGACCCGACAAATGTTATTCTGTCCAAATGTTTATTCCCGGAAAATTCAAACTCAAAATCTTCGCAGCCTCTTAAATTTTTCTTTGGGGTTTTTAGGGTGAGCCTTTCATCTCACCTATCGGTCCTAGAGTAGTCAGAATAGCCCCTTACGTTACCAGCGGATAGGTAGGAAACTTTATTTCCGGAGTCATAGCTGGGATTCGAATGGGAATCTCATCATCTTTGTCATAACGCCGAGTACTCTTCCATTAAAATCTATTTGAAATTAGTTATAGTTTTATTTCATTTAAAATATGTATCAGGGGAATACATAAATTCTTATCTAATTATCTTGCATTCATCTTAATGTTTTATATGACCTGGAACTTAATAAACCTGGAAGTATAATAGCGTATATATTGAACACCCATTTATTGCCTTGTATATTTTAAAAACAGTACTATTGAAGAACTCATGTTTGACATATGCCATTTGACCCAGGCTGCCTCATTCGTATGCACATACTTATCAGTTCGACATCAACGAGTCCAAGACTGAAGTTGTCACACGCCATATTTGTTCGTGTTCAAAGCTCTTTGTCATGTCACTTTAGGTACGTAGGTACATACGTCGACAAGTTACAAAATATGTAGTAGCGGTACTTTATGTCATTCCTTACGATTGTTTATATTCAAATTAAAGTTATAATTAATTTTATATTCAAATTTAAAGTATACTTTTTAAAAGTGAGTGAATCATTTGTTTGTGTACTTCCTTCCAAAAACAAAACGATGAGGCGGCTAAAAAGTATGTGTTCCATTCAGTTCAAGCATATTCAACAAAAAAAAAAAAACTCAAAAGAGACGTTCGTTTTAAAACAAAAAAGATAAGGGCTTAAGTGTTCATTTAAGACGTGTTCTCATTAACGATATCGTCATTGGTTCACATAACTGTAATTTATAATAATGTCGTTCCAAATATCCCGGCGTTCATAAACCCTGTCGCATGGTTCGCGTGAAACAGCATCTACAGATACAGCGCTCTCAGTAGCAGTTGGCATTTGGCATACATTCCTAACACCCGATATGGCTAGACGGACCTTCGATATTATATTGATCCTACGTGTGACTTCTCTGAACTTGCTCACTTTATAGTTCGTGGTTTTAGATTATAGTTCGATAAACAGGGTTGATAGGTCAATGTGTACTCAGTTCAATTTAATAACCCGTATTACTGACAACGCTAAGTTCATTTTTAAATCAGCAACTACAACAAACAAAATTGACGGTTTTATTGTATCGGTAAAACAATCTTTCTCACAGTAGGCGATGTTGATTAACTGTAGATAG
The DNA here is from genome assembly GCF_030269925.1 of Bombyx mori. NCBI lineage: Eukaryota > Metazoa > Arthropoda > Insecta > Lepidoptera > Bombycidae > Bombyx > Bombyx mori. The sequence continues at coordinate 7,179,652 of NC_085121.1, forward strand.
AGTTACAATGTCAAACAAATTTAAGGCATCTAAGAGCCAATGAACACGTGACTTTGACATGTACGGTAGTAAAGATGTTTCTTTCAAAATATCGTATATATTACATTACTTTGGTTGATGTTCTTACTGACAAAAAGTTATTGACAAATACTGATTCAGTTCAATGAATTTCAGAATACGTCTTATAATATACCTATCTACTGAGGCATTGGTTGGATATTTTAGCGTAGGAACTTGTAAAACTTTATTTCCTTTATTGCATCGGCATGATGAGGTTCTACTGACCACGGCGGGAATACTTGAAAGATTAAGATTCTTTCTATTACCTCGTGATAAGTACTTACCGGAGCCCATAGGCATCAACGACTTAAATAAATTGTAACACAGCAATAACAACACAATTGTGCCAAAACAAAGAAAGGTCGTGATTAAGAGGTATCAGGGATTGGATCGGAATCGCCTCTGCCAGCCAGAGCAGCTGTTTTGCTTGTAGAATCATAAAATGCGTCTATACGGGACGTCTATACCGGTATACTATACCGGATAGGTACAATTATTCTAAGAAAACATGTACTCAGTTCGTATTAACAAAAGAACATCGAAGAACAAAAATTAAACTCGCAAAAAATATAATTTACTATACACGCACGGATAGGTACCGAAATATTTCTGCCGCGGAGAAGGCATGAAGGGCGGTATAGTTTTATCTATACTAATATACTTATATAAATCTACAGTGGTTTTTACGGATGTTCCGTTATAACTACTGAACCATGCATCCGATTGACTTGAAACTTGGTATCCATGTAGAAAATACATGTACTTAATGGATAGGCTAATATTTATATGAGTGTTGGACTCCCTAATAATAATGACAATAAATAATAATGTTGTTTTAAATGCCCAGCGAAACGGGCGAGTACGTTTAGTATACTATATAACTAAGCTTCGACTACATGTGTCAAGATCGGAGACACCATTCCTCGTTATATCTATGTTTTTCGTTAGAATCAGTTGGATTGCAAGATCGTTTGCTGAAATGAAACAAAAAAAAATGCATTGGATCGCGGCAGAAATAGACAGGTCGGTGAACCCCAAAGCGGACATACCTATTAACAAATTGTTAAAGAAATTACAAAGATAAAAATACTTATTAGTAAGAAATAGATTATCATAAAAGCGAATGTTACTTACGTTTGTCGTTAGTTGTGTGGTCAGCGTGTGCACTTTATCTTTTGCGTCAGCTAGTTCTCTTCTTAATTTCCGTACCTATAATAATGAAATATGTACAGAAACTGGCTTAATCTATAACTATAATTACTTTTATGGTTTAATCTTGGGTTTTTCTTTTTGCCATTATATTATTTACGACATCTAGAATGCTTTATAGCTTATGTGGCCATGGAGGGATAGGGTATTCTCGATTCGCCGACATTTTAAAATTGTGTTAGCTAATCTGTTCAAATGTCAGTAGTTCTAATTATTATATCTACAATTCGCGAAATTCGAACAAAACTGCCTATATTTTTCTGTTTTATAAGTACTAATCTTTGGTTAAAAAAACTATCTTTTTTTTCCTACCTATGCTGACAGCCTTGAGAGGCTATTTCAGCTTCACCTTACGTATGTAGGGGGCTCAAGCCGGAGTGTTGCTAACACTGACCCTAGCAAGAGCAGTGCTTCGCAGAATCTACCACTGGATCGGAAACGCGACCCACTGAGAAGATCCGGCGAGAAACTCAGTGGGCTAAAACGATCAATTGCAATTGCAACTATCTATTGTCAAAAGGAGAAACAGTAGTCACTGCTAACGGCACTTAGCTGTGGATATCCATATGAAGATATAACCTAACGACGGGTGACGTTAAGCATGGGCCGGTCGTAAAAGTCATGCCAAATCCCCTAAAGCCCCTATGCAGCGTGATAAGAGAACATACCGCGACGACCCCACATAATTCGAAACAACGACAATAAGAAGAAGAAATGCTTTTCCTTTTCTGTTCGTTAGGCAGACATTTGCTTTCTATTTGTTATATAACGCGAACACGGTTTTATTTAAGGGCATTATTTAGAATTTTTATTTACATTACATACTGTAAATACATACAAACGAGGGTATTTCATTGAAAATATTTACCCTATAAAATAGAGATTTTTTTTCATAGATGGGTGGACGAGCTCAAAGCCCACCTGGTGTTAAGTGGTTACCGGAGCCCATAGACATCTACAACGTAAATGCCGCCACCCACCTTGAGATATAAGTTCTCTGCGGCTGCCCCACCCTTCAAACCGAAACGCATTACTGCTTCACGACAGAAATAGGCAGAGCGGTGGTACCTACCCGTGCGGACTCTTAAGAGGTACCACCAGTAAACTACAGACAGTAAATTATGTAATTAATATAGTAATAATTGGGTTGATTACTAACTTTCACATTACGTACCTCGTGTGCGTGCCTCTCATCGGCGCCAGCGCCAGCGGCAAGTGACGAAGCAGTCGAAACTAATGATGCAGTCGAACCATGAACTAAACAAATAAAAACTCATTATTGCGATATTCAAACGTAATCTCACTTGCTTTTCTAATATTCATAAGTTTTTTTTTTTTTATTGCTTAGATGGGTGGACGAGCTCACAGCCCACCTGATATTAAGTGGTTACTGGAGCCCATAGACATCTACAACGTAAATGCGCCACCCACCTTGAGATATAAGTTCTAAGGTCTCAGTATAGTTACAACGGCTGCCCCACCCTTCAAACCGAAACGCATTACTGCTTCACGGCAGAAATAGGCGGGGCGGTGGTACCTACCCGTGCGGACTCATAAGAGGTCCTACCACCAGTAAATATATACGAGTAGAAAAGCAACTGAGATTACTAATACATATAAAAATAGAAAATAATAAAAATATAATATGAAAATAGAAAATTATCAATATTCTAATTTTCAAAATTTTTGATGTACAAGGGCATCGTCCATGTTAATAGTGGATTAGGTAATATAATTGTTTAATGTTTATTGCATTATTTATAATTAGATAATGACCGAGCTTTGCTCGGTAATTTTTTTTTTTGATAAATTGAGATTTTTAGAAATTATGTATATTTAAATACGAATTACATATTGATAAAATGATGAAATATGAATAATATTTTTCGATTTTACCGGGGTTCGACGAGGACGGTGACCTGTGCTTGTGGTACCTAAAAGCACCGTTAATGGATAGGGAGGATCCGTAATGAATTTCAAGTTTAGGAGTTGATGTAGATATATAGTACTAAACGTTATGGATTTAAAAGTAAAAAAAATCTTAGATACAAAATCGTTCTTTTTTTTATTAAAAATACTTTATTTATATAACATAAAACATACTAAAAAAAAACAAAAATTGAAGTGTTGGTAGATAGTAAAGAAAAGGGTTATTATAAACGTAATATAAATTTATAACAATACTACGAGACAGAATTCCTCTGAGAATCTAGTCATTAGAGATTATATTAGAATTAAGTATTGCCACAACATCCCAATATAATTTTTATTTTTGCCCATTTTATCAAAATCTCTATAAAATAACATGAACAAAAGACGCATCCGGCTTGTCCCCAATAATTGAAACACTATATTAAATTTTATCTTGTTATTACCATTGAATTACGATGCTTAACCATAACCATATACCACATGTTGGCAGTTGTAGAGTTGCATCAGAACATCTGCTTCATGTGTGATAGTTATGATGCGCGACAATTCATTTTATACGACAGTTATGTTTTGGATAATATATATTTATATATATTTAATATATATTTACTGGTGGTAGGACCTCTTGTGAGTCCGCACGGGTAGGTACCACCGCCCTGCCTATTTCTGCCGTGAAGCAGTAATGCGTTTCGGTTTGAAGGGTGGAGCAGCCGTTGTAACTATACTGAGATCTTAGAACTTATATCTCAAGGTGGGTGGCGCATTTACGTTGTAGATGTCCATGGGCTCCAGTAACCACTTAACACCAGGTGGGCTGTGTGCTCGTCCAACCATCTAAACAAAAAAAAAAAAAACACTGTGTAGGTGATTCCTTATACGGTTTATTAGAATCTGAAAATTGTTTCCGTAAGTCGAAGATTAATGGAAGAATAAATAGATTTGAAATCCATTTAATAATATTTTTGTAATACAACACAATCTAAAATGTGTTTTAGCTTCTATTGTTTATGGGTTACTATCATTTTGCTAGCACCGTTCGTTTTGTTGCCAAGTGCAATTACTGTTCACTCGATAAATATAAGCTGTGACTTGAATGGCCTCAATTCATATTATAATCCTATTAAATAAGTAGGCGGATCATTTTTGGATGTATCATAGATGTATCATTTTATAGAACCATTACGAATAACGCTGCCAATATGTATTTTGGGATCTAAATGCTCAGGCAGATATGACTTCGCAGGCTAAATTGAGCTAGTTTGCTTGGTAGATTTATTGATACACACCCGGCCGAGCTTACACATACAGCTTTGTGTGAAGTGGATAAGAGTTATGGTAGGTGAGGATTAGTATTCTACCGGCAAGTTTATCGTAATTAGGACTCTTTATAGTTTATAGGAATGTGAAAAGATCAAGAGTCATGCGTTCATGGAAACAAATTCTGCACTGCTATTGATAGTCTTGTTAATATACCTATACTAAGAATCGCCCAATGATCCAAAAGCGACCATAATTACTAACACTTTTAAGATTTAAATTAATTTTACACGCTATCTACTTATTTTTTATTGGTATTTAGAGAATAATTTTTTTTATTCATAAACACTACGGCTAATCTAAAAAAAAAAACGGGCGACAATTAGAAGAGAAGATTGTACCTATAGGTAGCCGTTTTGACTTTGCCTATTTCATTAATATTATGAAAACGGTGCACTCTAAATCGGCTAAGATAGAAATTTCGACCTTGACAATCAGGATTGAGTAAAATATACATGGAGGAGATATGGTTTGTCGTTTAATAAGACATGTGTGTTAATAAGACATTTGTCCTTTAATACGAAATGTATTATAAGATCTTATTCGATTAAAATCTGTCTTAGCAACATATCCACGTACGACCGTGGCTTCATCGAGTTAACTACTACATTAGCATAGCAAATCTTTCTTCTATTAAAACTTATTCCTCATGTTTTGAGATGGGCGGTATGCGGAATTACTCCATAGTGCAATCAAAATCAGGGCTCACCATCATCGTTCTTCTTGGGATAGTGATGCGAGTGCCTCGGCGTATGCAACACGTTAGCAGGCTGATGTGTGGGACTGAGTGCTGATCTTGGAGACGGCGAAGGTGGTTCCGAGACGCCGTAGCTTAGACCTGATCAATTTGTGACGTACGAAATATATTTAATGTTGCTTTTGCGGTTTAATCTCGTTATAAAGAGTCAATGCGGGATTTCTTATATCGCAAGGATGTGTTAAATGGTCGCCAGAGTCCATAAAGACAACAACGCAAATGCCCTTCCCCCAATCTTTTTACAGTACAACGGCTGCACCGCCTTTCAAACCGAAACGCATTACTGATTCAGGGCGCTGGTAGGTACCTACCCGTGCGGGCTCTCAAGACGCCCTCCCCTCAATAAAGAGATCAAACCGTGAAAAGAAGTTTTATATAGTCTTTTGTGTTTGCTACTCGAGAAAACCGAAAACTCTTTTTAATATATTTACGTGTGGAACAGAATTATCGAGTACAGTAGCTCTCCTGTTTTCCAAAGATTTAAAGTTAAAATGATATTTTGAATACGTGCGATTCCAAATATACATTTTTTTTGTCTTTTTTGTTTTTGAATGACACCTAATTTGTCTTCCTAGGTGTCTTTCTGCTAATTATAATATTTATTGCGTCATGAGGTCATTATTTAGAATAAATAATTTAATTAATAAACTAAATCAATCAAAGCCATTTTATTACAGAATGATAAAAAGGCCCCATAATTCATCTTAATAAAAAAGGCTAATTAATAATATTAAAAAGAGAATTCGGGTTCTTTTCGGCTGAACGTCACCTTCAGTCTCTTCCAGTGCTTTCAATCCTTTAACTGGGTTTTCCAGTGCCTAATTTATGTCTGTTTTCACAATTTTATCCATGCATTAATTAAGTGCTTGGCCTATGGTTCAACGTTTCGAAGTAAATATTGGAAAATTAGCTCAGCTTGAACGCTAGATGTCACTATAAGCGTTTCACATTCAGTTTCAACTCTTACGTATAGATGGCACTGTTGGAATATTTAGTATCGCATGTGTGCATTTTGAATTCTACATTAAGTGATGTGATGAACAACATTAAAATGACGTGCAATTTAGATATTCTAAACATTTTTAAAGGCACTCTATCTCTTTCCGTGGGCTTCGTGAATGACGATACAGGGATTCGCTGTATAATAACAGCAGTGTTCTCAGAGTACTATATAATATATTCCGATTGCACTGGGAATAATTCGGACAGTCTGAGACCGCACGTCTACCACAATCACACGCTTAGTTCCAGAAGAATGGAGAACTTATCTATCCATATTATAATAGTAAAAACAATAATTTACCTTGTCCAGACGGTCCATATTGCACCGGCAAACAATAATACGGTTCATAATCACTTTCCGATGATCTTTGAAGCATCGATGGATATAATTTCTCAGATTTCGTTGACCTGCAATTCGCTTACAATTACTTTCCAAATATAAACAATATTACTGTTGATTTCATTAAAAAATCATTTTGAGTAAACAATACAGATTTAACTCAAATAAATATACGAATGATACTTAAAATGTGGATTAATGCAAGATTGGATTTTCTTTCCGAAATTGTTAAGTGCAGTTTATTAAATTTAATGATTTCAAACTTAACGTAAGAATGATTTTACGATTCCGAGTATCCAGTTTTATTATGAAAGTATTACAGTTTATTTACGTAAGCAAAGCGTATCATCGTTTCAAATTAACTAATGGCAAAATGGGTGGAAAACGACTGTGTATCCTTTTTCAATTTTATATCTCAAACACGGACGATACATTTCAACGATCTCTACAGCCTTGTTGGACTAGGCGAGTATTTTAGTCGAGTACCGAGTAATTTAGTGGCTAAACTACTCGCTACTCGCCCGAAAAAATAGAACAAAATGGATTGACTTGACTAAATTATTTACTAACCTTCTCGACTAAATTTTTGGTGCACAGACACATTTAGCTACTAAATTACTCGGTACTCGACTAAAATACTCGCCTAGTCCGAACAAGGCTTAAGAGTATTCAAAATGGATAACTACATTATATGTTGATTTTCAAGATTATTCGTATGTGATTCAAATGAAGTTTAGCTGCTGACATGAAGCCGTGCCGTATGGAACCATGCAATATATTATTATGCTCGTTGAAGCGTGCCACTTCGAAGCAAAAACACCGACAAACGAGCGTCTGGTGGCATACCTTGGAAACGTCCTATCTCTCAGATAGCTAAAAATTTTACGAAAATATATAATAAAACCCAATTTCATACATTTTACATAATACTTGTATACATTTAGATAGAACAACAAACGTATGTATAAATCTGAAAATATAATATATAATATTATTTACATCCAATTAATAAGCGACACAGGGAATCACACAAATAAAAATGTTATATGCAATGTATGAATTGTGAGTACGGTGAGCTCAATTTAGTTGCAAATAAGATTATCCCTACATTGATAAATTTCCATAATTCCACCAATTATCTGGTTACAACAGAAAATCAGTTTAGCGTTCTTTTTACAAATTAATACGAGGTTTTCCTTAGATAATGATCTGGCACTAATCAATTAATATAACGTCACTTAATTGCGAGTACATAATTTATTTATTTTTGTTTTTTTTTAACGAATTACTTTAGTATACAATGCCACTCTATTACCACTCTACTTTAAATTCCATTAATTTAAATATCACTGAACCAGTGCAACTTTGAAAAGTCACACAACATCAATTTTGACCAACACCAAAAAAACGTAGCATATCAAAACCGAAAACCGAAAATCCACCCGTGAGAATACCATAAAATCCCGTCAACTATCTACAACCCACCTAATACTGTTGCTCCTGTTTAGCCTGGAGCCCTGTGCGTCACGATGCATGATGAGCTTATTGTGTGTGAGTGAGCTGCGGTGGTGTGAGTTAGGGGAGGATGTGTGGTTGTGTTGCGCCGAGTGCAGCGACGTGAGCGACTCCATCGACTCTCCCTCGGACAGGCGACCGCTCGCCGAATACGTGTTGCTGAAACCGGGGACATTCGTCCAATGTATACACGTAGTATCGATATTAGAACACGCGTGTCAATTTCAAATGTACCCTTTTTTTATTTCTTAGATGGGTGACGAGCTCACAGCCCACCTGGTGGTGTGAAGTGCTTACTAGAGCCCATAGACATCTAAAACGTAAATGCGCCACCCAACTTGAGATATAAGTCCTAAGGTCTCAGTATAGTTACAACGGCTGCCCCACGCTTCAAACCGAAAGGCATTACTGCTTCACGCCAGAAATAGGCGGGGTAGTGGTACCTACCCGTGTGGACTCACAAGAGGTCCTACCACCAGTAATTACGCAAATTATAATTTAGCGGGTGACTTTGTTTTTGAGAATTGTTTTAGGTTAAATTTCAGTCATTTAAAGATACGCGTAAAGAAATTATGGGCTACTACCGGCTATTACCGGTTTAAAGTAATCGATAAAATATTAGAATCGTATCTTCGTTATTGTATTGGTGTATTTCATTCATGGATTTTTTTTTCTATACAAAGGGTTGAATTACAAAAAAAAGTGACACGCATTGTTCATAATGAAGCCATTCTACCTGTATACATTATATACGAATATATGGTGTGCTCGTCAGTTGTTCAGATATTTAAATTATGGATCGACTAACGAAAATCTATAATAATATGTAATAATCATACAGTTTTGTTAGTGACTGAAGCACTTACAACTGAATAATATTACAATGCAAGTAATAATTTAAAGAAGTTTGTTACGTGAATCTATGTTAATGAGAATTAATGATATACAACGCAAACTATACATTATGACAATGATAACGATACAAGGAAGGGAGTGGCACATACAAAATACAAGACACGTTATGGTATCACACCAGCTAAAACCTTAACTCATTTACAATAGACAAATATTGGCAAATTGTGTACCTGTGTCTCAGCCACGGTGCGTATGGTATCCCATAATCTGATTTAACTTCGGAGTAGGTTTGAGTGTCCGAAAGGCTTCCATCACTAATCTTCATCCCGCCTCTCGGAGGAATCCTAACGAACAAATTATCCGATAATTTATATGTTAACAACAAATGTCAATGTTGCAATATTTAACAAAAAAATACATTTCATACTATTGAAAACCAACTATAATATTAATGTAAAAATTACAGGAACTAAAAAATTTTATATTGCTTATTGCAACCTTTCTATTAATTTTGACAACACGATAGTCGAATGCCATAAGATAGTTCAATCACTCTTACAATCTGAACACTGCACTGAGGTATAAAGTATATTAAGCCACTAAACGCTTATTTTACACGGACTTGAATTTTCCCACGTAACGGCTATCGTAAGTTTAACATCTGTAACGATAACAATATTTGCTTACTTGTTACGACGCATGTTAAAGAATCCAGAGCCAAATAAACTGTTTACATAATATAATGTACTGGAGATCTTGAAACAATTCGATGATGTCAGTAAATTATTAATTGCTAAGGCGCTGGCACTACACAGAAGACTTGATTAAAATGATGTTTGCACGACGTTTTGTTTTTGTTTCATTCACTAATTTAAACGATTCCATAAACTTTATATGTTCGTCTGTGCATTGTCATGTTCTTTATGTTAATTTGCGGTGCGCAGCAATTGTCAACTATTAATAAATTTTAGCACTAAAATTAAGAAATATAAATTAAAGATATACAGTACGCATTGGAAACCTCGGATATAATACATAGATATGTAAAAAAAAGGTTGTAAACCGTAATAACGATTTAAATATGATTACAGCTCGCCAAAACCGAAGAAGTTTCGGTTAGGAATATTGCTTAATTATTAATATAAATAATATGTAGTAGAAATAAATAAATGATGTTAATGAAGGATATATCAGGCAAGCTTTAATGTGCTTATTTATTGTAGCGTAGTGTATTAAGCTTCTGCGTGGTCTTGTTTCGAATGAACAAGTCTGAAGCTTAATTATGTAATTGTTTCAGCCAATTAGTCAATAAAACTAACGCCAGAGCTACGTCTGGAAAATGTTTACATGAGTCTTATTTTAACACTTAGTTGTCTTAAAATTTCTTTGAGTCTATTTATTTAACAGCGATAAATTGCATATTGTTTTATTTACACTTGTTGTAGTTAGGGTAAGTAAATGTTTCATGATCGTCATATTATTTCATAATATAGCGCAATCTATTATGACTGCTTTTATTTTGTTATACACGCAAAACGGGTATGTAATTCTCATTAAGTTAACTTTAAGACAATAAAGTTAACTGACAGAGCCAAAGAGTCCATCATTCCGCTAAGAATGTATTTGTTTTGTGATGTTAGTTTTGACACAATAAAAGGTTCAAGATAAAATTTTGCCGAAGCTGTTACTTTTTGTTCGAGTGTTTTTTTCAACAAATCAGCGGGCGGAACCTCTTTTTTTCCGAGTTTTATTCAAACGTTTTCTAAATTAACAGTCAAGAGATGGCGTTAGCTGTCCTTTTGTGTTCAATTTGCCACCAACAGATAGCGTTACCTGCATTTCGTTTTATGTTACGTCAAAATCGGTTATTTTTTGTGACAATACTTTTAAGTCTCAATCGATTAATAAACTTTTTCAGATAATATATAGTTACTATAGTGCAGTTCTTGTAAATTACTACGATGTTATTACTACGTGACTCGAACACAAAAAAGTTAAAATTATGAATTCGTTTGTTACTGATATTTCGATATCACTTACCTATGATGGTGGAATAGAGCGGCGAATTCATGTGTTCCAGGCTTCGGTAGACTCTGCGAACCGAGCAACCGTTCTCGTACTGATGCCGAGAGTTGCGCAGCCGCAGTCCCGCCCAGTGAGTAAGACTTGGGACCGATACCATTTTCTGTAAATAACATCGGTACTTTATACTAATATATACTAGTCTATACTAACCTATACTAATCTATACTAATATATGAATCTACAGTGGTTTTTACGGATGTTCCGTTATAACTACTGAACCATGCATCCGATTGACTTGAATCTTGGTACCCATGTAGAAAATACATGTACTTAATGGATAAGCTAATATTTATATGAGTGTTGGACTACCTACACCAGTTGCGGGGGCGTTAATGATAAGAATCTTTGTGGGGGTGAGAAATAATAATGTTAATTTTAAATGTCTAGCGAAGCGGACGGGTACAGCGAGTTTGTTTATTAAACTCCAATACTAAACCAGCTGACAGACATATTATTGAGAACATTTTCTTGGTACTATTTAAAAACGAATTATTTTCAAAGTCAAAACCCTTACAACCTCAACTGTACAGCCACGTTATTAAACATATGGAAAGCACTTACTATGAATTTGTAAGTCTTGCGTGCATGTCTGCGTTCCTCCTGATACCTTGACTTTTGTTCTAGGAACCGCGGAAACTTGAGCCGTACGACCACCTAAATGAAAAAAAAAAAAAACGAACAAATAATTTGAGGATAATAATAAAAAATAGGCAATACTTACTTTTCTTTTTAAATCAAAATGATAGTATTAATTATTCATTTCATTTAATTCTAACGATCTACGTTGTTCTATTTTACTTGAACAAATGACATACTGTAGATATACAACGCGTTACAAAATACCTCGTAGAGAATATAATTAATTATCAAAGCCAAAAATTTTTTCAACCCCAGTAAGCTATCATGTCAGGGAACCAGATTATTGAACAGAAAGGCCTACGTACCTATTTTACCTAATAATAATTGTTTACTTCAAAATATTTTGTATCTCAGGAATGTGGACAAGATAGGATCATAATAACAAATAACATTATTATTTTTGCAACGTTTAGGTCTAAACCTTCATCAGGCATCATAATATGAATTCCATCCATTTGATAAATTAGTTAATTATTATTTTTGATTTTAGAAATAAAGTAAACACGACACGTAAAAATTGTTATTGCGTGACACCGGTTAGCCTACTATCTAAGTATAGGAATTAACTAATTTATCAATTTTGTTAATCTGTATTAATTTATGATGACTAAGGCAGCTGTGCAGTGTAGGTTAGTGATTGTTGGAATTCATATTATGATGCCTGATGAAGGTCTAATAAAAGACCGAAACGTTGCAAAAATAATAATGTAATTTGTTATTATGATCCTATCTTTTCCACATTCCTGAGATACAAAATATTTTATTAATAATTATGGACGATAATATTGATAATAATAATTGTTTACTTTAATAGTTTTATTTTTCATTCATAAATGTTTGATACCTCAATACAAGGATGTTATTATACTCAAGTACTGGTTTAAAACAATTTTATTTTTATTGCCTAGATGTGTAGGTGTGTAAATGTGTAAGTTGGAAAAAAAATATGTTGTCCTTTTCAAATCTTCTAATCGATATCCTAAGCTGTTTCGAGTAGAAATGTAAGTACATTCTGCATAGTTTATTCTTATACTGAAATAGGGTTGTGGCACATCAGTGAAAATAATAATTTTTATTTTTATTTTTTTGAGGTGTGTTGTTACTACGGTTTAAATTAAATATTGTGAATGAATTCGTTTAACCTCCTTACGGCTTTACGGGTAGTTTTGTAACACCCTGTAGTATATCATTTCAATCGATCAGCAATACTGGTGGTAGGACCTCTTGTGAGTCCGCACGGGTAGGTACCACCACCCTACCAATTTCTGCCGTGAAGCAGTAATGTGTTCCGGGTTGAAGGGTGGGGCAGCCGTTGTAACTATACTTGAGACCTTAGAACTTATATCTCAAGGTGGGTGGCGCATTTGGCGTAACCACTTAACACCAGGTGGGCTGTGAGCTCGTCCACCCATCTAAGCAATAACAAGAAAAAATATATTAGCCAAAAATATGATTAGAATAAAGCGCTCACTATGTCCGTGTTGGGGTGGTGGGCCGTTGGGTTGCGGTGTGGTCTGCTGCTGGACTCCATTCTGCCTCTTCACGTATCCAAAGCTCTGAGGAGTCTTCCCTTTGCCCGACGAACAGCTGCCGTTCCCTGCCGCACTGGACGGTCTGGACCCTCCGCTCGGCGAATGGAGCTAAAATTTTTTGGTAGGCGGGTAGCAAAATCGGTAAATATATATTTTACTAATTTTTTTTTGTATCGCACACTACAGCTACCCTGTCTAGTCCTACCTGCGAGCCGGCTCTCGATGAATGTTGACTAGAAGGACTCGAAGACGAGGCGGCGTACTGAAACATAAAAAAAAAATAGATTTATAATCAATGCAATAACATTAATGGTAAATTAAATATAATTTAAAAAATTATTTATGGAAAAATGCCGTGGAGAAATTCTGCTCTTATTATTATTATTTTTTTTATTGCCCTTGTAGGCAAAAGAGCATACGGCCCGCCTGATGGTGAGCGGTTACCGTCGCCCATGGATTTCAGCAATGCCAGGAGCAGAACCAAGCCGCTGCCTACCGCTTAATACTCTCCACAAGCCTCGTTTGAAGAAGGATATGTCATAGTGCTCGAGAAACACCGTGGAGGGGAGCTCATTCCATATTATTATTATCCATTATCCACTCGGCCTATTTCTGACGCGAAGCACTAATGCGTTTCGATTTGAGCAGTCGGACAACTATAATCTAGCTTATGTCTCAAGAATAGGTACCACATAACGCGAGGTTGTAAAATCATCGCATCTACAGAAATTTTAAAGAAATAACGTTAAAATAAAACTGTAAAAACAAACCTGTGGGTGAGGCGCAATGCCAAGTTGTTGGGCTGCTGTTAGCTTTTCTCTTTTGTGGTGTTGAGGCGAGTGGTGACCGGTACGCCTCTCACCTTTACGCCCATGAGATGGACTCGGAGGAGTCGGTGGTTGATTCTATGAATTACGAAATATAATATAATATAACATATACAATAAAATAATAATGGTGGTAGGACGTCTTCTGAGTCCGCACGGGTAGATACCACCACCCTGCCTATTTCTGCCGTGAAGCAGTAATGCGTTTCGGCTAATAAATAAAATATATATACATGATAATAATAATAATATATAATTATAGGCATTAAATGTAATAAAACAATTTTAAATCTAAAGAGTAGAAATCAGAAACAATAGAATCATCGTTATCGATCCAGTGAGTTATTAGAAAACAATCTTAGAAGACGAACCATGAATTTGTAACTCACTCTTTACACTTTATATTGTATTTACAAACAGATTATTCAATTACGAAAAAACGTCAAAAAAGCACGAGCATAGCAAATAAGATAAGTTTTACCTTTAAGATATTTTAGATACTTATTAGCTAGTTCATAGCTAATTTCATCATTATCATAGTTTTTAGTAGAAGTATTAGTACTAGTACTAGTAGTAACAGTATCATTCATTCCCGGTACTGGACGTTATCCAATAAATAAATAAAAAAGTAATTGTTGACCACGTACCAATTGCGGAGCTCCAACGCCAGGCGAGTCAGTGTATTTCTTCCACGTAGTGTCTTGCCGTGGTACAGAAGGCTGACGCTCCGTTTGCTGACCACAGTCGGCCTTGCTTCGCGTACGACCCACCACTCTGTACACCACGCCACTTCCACTCTCCATGCCTCTATTGCGACCACCGCTTCGCCTGAGAACGTGAACAGCATATTCATTAATTGCCTTTTTTTCCTACCTATGCTGATAGCCTTGAGAGGCTATTTCAGCTTCGCCCTAACATGTAGGTGTGCTCACGGGGCTCAAACCGGAGTGTTGCTAACACTGGCCCTAGCAAGAGAAGTGCTTCGCAGAATCTACTACCGGATCGGAAACGCGACCCACTGCGAAGATCCGGCGAGAAACTCAGTGGGCTGTGTCTGTGGGTTAATTCGCTCCTCGAGCCCTTCGTCGCAAGCGACGGGTTCGACGAGAACGGTGACCGGTGCTTGTGGTACCTAAAAGCACCGTTAATGGATCGGGAGGATCCGTAATGACATGAAACTGCCTACATGTAGTTTGTAGTTTGAAAACCGGAAATATTTCTTTATACTATATATATTAAATGTTATTTTTTTATACTTTTATTTACGGAGTTCAATTAGGAGTTTGCGAAATGAAAATATCAACAATAAATACCTTTTCTGTGACAACTAACGAGTTCAAAAAGTAAAATTAGGGTCTTTCCAACCCCTCATCGGACTTAGTCATGCGTTAACAAGCAGCAAAAGTTTCTTTTGAAAAACAATAGTTCAAATACATAAATGACATAAACTCCTTCACTAAGACGTATATTGAAAAATATTGAGAAGAAAACATTTTTTAATTGTACAAAGTCAATACATGACACAAATAATATTAAAATATGGTATTAGTTTAAACATGTGGCGGGTCATTGACATTAGCTACTTAGCTGAAGCTTGAAGAATGCTAAGTAATTGCTATTTTTACTCGGCCGTAAGCTGTTTCTATTTTTCTGCACATACCGTAAACACTCTGAACGCTTTATTTGTTTGTATTCGACTCACAGTACATTTTACGCCCATATTTTGTAAATATTTATTTATGAAGCGATTTCTAAATATTATTCTGGACAGTTTGTGATTGTGATGAACTGCTTTTTTAAGTTCAAGGATTTTTTTAGGACATCTATTTGAATCTTCTGGTGTTAAGTGATTACCGGAGCCCATAGACATCTATAACGTAAATGCCACCACATACCTTGAGATATGACTTCTAAGGTCTCAGTATAGTTATAACAGCTGCCCCAACCTTCAAACCGATACGCATTACTGCTTTCCGGCTGAAATAGGCATGGTGGTGGTAGGTACCAACCTACCCGTGCGAACTCACAAGAGGTCCTACCACCAGTAAATATGGGCAGATCCGCTTTATTTAGACTGTCTGTAAAATACGTACGTGTTCTTTTGGGCTTTCCGTGCTCACATTATCGTAGGTACATGTAAATTCTGAATCGTCAGTTACCCTCGCCTTATTTTGTACACGCCATCAAATTGATAAGTCAACAGAAGTATGTATGTCAGTATCGCACGTGCACCATAAATTCAAAATGTCATGATAAATGAGTAGAACCCTCAGACATAGCCCACTGAGTTTCTCGCCGGATCTTCTCATCATCATCATCATCATCATCAACAGCCCACAGTCATCCACTGCTGGACATAGGCCTCTCCCAATCCACACCACTGAGCCCGGTCTGCGGCTCTCCTCATCCACTTCTTGCCGGCCACCGTGCGGAGGTCATCGCACCACCTAGCCAAGGGGCGTCCCATGTTACGTCTTCCGCTGCGCGGTCTCCACTCGAGAACCCGTCTGCTCCAGCGATCGTCAGTCCTATGGCATATATGGCCAGCCCACTGCCACTTCAGCTTGCTGACTCTTTGAGCTATGTCGATGACTTTAGTTCTCTGTCGAATAATCTCATTCCGGATTTTATCCTTCAGAGAAACTTCTTCTCAATGGGTCGCGTTTTGGATCCAGCGGTAGATTTTGCGAAGCACTGCTCTTGCTAGGGCTAGTGTTAGCAAATTATCTCAAGTTGAGCCTCATGAGTTCACCTACCCGTCCGGGCGTAACTGGCATAAGCCCTCGAGGTTACCAGCATACGTAAAAAAATGTGAGTAGTTATCATTTAGAGTGCTTGCCAGATAGAAAATAACTTCAGGTTATCTCTAGAGATTACATATGAACGTGAACAAGTATGCTTTGTGTACGACAGGCGGTAGGCGGTAGGCAGCGGCTTGGCTCTGCCCTTGGCATTGCTGAAGTCCATAGGCGACGGTAACCACTCACCATCAGGTGGGCCGTATGCTCGTCTGCCTACAAAGGCAATAAAAAAAAAAAAAAAAAAAACCACATCATAAGAGGTTGGATATAGGATGTTGTAGGTTCTGTCTGAACAAAAGCATTCAATTGATGACTGTCACGCACGCTTCAATGTTAGGACGACACAACCCCACAATATTACGACCTAGATCACCAAAGTCATCACACGCAAAAGTCTAATGGACTAGTCGACTTTTAGGCTTCAAACGTTTACTAGCTTTATTGTAAATTTTACTTATAAAAAAATGTATTTAATATTAATTCAAAATTTAAAAACATTTCATAGCTATTTCGTAGTATTAATCTAATGCATTGCTGATATGCTGATAATATTAACATGATAAGTAACGCCTGCGGTTAATTAAATTCTTATTGCAATCAGTTGAACTCAATGAAGCTACTGTATTGAATAGTATTGATCTAATGGGTTAGTAGATGCAGATAATATTGACGTAATAAGTAACGCCTGCGGTTAATTAAATTCTTATTGCAATCAGTTGAACTCAATGAAGCTACTGTATTGAAAGCGGCTTTATTTATTTTTAGCTTTCGAAGAGTTGTATGTAGTCGATATTCGTTACGGGCTAATAAACTGTTATAAAATACATAGAATCGATGTATAAGTATAAAAAAAAAACAACCTTTGATACTATTGCGTTTATAATAATGAATGAAATGTGTATATTATATTATAAATCGAAATAAAGCCGTCTATTTACGAATAAAATATTTAATATTAGTTTTGTTACGCTGAAACTGGTGGTTTAATATTTAATGTAAACTATCCAAGCCCCGCCCACTTTAGTTGCCGATCTTTGATTTGACTTTATTCCGATCGCTGATCTCCCGCTAGGCTACTATAAAGATTTTTTGAAAATTTTATTGAAATTTATCTTGTTCAAAACATTTTATTCTATCTAAGTATTCGCTGGTAGCCTAAGAGACTACTGCAGCTACACCTAAACGGGTAGGTGAGCTCACGGGCTCAGCCTGAGAGAATTTGATAACACTAGCCCTAGCAAGACTTAGAGCAGTGCTTCGCAGAATCTACCGGTCATCGTCCTCGTCGAACCCGTTGCTTGCGACAAAGGGCTCGACAAGTAAATTAACCCTCAGCCACAGCTCACTGAGTTTCTCGGCGGATCTTCTCAGTGGGTCGACTTTCCGATGCGGTGGTAGATTCTGCGAAGCACGGCTCTTGCTAGGGTTCGTGTTAGCAACAACGTCAGGTTTGAGCCCCGTGAGCTCACCTATTAGTTAAGGTTACGCTGAAATAGCCTCTCAAGGCTCTCAGCTAGGTAGGAAACAAAAAAAAATAAAAAAGAATCTACCAGCGGATTGGAATCGCGACCCACTGAGAAAATCGAGCGTGAAACTCAGTGGGCGCAAACACACTCTTTATGTATGTATTTATAGATAAATATGGAGTTAGTTGTAATAATTTATATGCTACTCTTCAGTATAAATGCAAAATTGGTATATTACAACAAAACGTAGTATTTGTAGTATTATAATCAACATAACACAAAGAATTCTCATTTGAACCCCGCTTAACTGATCAAAACAACGAAATCAATACTAAGTTATTAAATTGTAAAATTATTTGTGCACTCATCATTTTAAACCGTCTTATATAAATTAATTATAAACTTTAACCGTTAATATTCAGCTTACCATTCCTAAATCCTGAAACGTGAAGAAACAGAACAACAAAAACAGTTACCTACTTTACGAGGAAAAAAGCATTAAAACTTTTAGCTTACAATTTCCCAGTTCCGTTTTTACTTCGCTCCCTAAATTGCGTTCTCGCCAGAAACGTTTCTTCAGTGCGGATGTAAATGAAAGGGTCTCTGAAACTGTGCAACTTGTGGACGGGTTAGGTAAACTTGCAATTCAGTTCAGATGCACTAGAAGCTCTGTGTTTATAAATACGAGGGATTCCATTTCTAAAGCCACACACCAAGGCTTTTATGGGTCACAATCGTAAAATATACACAAGCTATCAATGAATAGTCCCTTTGTTTTGGACGATTTTATTTATCAGAGTTTTTTTAAAGTGGAGACTGTAATAATGTATTAAGGCAATATTTTAGGCCAATATTGGAAATGTAATTTTTTGATGTGAAAATTTATTTATCAAAGTTACAAAATTTATACTGTAATTTAAAATCTAAGCCAAACTGAAAGGTGACAAATAGATCTACATCTATAGGATTAGTTTACGAGAGAATGAGACATTTCTGATAATAATTCAAAAGGTTTCACTAACATATATTTCGCGTGTTCACATTTTTTTTACTTGTTATGCATTTGGGGGTCGCTTGTGAGGAGTGGAAACTTTGTAGAATTGTGGAGAGTTATTGGTGGTTACTATTGTATTTTAGACAAGGTTTCAGAAATAGCACGACTGAATGAAGCACGCGAGTCATTAAAAAATGCTTGTAGAATGTCGCAACGAATACATACTCTGGATGACGAAACATCATTTGCTCAATGCGTAAGAAATTTAATTGTGATAATTTTGTTTACTGGAATGAAACCGCGAAAGTAAAGCTAGTATTGTGTTCGCTAAGTACCGTGCTGTATTCTCAAGGCCGACGATGAATAACGAGGTAACTTTTCAAGCTGTTCGCTGGGCTTGTGACTTGGCATTACGCCGCAAAGTACCTTTCATTTACTTTACGGAATGGCTATTTGCCAGGTTTTATATATCGTAGAATGACTGCAGCGTTAATGGTGCAGAGGAAAACTGTTCAATTTTGCTTTTCAAAGAGGCAAAATCGTTTGGTATAATTAATGATTAAATTTGTAAAAACTGAGACAGAGAACTGGTGTCTTAAGATGGGTGTCGGCATTGACGTGGTTATTGTCTGTGGGCTCCAGTGTCCATTTAACTCCAGGTGAATATTTCTGTCGTGAAGCAGTAATGCGTTTCGGCTTGAAGGGTGGGGCAGCCGCTGTAACTATACTGAGATCTTAGAACTCATATCTCAAGGTGGGTGGCGCATTTACGTTGTGAATGTCTATGGGTTCCAGTGATCACTTAACACCAGGTGGGCTGTGAGCTCGTCCACCAATATAAGCAATAAAAAAAAATGGTGGGCCGTGAGTCAACCAATTTTAGAATATAAAAAAGCACCTGAACCACTATCTATATAGTCACCGTCGCTTTTGGGCTTCACTAATGCTAGGATACAGTGGCCTAAAGCCTCTGCATAGCGCTATTCGGTCAAAACGAAAACTAAACAAAACTGTACAACAAAACAAATTACGAGATGGATACATATTGCATCGACCCCCCACCTAGCAGGACAGCGGGTAAGATGAATGTTTTGAATAACATTAATTGTTTTACGTAGCAATGATACTGTTTCACAATTAAAAACATTGGTACCAGGAACGCTTCACAATTTTTTTTGCTTGAATCATTTTATATCCAAACTTTATAATATGGTAATTAAGTTTATTCTATTATTACTGTAAGTTATTATAACAGTTTACACACATTTAAGGGTATAACAAATAGCTTACGATATGGGGTTCTACGAATATGTCTTATTTATTTTTAAGCATTTATTTTTCAAGACTTTTGTTTCAAGCTTACAATTTGTCTTCAGAATTAGTTTGTTCTATAACGGCCACTTCACTTTGCAAAACGGAATGCGTATTAGCATCATGGCGCGTAGGATAACAGCTCTTACCCGAACGGTCTGGCATTACCTAAATCTGTAAATTTTGAGAGATCTATTTTATTAAAATCTGATAATAAACGTAATTGCTTGCGAGCCAGTAAGATGCCTAATTGTTCAGAATAAAATATTACCCGTCAGGATACAGAACCACTACTGTCTATATTTTAATCGGTCATCTACTACGCATGGTATCTATATATTAATACGTGAAGCAAAAACTTTGTATCCCTTTTTACGAAAATTGCGCGGACGGTGGAGTATGAAATTTTCCACACTTATAAAGAATATACAGAAGAAGTGCACAATGCTAATATTTTTTTAAAAGAATGCATAAAAGATACATTAAATCAATAAAGAAAACATTACACACACTACATACCATGTATTTGACGCACACACGCATGCATACTATTTATTGTCAAAC
This sequence comes from Bombyx mori, assembly GCF_030269925.1. Taxonomy (NCBI): domain Eukaryota; kingdom Metazoa; phylum Arthropoda; class Insecta; order Lepidoptera; family Bombycidae; genus Bombyx; species Bombyx mori. Next base: position 7,200,858 of record NC_085121.1, read on the forward strand.
TTTTGTTCTTGTTGTCAAATTGAGAATAGATTAAATATTGTTTGTCTTTGTTAATATTATATTTTTTATAGTGTAGTCTTGGCGAAATTGTGATTATAGAAGTATAAAATACAATCATAATAGTGTACAAACTTACAATTCCAATTAATTATAGTCGAATTTCGACTACTGCGGGACCTCTAGTATTCAATTATTCAGCAAATCAAGTAAATTCAATTCTTAATGCATTCTCGAATGATTCTAATCCATTCTATCAAAAGCAGCCTGACTTAATTTGGATATAAAAATTACATACACTTTATTCAACTTCAATTATATGTTACTATTACGCAGTTTTAAGATAATGCAAATCCCAATGTCTATAAGAGAACATATTTTCCTAGATAGGCGCAGAAAGAACATAAAGTTAAAATTCCAACCATGGTACTTGGCCCCTTGAGAAACATTACAGTCTTACATTTTACCCTCGGCAGGTGTAATTTCGGAGACACAATAAGGTACTCCGAGGTGTATTAATCTGCATTCCTATCGTTGCCCCCCTGCAGCCATTTGGTGTCTAAATGAAAACTGACGCCCGAAGTCGCGCACTAATGATGACGGATGTCCTGAAAGAAACGTCTCCCATCTCGCCTATCATTATCTACGACGTTCATAACACGAACTGAGCAGTTAGTTCTGTTTTGTTGCTTTTTAAACCATGAATGCGTGCTTTGTTATTAGATTGTTTCCATTAAAATGCGACAATATTTAATTTGACTGTGCAATGATTATCCAAATAGTTTCATTTCAAGTTTTCAGTCTACTTTTTAACTTTGACGATTAGTTATTTCTTGTGAACTTTTTTTCAATTTATCTTCCCACTATCCATTGAGTAGGGTGAAGATTTTTAGATGCTTGATTGATTGGGCCCTGTCGAAATTTTACTACTTGCTATCCATGAATAGCATTTTACTCTCTTCGAGCTGAACAAAGTTTTACCGAAGCTGTTACATTATTTTCGTTAGTCTTTTAGAAGGATGATTTTTATTTTCATTTCCGGGAAATTTGGTTTTTTTTTTCCATAGAAAGCATACATTTATTATGCTTCATTAAAATCTCTTAATATTTGGAAAATTAGAGAAACGACGGACTTTACTCATTAAAATTTCATTTACCAAACAGGCGGGATGCGCACATTCTCCTAGCAATATCCACACATGGGAATAAAAGTTACAAATTCTGCCGGCATTACTTTTGTGGAACAATGGAATAGTTTTTATTTGGTTTGCAGGAGTTCAACGGGAATATGAAACAAAAGCTCATTATTATTAGTTTTTGTAGCCCCTCGAATTCTTATTTTTAATAACTTTTGTTTAGTTTTAGTTTCTGTCATGAACTAACTGTAGTTCATTACGTTTTAAACGGAAAAATTGGATTAGTCGGAATATTTTTCCGTTTAACTTGCCTAAGAAATAAAAGTCTTATTAAAGAAGATTGTGACTTCATTATGAACAACGCTAAACTAAACTGCACAACGCAGCGAACCTATTAATATGTAATGTAAATTTTAACCCAGATCTCCATTCAACAGCGTCTTCAATCAATGCAAGCAATAAGCAATCAAATTGTATTGATCGAAAACGTATACAAATTGGCCACTCAAATGTATAAAGAGTACGATGAATCATGTACAAGGCAACCCTCGAGCCGGCGCCATCGATTGCATGTTCATTTTTATTAGCACCTAAACAACTAAACATAGGGATGTGAATTATACAAACAAAAACAATTTGCCGATATAGTTGTTTTTTTTCTTGTTCTTAACTTAATAAATTTTAAGTTCCATAATAATTAATTGATTGCATGTTCATTTTTATTAGCAACTAAACAACTAAACATAGGGTTGTGAATTTTATACAAACAGAAACAATTTGCCGATATAGTTGTTTTTTTTTTCTTGTTCTTAACTCAATAAATTTTAAGTTTCCTTAATAATTAATTGATTGCTTTAATCAGTAATATAGTTATAATTAAACATTTTTTTTAAATTACTCACGTTACTGCAGATAATATGTTTTCTCAGTTTTAATTAGACACCAAATCATGAAAATGAACGAACTTCACCGACTTCTGCTTGCATATGTAAGCCCGAAACTATTTATTATTTTAAAAATTAGATGCCCAGAATAATATTTAGAGTTTAACATGACATTCTTCTTTAGAAGTCTAAAAGAGCGATGTTCGAGTACAATACGATGATATTTGCACGGAATGGTAACCACATGTCTTTAAGTAACAAACGTTGATGTGCTGACAGCCAGATGTTGGCAAGGTTATTGCCTCCTGGACAATCAGAGACAATCTCATAACATTCGGTTTAATTGGAGGCGATAATTAAAAAAATATATGTCGTCTTACCAACTTCATCCTCGCCATCTCCGTCAGTGCAAGATTTTTTTAAACTCGAGTTTACCTTCTTCTACGTTTATTAACTATAAAGCACCGTAAGCTTACAATGTCCTACGCGAGAAGCAAAGACACATAGCAAGGCAACACTATTCCTTATATTTATTACATTACAGTTCGCGTAATTATTTTCAGCTTTTGAAAATTGTGCAAATTAATTTCAATCCGCGGAATGTGTATTCCCGCTCACCCCGTTATCAAGCGACAGAAGGCACAACACACATGGTCCACTACATCGCCTAATATACACATAATAACTAACACCGGTTATATTTAATTGAAGCTCAATACGAGCGCGTTCGTTTACAAAATCCTTTGTTAGAGTCTGTCCACATCCACAGAGCCAGCTGTGATCGGCGTGCTCGGTTCAAGGAGCGCGTCTGCTCTCGAAACGATCGATGCCGGCAACAGATTTACATTTTCCGTCGAGGAAATCGGAAAGTTTGTCACGTGCGTTTGCGAGCGCGGGCGGCGAAAACGACGCGCCCGCACGCCGTCAGAGCGCGGCGCCTAATGCCGCCCGCCCTGCCTTGCCGCGACCTCGCGAAACCCGCACCCACCGAGCCTATGCCGCCTTTGCCTACACAAACTTAATACAGACAATACGCTCTCTTATTTTCTAAATTATTATATCGCTACGAAATTTAAATAAGCAAAATCTAGTGAGGCAGCCTTTTTACTTTAAGCATCTAATCGAACGAACGCGATCGATTGTCAATATTTATAGAAAAACAACCGAAGTACGTTATTGTAATTGTTGTGATAAAATACCAAAAGTCATCTTTTCTGCACTCAGTATCGACCTTTATACAAATATGTTTAAGGTTCTGATTGGAACGACTTTGTTGGGGGTGGTTAGGGTTGTGAAGGCAGGCCAACGGGGTGCGCGAGACGCGCGCGGCGTGTCGTACTAATATCGATTTGGTCACCCGCCCTCTCCCCTACTATTGCGACAGTGTGAGTGCGCCGTGCGAGACCTCGTCGGGATATTGTCGACATTCGACAGGAAGCGGTGTCCGAATATTAACAAACGCTTTGTGCATTGTAACGGATGAATGAGATGACGAAGTCTATGCTTCAGGACTTTCTAAGGCCATAGCTATTTCTCTAAAGGCTTTGTGCTCTGTAGACAATCGAAAAAAAACTCACACGCAAGAAGTATAAGGTGCACATTATCACAAATTATCAATATGTGACCAATATGTGAAGAATATTAACAAAAATCAAAAAATTCATATTTTTGTAATAGATGCAACATATTTCCCCCTGTTATCCCTGGTACTCAAATATTCTTTGGGATTATTCATCACGACTTTATTGATTTAATTAAGAATTTGAAATGGTTGTCGATAAAAAATAATTTAAATAAAAAACGACATTTGATTAGAAAATGGTTTGGTTACGACAGATAAAATTGCATTTTCACTTAGGATTACGAGGGCAAGCCAACCAACCACTTGTGGCTTGGGTGACTACTAAGCTATATTACGGAAAAAGGGATTTTCTTCTACGCTATACGTTTTGTATTAAAAAGGAAGGTACTGCGTAATTACTAAAAAATAATCGAAAGTCGCACGTAATGCATCAAAAATTTTAACAAACTTTATCTGGTACCGCTATTATTTTCTACATAGCATGCTCTTTAAGTTTCATTAAATATTTTTTCTAATAACTTCGGTACCCTATTCGGTAACCTATTTGTGATTACGATTTATTAAATTTGATTCATAATTTAAAAATATTTTACAATTACAATTATATTCCTTTATACATATTATTATTATAAACGATAGATAGATGAAGAAATAACTAAATATGTTTGGAAAGAAAAGGTATAATCGTGGACGCCTCACAGTAAGCCCCTAAAAGCGCAATCATTACCGGCTCAATCCCATCACGGCAATGAATCTCACGCCCTGAGGGAGCGTTTTAATTTGAGTTTTACTGCGGCTCAACAAGAGCAAGCCTGTTATTTATTAAGGTACAATAAGGTGTTTCTCTTTAATTGAATTTATGACACTCACCTTTCGTCCAGTTGTTGCAATTGTGAAGGCTGCTGATAGTTCATGCGCCGCCCGTACAGTGATGCTCCACCTTCTGACATATATCCGTCCATTATATCGTTGCTTCGACCACAGTCCATTTCTCCAGCATTGATCCTTCGCAAGCAATCTCCATCCGACATATATCCGGAAGCAATTTCGAGATCACAATAATCAGGATTTGAAAACCCTGGTCCATAATTTAAGCGTTCACGTAATCCGACGTTCTCGCGCCCGAAATTGGCTTTCACAGTATTAGCATGATGAGGATATCCGGGAATGTTTTTCTGAGCTAATCCTGATGTTCGCATAGGAAGAGTCAAGTGACTATTATAGCCGCGTAGCAAAGGTCTCATGGGCAAAACATTCATCATAGGATTTTCATCATCTCCTAAGGAATTATCACGACAATGCGAGGGTGTGCTGGATCTACTTTCATTATCAAGCCTCTTATTTATTTCAGTCAGCGTTTGATTTGGATCGTAATTTTGTTTTGTATCAGATTTACCAAAATGTCGTCTTTGAGCAGCTTCTTTTTCGGATATTTCAGCTTCATTTATAACGTCGTTTATGTACGTAGTATTCATGTCTATTCTTTTATTAGTGTGTACGTTATGAGTTACAGTTTTAGACATTTCAGATCCTGATTCACTCGAAGGTCGATATATAACACTACTACTGTCACTGGAGTTTGAATGCTGTCCCGTTGTACTATGCGTGGAATTAGAATGCGAGCTTTCAGACATTTGCGAAGTATTATTCTGGTTAGTAGAATTAACCACGGGCATAGGCGATACTGCTAATGTCTGTTTTTGCATAGTATCCTTTGCTACACAAGTTGGCTCTCTATTGAATGGAAGGGCACTTACATTATTAGTAGAATTTAAACTAGAATTACTTTGTATCGGACTTAGTTGACTATTTGTACTTTTATTTAAAATATGTCTGTCATCTTTAGATATTTTAAAGGTTCCTTTTACTGCAGCTGTAGGTTTAGGAATACCGGTTTGATTTGGCATTCCGGCGTTTATTCCGGCGCAAGCTTGAACTTGATTTGGTGGAGTTTTTTGATGGATAGAATTTTCAAATCCTCTGGGATCGTGTGGATTTTCAGTTCTTGATTCACTGAGTTTCATTTGACTACCAGATAATTTGACCATCTTTGAATCCGCTTTCGTTTTTGAACACCGAACTTGATCGTCAATTTGATTTAATTTATTATTGCTTACAGATTTTGGTGCAGCTAATTTAGATTCTTTATCTCGTGCAGGGAGTTTAGGGCTATTTCTTGTCTTTTCATTATTACTTGTTTTACTATTGCTTTTGGTTAGATTTAAGGACGAATCTTTTGGAGATTTAGAACTAACTAATTTAGATTTAACATTCTTTCCTGTTTTATCTTTTGACAGTGTATCATTCTGCTGTCTTATTGTTTTAGGACCGATTAGATGAGATGATTTGATATGTGTATTAGGAGTATTCGAAGACTCATTCAGGCTTAAACTAGAATCGGATCTCTCGCTCTTTGCTGACGAGAAACCACTCGAGGAACTTGTACGTTTAGAAACGGCACTACTTTTGTTGTTCTGTTTTTCTGCACTAATTTTGTCTTTGTTGAAAAGTTTTAGCTTATCAAGCATAGACTGTTTTGTGGGAGTACCATTATGGCTGGCTTGAGTCTGATGAGTTGATGCTTGTGTTATTGTCGAGGGTATTTTACTCCCGGGTGCAAGAAGTGATGAGTTAGGACGAGATCTGCAAAGATAAAATTAATTAATAAATGTATTTGTTCAATTTAGACAGTTTTTTTTTTAAATTAGATATACTTGATCTTTTTTATATGAAAATGATTCAGTAAGACGTCAAAAACAAATAAAAAATGTATCACGAAAATTTAGTTTAAGCTTTTCTAATTTAAAATTTATTTGCCATAAATTTAAATCTTTTTCAATATTTTAATTATAATCATTGACGTGTGATTTCTTATTAAATGCTCACCCAGATGAAGAAGTTGGAACTCGCGGTATAAAACTGACTGCTCCTTGCCCAAGAGGACTTGTAGAACGACTCGAGCTGGCTGATAAACCAGTCTTGCTACCTGCAACATTTTTTCATTATAAATGGCTTTATCTAATATTTTACTTATAATACATACATATTTCAAAACCATTGTTATTCACGTAAAACATGCCTTGTTACTATATCGTTATGATGCACTTATGAATTAGTTTTTTGTCTTATAATTGTAACGTAAATATAACTCAATGAGCAATAAAAAAGAGTATTCGGAGTAGGAGTTTATAATTAACACTTTCTCTTTTAGATATTGAAATTTTTATACATTTTATATATCAGAAAATAATGATAAAATAATTAGGGGTATTCTCAAGGTTAACCAACATTCGTCGTTAAAAGCAAACAGTCACTAGATAAGGGTGAACTTTTATCAAAAACCGGCACGGGTGGTCGGCGTTGCGCCCGCGACACACTAATGATCAACCGAACAGAATCGTGAACAACTACAACGTATGACCAGCTCATTAAGACATTTGTAACCCTTCCAGATACAAACTGGCGAATCCATATATAGGGAACGTTATTCATTTCGATGGCTCTTGTTCAACTGGTTCTTTATATCGATCGTCGCTAAACAAAATTATAATTCGTGATGTCATATCATTGCTTTTACAATTTAAATGTATGCGTGTGCGTAAAGCGCCCTAAACACGGACGTTAATTATTCAATACTTGGCCTAGAGTCATTTTTCAGCGTTTCTAATTCGTGAATTCCTTACGTCAATTTAAATCAAAGTAGGGGTATTATTTTGAAACGTCACTTTTCTCCAGGATTTTCCCCTGTTATACTACGACCAAAAACTTACATATATTATGTAGAATAGGGACCGCAGCCCATAAAATAAAACTTACACTGTTCCAAAATCTTCTGTTATAATAATAATTAAAAATTAATAAAACGTTTATTGCACCTTGCCCATTTTTTACCGGCTTCGCCATCTCTCTTTTTTCTGTCTGTCATTCATTCCCTTTTCCCTTTCTTTCCGTGTTCTCTCACTCACAATTTAACGTTCTGTTCCACACTCTTTACATAAGTTCCGTTCTTACTAATCCTACATATATAAAACCAGAACAGAAGCATTTAGATCTCGAGTGCTAAGATACGAAATTTAACTAAGAATCGTGTAAGCAATCTATATCCCGCACTCGCAGTAGTTCAGGCCAATAACCATTATATCAACAAATTTTCATGGCGAAGACGTATATAACGCACTCCAAAAAAAATCGCCGGAAATCTCACCTATATTTAAAACACTTTCAAAGCCTTTTTTTGTGAAAGTTACTACTAATCAACAGTGATTAATCGCGTTACTTATTACGTTTTATTTATAATATAAATTAATTAATTTCGATATTTTTTTGTGTACATCTATTTCTAAATATAAATCTAATATCTTGCGTATGGTAACAATTAATTTAACTCCTACATAGTTTGATAAAAGGAAGTGCTCCTAACAAGTAATGTGCAAAACATCATTGTCAATCAAGAAAGCCCGGCCGCATCCGTCCTTTATCCAGACCGAGACAATCCATCACTTTATTACCACAGTAACTACATACATATAAAACTGACCACTATGTAATTGATACCCACACATATGCTCAATAAACGCATCTCTACAAAATGAAGTTTCCCATTGGAATACTTAACAAAATTCAATTAAGATTGAAATAATTATTGTTTACGGTTTATTTTTTTTAGTTCTCGAAGCATCCGATTAGTCAAAAGCAAAGTGAAATTTTATATCAAAACATACCAGTTGAAAAATTCACGGACACTAAAAAGTAAATTAGAACACGCACCCAAAAGCTCCGGTCGGTCTAAAAAGTGCTTATTTATTCGGCTAATAGGAGCACCATAACTAATTACATCAATTAACACGAAACAAGTTCAAACAAACGGGATGAGCTCTCGCTCCGAGCATTCCCATTCAACTGAAGATGCATCTGCATACACACCGACGAACTATCGCTTCAATGATATCACTCCGTCCCAATAAGTCTTGAGATAAGCTCGTGAGAATCATAACAAATCGGACGACAAGAATTTTATTTGCCAGTGTCCTAGATTGATCGTGATATAAATTGTATTTCGGCCTATTTAAAAAACGTGGTTGCGACTATCTGTCTCCAGAATACTTCTTACTGCTTAATACTTCTTTCATAATCCACCAGCTTTTTCCATTAATAGCCAATAATTAAATAATCAGTAATTTATTTATAGGTTTAAAGTATGAACTACCACTTAATTTCTGTTTGTTGACTGACTTACAAGTCCACAATCTAAATGACTAACAAAACATGTCTGATCCCGAGATAACGTTTACTTTGACACATGTGTCGCAACATGTTCGTGAACGGTTACATAACTCAGATGGGCATTCGACTAGATGGGTAGACGTGTTCACTGTCCACCTAGACTTAAGTGGCTACTGCAACTCACTTTGCGACATGAGGTCGATGTCACTACTGTATTTTATAATACATGTCCCATCCATCAAATCGAAATGCCTGAAAATTGTATGGCTTAAAGCGTTGTCTAATCTCAAAGTTACATAAAACACAGTATTTTAGTTACTTAGATCAAACACGATAAGATAATATCAAAATTAAATATCTAAATTTTAGAAAATATGTTTGTCATGACCTGTATGAAATTTCGAAAACGATTGTTTTTTATTTAACTTAAGAGATAAATTATATATAGAAATAAATTTTATATAGAGATTATACACAGAGATAAATTATATTTAAATTAAGAGAATTATTATAAATTAAGTAATAAATTAAGATATAAGTACCCCTAAATAAAACTTTGGCGACAAATTTATGTTACTACTTTCTTTTATCAGTAAGATTAAATTTAATCGAAGATTTAAAGACAAAAGGTACTAAATGTAAATGCTACATTAACGTTATTTTGTATTGCTAAAAAGTATTTCTTTAATTTGTATCTTAATCTTAATGAGAAGTTAATGTATATTGCAATTTCCACTAAGGCGTCAGACAAGATGAGATGGAACACAGCACTGTTTTTTTTTTTTTTTTTTTTTTTTTTTTTTTCCCTACCTATGCTGATAGCCTTGAGAGGCTATTTCAGCTTCACCCTAACGTTAGTAGGTGAGCTCGCGGGGCTCAACCGGAGAGTTGCTAACACTGACCCTAGCAAGAGCAGTGCTTCGCAGAATCTACCACCGGATCGGAAACGCGACCCACTGAGAAGATCCGGCGAGAAACTCAGTGGGCTGTGTCTATGGGTTAGTTCGCTCGTCGAGCCCTTCGTCGCAAGCGACGGGTTCGACGAGGACGGTGACCGGTGCTTGTGGTGCCTAAAAGCACCGTTAATGGATCAGGAGGATCCGTAATGACGTGCTTTGGGCGACGTCGACGGTTTACCATTCGGTCTACTGGGTCGGGTATGTAATTTCCAGCGGCTACGATGAGAGGGTTCTCATGTCGTGCCGCCTTCTCAAAATGGCGCAGCGATGCCGACTGTAGATACTTACTAACAGAGTCGAGCTCCAGGTCGTCGTGGAGATCCACATTCCTAAGGAACCAAGGCGCTCCGACGGCTATCCTGCAGAATCGTGATTGAATAACCTGAAGGGATTTCAAGTGGGTGCGGGCTGCGTGAGCGAACACTACGCTTGCATACGTCATGACGGGGCGTATACAAGTTTTGTAGAGAGTTACCTTATTACGGAGGGACAGCTTGCTTCGACAACAAAGCATTGGATGGAGTCGTCCTAGAATAAACGCGGCGCGGTCGCGTACCGTTTTTATATGGGGACGGAATGTCATCCCTCTGTCGAGGGTGACGCCTAGATATTTGACCTTCGAGACCCACGGAATGGGCTGGCCAAAGAGAGTGATGGGACTAACGGCGGAGGTGTTTGCGCGCCTACTACGGAGTGGGATGCTCGAAGTGATGTTCGGAGGGCGACCCCTTTTGAAGAGCACCGCTGCGCTTTTCGTGGGGTTGATGTCTATTCGCCACTTCCGGAACCACTGTCCCAGGGTGGCTACTGCGATCTGGAGTCGCCGATGAAGCAGCGACATCTTCCTACACGAGTAGTAGATAGCCGTGTCATCGGCGAAGAGCGCTAGATGGGTCTCCGGAGACCGGGGTATATCATTGATATACAAACTAAATAATAACGGTGAGAGCGCGGAGCCTTGCGGGACTCCGGCGGTCAGTTGACGGGGACGAGAACGAGTTCCCTCTACTCGATATCGAAACGAACGGTTCGACAAGAAGTCTCGTATGATGAGCACGAGTCTGTCTGGCACTCCCATGTTGTATAGTTTATAAATTAAACCGTTGTGCCAGACTTTGTCGAACGCCTTCGCGATGTCGAAGAAGAGGGCGCCGGTCGGGATTTGTTTACGCCTATTTAGTCCTATCAGAATGTGCTCCGTGAGGCGGTGCACTTGTTGTACGCACGAGTGTTTTGAGCGGAATCCGAACTGTTCGTCTATGAGAATTTTGTTCGCGGTAACAAAATCCCAGAGGCGTTTCCTAAGGAGCCGTTCGTAAATTTTTCCTATCGTCGAGAGGAGACTAATCGGACGGTAACTAGAAGTTTCGTTTGTCGGTTTGCCCGGCTTATGTATACCGATAACGTCCGCTTCTTTCCACACCGCGGGAAAGATGCAGTGCGTCATAGCGGCATTTAAAATTGTAGCCAACATTGCTATCAGTTGGACTGGCAAGAGTTTAAGCGCGCGGTTGTGGATGCCGTCGGAGCCGGGTGCCTTCCTAGGTTGTAGGTTGTGGATCGCGTCTCTAACTTCGTCAGTGGTAATGGGGGGTAACGCGTCCGAGGGCGGCAGGGAAGCTCTGCGCTCGACCTCCCTGTCGACTAACTCGGTGTGTTCGGGGTCCGCGTGTTGAGTGCTGGTGGTGCACTGCTCTTGCAGTGCATCGGCCAGCAGCTCAGCCTTGTCATCGTCATCGAATGCCGGTGGTTGGCCTGAAGGGCGTACGAGGGGAGGCATAGTAGCGGTAGTTTCGGATTTGAGAGTCCTAGCTAGTCGCCAGTATGCTTGGTGGGAGGGCGCGAGTTGTTCTAAATAACTATGCCAATTATCGTTACGCGCGTCGCTTAAGCGGGAGTGGACTTCGCGTTGTAGACGACGCATCCGAATCCGGTTTGAATGCGTGGGAAGACGATCGTAGGCCCGGATTGCCGCGTTCCTAACTCTTAAGAGATTCCTAAGATCGGGGGACAGTCTGATGCGGTGGAAGCTGTCCTCCACATCGACTTCTTTAGAAGATCTAATGATCGCGGAAGATATGTGATCGGTAATGATGTTTATGGATTCGACGGTGTCCTCGGGGGATAGATTCGAATCCGGGCCGTAAGGGAGGATTGGCGGAGCGGTGTCGGCTAGGCACGTGCCCAGCTTATTCCAATCCACCATGGTCCTCGTAACAGTGACTGGGTTGTGGGGGCGACCGAGCTGCATAACGACAGGTCGGTGGTCTGAGTCGAGCTCTGACATTGCTTCAATGGAACGCAAGCGCAGAGTTACGTTCCTAAGCAATGCCAGGTCTATAGTGCTCGGACGGAGCGCGATGTTATACGGATAACATGTTGGAGTTGGGGGACCGACTATTTCAAAGGTGAGGTCGTCTATAAACGCGTCGAGACGCCTACCGTTAACGTTAGTACGATGGCAGTTCCACCTAGTGTGGTGGCAATTTAAATCGCCTGCCAGGATGACGGAGTCTCCCATGCCGAACAGTGACTCGATGTCACTGCTCAGAAGGGGCTTGTCCGGGGGGAGATAAACGGATGCGATGACGATCGGCTGGTGTCCCGTCAGCGAGATACGGCACACTGACGCCTCGATATGTGAGAGCGAGGGAGTATCGAGAGGGACAACGTGCAGGGCCCGCCTATAGTAAATGGCAGTCCCGCCTTTGGAGGCGGTGAGTCTGTCATTCCTAACCATGACGTAATTCGCGACTTTCGGGTCGCGACGCGAGGGCTTCAGACAGGTTTCCTGCACTAATAGAATATCTACAAGATTATCGCGGAGGAATTCGAAAATTTGATCGCGTTGCCGCGCGAGTCCGTTAGCATTGTAGAATGCTAACGTAAGGGAATACGGCTTTTCTCTACCTTTTTGCGCCATTGATTACCGGTAAAGATTTTATAACGTACGCGAAACGGACTCATAAACGTCCATGTGATCGAACGCGGCCGCGAGCCGCTGTTCGGGGGTTGTCGACCTACGGATAGCGTCAGCGAACGATCGCAGACGGTCGAAGTTCACCGCGGTGACGAAGTCGCGCACGAGCGCGAAGTCGTTGGCGGCAGAGGGTTGCGGGGGACGGAACGCGGGCGCGGGGCGAGGTGCGGGCAGGGGCTGAGGCGCGGGGCGTGTCGCGAGCGGGGGCGGGGGTGCGGTTTGCGTTCCCGCCTTCGTATACGGCAGCGGCTTTTTCCACGCTGAAACCGTGGGAACTGCAGCCGGCACGAAGGCAGGTTTCGGCACTGAGGGTGCCGAAGTCTTTGGGCCGACGGTTCGCGGAGCTGGGAGGGTTGAACGCTTGCGCGGAGCCCTAGGACATCCACGGTAGTTCGCGGGGTGCCCTTGCTTAAGGCATAGGACACAGCTTGGGGGTTCGGTCGCGGTTTCCCTAACACGCGAGCAATCTAGTGTGGCGTGGTCGCCGAGGCACTTTACGCAGCGGGGGCGCGCGTGGCAATTACGAGCCGAGTGGCCGTAAAGCTGACATCTGTAGCACTGCCCGGGAGTGCCACGCTTGTGGGGGGCTTCGATTGAGATCCCGGATAGGCCGCAAATTGTCGTGAGGCATGCGATCTTCTTTTTGGCCTCCGGGGTGGGTTCTAACGCCACGAGTATCATATTATAGGGCTGTTTGCCCCGCCCGCTGTGCATCCGGTGCACACTAACTATCGGGAGGGCCTGAGCGGTCAGATCCTCCTTTATGTAGTCGATGTCGAGTTCTTTAGGGACTCCGCGTATCACTACGCGGAGCTCGCGGTCCTCCTGAAGAGCATAGGTGTGGAAACCTATGTAAGCACTGTACATACGCTAAGTAATTTCATTAGTTGATTGCATTTTATTTCAACGAAATCAAATACTGTAATTAGAATAATGAGGGCTTATAAAACCGTTTTTTCTATTTCGTTCTCCTTCCTCATAACAAAGCGACAATAAAATACATATTTTATTTCTGAATGAGGAATGTTTTGTTAATAAAATCGATATTGAACTCAACGACTTTTATAACATTTTAATTTTTTATTGTGTTCATGGATTATAAAAAAGATATTTTGTTTTAGTTTATTAAAATTATTTTAAACGTAGTAGTATATTATGGATACTTGATGTACATACATGTTGAATAAGTGACCATTTTTTACGAAAAGATCTGAAGACTGTAAGGAAAATTCTGGTTTAGAGTGACGACGGATAATATAATCTAATCAAAACAGAATATTATTATGTTCTTACCAGTATAAAGTTATACGTACAGAAACTCTCAATTAGAGAATTTACAGAAACGAGAAATATTTCACTTCATACATTCGTCCATAAAACGACGCAAGGTTTACAGTCATTTAATTAACATACGTGAATATGTTTTACCTCGTAAAAGTCCTATATAAAATTAATGAAAATTTCATTATAAACATAATTGACAGTAATAACATGGTTAAGATAACATTTGATGCGTTCGCGATCGAAGGGGTGTGACGCCCGGTGTACAAAGCGATGCGACCATCTCAGGATTCAAATTCTGCATATAGAATATCGTGTCCTCTCAATAAATACGTGCCTAAAACGTCTGAAGTAATTTCCAAGATTAAGGAATAACATCGCGTTCTCGTTATAAAGATTCACAAAATTATAAAGTAATATGTAATGAAATAGTAAGTAATAATTAATTATTATTGGTAGAACGTGTTGTGAGGTGAGGGGTAGGTATCATCTGTTCTATAACTGTGAAGGTAATGACGGCTTTTACCGATTAGACATAACGTCTTAAGGTGTGCTGAAAACGACATTATTCCAGTGAATTTTTTTTCCAATATAAAGTTTAAAAAAATACGAATTAACAGAGTATTTATAAACATTTTACGATTTGCATTCAACAAGAATACGGTAGAAACGTCAACGAGCTTAGACTTTCGCATTATAAGCTTACTGTAACTAGTTATTAATATTCCATTCGGGGCAAAGAACTTTCATTCACTATGGTACTTATAGTTCAGTACTTTTAAAGCAGGAAGCGTGTATTGTGTCTGCTAAGTGCATTTCTGACGATAACTTTTCAACAGTTTACCTCTCAATATTAAAACATATATTATGTATAACAACGTTATGAAAAATCGTTCCGAGTAATAAATAAGGAAGTTTAAGGATACACAATTGTTATTTATGTTTTTCAATTTGTTTACGACAGCGAATGTTTGTACTACGGGTATTAAGTTCGAAATGTGCTCTGATATTGTAACATCACTAGTGTCATCCAAATAATGAGTGATATAAATATATACATAATTGAATTTATATATAAAAATAAATTCAGTTTGTGTTTTAAAAATATAACGGTTGTTTTGTTGTACATTATTTTTTATTGTATATTTTATTGGTATTCAATTTTTTATTTCACTGTTAACTCATAAGATCGAAAATGGCGAATAACCAAAAAAAAAAAACAGTTACAATAGTGCTAAGAATAGACAAAAACAATTTTGCCTTTGCATATACATATATATAAATATAAACTCATTTATGTCCTATATTTATAGGCGGCTTACACTATGCTATATAGTGGTAGGACCTCTTGTAAGTCCACACGGGTAGGTACCACCACCCCGCCTATTTCTGCCGTGAAGCAGTAATGCGTTTCCGTTTGAAGGGTGGGGTAGCCGTTGTAACTATACTGAGACCTTAGAATTTATATCTCAAGGTGGGTGGCGCATTTACGTTGTACATGTCTATATGCTCCAGTAACCACTTAACACCAAGTGGGCTGTGAGCTCTTCCACCCGTCAAAGAAGAAAAAAACAGTTTGTATATTATTATAGCCTTTGGAAAATAAGATTTTTTTACCTGCATGCCCGGGAGTGGCTGGTAGTGGTCTTTTGTCGGGAGGCGCTCGACGTACCGCCGCCGCTGATGCCGGCAGAGGAATAGACGTCTGCAGCACCGATACTTGTCTATAACAAAACAAAAATCCATCACAATACCAGAATAAGACAATAATCTGCTTAATGTTTTATATGTTACACGAAACTCAATATTAACCGAACATACATCGTCTTCTCGCATTAAAAGTGTATAATCTCAAAACTTATAAATTTTACAGGAGTCTTTTAAAGGTTTAACATGTGATATTTTTAATTTTAATCGTCTTTGCAACAGTTGTTTTTACCAGTTACATTATGTCTTTTATGTAAGATAAAATTATGTATTAATTTTGTTAATAGTGGTCAAAACATAGGTAAACTAAAAAAAAAATCTAAAACTAAGCTACGCTCTTTTGACCGTATTTATGAGAAAAATACCGGTGATACCAAATGATTCCGCATATTAACTCAATTTCGAATATTTTTGGAAATTGTACACTTTTAATGCAAAAAGACTCAAATTAAAAAAATAAACCGACACCTATATTTCCGACTATTTTCAAGTAATTCGCTTAAAATAATTACTAACATTCTTCGATTATTTTTTAAGTTAATCGTTTTAATGGGCTTTCAAGCCTACTCACAATAGCCTTCAAGCTAAACTGGACGCTCTAACTGACATAAATTAATTCTAAATCATTAGTGAGAGAAAATAAGAAATATGTACAAAATATAGTGTAAGAAACAACTCCCTAACGTCGTGGTTATGTAAACTGTATTAATCTACCTCAGTTCTCGACGCGCCGCGGCCACAAGGATAATCGAATCAACTGGTTAATAACCCCGCTTGATAAGTGATCGCTTCTAATGCTTCACTGATTATTATTGATTGATTCTTCTTTATATAGTGGTAACATAATGTAAACGAGGAAATGAACTTTTTTAATATTAGCAGTTTTTTAAATTTACTTAAGCCTTAAAAAAGTTATTGAAAACTAACTGAAGGGACGTTCCTTGTCGCGTTTTGTTTAATTCAGTATATTACGATCGGTTTGAATTCTATTTGTAAGCAATATTTTAAATAAAATCATTTATATTAATTACTTCTTAAATGTACCTACATATAAATGGTATTTTGATTAGGTATACTTAATCCAAGAAAAGTATTGCTTTTCAAGATAATTTAAATAAAAAAAATTAAGAAAAATTAACAGATGTTATATCTACGTATCTCAAACGTGATATATATTTATAAATTTAAATCAAATTAAGTCTACTGACTAAAACTTTTACTACAATCAACTATTGTATTACAAAAATGTAATGGAAACATAGTACTCTCTAGTACCTTATATTACACTGTATTATTTATCCAGAGCCGGACTTCAGACACGATAAAGGTAATAAATAACGACACTTAGAGAAGGGTTGTTAAGGCTACATTGTCGGGTTAATGGATCCTCATACACCGAAGCAACACATAGGGATACTAATGACATGTGTAGTATTATAATACTAGCTGATTTTATTCAGTCCTATGTCTATTTATCTTGTTATGTATAATTGTTTTTACTGCTGGTAGGAAGTCTTGTGAGTCATTACGGGTATCCGCACCACCACCCTGCCTATTTCTGGCGTGAATCAGTAATGCATTTCGGTTTGAAGGGTGGGGCAGCCGTTTTACTGTAAAAACTGAGGCTTTAGAGCTCGTATTTCAAGATATGTGGCGACATTTACGTTGTAGATGTCTATGGGCTCCGGTAACTATTTAAAACATCAGGTGGACTTAAGCAATAAAAAAAATTAAAAATTAAGACGTACTACAACCAGTAAATTCGTCGGTTTTAATGTTTGTTGTGTATTCCAGTAAATCGCTAAAACAACCGGATTGACTATTAATTTCTTGGTTTTTTAATACCTAATTTTTTTTAAAGCTAGCGGCATCGTTATTGTATTTCTTTTACGGTAATTTTTTTTGTAATTAAATTATTGTTGTTTTTACAATTTTCCGGTATTTACTGTGATATATTTTATTTAATTTACTGATCATTTTTGTACAAAACGCTTAATTTGTAACATAGTTTATAACGCTTTTACCGATTTTTGTTTATTACTTAACGGTGTCAAGAAATACCTACTCCTAATAATTTTCTATTTAATGTTAAATATGTAAACAAATTATGGTCTCTTGACTAAACAGAGTAGGTATAGAAAAGAAATTTGCTTTTATAGATGCATTTCCACGATCACAGTTAACTGTATTGCTTAATGCTCTTCGACAATCTTGTTTGTGTTACTTGTGTCAACATATTTGCTTAGATAATGATATTAAGTGCAAAATTTTCTCGATATCAGATTCAATCACTAATATAACAATACATTTACTTATAACAAATTAAATATTTATGTTATACTAGCTGACCCGGCAGACTTCGTAGTGCCTCAATAAAATACCTAAACTTTTGTATAAAATAAACTTAAAACAAACAAAAGGAATCTGTCCGACGGGGGCCACAAGGAAAAACAAAATTGTTATTTTTAGTTAATTTCGAGTATTTTCATATTTATCTACCTTTTAAATCTTCTCTGGACTTCCACAAAATAATTCAAGACCAAAGTTAGCCAAATCAGTCCAGCCGTTCTCGAGTTTTAGCGAGACTAACGAACAGCAATTCATTTTTATTTATATAGATAATAATTTAACACTGTTTCTCTGATAAAAGAATGTGAACCCTATTTGTTTTTGTTGTGGTTGGAAAGTGTAGGAGAATAAATTGAACCTATAGATAGGATAAATAGCGCTCTCATCTAGACAGCTAGCTTCCAGTCGCGGTCGTGACTCACGTTTTTATTATAAACCTCCGTCTAAGAAGTTACTGTCTAAATATATAAATTGCTTATTGAAAGTTATAGCCGTGATAAAGTAAAACACCTCTATAACTTCATTGCAATAAAAGCTATAATATATTTTATGTTAAAATTCACCATAAATTTAACTTGATAAAATGTACACAAGCACTTTGATTAGCGTTCGACTAATTTATTAATACCTAACGCAATAATATTTCGATTAAGAGAAACTGAAAATAGCATTTGAAATTAACGGTCATCAGATATTCGCTACTCGCCGCTAGATGACGCCACTTCACTGTTCTAATATAATCTAATGAAGCGTGCAAGCACAAGTATATATATGTGCCGATGTTTGGCTCATTCGATTCTGCACCAATTACTCGAAATGTTAAACTGAATCTCTTCATTATTGTTAGTGAAAATGAAATGATTAATGAAAATACAAATGACTAGAATATTAACAAATATTATGAATGCTAGCTAGTTTTTATGCTTATCCAAGCAATAGAAAAGCGAGAGATGTTCTGCACTAACAATATTTAATGTTAGATCGATGTTTACAATTTTCATTACGTCGTAATATCATCATACATCGGAATTTCATAACATCTCCGATGGACGTTATCGATAGACTTAGATATCAGATGCTTTGTTTCGATCGCTGAAGATCGAATACCACATCATTAACGGAACACAATGAGGACGATATCTAAACAATGAACATCTGGTGCCTTCACCTTCGCCCGCTCATACCAATTGCACTCATGCATCACGCTTATGTAGAATGACATTATTACACTAAGGGTAAATTTTAAAAAATCGAAGAAAAATTTATCAACTTAGTATTAATGAGACCGTCAGTGCAAAAGTGGCCTAACCCACAATTTTTCATATTCGCGCTTATATATTGCAATTTATTTTAAACATAATAAATTTTGATGCAAAACCGGGCTATTCATAGTCTCACCCATAGAGAACAGATGGCTTTGTAAACATTATTTTTGCGCGTATTGTTTGTGCGTACGAAGCAGTGTAAAAGCAAATTCCAACCTCATTATCTCTATACTAACTATGATAAGCTTAAGACACTTTGCGCTGACTGCCTCATATATAGTACTAGTTAAGGTTACGCTGATGTAGCCTCTCAAGGCTCTCAGCTTAGGTAGGAAAAAAAAAGTAAGGATCCCTAATTTTTTTCAAAAAGATTATATATAGCCTATGTCACTCGGGTATAGTGTAGCTTCCAAACAGTGAAATAATATTTCAAATCGGTTCAGTAGTTTCAGAGCCTATTCAATACAAACAAACAAACAAACAAATCTTTCCTCTTTATAATATTAGTATAGAAGTAGATTATTTTCGATTTTCGCGACTCGTGAATATAACAAACTACTCTTATGGTCCAATCAGTGAGTGATCAGTGACCACGAAAATTAAAAAGTATTCTAAATGTCTGAAATAATATTATGTCAACAAAAAGTTTACGGTAAGCAACCGCTTGGCTATGCCCCATTGCTGACGATCTATGAGCGGTGATTTTGGACATCAGTACTTTAAAAACTGAGACATTAAAACTCATATCCCAAGGTGGGTAGCATTTACATTGTATATTACATAGGCTCCGGTAACAACTCAACACCAGGTGGGCCTTGAGGTCGTCCACCCATCTAAGCAATAAAAAAAAAGGTGCGTCGTATAATCTACTCGTCTGCTAAAATTGATCGAAGACAATCAAGATGCAATTATTTGGAACTGAAAATGGCCACTTTGTAAAAGTTCCTTACAGCATTTTATCTATACTAATATTATAAAGCTGAAGATTTTGTTTGTTTGAACGCGCTAATCTCAGGAACTACTAGTCTGATTTGAAAAATTCGTTCAGTGTCAGATAGCTCATTTATTGAGGAAGGCTATAGGCTAAGATCACTATAGCCACCACTAGGCTATAGGCTAACATCACGCTAAGACCAATAGGACCAATGGGACCAATAGGACCAATGGGACCAATAGGACCAATGGGACCAATAGGACCAATGGGACCAATAGGACCAATGGGACCAATAGGACCAATGTGACCAATGGGACCAATAGGACCAAGCGGAGCACCAATAAAGAATGTTTCAAAATCGGGGTATTTGTGCCTTTTGAGAGCTTATGCTATGTAGATATACGCCAAAGTAACTATTCCACGTGGGCAAAGTCGCGGGCAAAAGTTAGTTAATATAGCGTAGGTACCATGCATGAATGCATTAAAAATGGGATTGGTGTTTGCATTGTCATTGGAGTTCCAATAGGCATTTGGACACCAATAATATATATAACAAACCGATTAAATTAACGACCAATCACTATTTTTGTATAAATAAAACATAGCATTTGTATATTTTTTTAACACAAATGACTACACTATAATTGTTACGTTTTCTGTTATGACCTATACAACTGTAGTATTAGCTCACGAAGCCCGTGTGTACATAAACTCTCTCCAGGTCATTCAATCCCTTCTTGCAAAATAGCCGTCGGAGCACCGTGATACGTAAGGAGCGTTGACCTCTATGATGATCTAAATTTAGAAGGTATCCTATCTTAGTATCTTAAGGTAGCGTCAGAACGCTACTTCGACAATGTAACGCGATACGATAACACTCTTGTTGTGTCCGCCACTCTTTACTTATCCGACCCAGGTCATGGGCCAAAGCAAAGGTTTAACGACCGTCTGGTGTAGTGGTAAGTGACATGGTCACTACACAAGGGGGTCGCGGGTTCGAATCACGCGAGCCCGGCGAAAAAAAAAAAATAGTGGGTTGCGCATTTACCTCGTAGATGTCTAAGGGCTCTAGTAACCACTTAATTGTTGTGTCCGCCGCTCTTTACTTATCCGACCCAGTTCATGGGCCAAAGCAAAAGTGGGTGGCGCATTTACGTCGTAGATGTCTATGGGCTCCAGCAACCACTTAACATCAGGTGGGCTTTGAGCTCGTCCACCCATCTAAGCAATAAAAAAAAACCAAGCCGCCATTGCCCGAAACATGTCTTATGTCTTGTCGGATCCCCTGGATCCGTTCTATGTGCTTTTAGTTACTATCAAAGGGCAATTTGTATAAACTTATAGATAAACTAATAATAACACTAAGTATGGATCAATAAGTTCATTAGAATGTGAACAATAATCTCGATTACGAAACAGAATCATGACCGCACGACGCAGTCCTATTAATCCAAATGCTTTGCGAAATTGATACACGATATGCCTTGTATAGGTCACAAATGCTAAAACAATTTGTGCTGTAGCAACGGATAATTTTTTGCTCACTATATTTATATAGAATACACTTGTCACTTGGTTTTTTAGGCAAGAAACTCGATATAAATCGGTTGTTATTGGTAACTAAAATTGGTGAATCATGAACTTCTTTACATTTATTGTTGATTGACGAAATTTTATTAAATTGTTAAAATGGTCACTGAAACCCATATATGGTTTTTTTTTTAATTATGATTGAGTGATTACTGGTGTCCCGGAGGCCTTTCCAATTCCACCAGAACAAGTGGGCGAGCAAGGGCTCAGCCAGGAATGGTGGGATTTCAAAACAGCTACCCGAGCGCCCTCGAAGGAGATAAACAATTCAAGAATAGCTGCTTCACGAATAAGACATATAGCTACACCATAAAGTGATCGCTCACATTAAGATTATTCTGTCATAAGTCTGCCCTACTATTCAAGCCGGAACGTGTGACCTTTTACTGGCAGAAATGGTTTCCTGTCACCGCTTAGAATCAGGTAGGGCGAAAACTCATTCATCCATCAATTGAATCAAAAAACTATTTGAACCGATTAATTCTCTTATTCCGATTTTGAGTTCTGTAGTAAGGTAGTCTACCTATAAATGGCCTACCTCACACATCTATTTTTGCACCAAATGAATCATCCATCTCGATTTGACGGGTAGGATATACTTTATTCTCATGCTATTAAGTCTTGTGGGTGAGATTTCAAGGTTAATAGTGCTATTTGCATTGTGGTGTTCGCAAACTCCGGTAGCCACACTGCAAATCTAAAAATAAATCTAATGTACCTACTCTAATCTAACGTAATAAAATCGAAAAGTTAATCTAAAAATATCTATACATATTTACTACTTAGTACTGCTTTATCATACAATATAAAAGACAATTAGTGTACGTTACATGCAAAACCAAAGTCCTTCGTTAAACAAACACATACGGTATGTGTTATAACCGTGTGTAAATGTTTACCTTGCCCTAAACATTCCTATCTTTTTTGCACAACGGAATCAAAATTAATTGAAATTGGGGGCTTTATCTAAGGTATACCGGGAATACACACGATAAAGAATTAATCGGTGTGCAAATTAATGACAACGTGCTTGTTTGAAAAAAAAAAGTACGTGCGTACAAAATACACATGTCAGAAGTGAAACTTTTTTGGCGAACTAATTTATAAGTCTATTTATTTATAAAAATCTACAACTTTAGATTTCCGAGACTTAACGGAAGGGAAAAAGGAACATATGTTCCCGCCAAAAGTCTGTCAAATGTCAATCTCAAACCTCAGAGTTGACAGTCACATTATGTTTAGATTTCTAAATTGTAAATGACTAATATTTTGCCCAATGAATTGACTAATTTAATTTCATGCTATTTGATTAATGTTCCACATTCTTTTCATTTCATTTCAATTCCTATTAACATTTTTCACAAAATTATAAAATATTAGGCTGTATGGTATGATACATTTGCCTTTCCAGTTGGAAAAATACAACAACTACTACTACTGACATTTGACAAGTACTTAATTTCAATAATAGTTTGATGTCACTTCCGTTGCATACCTGCGCGACGTTCTGTAAAAATTTTACCCCCATGCGCCTAAAGAAGTTTCACTTCAATAACATATTATCTACAATGTTGCTTTAAATAAAAGCATTTAGAATTCGGGTCACAGAATTACTTACGTAAACAATTTCCCAAAGGTATCGAAATGCGATGGAAATTTCCAATTGCTTGGAAGCTGACAAAAAGGTGCCTTTGTGATAGAAAAATATCCAATGTACTTAAGTGAATCTAGAAACGACCACCCCGAGCTTCGCTTTATAAACCCCCTCATTAAGTACATCGAGTGGAATGGATGAGTAAAGCTGGACTTTGTATAATACCTATCCAAGTGAATGTGGTTATATTGAATTACAACCCGATAAAAGACGATTACAACAATAACTTGGGAAGATTACAACGTTAGAGAGAGAATTTTGTTATAAATATTTATCGACGCTTATAATTCGAACAAAAAGGTATATAATACTTGATTTGTACCTGGCTGTTGAGTGCGTTAAAATCGCCTATCATGTAGAGTGATTGTGCAGGCTTATAATAATAGGTGTCTTACCTATGAAGTTGCAGTTATACAATAGGTAGATACTGGCCATTTGAAACGTAATTTATGTATGGCTGGCAATAACTTCAATATTTGGAATTATAATTTCAAATTCAGTCACTTGTTTATTGATTAGTGTTTTGTTTTGACTACATTTGTTTCTTTTTCATCAATGAACACCATGAAAACACGAGTAGGTAATTATGGGATACGAGGTCCGTCGCGGTAGCAATGTCATACAACTCACAGCATTATGAACGTTTACGGAGTGAAAACTACATCAGATCGCACGAATCGTTAATTTTGTTGTCGACGTCGCCCAAAACACGTCATTGCGGATCCTCCCGATCCATTAACGGTGCTTTTAGGTACCACAAGCACCGGTCACCGTCCTCGTCGAACCCGTCGCTTGCGACCAAGGGCTCGACGAGTAAATTAACCTATAGACACAGCCCACTAAGTTCCTTGCCGGATCTTCTCAGTGGGTCGCGTTTCCAATCCGGTGGTAGATTTTGCAAAGCAATGCTCTTGCTTTAGGGTCTGTGTTAGCAACACCTCCGGTTTGGGCCTCGAGAGCTCACCTACTACACGCTAGGGCAACGTTGAAATAGCCTCCCAAGGCTATCAGCATAGGTAAGAAAAAAAAACGCACGAAATCACTCTTTTCCAGTGTGTACTTTTCATTCATAAAAAATGTTACATATTCATATTTGTGGTATATTAATATGCAAAATTAAATACAAGGTAATTATTTATGACATTATCTCTGTGTAATATGTATATATTATACTAGCGGCAAGCTCCGGCTCCGCTCGGGTCTTTAACAAAAATTTCAACGACGTTGTTTTATTTTTTTAAATAAAAGAACACTTATTGCGGCATAACTATAATAGTTAGACATAATAATATGCTGTCGCGACACTTTTTGTAAATAATAACGTGTTCTACAAAGTCGTGGTACATTATTTTATTCTATCATCAATAGTTTTTGCAGCGCACGCGATGTAAAGTATATTTTAGGTAATTGTTTTACACCTTGGGTTACATTATTGGAGTTTTAGTAAGGAGCCCTAATTTTTAAAAAAAAGATTATAGCCTATGTTACTCGGGAATAGTGTAGCTTCCAAACAGTGAAAGAATTTTTCAAATCGGTTCGGTAGTTTTGGAGCCTATTCAATAAATACAAACAAACAAACAAATCTTTCCTCTTTATAATATTAGTATAGAAGTATAGATAGAGAATATCGTTGCGAATCTTTAGACCAACCTATGACTGTTATTCTGCAGAAATAAGTATTTTCACATGTAAACTTACGACATAATATATTCGCAATGATTTATAGGTTCCTGTCGTTGTTCGCTTTTGTTCCATCATATTCTTAAAATAGCTAATAGTTTTGAATTTGTTGAAAACTGATTTAATTTTGTATTCATGACCATGTAATATTATGATGAGTAATTTACTAAATTTATGATGCAGAGCTTGTCCGAGCACTCCTTATAAAGCATTTAGAACTGGTATTGATTCAAATTGAATATCTCAAAATATATAATATCTATATATGTACATATATTTAGATCCGACACCTAGTGGAAAAGACCCAAGACAATATGGAAAGATTCACTGCAATTCAGTGGAATGCAATTTTACAAAGATGTCGAACAGACAACAGTGTCGGTGGCGACAGAGAGATATATGTATGTATACTTATATATGCTGATATGTACATAATGTACATATTTTAACTATCAATAAAAAACGAACTAACAATTTTGTTCTAAAATTGAGTTGTTAGTCTGACACTACCTTTGAAAGTATCAACATTTTCGAACGATTATATCCACCTCACATGGGATATTCAAGTTATCCATTGTTTACGCACCTCAAACATCTTTAGCTGCCGAGATCAAAGATAACCATTTCACTTTTACGATATCGATGAAACGTAAGCCGTAAAATATCAACTGTGCGTTGCCCCAGTCGCTGTATTTTTAGCTTTTCGATTTTGTAAGTTATTTAGCTACAGCGTGTAAACAATGCTTGCATTCATGCGCATGGTTCTTGAACTTAATACGTACTTAATAACGGTATCACTACCAATATTAGTAGTGGTGCTTTTTTTTGTTATTTACTTTTCTTCTTCTGTTTTTTTTTAATGCTTAGATGAGTGGACGAGCTCACAGTCTGAGAAGCCTGAGATGGTCGCATCGTTTTGTAGGTACACCGGGCGTCACACCCATTCGATCGCGAACGCTTCAAATGTTATATTAACAACGTTATTACTGTCAATTATCTTTGTAATGATTAAAATTGAAGTAGGACTTATACGAGATAAAACATATTCACGTATGTTAATTAAATAACTGTAAACTTGCCTCGTTTTATGGACGAAGGTATGAAGTGAAATATTTCTCGTTTCTTTACATTCGAAAATTGAGAGTTTTTTTTTATTGCTTAGATGGATGGACGAGCTCACAGCCCGCCTGCTGTTCAGTTGTTACTGGAGCCCATAGACATCTACAACGCAAATGTGCCACTAACCTTGAGATATAAGTTCTAAGGTATCAGTATAGTAACAACGGCTGCCCCACCCTTCAAACAGAAACACATTACTGCTTCACAGCTGAAATAGGCGGGGTGGTGGTACCTACCCGTACGGACTCACAAGAGGTCCTACCAGTAATAAAGTAATGTTAGAATTTCAAACGTTTATCTTTTTTAATGGCCTTAAAACTAATTACTTTTTTAACCCTTTGTATACCTTTGGATTTATACATTGCAAAATCACTTTTAAATTTCTTTATATAGTTTTGATCACAATTTTTAAATGATAGATATAACGTAAGCGAGTCATTTACAAAGTCCGGATAATTACGTAAAAATATAGGATGAAACAAAATTATGATTTCACCTTCAAGAGATTGCTCAATGCGGCTGGTTGATGCTAAACATTGTGAACAAAGAATTATTGTTAACCCGTGAAATGAAACAAATTTTCAACTCCATAAAATAGACTTGAATTCTACAGATGCTTCTGTAAATAAAGATGCCCTATTGTTTGTAATTCATATAGAAAATTTTATAATTACATGACGATAAATAAATACTTCCTCCGCTTTGATTCACTGATATTTTAACTCAATTAAAATTGTTTGCTATTGGAACCATTATCCTGCCGATTTCTGGGGTCAAGCAGTAATACGTTGTGGTTTGAAGGGTGGGTCAACCGTAATACGATACAATTGACTTGGGCCTTAACTGTCAAGGGGTGCTTTTTTATTGCTTAGATGTGTAGACGATTTCACAGCCCACCTGATGTTAAGTGATTACTGGAGTCCATAGACATCTATAACGTAAATGTGCCACCCACCTTGAGATATAAGTTCTAACATCTCAGTATAATTTCAACGGCTGCCCCACCCTTCAAACCGAAACGCATTACTGATTCACGGCAGAAATAAGCAGGGCGGTGGTACCTACCCGCGCGAAATTACAAGAGGTCCTACCACCAGTAATTACGCAAATTATAATTTTGCAGGTTTGATTTTTATTACACGATGTTATTCCTTCACCGTGGAAGTAATTGTGTTAGCAGACATGTTGTGACGTCAATGGGTAAAGGTAACCGCGTAACATCAGGTAGCTCGTGAGCTCGTTCATCTGTCTATACCAGGGGTGACCAACCGAAAAATCGCGATTGACCGATCGTGGCTCTTGGTTCAGTCGATCGTGGCTAGACAAAAAACATAAATATGTACATAGAACCGACTGCGCAACGTAATCACCAATTGCTGCATCATCTTCATCTTGTATTATTTGTTAATGACCATTACGTGAAATTGTTTATCCTCTTTTCCACACAATAGTTCTCTTTTATTATACTCGTATAATTTTAGGTTTATTTTATTATTTTTAATAAAAGAAAATATACTACCTATTTGTGTACTGGTAGTACATTGTTTCATTAAATTTCAAGGTATGTAATTGGTAGATCGCTATTTCGTCAGTAGACAGTAGATCTTTGTTCTAATCAAGCTGACCACCCCCGGTAGTATACGGTAAAAATAAAATAGTAATAAAAAATAAAAAATAGTTTAAAAAAACTAAAAAAAAATACGCTTTAGATTAAAAAAACGATTTTATTGTAAAAAAAAGCGTGGGGTGCATGGTATCAGTAGTTATAAATATTTTATGAACATATATGAGTAGAAGGGTTTATTTTGATAATATCCTGAAAAGCACCCCACGTTTTTTTACAATAAAAACATTTTTTCTTTATTAAAATTTATTTTCTATTAAGTTGGATTTTCTATAAAAGCGTATTTTTTATTTTTTTTAAACTAATATTTCTTTTTCATTTTTTAGTTGAATTACAATTTTTTAAATATTTTTTAAAATACTTATTGAATTGCCATTGGTCCTTAATAAGTACGCCAAATTTCGAGTTAATACGACGTTTTGAAGTGGCTCAAAATCATGTTCAAAGATTTCGTTACATACTATAACATACATACGTCTGAAGCGTATTAAAAAGTCCGAAAATTACAAAACAGCTCCGTAATTTTGTTCATTTCTTTACCTACCTCCTGACTTCAGGTGACGTCGGTAAACTTCTACATTTTCTACTCTTGCTGTTTTGGCGGTGATGACCCTGTCCAGAGTTGGTGTTGCCCATGTTTCAATTGTATCACTTCTTATATTGCAACCATTTTAATATACCTAATCACAGTTTCTAATTTTGTTATCATTACTGCACTATAATGATTCTAAAAGGAGTTGTGGTGTTACGGCGCGACTTTTTTTAATCTACCCACTGCTTTAGACTGTACGTTTTTAGATATAGGGTAAATTTTTAATAAAATGCCAAACTTAACACAAAAGAAAATCGATTTTGACAAAATTAAATGAGAATATCCTCAATGTAGTCGAAGTCAATTTGATATGCATATTTAAAGTTAAATCAAAAACGATTGGTCAGACCATGTTAAAATTTTAATGACAATGACGACAAACACCGGATTTCGAATAAAAGAAGAATCATTAAAAACAGTACACATAGAAAACTGAGTATTTTTAAAACCACTTATTTTTTGAAGTTGGTTAAAAAATGAAATTGTTAAACACTAGTTACGGTAGCATGAGTTTTTTTTTTAAATCGTCGATCAATCTTGACTGAAACTACAGTTTGGTTAAATCTAAAGAGATTTGAATTTTCATAATACGCTCAACATTGTAGTACCAACGTTCTATTGCCATTTACAGAACCGATTCGCGTAAATGCCAATGCACCAGGCTTCGGGCGTTGCAAGAATTTTAAGGGTCGGTACGGTTTGACCGCGAGGCAGTAACTAAGTGACCAGTTCGTGAATACCTTGCGGTCAATCCCGACGAAATACCGCATTCATTTCATAAGATTCATTCAGCAGATAGCTCGAAGCAAATCCTAATTAATTACGATAAGAATCAAAACGTGTTCAACGTTAATTCAGTTTATTTACAACCTTGCAGAGAACATATAGGTAAATCTGGGACAAGTCCAAACACTGTCTAGTTTTCTTTAATAATTGGTAAACAACTATGTGTGACTATTGTGACTATACTGAGACCTTAGAACTTATATCTCAAGGTGTGTGGCGCATTTACGTTGTAGATGTCTATGGGCTTCGGTAACCACTTAACACCAGGTGGGCTGTGAGCTCGTCCACACGTCCTAGCAACAACATAAAAAAAAACAACAACAACAACAAAAACCAGCCATTTATCTAATAGACTATATAGAAGGGCCCAATCATTATTTATTGTTGTCTGAAGGAGAAGTAAGGACAATGGAGAAAAAGTAATTACGAGTCTCGTGTCATCGCAGTTCAAAGTTTATTGACCTTTACATTGTATCTCCTGTAATACAAATGCGTATGACGTAAAACCTAAATGGCGTTTTTAAAGTTCAAATAAAATTAGATACCTAAGCTGGTTCTAGTATTATCGATATTAGAAGCACAAAGATCGTATATACTTTCCAATAAAATCGCTTCTATACGACTGTGTATATCTTGGAATGGACCTCTGTATGTAATAATAAATAACTTTAGCTTCAATATTCAAAAGCCTTATCGAGTCATCGCATCTATGTATAGAATCAATTAGAACCAATTTTAACTAATTCGAATCTGTACAGATTAAAAATCGAAAATACAGATAAACAAACTTAGGCCTCTATAGTGGCGAATTGAATAACACAATTACTATACATAAGGAATGGCAGTCGTGTTTTAAATAGTGCAATAAATTTTGTGACTAATTAAACTTTATTAGTACACTGCGAGTAAATGAAAACTGAATCAATTTACTCGTAAAATGTAACAAATGTGTTGGAATTGCATTATCGGAATTATCGCAGCGTGCGCACTGCTGTATAGGCCACTGGACTCTACTGGACTGTGAAGCTTTGTGGACCGACGCTTACACGATAACATTGTCTATAAATTTCATTTACAATTCACGATTTAGAGCAACAACGAATTCAATTTAAGTAAGTTCAGTTAAGTAAGTTAAGTAAGTTTCAGTTTAAGTATTTTCATCGGTTTTCGAGAGCCGTCGACATAATATTATTATTATTATTATTATTATTATTAATTCTTTATTTCAGTTTTGTTTTTTAAAACCATAACATTTTGTTAGTAGTAATTACTTATATCTATGTTAGTGACTTAAAAAATCTAACACATAACTCTCATTATATATATACATTTTATACCATTACATTTTTTATTTTATTTTTTTCTCCTTCCAAGTGCCTACTGCAAAGGCTATTGATCAGCAGTCCCTCGATCTTGCTCGATATGATTCTCAAAAGACTGTTGCCATGAACTAATTTCATGTTTTAATCTTCGCGTATTTTATTAGCATTATTTCCGATGTTCAATGACGGAGTCGTCCGTGACTATGACAGCTGTAAAGTATTCGGACGGTCGGAATAATGACAATGAAAGGCGCGAAATTCAAAAAGAGAATAAAAGTGGTTTTCATTATGAAGTTGAATAGTTAGTATTTTTCAAGACCATAATCACGTTTTTTTGCATATTGTCCTCGCAAGAATTTTTTTTTTCTTTATTTTTTTTAGTTTTTAAAAGAAGAAAAAAAAACATTTCTTGCGAGGAATAATAAAAATAATAACAATAAGAAAAATCGATCGAGATATGAAAAATCTTATCTTACCCCTTACCCTTATATAATAATAGGAAGATGTACTTTTTAATATAGACGGAAATACTAATACGTGGCAAATTTGAACAGCTTCAGCGCTCAGCCCAGCCTTTAGAAATAGCAACGTGAATACCTTCGCCCACTTAAAACATTTATTTTGTCATTTTATTTATTGGCGGTATAGTGTATTGTAAGCCAGCACAGGTAGATATCACTCTGCTATCCAAATTTATTCGTTGTTTTTTGACTCTAACTTTTTTTTTTTTTTTTTCGTTGGTTGCCTAAGTGGCTACGGTTGAGGTCACGGCCTCAACCTAAAAAAATTTGCTAACACTAGCTGCAAGAGCAGTACTGAGAAGATCCGGTGAGAAACTCAGTGGGTATCTACTTTTGCACCGAAGCAATCTTACATTTCAGTTTGAAAGGTTTTGATTTGAACTCTCGAACTCATATCCTAAGATGGGTAGCGGTTATCAATTTACGCTCCTTATGGGCTCCGATAACTACTTAATATATGGTCGACCGTGAGATAAGTCAAAATATCTGTTACAGCGAAATAATAGGATTAGACGTAAACCATATTGCAAGAGTGCTCTGTACAAACACCATAGACGACAATTAATTATTATTCGTTCGGGTTCTCAAAACTTTATACTTATAAATAATAGCCCACAGCCCACTGAGTTTCTCGCCGGATTTTCTCAGTGGGTCGCGTTTCCGATCCGATGGTAGATTCTGTGAAGCACTGCTCTTGCTAGGGCCAGTGTTAGGAACACTCCGGTTTGAGCCCCGTGAGTTCACCTACACGTTAGGGTGAAGCTGAAATAGCTTCTGAAGGCTATCAGCATAGGTAAAAAAAAGCATTTAAGTTAATTTTCATTGACCGCGAGCCATATGAACGAAATAAAATAGTTTGAATCTCTGCTTTATAGTCACGTTCTTGTAACTTATCAAGAATCGTTGTTCATTCAAAATGTCGGCTTCCGAAAAGGGAATATGGAATAATTAAATTCATTGTCACGAGCACGAGACGGGCTGTACGTCGTGCATCAGTGGCTCATTGTTTGTGCTCTTATCCCTCAATTTTATACGAACCATAGTTTGTTTACAAGAACTATTGTTTCTATTGCGTAATAAAAATTTAATGTTTATTGTTGTAACAACGCACAATTGGCTTTTGTTCTCAAAAGTAAGACTGCTTTTCGAGTATGGAACTCCACGATTAACTAAACAATTAAACTTAATCGTTTCATTGCTTGGTTTTTTTTTTATTGCTTAGATGGGTGGACGAGCTCACAGCCCACCTGGTGTTAAGTGGTTACTGGAGCCCATGACATACGCAACGTAAATGCGCCACCCACCTTGAGATATAAGTTGTAAGGTCTCAAGTAAGTGAGTCGTCTATTATCAAAGGTGGCAATGTGTGCATTTGGACAAAAAAATATTATTGATATGTCAATACAGATTGATTTGAATATAATCGTCTCCTTCAAAGAATACGGTTCAAAACCAGCATTAAATAAAGGTCAATACTTAACCTGTTATTTATCTAAGATGTCGTTCAGAAGAGTTTTGTGACTGCCAATGGAATACAAATTCAATAATTCGTTTTTCTGATTTACCAATAATTGTCCAAAAGTCACATTGCTGGCTTTGATAATAGTCGACTCAAGTTATAACGGCTGCCCCACCCTTCAAACCGAAACGCATTACTGCTTCACGGCAGAAATAGGCAGGGTGGTGGTACCCACCCGCGCGGACTCACAAAAGGCCCTACCACCAGTAATAAATTTGTCCGATCTCAACAAGGTTTGTTCATAAATTTGTCTGATCTCAACTTACATCTGATCAATATGTCAAACATTATAATACCTACAATGTGAACAAAAAAAGGGTGCGTGTACTTATGTACGCGCGTAAGAAGTTATACTTTATTTTTATTAAATTTATTTCTTTTTTTTTATTTAAATTTTAATCAATTTGAAAAAAAATAGATTAAACAACATCCTCAAATACGCATATTGGACATTCCTTTTCTTGACATCGTATAAATTCGGTAATTCTCGGTACGGTTCGGAAAGTTCACCTGCGGCTATATTCAGACTCGCCAAGTTACGTCGGTCGTATTGTAATGAGCGATTTAGTGGGCAACTTCACTCTGTTAATTTTGTGTCACGGTGCGCGCGCATCGTAAAATTTCACTCCCATCAATTTTTCATAACGCGCCTGAAGAAGTATAACTTCAAAAAATGTGAAAATTGTTGAAGATATTTATGGAAGATACGCCGTTAAAGAAACAAAAAACATGAGCTTACACAAGAAAGTGCGACAGACAAAATAACACGTATCGACGATTAGATACAAAAAGATCAGTAAATAATTCATGAGTTTGTGCTTAACTTGAACCCGTAGGCAGAGGTAGTCTTACTAAGGGCTGTCACGCAACGAACCACCTTAGATACAAAAACATATACTACTACATACTAAATATTCATTTTGATACTTTTGCATTTATCACAGTTAATTCAATGAGAATACATAAATAATATGTTAAAAATTCAATTAAATGAAATAAGAATCAACGAGACACGAACTTCGGGCCGCAAAATAACTATGTATTTATTATAGGATTCACAAAGTAAATAACACGGTAAATAAACATTTTGTAGTTATCGAGAAATAAATGTGAAAAAATGAAGTGTTTAGTTATCAGCTCAAATCAAAATGTCTGATGTAAGTCAAAATCACGAACAACCCTGCTAAAATAAAAACGCCCACAGCATAATGACAACAGACGGTTCACGTAAAGTCGTAAAGGTTCGCTCGTGAGATGTCAAAAGTCTTGCAAAATAAATCTAAGGTCCGGTACTAATGCATTGCGCTTTACCGGATTTAATACAAAACCGCTTTTTGTGGCCATCTTTTCCGAGAATTCGCTCTTTGGATTACTCATGCGGGTCAACTGTGACTCGCCGTGTCAGAATTCGTTTTGGCGTGTTTGCATGAGCAGTAGAAGGATTTAATTCCTTTAAGCTCTAAGCGGTTGTTGGAAATTTTAAAGATTTATGAAAAGGGGTTAGTATGAGCAAGCCTGAAAATAATATTGCTAGCCCTCACTAAAGCTAACCATCAGGAAGGTCTTAGATGCATTCGCGTGTTACTGCATCAAAAATACAAAACGAATTTTTTTATCTATTTTTTTCATTAATTGACCATATGAATAAGAAAGGACTATCTCTTTTTCAGTGCTTTTTTTCTATTTAATCGTAAAATTAAATTCAAAGGACACGCATGTTTCTAATATTTGTACGCTCAAAATTGGAACAGAGGATGTTATTAGTTCGAAAACTTAAAATCTATAATGTAATTATAATCGATCCTGATAATGTATCATCAAATAACTTACGTGATTTTAAAACAAATAATCCATGTTAATTCCTTTGTCATTGAACGAATGTTACCAGTAATTCGTATTTCCTAGAAGCCGAACCGTAAACATACACACAGTGAGGCGATTTATGCTAATTTTATGTATGCACTCGCCCGATAGGTGAAGGAGTTCATGGAGCTTTATTTGCAGATGTGCTTTGTAGATTGTAATGAGCTTAAATGTGTTGTATTGTAAATTAGTCTGTGTAGAGGCCTATTTAAGACTTATTATGAGATCAGCGAATTACTCACGTCAATTTATTATATTGTCACTTGCAAACTGAAGCAATAGTGTACTATATAATATGACTAGCTTTTGCTCGCGACTCCGTCCGCGTGGAATATTTTACTTTGGCATTACGCTAAATTTTACCCCCCACTTCATTTACGTAGAAAGCGAAGATATTTTTTAATTATAGAATGTTAAGGAGCTGTTTAAATCCCTATTTTGAAACATTATTTATTGGTGCTCCACTTGTATTGGTCTTACCGTGATGTTATGTAGCCTATAGCCTTTCTCAATAAATCGGACCAGTAGTTCCTGAGATTAGCGCGTTCAAACCAACAAACTCTTCAGCTTTATAATATTAGTAAAGATTAGCGATTGCGTGTCTATTTCTTTATTTTTTCACATCACAAGTTAAGTTTCTTATATTAAGCATTGTATAACTCAAAAATCTGTTTTCATTCTTTAGTTCTGACTAAACAAAACAATATATTTCGGAGAACTTTTAATCGATTTACGTGGTAATGAATCATTATTTTCACCGCAACAATCGTTTGATCATCTGTGGCGGTTGCGTTCCGTTTCAAGCGATAAACAAGTCAAGTCCAAGGTAGTTCTGGTGTTCGCGTCGACAGATTTATGCGTTGCGTAAAACGGGTCTCATTTTGTGTATATTCGTCTACTACGTACATTATATAGCGATGACACTGATATTTTCTTAGGTATATTTTAAAGTAATTGTTAGTAAAGTAAAAGTGAATTGATTTTGCATATACATATCGAGGGGTGTTTGGTCTAAGCGACATATGCGAGATTTATCTTTGTAAAGGTATGTTTCATTTAGCATTAGCATCAATAATAGTTCGATGCTTTTAATTGAATTTCAATTAAGTTTACCTTATTCGAATAGCCGAATAGTTTTTTGTTTTGATATTTTTTCCAAATTTTAAGCTTCGCTTAATATGCGAGATTCTTCTTTGTAATAATTAAAGGTGTGTTTCATTTAGATATTAGCATCAACAGTTCGATGCTTTTAATAGAATTTCAATTAAATTTACTCCGTTCAAATATCTGAAGATGGTTGTTTGTTATGATCTTTTTCCAAATTTTATACTTTAAATGGGTCTCCTATAAAGTTACAAAAATGTCGTTTAAGCTTCTAAGCTTTCACCCGTCGTTATAATCAGCTTAAACAATATTTATTTGCTCATTTAAAAAGAAAAAATATACAAATTTAATTCGTTTGTTTATATATGTTGTTTTGTTATTGGACATATGTGTGAACGTGCTCGCGGGCCACATGGTGTGAAGTGGTCACTGGATCCCGTGTACATCACAATGCCGCCACCTACCTCAAGACATGATGTCGAAGTGTCAATTATTGCTATCCCACCCTTCACCCCAAACGCATAACCGCTTCGCCTAAAAATAGTAAAGGGTAGGTACCCTTGCGGGTTTATAATCCACCCAATCAACAGTTAAAGGTGCATTTTATCTGTTATTTACAAGACCCTTTGTGCAGGTACAATAAGGAATTAAAAAGGTTAAGTATTAACCTTTATTTAATGCAGGTTTTGAACCGTATTCTTTGAAGAAGACGATTATATTCAAATCAATCTGTATTGACATATCAATAACATTTTTTTGTCCAAATGCACAGATTGCCACCTTTGATAATAGACGACTCATATACGTGCGTACTATTTATGTATTAGCCGTCAACATTTCGTACGTACATTCAATATACACGTCGCTAAATACGGGTATATATGAGCCGGTCGGTTATTCAATGGATTACAATGTGCTCACATAAAAGCAAATTAATTAAGGCTATACCGATTGGCTGCGGAGAGACGTATGCGTGAGCCCGGGCATTGGCTCGGCGGCTGTTACCAAACTTATGGCTTTTGGGACAACGGTAATAAAACGTAGCGGCATTTTTTAAATACGTCAAAGCAAAAACGTAATTATTTATCTGCGTTTTTGACAGTGAAATTAGTACTGGAAACCCGCAGAGATAAGTAATGCTATCGTTCCTATTTCTAACAAAAAGCAGGCATAGGTGCTGTGTGCTTAGTGCGAGTTTTTTAACGTTCTCGATAGCGTAAAAGTTAACTTTAATTTGTATGCAGTTGGAACAGCGCCCCTAGCGGCAAACGTAGGCAAACGTTCCAACTCCATACAAATTTGAGTTAACTTTTACGCTATCGAGAACGTTAAAAAACTCGCAATAAGCACACTGGTGTCAATGGTTTCCGATAGTCATTTAACATTAGATAGATGTTCGCGTCTCACAAATCATAATTTGACGTATACATTTAATGACCTTGCTAAGAAAATAATACGCGTAATCCATGAAGTCGATGACTCAACGCTTACACGCTTCTAACAGAACCGATTTGATTACACAGCATATTTTATACTTAATTTCAACGAAGCCCTTAATAATACAAGGCTTTGTGTGCGAAATACCCTTAGGAGAAATAACGCGTTGTGCTAATTTAATGACCAAGGTGTCTAATATCGATTACATAATGTTATAGCCCAATAATTTTCACGTAATTTATTTTATTAGCATCAATTTATGTGCACAACTAACTCACCGCGTTCCAGACAGAAATATTATTCTATGTAAAAAAAAGACTGAATTTGACTAACCCTTTTTATTTGAAGTTAGCTAAAATGGATATTCTTTTTTAGTTTTTTTATTTGTTTTTTTTTTGTTTTGTTTTAAGCGTTAACGAATGGAAGCATTGTTTAGTTCTCGATGGTACTTCAAGGAAGGTTTGTTGCATACACGGTCCTAGAAAAATAGTAGTGGGGCCGGCGAACCGTTTCAACCTTTTGTCAAAAAAGGTGTATGCATGTGTCTAATTTTTTTTCCTACCTCTTCTAGTAACTTCGGGTGGTTATTCTAGCTTAACCGAACTAGTAGCTGAGCTCACGGGGCTCAAACCGGGAGTGTTGCTAAGCCTGTCCTTAACAAGAGCAGTGCTGTAAAGTACTAGTAGGTGAGCTCACGGGGCTCAAACCTGACGACGTTGCTAACACAAACCCTACCAAGAGCCGTGCTTCGCTGAATCTACCACCGGATCGGAAACGCGACCCACTGAGAAGATCCGTCGAGAAACTTAGTGGGCTGTGTGTCTAAAGTGTTTGCGGAAGAGAGTTACAAGTAAGCTGGTTCTGGCCGATAAACTATACAATTTTAGAAGCAACAATCGAAGTATTGGATAACAGCCCACTGAGTTTCTCGCCGGATCTTCTTAGTGGGTCGCGTTTCCGATCCGGTAGTAGATTCTGCGAAGCACTGCTCTTGCTAGGGTCAGTGTTAGCATCTCTCCGGTTGAGCCCCGCGAGCTCACCTTCAAACGTTAGGGCGAAGCTGAAATAGCCTCTCAAGGCTATCAGCATAGGTAGGGAAAAAAATAATGGATAACATAATATAGTCAGGCAGAAATACGATTGAAACATGCCAAAGTGTAATTAAAACTAATGTTACGCTGTAATCTCGAGTTTTTATTATCATTATATCGAAGGGTTAAAGACTATTTGGTTTAAGCGACATTTCGCTTAATACGCGACATGTATCTTTGTCCGTCTTGGTATTAGTATCAACAATTCTATACTTTTAATTGAATTTCAATTAAATTTACTCGAAATCGATTGAGCTTTTTACTTTATTTTATTGCCCTTGTAGGCAGACGAGAATACGGCCCACCTGATGGTGAGTGGTTACCGTCGCCCATGGACTTCAGCAATGCCAGGGGCAGAGCCAAACCGCTGCCTACCTAAAATCGGTCCAGCCGTTCCAGAGATTAGCCGGAGCAAACAGACAGACAGACAGACAGACAAAAATTGCAAACAATTTTATTTTGGTGTATGTTCGGTATATAACTAGTCAGGTCATAAGTATTGTCACACAGTAAAAACTTTTCTTTTAGAATGCTGGCCACAAAAAAGTTTATTGAATTCGATTTTCGAATTGTTCATGAAAATAAAAATGTATACTTTTAGAATTTTACTCATTTTTAAATATGGAGTGGACGCTTAAAGAAGACCGTGTTGCAGTTATTGCGTTGCATCGTTGCGGTTACGCGCCAATTCAAATTTTTAACATACTGAAAAATTTGATTATAACCAAAAGATTCGTTTAACGTACCATCAAACGATACAATGAAGACTCTAGTGTAGATTACAGGTCAAGAAGTGGTCGCCCTCGGTCTGTTAGGACTTCAGCAGTGACAAAAGCTGTGAAGGCGCGAATTCAAAGAAATCCCAAACGTAAGCAGAAACTGTTGGCCCTTCAGATGGGGTTAAGAAGAACCACGGTGAAAAGGGTGTTAAATGAAGGGCTTCGGGCAAATCGAAGAAAAACAGGACATCGTTTGAATGCTCGTCTAATGGACCTGAGACTGAAGAGATGCCGCGCTTTGTTGAAGCGGTACGCGGGAAAAAAATATCGGGAAATTCTTTTTTCGGATGAAAAAATTTTTACCGTAGAAGAGAGCTACAACAAACAAAATGATAAGGTGTACGCACACAGTAGTGAAGAAGCGAGCAACCGTATTCCGCGTGTCCAACGAGGTCATTTTCCATCCTCGCTCATGGTATGGTTGGGAGTTTCTTATTGGGGCTTAACAGAGGTACATTTTTGTGAGAAAGGTGTAAAAGCGAATGCAGTTGTGTATCAAAATACAGTCCTCACGAACCTTGTGGAACCTGTTTCTCATACCATGTTCAATAACAGGCACTGGGTATTCCAACAAGATTCGGCGCCAGCTCATAGAGCGAAGAGCACACAAGACTGGCTGGCGGCGCGTGAAATCGACTTCATCCGGCACGAAGACTGGCCCTCCTCCAGTCCAGATTTGAATCCGTTAGATTACAAGATATGGCAACACTTGGAGGAAAAGGCGTGCTCAAAGCCTCATCCCAATTTGGAGTCACTCAATACATCCTTGATTAAGGCAGTCGCCGATATTGACATGGACATCGTTCGTGCTGCGATAGACGACTGGCCGGGCAGATTGAAGGCCTGTATTCAAAATCACGGAGGTCATTTTGAATAAACTTTAGTGTCATAAGAATCTATGTTTTGTTAAGTTCATTTTGGTATATGAATGGTTACATAATGAATAAACTTGTTTCAATTATTTTACATTAAACATGTGACAGAATTTATGACCTGACTAGGTAAATTAATATGCATGTAGTAAAAAGTGGTTATTTCAATATTACAAACAGACACTCCAATTTTATTTATTTGTATAGATTAACGCAATACACAAATACCAACGACAGCAAACACGCAAACCGATTAAATAATAATAATAATAATAAAAAGAGAAGAATGAAACACCCTTTATATAATTTATATTAATTTTGCTGTATAACGATTCACCAGTGAGCGCAATATATTTTCATTTACATCGTACCTGTACGAATCCACTAACGCTAACACAGATTTATCACTGGCATTCATTCCCCTTTTAAAACCTTTTCAGTCGTACTGTGTTTGTCTTTTTTTAATTATTTTTTTATTGCCTAGATATGTGGACGAGCTCACAGCCCACCTGGTGTTAAGTGGTTACTGGAACCCATAGACATCTACAACGTAAATGCGTCACACACTTTGAGATACAAGTTCTAAGGTCTCAGTATAGTTACATCTCTCATCAAGAAATGTTTATCGTCAAACCGGTAATCAGGATTTAAATAAAATATGGATAATGTAATCGAAGAGGTGATAAAACAACATATAATTTGTTTTAGGGATACGATTTGATGATACATAATATAAATATATTTCGTTTCAAATAATCTTATACGTTCTTCTAAAAGCATAATTTAGTCGTAAAAATGATAAAACAATGGATATATAACTTAGCTTTTTATTTATTTATTCCGTAGATGGAGAAACGATTTCGACGTCCACCAGCTGTTTTTAAGTGCTTACTTTTTTTTTATCGCTTAGATGGCTGGACGAGCTCACAGTCCACCTGGTTTTAAGTGGCTGCATCTACAACGTAAATGCGCCACCCATCTTGAGATATAAGTTCTTAGGTCTCAAGTATAGTTACAACGGCTGCCCCACCCTTCAAACGGAAACGCATTACTGCTTCACGGCAGAAATAGGCAGGGCGGTGGTACCTACCCATGCGGACTCACAAGAGGTCCTACCGCCAGTAAATGGATCCTATAGACATTATTTCAAGTTTAAGTTTGAGATGTATAGTATAACGGCTGCGCGGTAGATCTAGGCAAGAAATAACAATGAAAATACCAGCATACCTAGATGTACAGTCGTGGTCAACTAATTAGGGACGATCTCTAGTTAAGCCAAATTGTGAATTTTTTTTTTATTTTCCAACGAGTCTTAGCAATATTCAATATCTTTTACATGTAAGTGTAATTAGTCATTTATGTGCGCGATTATACAAACAATAACAACTTCTTAAACATTAAACCTCTTTACAGTATAGCTGATACATTATCATAGTGCTACTGGTTCAAAGAATGCTGGCTGGCCATTTAATTAGGGACACTGAGGTATTGCGTTCTAATTTCATAATTGGAATTTTAATACTTTTTTGTTTCTTTTCTTATTGTTTAGTGGTCGTTTTGGCGGCAATCCAGATTTTTTATTTTAAGTTTTGAGAATTATTTTGAAGAAAAATGGGCAAAAATAAAAGTTGCGATCCAACACTACGAAAAATTATCATGAAGTTTGTCGAGCGTGGTTGGTCATACCGAAGGATAGCACAACATTTAAATTGTTTAAAAACTATGGTATGCAATGCAGTGCAACATTTCAAGCGCTATAACACAGCTTTAAATGTGTTCAGAACAAAAAGATCGAGAAAAACGACTCCGCAAGAAGATAGAATGATAACCAGGTTAGCTAAGAAAGATCCGTTTCTAGGCTCTATTTTAATTAAACACGAAGTGTTTGGGGCAAACGAAAGAGCCGGTGTATCTGCGAGAACCGTTCGACGACGTTTGGTAGAAGCAGGGTTGTTCGGAAGAGTGGCTCGCAAAGGACCGTTGTTGAAGAAAGAACATAGAAATGCTCGTTTGGCATTTGCACGTAAATATGGACATTGGACCTACGCCCAATGGCAACATGTACTTTTCTCTGACGAGATCAAGGTTAATTTGATTTCTTCAGATGGAAGGCAATATGTACGGCGTCCTGTAAAAGCGGAAATGAATCCAAGATTCACAAAAAAACAGGTGAAACATGGCGGTGGAAACATTAAAATATGGGGTTCATTTTCTGGACGTGGAGTGGGACCTGTGAGGAAAGTTCAGGGTGACTTAGACCAACATCAATACAAGGCAATATTGGAAGAAACTATGCTTCCCTATGCTGAGGAGCATCTCCCTATTATATGGACGTTTCAGCAGGATAACGACCCGAAACATACCGCCCATTCAGTCAAGTCGTTTCTTACCAGTCAGTTTGTATCGGTGCTAGATTGGCCAGCAAATACCCCGGACCTCAACCCAATTGAGCACCTTTGGCACGAAATCAAGAAAAAAGTTGCCACTTATCGTAATACAAATTTGGATGAACTTCATGAAGCTTTTTGTGAGGCAAACATTCCTGTCGAAAAATGTCAGAAACTGATATTGTCTATGCCACATTGGTGTCAAGCGGTAATTACTAACAAAGGTTTTGCTACTGGGTACTGATTTTACACGTAATAAAATGGAGCTGTTAAAGATATTATAACACTGAAGATTATAAGTTTTGTGTAACTGTATTTTTCATTATACTTTACTGTCCTTAATTAAATGTCCACTACAGAATTGCACCTTAATATTTAATAAATGTTTAATCTTTGATATTAAATACTTTTTCTATTTATTAAATCTTTTATTTACAGCCATTTATAGCATAATAATCGAACCACATTATGCAAATAATAGGTGCTGAGAAATCAATAGGGTTTTATATTTAAATGTACATAACCGGTTATAGCCCTTCACTATCTTGAATGTCCCTAATTAGTTGACCACGACTGTATAAGAGTTAAGTCTCAATCGTAACAACCACAACTGTATCACTATTAAAGCTGAAACGTTGGCAGAAATACGTAGATTAGCCCCTACTAGTAACTTTCATTACATATTGTTTTATTGGATTAGTTATTGCTTAAGCAATATTC
The DNA here is from genome assembly GCF_030269925.1 of Bombyx mori. Classification (NCBI taxonomy): domain Eukaryota; kingdom Metazoa; phylum Arthropoda; class Insecta; order Lepidoptera; family Bombycidae; genus Bombyx; species Bombyx mori. The sequence goes on from NC_085121.1 coordinate 7,243,815, forward strand.
AACTTTCGAAACTGCAATAATGATAATAGTAATTTTATCTGCAACAAATAATGCTGTTGCCATATTTTTTATTTATTTATTAAAACATGAAAAAAAAATACATATGGATAGAATGCAATCTTTAAACTTTATTAAAGACTAGCCGCACTCGCCTGTTTAGCTGGGCATTTAAAATTAACATTATTTATTGTCATCATTATTAGGGAGTCCAACACTCATATAAATATTAGCCTATCCATTAAGTACATGTATTTTCTACATGGATACCAAGTTTCAAGTCAATCGGATGCATGGTTTAGTAGTTATAACGGAACATCCGTAAAAACCACTGTAGATTTATATATTAGTATAGACAATAATAATACTAATGAGAAATCAACGAACCAATTCATCGGTCCCTTATGATTTAAGTGTTCGGAGTTGAGCAACTATCTTATTTTGCTTATCAGCGAGTTCTCGGACAAGTTATTACAGTGAACGGAGTTGTTGTGAGGTTTGATATCGAACAGAAGCTTTCAATCATTGTCGATAGTCTAAATTCACGACAATTATTTAATACAAGCGGCCCGCTCCGGCTCCGCTCGGTTCTTTAACAAAAATTTCAATGACGTTGTTTTATTTTTTTAAATTAAAGAACACTTATTGAGGCATAACTATAAAAGTTAAACATATGCTGTCGCGACACTTTTTGTAAATATTAATGTTTTCTACAAAGTCGTAGTACATTATTTTATTCTACCATCAATAGTTTTCGCAGGGCACGCGATGTAAAGTATATTTAGGTAATTTTTTTACACCTTGGGTTACATTATTGGAGTTTTAGTAAGGATCCCTAATTTTTTTTCAAAAAAGAATAAAGCCTATGTCAGTCGGGAATAGTGTAGCTTCTAAACAGTGAAATAATTTTTCAAATCGGTTCAGTAGTTTCGGAGCCTATTCAATACAAACAAACAAACAAACAAATCTTTCCTCTTTATAATATTAGTATAGAAGTATAGAAGTATAGATAATATAGAAATATAGATTAACACAGTTCATGTTGCTTTTAGTGGCATAACTACTAGTAGGTATAACAGTTGCTTTTTGGACTGAAAATTAAATTTACTTTCAGTTATCTCTGTATAATGTATGTATGTATTTTAGTGTTGTTTCGTGTGAAAAGTTATATTTTTTTTGTCAAAGGACAAATTTTAATGATCTCTTGGCTCGCGATAATTTAAGCGATCACCAGAATAAGTAGATATGCCAATATCACTTGCACTGTTCACCTTGAAACACAAGATCGAGTTCCCAATTAGATTGGACGCACACAATGGTCTCCGGTACTACCTTTAAGGCGGAACGCATGATTCATTCAAGGCAGAAATTTTTAGAATGTTGGTAAATATCTGGGTGAGACTTTAACCAACAAGACAGCTTGTATCTTATAAAAATATATGTACGCTGCAAATATTTCCAATTTAAAAAGAAATCCTAAAATATTCCTTAAGGTTTTGAAGTCTGACAGTAAAAGATGATTATCATTAGTACAGACAAAACGTGCAGAAAAACAAATAGATAATTGAAATTGAAAAAAAAACGCGTTAATTCGTCACGGTAAATTTCAAATAATCAATGATCTTAGAATAACTTTCATTCGAAATCATAGAACCAAGCATTTAATTTATTTGTATGTGTAGAATAATAAAATAACACATCTGTCACATAAAAACGTTTAAAGTAAGTACATGTTGTTTTTAAATAGATTTCTTTGGTTATAAGGTCACTTAAGATGCTAAAACGGTTTATTTTATGAATTTAACACAAAGAAACAACGGGACACGCTTAGTTAATAACAAATATTCATCAATGCGCAAAAGAGACATCTTTCCCAATAAAAATAAGCTAAATCCTTCAATCGAACGAAAATAAAAAAAATATAGATTAGAAAATATAGATAAACTCGAACGTCTGCAGAATTTGTGCATCCGCTTCATTTTTGGTCTTCGGAAGTATGGCCATGTGTCTGATTTCCGGGCTGAGCTGGGGTGGCTGCCGATTAGGCGACGTCGAGATTGCCACATTCTCTCTTTTCTCTATTCTATTCTTCACAATCCTGATGCCCCTATCTATCTCCGTGAACGCTTTGAATATCTGATTCCTGACGGCAAAGTTAGTCGACAAGCCACTTCTCTTCTTTTAAAAACTCCCATACACAGCTCTAGTCGCTATAGTGGCTCTTTCACAATACAAGCAGTGCGATTATGGAATTCTCTCCCTCAACCTATTCGTACTAGTTCCTCTCTAGAAGTTTTTAAGAGTCAAATGAAGAAACATTTCCTGTCACTTTAATCGTATTTAAGTTATTGTTTTATGTATTTTTATTTATATGTATTTTTCATTTAATATTAGATTATTTTTTAATGCTTAGTTTAAAAATCATGCTTTAATAGCTCTTATATTGTACACTATTCCCCTCTTATACATCGTATTTCTCTCTGATAATGGTTTGCTGGAAGAAAACTCATGAATGAGTTAAGCTCGCCTTTGTACATAGTATTTAGACATTCTTTAAATCTGTTTTGATTGTATTTTCTTTTTGTGTACAATAAGTATAAAAATAAATAGATTATAGATAAAAAACAAAATATCTATCAAAAACAGTGCACGCGCATTCGAAGGGTTTCTCAGGATCATGCTATGGGGTGTTATCGATTATTTCATGTGAACTATTGTTGTGCGGGCAGACGGGGGCGCAGAATCCTTGGGGGAGACCACCCTAAACACCCAAATGAAACGAACATTGTTTGGCAGTTTAACTTAGGTACAGTGGCGGACATTAATATGTTTCACATTTAACAAAATATTTACTGACACTAAATTTCTAAAATATCGATTGTATACCTACTGAATATGAAGACTATTATGACTTTTACTGGTGGTAGGACCTCTTGTGAGTCCGCACTGATAGGTACCACCACCCCGCCTATTTCTGCCGTGAAGCAGTAATACGTTTCGGCTTGAAGGGTGGGGCAGCCGTTGTAACTATACTTGAGACCTTAGATCTTATATCTCAAAGTGCGTGGCGCATTTACGTCGTAGATGTCTATGGGCTCGAGTAACCACTTAACACCAGGTGGGCTGTGAACTCGTCCACCCATCTAAGCAATAAATATATATATTTTATAATACGAATTACTAAATGAGAACCCTTTTAATAGAGACATTTATAGTAGCGTGTTAAAGCTATTACAGAATACTAACTCGGCTACGCGTTTATATTTATGCTTTACGAACTATAAAAATACTATTAAACCACTACGTTTTCGTGATATTATTACAATATAACTATACACAAGAATGCCAGTAAAATGTTGGAAATCCAAATCCATGTTACTTGCGCTAGTCAAATGTAAATTCTTTTGTAGCTTTGGGATGTTGTTTTGTTTTTCGTAAAATGTGAGACACACTTGTTTGTTTTCTTTTTACCCACAGAAGGAGAGTAATGTTTTACAGTGGTATGTCTATATATAACACGCTCTGTAATCTAAATCACGTCACGAGTATTAACGTATAACATGTTCATAGATTCGTAATAATTCTAGAAGTGACAGGCTCAAATTATTTTAATACGGTAGCTCTGAATAAAATCAAAGAATAATAAGAACTATAACATACTTGGATGAAACAATTACGTCAAACAAATTCAATTTTCAAATTTATTATGCTTTAATATGTCCTCACGCTTGAGTGTCAGGAACATTTTTTGTGTTGCTGCTTCACTTGTTTAGTTTGACAAATATGAAAACGGCTACATAAACAAAATGTCTAAACAACTATTATTCGTTTTAAATAAAACAAATTCGTCAAATATTAAAGTATCCCTGTCATACATTCAAAATTTATTTAACACTTTGAAACATTATTTTAAACGCGTAAGTATTGCGTTTCAAATAAGAATGTGCATGGACCTGCGCCATATTGTGACGTCATAGCCGTAAAAAGGAAAAAAATGTAAAGACAGTAAAAAAGGTAGGAATTTTTAAATATTTATTTGATAATCCCAATCTTCGAGTTTGCCGATTCCACTCATCCCACTGCTTGAATTATAATTATTATCATTGTCGCCTATCCATAGATTATAGCGCCCGGCAGTATTGCAGCCTGATTTTTAAATAGGTGATTTTTTTTGTTGATACAATTTAAATTCATGTTTAATTTACATGTACTCAATATATCAAGAAAATTATATAGGTGTGTATGATTCATTAAGTCAAACAAGTCAATAGTCTTCACAATAGGCAAAAAATTCATTAAAAAAAACTCTTTTTTTTGTTGCTGTCTATAATATTAATAGTTTTCATAATTAAAGAACAAAATTCATTAAAAAAAATATTAATTTTTTTTTGTTGCCGTCCATACTTTTTTCTCGAACTTTGACAGATCAAGGTCATTGACGTGCACATTCTTAGTTGAAAATGGTTGTAACGCACTATACGTCCCGAAAACAGCTCCGCTTTGTTGACTTAAAGGGGTTTATATTGAAATTTATCTGAGTGTTGCATTGCGGGAAACCGTGTAGTGTCTGCACGCGTACGGGCTTTGAGAAGAATTTTTATGATCACACTATTCAGCTTATCCCGGTATTCAGTATTTGAGATTCTTTTTTTTTGTCATTCTGTAATACCAAACAGGTCGGTTCCAGAATATTCCAATTTCTACCGGAAAATAGCTATGAGTTTCATTTCAAAAGTTATACATACATACATATTATATTGTTTGACTAGTTATATTGTTTATACTATTTATATTGTTTGACTAGCCGATGCTTCGCGCGCATTGCTGTTAGCGTGGACCTATAAGTTACTTATGACGAGGCTTGTAACTGAAAGTATTGTACTTTTTGACGAAGCATTTTGCTGATAACTCTATTTCTGTAATCTGACGAAGCGTGTTGCGGATAATAACATGTACTTTTACGTTATTTAGGAATATTATGTTATTTTTTTTATATAATAAATAATTTTACACATATTATTATATTATGTTGTCTATGAACTCGTTTCCTATTATAAACTAATAAAATAGGGTTAGATTTTGCAAATACTAACTGATTTTTTAATTGTTTCTTTTGCAGCGCGTTTAACTTAAGGTAAAACCAAAAAAAATGCTTGTAAATTGAGAAGTAGATTCTGTACTTTTCGGTTCTATAAGATATGAATGCGATGCTGGTCAAATTCCACCAGAGCGAAGTATTAAGCTTCTAATATCGTTAGAGAGTCCATTTTTTGTTTGCAAAAAGATTAATGACAATATTATAAAGCCAATAATTGAAAGTAGCAGATGGATACACTGAAAATGTATTAATTATTCGAATCGAGCTTAGTCGTCGTGGCCTAAAGGATAAGACGTCCGGTGCATTCGTATTTAACGATGCACCGGCGTTCGAATCCCGCTGGCAAATACCAATTTTTCTAATGAAATACGTATTTAACAAATGTTCACGATTGACTTTTACGGTAAAGGAATAAAATCTTGTATAAAAAATGTAAAATCAAACCCGCAAAATTATAATTTGCGTAATTACTGGTGGTAGGACCTCTTGTGAGTCCACACAGGTAAGTACCAGCGCCCCGCACATTTCTGCCGTGAAGTAGTAATGCGTTTCGGTTTGAAGGGCGGGGCAACCGTTGTAACTATACTGATACCTTAGAACTTATATCTCAAGGTAGGCGGTGGCATTTACGTTGTAGATGTCTATGGGCTCCGGTAACCACTTAGCGCCCGGTGGGCCGTGAGCTCGTCCATCCACCAAAGCAATAAAAAAAACAATATAATCGACAAACTCAAGTATTATTCACACCACACAGAAGATTTCTCCCTATCTTCTTGCGTACCTGTTCAAATAATAATGTATTTACGACTATAATATGGAGTGTTGCTTTGCAGACAAGTGCAGTGAGTCTGTACGCCTACAGACACGAATACCGGTTCGGTGTTGTTCAATAAGATATTCATAAACCATAAAACGTGTAGTCGGATAGGAAATTACACTGAAATCAAAAATTCCAATCAAGAACCAATGTTTTTGATATAAAAATAGATGGCATTACTATTTTTATTAATCGTAAACGTTAGAATTGGGTGTTATATATAGTTGTAATCTACGAACCGTAATCTGGATTGCTTCAAAAACTTCTAATCAATTTCAAATTTTAGCAAGAAAGTGAAGTGAATTATATAAAACATTTAAATTTATAAAACGGAACTGTATGTAGTGCCATAGACAGAATATAATATACTTTAGCGATGAATGTTATTACGGAGATGATCATTACGACAAGCGACAGCATTCCGGTAAATATAAAGGTGAAAACATTAGCTACATCTAATATATAAAATTCTCGTGTCACAATGTTCGTTCCCATACTCCTCCGAAACCGCTTGACCGATTCTCATGAAATTTTTTATGCATATTCAGTAAGCCTGAGAATCGGCTACTATCTATTTTTGATACCCCTAAGTGATTAGGGTTGTCCACCCCTAACATTTTTTTTTTTATTTGGACTTTTTTTTTGTTATAATGAGGTATTATGTGGTTGAATGAGGTTTTGTTATTTTTATTATATATTCCCTCATCGTTCACAGCACTACATACCTCTTTCACTCATTTACCACATCCTTACACACTTACAATAAGTTAGTTTTTTTTTCTACACTAGAAATTCCCTAGAAATCTTATTTATGGCAAAAAAATATTTGCCGGGTCAGCTAGTTATTCCATATTATTACTCCATAAAATATCATCCCATAAACATCGAGATGTAGAAGAATTTGTTATCCATTCTAAATAAGATGAATACGTCGTTCGTTTAGGAAATCGTTTATGAGATTTAAGTTAGAAACTTCCAATGTTGCGCGAATAGTTGTCGAATAACAAAAAAAGGATACATATATCATAAAATGACGTACCCGCAATTTAAATGCTTACGTACGAAAGCGACGGCGATATCCTCTCATTACACTAAACAATTAAATTGCTCTTTTTCAGCTATACATTTTAATTTTAAATTCGCATACAGAACATACTGTAGGATAAGTCCTAACAAAAATCCATGTTTCTTTTTTTCGATACTTCGAGTCAAGCATCATTCAGTACCCCTAGATACGACCATAATACTGTAAGACACGAACCATAAATATTTACTTTCTACAACCCTCAAAACAATAACGCATTCTTACGCCTGTCACGATAACCGCTTTTTTAGGGATCTGAAGCCAAATTACAAAAAACGGAACCCCTATTATTTTGTTGGGTTGATGTGTGTCTTTCTGTCACAAAAATTCTAGTTGGGTAATAGAGACACTCTCAATAAAACCTATTTGGAAGGTAAATGTATTCTATAAACTGCTTTATTTGGTCTCGAAAAAACAACACGCTGAATAACTCAATCACAAAAATAAATAGCAATTTATTATTAGATAAGCTTCAAAAATAAACGAAAGTTTCTCAAAGATATGAGCATTTAGAGTTGCGACAGCTCCTACTTGTAAAATATTGGGCGATTTAAAGAAAAGCTGTGTGATTCAATAGATTACCTTGGTCCAACAGGAGTTAAGTGGTTACCGTAGCCCATACCCATCATAATGTTAATGCTACTACTACCGATCTTGAGCCGTGAGATATTGTTCTCAATATATCAGATTCAATACTTACAATAATACCTACTTCAAGCATAATAATACATCAACAGTTTTAATGAAAACTACTTTTATGGTTTCATTCCGCGTTTGACGATTGACCATGTCCGTAAAACCACAAAAACTGTAATGTTTTCGAAACATTCAAAATAAAATATAATCTTCTATATACATATATAAAAAAGAATTGCTGTTCGTTAGTCTCGCTAAAACTCGAGAATGGCTGGACCGATTTGGCTAATTATGGTCTTGAATTATTTGTGGAAGTCCAGAGAAGGTTTAAAAGGTAAATAAATATGAAAACGCTCGGAATTAAATAAAAATAACAATTTTGTTTTTCCTTTCATGTGTCCCCCGTCGGACGGATTCCTTTTGTTTGTTTTAAGTTTATTTTATACAAAAGCTTAGGTCTTTTATTTATCGATTGAGGCACTACGAAGTCTGCCGGGTCAGCTAGTAATAACAATAAAAACACACGAGCTTAAACCGTAAAATAAGTTTTAATTATGTCTACCCGCGCAAAAGCCGAAACAAATACTATTTAACAACTGCTATTCAAACTGGAATGTATTATTTGCGCAGGATATATGTAGGTAGGATGGTGGTACGGGGTAGCTACCCATGCGGGCTTACCAAATGCGCTACCACCATCAGTAATTATGCAAATTATAATCGTAAGTTTTTTTTTAGTTAACAAACAATGTTAATCGTTCCTAGTGAAGCTATTTGCGAAAATATTGTCTTAAGTAAATATTTCATCGGAAAAAATTATACCGCCTGCGGAATTCGAACACGGGAATAGTCGCACTGCGTATACCAGTCGTCTACCTTTAGGCCACGACGACTTTAAATGGTTCAACATGTTTTTATTTATTCGATATAATATAGCATGTGATGAGACGAAATGAAAATGAGGTTGGTAAGAAAGTGTAACTATGAATGTGGAAGGATGTAGAGGAAGAGGTAGACCTAAGAAAAAATGAATGGATTGCGTGAAAGACGATATGGGTAAGAGGGGAGTGAGCGAAGAAGTGCTATATGATAGAAGAGTATGGAAGGAGAAAACATGTTGCGCCGACCCCAGGTGACTGGGAGAAGGGCAGGATAATGATGATGATAATATAGCCCATTTTCGGTTACACAGTTCTTAGAGTTAGACAACAAAAATATCATTTAATATCTCATTTTAACCTTTAACGTTCGTTCTAACTACGGAACCTATCACTGTGCGTTGTTCGACACGCAAATGCCTTATTTTTACGATTGTTTTAGTTTATAAACAGACGGCATGAATACCTACATACATAAGAATGTAAAGATCGACCCAATGGTATTGTTCAACAAACTATAGGCACAATTTGTTTATATCACTAATAAATGTAAGAAATTACTTTTGAATAATTTCATTTCTTTTTCTACAATAGAACATTAAATATGGACAGGGTTGAATTGCGAAATTCGAGATTATGCTGCAACTGTTTATAACACTGAAAATCACCCTAGATTTGGTGTTATACATATAAAATAAAAATCTCTGATGAAATACTTTAATTAATAACTAAGTATTTAAAAGACGATTATATCAAACTAAAACGTCCTCATCGCATTCATTCATCATTTTAATTGATGCCAATGTTTCAGAAAAATCATATTTTGTTGTTAATACATTTTCTTATTTATAACGACCATCTAAATTCAATTTCGTCTAAAACAAAACGGATTTCAGAATGGATTCTCACCTCAACAATTACGGACAAAAGAATCTCTTAATGGAAATACTTGGAGAGCACGCAATAGGGGAGGGACGAAAAGAAAAGCGTTAAAAGAAAAAAATACGTTAATCAAATATAATATGTACATATTTTTTTAAGCATTCTCATTTTGCGTCGTATAATTTATTATAATGAGAGACTTGTTTTTATTTTGAGATTGCCCTGTGATTATCTCTTATTTATTTGTTTGAACCCTTGGTTTCCCTCCATTGGTTCTCCCCGAAATAAAAATTCATTTGTATAAATCGTTCTTTGCATAATTCACAGCCATATTCAATTACGCTTTTGTAAATTTTTCCGGCACTTGCTTATTCAAATCGCTCGAATAATAATTGAAAATTTTTCTTTGAACTGTCATCCCGTGGTGATTACTATTCAGCACTCAAAGTATTATTATTCGTTTGACACTTAAATGTCACTAAATGACGATGCATTTGTTTGAAATTGTGCCTTTTATCTATGCAAAAATCACACAAGGCATGCAAATACCAGTTTGATCGCAAAACGTGGGCGAACCTGCGGCAGATAACTAGCTCCTCGCCCGCGCAAACCTTACCCAATAGCTACAGTATAAAACCGAACTCGTTGCGATACTTGGTTCGACCCCAACCTGTAGAGAGCAACTTCGCGTACCTATACTGATTTATTATCGGACTATGCTAATTAATTCTCTTAAAATAGACCGGTGCTTGTTCGCGAAAAGTGCAATCACTTGTCGTTACTATTATTACCTTATTACTATTAAACTACCAAGTTTTCGTACATTTTTTAATTAGCCTTCAATATTTTAAGGACTGTTTATTATATAAAAAAAAAACTTTATGCGCTTTTTTGGAACATAACCGAATGCTTCGTAAACTAGTGGTTAATTTTGACAGATAAACATTGTCACTCTCAAACTACTATGACATAAATCAAACTTATTTCAGTTACAAGAAGGGCTTGACTAATTGGTAGAAGACGCATTTGAGATAAATATAAATTTCTGTAAAGCCCGTGTTAAGTCAGAGAGTACTGGAGACGTGATTCATGCTTGTAAACAAAACAACTATCCGCTCGAATTAACTCCGAATACTGGAATAAAACGCATCAAAATCGCTCTCCTTTCGTCCACTTGAACAACTCCGATTAGAAACGGGGCTAATAATAAACATTAGCTTCGCACACCGTAAACAATAAATCTGTAACACGTTTTTTGTCACGGTCGCACTCGCGATTTAGGGGTAGCGCGCGAGCGCGTTCACGAAGTCTTCGTAGCGTGCACGCGCGACCATGGCGCCCGCGCGACAGACTAAGCACTAGTGCGCGCTGCTGGCTTAGTTCGACGAAAGCGCGAGGGCCTTCGCCCCTTCCGATCCGAATCCCTGATCGCGCGGGATGCAGCGAATGCTAATACCGCGCACAGGGCTGCCGGAACAAGAGCCCGCATGCAACCAACGACGGAACGACCATCAAAATAATGACGCCATCAAAATTAAATATAAACCGTATCCACTTTATTGAGCTTAATAAAGTTTTAATCGGGGCTCTTAAAAAAATGTATTATATACACTTTGTAATATATTGATCTGCAATTGAGGCCGTCAGTAAAATATAATAAATTTTGATGCAAAACCGGCCAATCCATATTTTCACCTATAGCTAACAGATGGCTTTGTAAACATTATTTTGGCGCGTATTTTATTTTTTTGCCTACTCAAATTCAAATTCATGAAAACTTAAACCTCATTGCTTCATCATAACTATGGTAAGCTTAGGCCACTTTTGCGCTGACGGCCTCCATGGTACCTATTACATAATCAGTTTTCGACGTTCGATCATCGTACACAAATATTATATTCAGAAACGTCATATACAAATGAGACGGTGTACAGACAGCGAAAAAATTTATAGCAACCCTAGCAGATTACGAAAAACCATCGGCACGGTTGCCATCTGCGCCGGGGAGCAGCCCTTGCATTACCGGGATGACATTATGCACTACCATAAGGGTGTAAACGGCTTATCTCGTTAAATCACTAGAGCCGACGACGCGGTGAAATAATTTACACTCCGCAGTTAACACCTTCCTAAGATAACCGTATACATTAGGGCACACTAAAGACCTTTTAATACTAAAAATCTTGGAGATAAAAGTTTTAGTCTCATTCTATCTGAGACTAGTTTTGTACTCAATTATGCAGCTATTTCCAGTTAATTATCAATTAGATTAAATTTTATTTTCAGATACAAAATTTTCAAAAAAGAAGTAGCCAGTTAATGTAATCAAATCAAGCTATACACCAAATAAATTACTACAACAATGAACTTGGTTCCATCTCGCATAATCAATATAGGCTCGTATTATTATAATAAGAGGGTGGTGAAGCCCTATGTTACGTCACCATGAATTTATATCCTTAATGATATAAATATCCATCAGTCGATACGAACTGTTTATAGACAAAACTATTATGCTAATCAATTATTTGGGCAGTTTTATGCGGGTCACTAAAATCAATATTTTGTGTGAGTGGATATGTTCAGATAAGGCACAACTGTATTTTGCCTTTCGAAAGCAAGATTAGCATATGGCCCACCCCATGCTTACAAATAGCCCATAGCTACCGCAGAAGACTTTTGTGGATTCGTTGAAAGAAAAACAGATCAGAACGATCAAAAAATACCTCATAATCCCGATGCGGATCTGACAGATAGGCGTACCTCTATAATTTTGTAATCTTTATTCTAGCACAAGTAAACCAATAAAACATGACCAAACCAGGTGACCCGGAGATTTTAATCGTAAATAATTATAATATCCTACTGGTGGTAGGACCTCTTGTGAGTCCGCACGGGTAGATATCACCTCCCTGCCTATTTCAGCCGTGAAGCAGTAATGCGTTTCAGTTTGAAGGGCGGGGCATCCGTTGTAACTATACTGAGACCTTAGAACTTATATCTCAAGGTGCGTGGCGCATTTACGTTGTAGATGTCTATGGGTTCCAGTAACCACTTATCACCAGGTGGGCTGACATTCCCGATCCTGCGGACAGAATGGAAAGCAGTCGACGTCGCCCAAAACACGTCATCTCGGATCCTCCCGATCCACTAACGGTGCTTTTAGGTACTTCAAGCACCGGTCACCGTTCTCGTCGAACCCGTCGCTTGCGACGAAGGGCTCGACGAGTAAATTAACTCTCAGACACAGCCCACTGAGTTTCTCGCTGGGTCTTCTCAGTGGGTCGCGTTTCCGATCCGGTGGTAGATTCTGCGAAGCACGGCTCTTGCTAGGGTTCGTGTTAGCATCGTCGTCAGGTTTGAGCCCAGTGACCTCACTTACAAACGTTAGGGCGAAGCTGAAATAGCCTCTAAAGGCTATCAGCATAGGTAGGAAAAAAAAAAGGTGGGCTGTGAGCTCGTCCACTCATCTAAGCAATAAAACAATAATAATAATAATTAAATTAAAATGCAATAAAAACAAAGACAATGAAACGCAGGTTACACAACACAACGCGGAAACGTTGCGATTCGGCTAACTACCATCGAATCCCATTTCGTTAGTAAAACCAGATTGAAAATATTCATGGAACTTCTAAAAGCACAATTCTATTTATATAATATAGAAACGTGAGAAAATATGAGTTATATTTCTGGATACGCCGTATTGACGGGATCAGAGCGCGAGTATTTATCACGTCCGTGTCGTCTCTGATGCGTTGCTACTCAATCGCCGCTTTTAATAATTTATTTTTTATTGATATTCCTAAAAGTCTGCAGGGGAACACATGAAATGAACGATTTTGTGTCTGACATCATTTTATTATCTTTGTTCAAAGGTGATCGTGTGTGTAATACCTAACTATGTAGGGTACATTTGGAATATTTCTCGAAAACAAAAATCGGTAATAAATATAAATACTTATAATAAAAAAATACACTTTAAAAATTACATAGCACGCAATGAAACTTGTTTTTTAAATTAATTGAGGCACAAGGCTTACGATTTTGAAGAAACGCGGGTATTCGTTTTACATTGCTGTTTCACGAAATATAATCTATAATTAATAAATAAGCATAGATAAAACAATTCAGTCTCTCTTTCTCAACGGTATTTCAACCGATTTTCTCTTTGTGTTTTTTGATAGCTATAAGCGAGCTTTGGTGTCATTACCTAATAATAATAAAAACTGAAAACAGTTTGTTTTTCAGTATTATAAGAAAAAATGTTAATAACAAAACAAACGAGGACATATAATACGTACACACATAATTGAGTGGTTAAGTGAGGAGTGGGACCTCCAATATACAATGCAAATGAGAGTTCAATCTACGGTTTTGTGGAAGATGGTGGTATTAACACTTTCTATGCACTCTGGTAACAACTTGATTCTAGGCCGTAAGTGAAGAATATTGTATAAAATTTAAAGAAACACCATATTAGTCCTTAAGCGTAATACATTGGACTCTGAGGTTACCAGAGAATTTCCAACAATGAACTGCAATAAGTACATGCAAGAATTTCTTCTAAGACAATGGCTAGTAAGAGTCCGAGCTTAATGCACACACGACTCAACAACTATTGCTCCAACACCGACCGGATTAAACGAAGCATTGAACTCATAATGCGTAATTTACGAGGACATAAAGAGTGCACTTTAATAAGTGGAATTTTCAACAAGGGCCCGTCAAATACCCGCACAGACGATCGTAAAATGGATCGCCGGACACGGCCGAGGGTAGGACGTTTTCCTAATAGCAAAAATTCCATTGTACTCCGTGGCATCTTTATATTGTAAATATGTTTTTTATAAATGTTTCCTATTGACTATTTAAAAAAGAGGCAGTAAATAAAAGAGGTACACGCTTTATTTGTCAAAAAAAAAAAAATTATTAGTCCAATGCTTTCGAAAATTTCACATTAGTGATGGGACATTTTAAGCGTGTTTTTTTTTAAAAAATAGGTTATAACTATTTTTACGGCAACGTAACATTTACATTCACTATTCAGCTTCACCGTTCGCTGCGTGTTTGTGTACTTCATCGTTGAGTCGAAGCGAACCCAACACTAGATTGATGTTTGTTGACAGAAGAAATCAACGGTATCGCTATGGTCAGAGCGAAGCGAAGAACGTTACATCAACAAATAATAGTAACAAGTTACAAATGGTGACCGACCTTTTTCTTCCGAATGTAAAAGTTGACGATGAACACTAGACTTACTAGACTAGAGTTTTATTTATTTATTATTGTATAGATGGGTGGACGGGCTCACAGCCCATCTGGTGTTAAGTGGTTACGAGAGCTCATAGACATCTTATGCCGCCACCCACCTTGAGATATGAGTTCTAAGGTCTCAATATGAACGGCTGTCCCACCCTTCAAACCGAAACGCACTACTGCTTCACGGCAGAAATTGGCAGGCTGGTTACCTACCCGCGCGGATACATAATAGGTCCTACCACCAGTAGTAGGAGTAGTGATGAAAATTGCTGGAACTGATGCAAATTAAAGAGTCACATAGGAAGTTACGCTCACGTATCCGCAAATATTTGTAGGTATTTTTGTTTAATGCAAAGACGTGCGATGAAGCCCTCACTCAGCCCGGGGCCATGAAACATAAGATCGGAATCTAAATTTTATTGTATTGTAATAAAGGCTGTATTCGAACGCGCTCGCATAACAGTCCAGCCAGGAATTAAGCAATATGTATAATGAAGTGCGCGTTTGATTTTCATTCTAATGTAGCATTTATTAAGAGTAATAGGTACCTACTGTAGAATTTGTTTTAACTTAGACTAGTTGACCCGGCAGACTTCGTAGTTCCTCAATCGATAAATAAAAGACCTAAACTTTTGTATAAAATAAACTTAAATGAAACAAAAGAAATTCGTCACACACGACACATCAAAGGAAAAACAAAATTGTTATTTTTATTTATTTCCGAGTATTTTCATATTTATCTACCTTTTAAATTTTCTATGGACTTCCACAAATAGTTCAAGACCAAAATTAGCCAAATCGGTCCAGCCGTTCTCGAGTTTTAGCGAGACTAACGAACAGCAATTCATTTTTATATTTTATCTTAGATCTTAGATATCAGACCGACGATGTAGCGACTTCTTGTCGGGAATATATCAAATAAAAGCCCCATCAATCCTCTTGACATTTATTTTACGACTCTGTGTACATACACATTATGATTGCCTCTATGGCGATTCGCAAATCGGTTAACGTTGGTGTTACGACCAAGCTTGTTCTTTGTCTGGGCGTTAATATGAATACCCATACTTTATTTAATATTATAATTGTGAAGCACGTTCGTTTGTGTGTTTGTTTGTCCTTCTTTAAGGTCAAAACGTAGTAACAGATTGACATGTTTTAAAGTGATAGTATTATGTTAAGAAAGTGATACATGCTACTTTTTATTCTGTAAAAAAACATCCCATCCCCGCGGGCAGCTGTTTTATTATCTTTGGAAAAATAACTTACTTCGTCCATCTTTCACCTCAAATGCTTCGAAGCAATTGCGGACACCACGGGCGGAAGCTAGTGTATGTTTATTTTTAAACCTATAATATTACGTATGTATTTAAATTATTATTATTATTAGGTAAGTATGCTTTTTTTTCCTACCTAAGCTGATAGCCTTGAGAGGCTATTTCAGCGCAACCTCAACTAGTAGGTGAGCTTACGGAGCTCAAACCTGGCGACATTGCTAACACGAACCATAGCAAGAGCCGTGCTTCGCAGAATCTACCACCGGATCGAAAACACGACCCACTGAGAAGATCCGGCGAGAAACTCAGTGGGCAGTGTCTGTGGGTTAACTTACTCGTCGAGCCCTTCGTAGCTACATTAAACCTTTATTACTAATACTAAGCATATCAGTCTCTGTCTCCCATGAAACGTTAGTTCTGTGTCAGGTGAAAATGTATGTATGATTTGCCACAAAAAAAATGCCTTCACTCATCGTTGACAACGATATCATACTTCAAACGCCGGTTTTAATAAACAACGGTATTAACATAGCCAAGCATTCGCAGTGATAAACCTTTGGACGTAACTAAAATAATTCACAATCAAACAACTAAACTAAAATAATTCACAATCAAGCAAGCCCCTGTCTGAGCTTCCATCTCTAATTGGTAACCAAAACAGCCCTTCGTAATTCGACACTTATCTCCGGAGATGACGCAGTAACCTTGTTATTCAAATGAAAGATGATCCTGTCATCTTGATACTGTTATCTTAGTTTTTTTGTGTTGACGGAGCTATTTGATAGTCTGTTGTATATTTGTTATAGATTTTTTTGAAGTGAAACTTCTTTAGAACGTCACGCAGGTATGCAACGGAAATGACGTCAAACTACTATTGAAATTAAGTACTTGTCAAATGTCAGTAGTAGTAGTTGTTGTATTTTTCCAACTGGAAAGGCAAATGTATCATACCGTACAGCCTAATATTTTATAATTTTTTTGTGAAAAATGTTAATAGGAATTGAAATGAAATGAAAAGAATTTGGAACATTAATCAAATAGCATGAAATTAAATTAGTCAATTCAATTGGCAAAATATTAGTCATTTACAATTTAGAAATCTAAACATAATGTGACTGTCAACACTGAGGTTTGAGATTGACATTTGACAGACTTTTGGTGGGAACATATCTTCCTTTTTCTCTTCCTCTAAGTCTCGGAAATCTAAAGTTTTAGATTTGTATAAATATAAGCAAGACTCATAAATTAGTTCGCCAAAAAGTTTCACTTCTGAAATGTGTACTTTGTACGCACGCACTTTTTTTAATTTTTTAAATGGGCTATAGTACTTTTAGTTTCACTTAGCAGTTGACTGATACCTTGTGTAATAAAATTAATAAGCTTAAAATAACAATAAAATGTATTATGATTATGAAGAATAAGACGTTCATTTTTTTTTACGGCGGTTGAGAAAAATTGTTCTTTCTTATATTTGAAAAGTGGATAATGATGTATATTTTTTATGGCGGCAACGAAGACTTGTTTAACATCGTGCAGATTAATAATATTGCTTAGATGGGTGGACGAGCTCACAGCCCGCCTGGTGTTAAGTGGTTACTGGAGCCCATAGACATCTACAACGTAAAGGCGCCACCCACCTTGAGATGTAAGATCTCAGTATAGTTACAACGGCTGCTCCACCCTTCAAACCGAAACGCATTATTGCTTCACGGCCGAAATAGGCAGGGTGGTGGTACCTACCCGTGCGGACTCTCAACAGGTCCTAACACCGGTAATGATAATTTTTTTTGTAATGATATTTTGTAATAATTTTAAACTTTAAATGGCTCTACTGTAAAGTTGTAAAAATGTTGCTTAAATGAAATAGCCGTTCATCTCTCGATATTATAGTGTTTTACAAGAATATTCTAAAGATATTGTTACACTTAAAACTGTAAACAATGCGGTAATCGGTCTCTCCCGTTTTCTAACAGCGACAATGTAATGACCGGAAGAGACAATGTAAAAAGAATAAAAATGAATTTTTTTACTAAACTTAATTTAGAAAAATCTCTGCATGGGAATTCGAAAAGGAAAACGATGAAAGAATCTCAATTAGTCTGAAAACTTAACAGTAAATGTTCTGCCCAATTGTTATACGTTTTTGATTATTCTAAAGGGAAAAAAACTCATTCATTTACATTTAAATGTGCAGTAGGTAATCGAAATGAGGAAGATTACATAAATGAAATATTTTGTGAAACAAAAAAAAATATACGTCACAATTTTGGTTAAACGTAGAGTATGCAATGGAGTTGTAAATAATTCATAGCTCATCTAATCCATCAATCTGTCAGCCCCCCATAATTAAATATCTATATCATGCATATATATAACAAACAAAATAGTTTACTTTTTCTACCTTTTAAGTTATTGCATAGCTTTTATCGCGGGCTTTGAGCGCGGCGATCGAATCAAGAAATTCCGTAACTAAAATAAAACCTAATACTGCGCCTACCATGTAGCTCGCGTTCAACACATTCACACGTTGCGCTTGTGTAGTGTTTGTGAATAAGCGCGCGGCGTGACGTCGCACTGCATGCGCATCATGAAAAGTCTGCCCATCTCTCTCTCGCGCGGTCTAGCTTATGAGTGTGAAGGGGACAGTTGTTTTGCTTTTGTTAATGTTTATAAATATAGCGTGGATTTATCTTATTATTGTTTTAACATTAAATTATTATTGTCTAATTATAATTGCCTAAGTTGATAAAAAATGCTATGCAATAGCTTTACCGCGGCAGTGCCCGAGTACCAAACGATTGTTTTTTTTGTTTTTAACAGTTTTTTTTTACCGACCATTAAAAAAAAGGAAATAACGGAACAAATGAAAATGTAATACATAAAATGAATTTAATTCAGTCTTGATGTATCTATCAGTGATTATGATCGAAGAAATACCACTCGACGATTTATTCACGACGTATTTACTATTTTAAATCTAGTAAGCTTACGGTATACCGTAACATTACTCGATCGAGATAATGAAAATCAAATCTTGGCTGCAAGTAGAATTGTTTCCTAAGGAAATACGAAACTAGCTCGTGGTTTCAAAAGTTTCATGCACAATAACAAAAAAAAAATCGACTATACCGAAAATTAGTATTCGCTAGCAATATTACTGGTGGTAGGACCTCTTGTGAGTCCGCACGGGTAGATACCCCTACCCTGCCAATTTCTGCCGTGAAGCAGTAATGCGTTTCGGTTTACAGGGTGGGGCAGCCGTTGTAACTATACTTGAGACCTTATAACTTATACGGCAAGGTGGGTGGCGCATTTGCGTTGTAGATGTCTATGGGCTCCAGTAACCACTTAACACCAGGTGGGCTGTGAACTCGTCCAATCATCTAAGCAATAAAAAAATATCAATAATTTGTGACACTAGTCTGATTTCTCTAATTCAATAAAAACTGCATAGTAATATAATATATGCATTTATATGTAGTCAGACTGCATTGCGTGGCGTTCTGGCCGTCTGCTTCGGTCCCAAATAAGGTGCGTCCCAGTAAGGAAAGTGGTTCCATTGTATTTAACATTCGCTCCCGGGTGTTCACCTACAAGAAAAAGCGATTGGAATTCTAAAATCTGGACTGGTTCGTGGTGCTCTTTTATGGAGCTTCGAAATATATTTAAGTTAGTTTTTTACCGGTGGTAGGACTTCTTATGAGTCCGCACGGGTAGGTACCACCACCCTGCCTATTTCTGCCGTAAAGCATTAATGCGTTTCGGCTTGAAGGGTTGTAGGGCAGCCGTTGTAACTATACCTTAGACCTTAGAACTTATATCTCAAGGTGGGTGGCGCATTTGCGTTGTAGATTTCTATGGGCTCCAGTAACCACTTAACACCAGGTGGGCTGTGATCTCGTCCACCCGTCTAAGCAATAAATAAAAAATAAATAAAAGTTAAAATCGAATTTCAAAACGAACGTTCCTTTCCAAAGTTGTAACTAATAATTGTTCCAAAACGATGCTTCCCAAACTGTGATCATTTTACTTAGATACAAGATACCATTCCATTTTGAATACAATTAAAAACATATCCAGTTATAGTGTTGATGTACCTCCATTAAGCGATTTACATCAAGCTGACATAACATAACGTGACATGCTATTAAGCATCCTATAATCTATACTAATATTATAAAGCTGAAGAGTTTGTTTGTTTGTTTGTTTGTTTGTTTGTTTGTTTGTTTGTTTGTTTGTTTGTTTGTTTGTTTGTTTGTTTGTTTGTTTGTTTGAACGCGCTAATCTCAGGAACTTCTGGTCCGATTTGAAAAATTATTTTAGTGTTAGATAGCCCATTTATTGGAGCACCAATAAATAATGTTTCAAAATAGGGGTTTAAATAGCTCCTTAACATTCTATAATTCAATATTATTTTCACTTTCTACGTAAATGAAGTGGGGGTAAAATTTAGCGTTATGCTAAAATAACTATTCCACGCGGACGGAGTCGTGGAAAAAAGCTATATAGTTTATAATATCTTGAACCATTGCAGAAATGTTTCTCAAGAGAAAAGTCGTGAATTCGGAACTGTATGTTCCTATATATAGGTATATATCAGTACTTCTGAAAGTCTTCTGTGTATGTTGTGTATATTTTTATTTGGCAAATTGAGCTATTATTTGTATCACTAAATAAATACATTGTTGGTATAACGTCAATATAAGTCAATAAATAAATGAAGAACGTGAAGCGTGGCTACGAGTTCTTATTATTGGCAACGGGTTGCTGTTTTACGTAATAACATACATACATAGTGGACGTTATAAGAACAAAGACAAAGAGAAGCATTTGTGTATAGGGATGTAAATACGCCAATTCCGAAAACCAAGAAAGGTCAGTTGGAAATGGCCGAATTTCCGCCTATACGTTTGAGGTGGTAGGCGGAATGTCGTAGTTACACCGAAAAAACTACGTTCCGAGGACAACAGGTGGCAGTGAAAACATCAAAAGCGCAGTAGATGATATGATTTTAATTTTGCAAATTCAAACATTGTATATACGAGTATTTTCATCTATTTACTCTGGTGGTAGGACGTCTCGTGAGTCCGCATGGGTAGGTACTACCACGCTGCCTATTTCTGCCGTGAAGTAGTCATGCGTTTCGGTTTTGAGGGCGGAGCAGGCGTTATACTATAAAATTAACACCAGGTGGGTCGCGAGATCGTTTACCATTTTAGAATGAAAAATTATAAAATAAAATCCACATAAAATCGTCAAAAATAAATGATTTTGATATCGTATTATTAGGAAACCCGTGATTAGTTGAACGAACAACGCGCATATGTCAGACATTATCGATTTTATTTATGAATGCGTTATTTTCGGTATAAAAAGTAATTATGTAGCGGCACGTGCGTGCTGTCCACTGAAGCGATAACGCAACAAATGCCTTACAATAGCTTGTTAGCCCATTGTCGTGAGTGGAGTTCGGGAGTTGACGTGACATCCTTATATTGTTCCCGCAATCAGGGAAGCATTGACCGAAGGGTTGAGCGACAAACGCTGCATTGTTTTCGTTTAAAAATATATTTTAATATTTTTTTAATACTTTGAATTGTAAATAAAAGTATTGTTTAATTATTTTAGGAGCTTTGTTACGATACAATAGCTACCAAAGATTGTGGTTGCAAGTGTTCGCTCAGTGCTATTTGGAACTTGTATATTATGTGACCTCTTCCATATTATTATGGTTATCTATAGGTAGGTATATCTATTTGATAGACGAAAAATAATTTAGGGTGAATATCACTTAGACTTACTCAGACTTTAGTAGATTATTTTGGAAATTATATTTGCTTAAATTGTAACTAGCTTCCGTGGTTATTCAAGTTCACAAACGTCTTTATTTATTAACATAGGTAATGAGTGGACATCTCGGCAACTCGCCAATAGAGGGCGCCAGGTGCAAAAATAAACTTGTCACTGAACGCGCCTTGAGTTATTGCCACTGCGGTAGGCATTTCCGATCTACTAAATTTATTTTAAGATACATACAAGATTAGTCAAAGTTTATTTTGATTTTAATTGTTTTATAGAAACTTTTAATCTTTATGTTTTTATTTAAAAGAAATTAAGTTAAATAATAAATGTACTATTTAATTTCTCATTTTTTACTGTCGTTATATTATTAGTTCAGACATTTTAAATACTTTACAGTTTTCGTGGTCAGTTTCAGTGGGCCGTGACCAAGAAAACTGTTTTTTTTTTCTACCTAAGCTTTATGGCCTAGAGAGACCATGTCAGCGTCACCGGGCTAGAAGCTGAAACAATAAAACTACTTAATTTTAATTATCTTTAGGGTTCCCGAAAACCGATTACATTATAATTGATTTTTATTCGTACATTTGAAATTAGTATTAAAATCGAATTTGCAGTAGTACTTAAAAACAATTGTTTTAATTTCCTAATAATAACTAAGAATCCAACTAAGAATCTATTGAATATGTGAATTGATCGTTAGCCGCTAGCAGAAATTTTTCATTCATGACTTCATTCAACTTTTCATTACTTCAATTTACCTGCGCTTACTCACGACAATGTAAAATATCTTTAATAACATTAATCTATATATTAATACGTGAAGCAAAAACTTTGTATCCCTTTTTACGCAAATTGCGCGGACGGAGGAGTATGAAATTTCTCTCACTTATAGAGAATATAGAGAAGGAGTGCACAATGCCAATATTGCCAATCTTGTTTTTAAATAATGCATTAAATATACTTTAAATCAATAAAGAAAACATTACACACACTACCATGTATTTGACACAACACATACATAAAAATATACTCTTTGTTTACTGTCAATTGGAAAACTTTTGTTATTGCTTAAAGTCTGTGGTCGAATTGAAAATAGATTAATATTGTTTGTGTTTAATATTATTATTGATCTATAGTGCAGTTTTGGCGAACACTGTGATTATATTATCGAATTATAATAGCGTTTGACAATAGAACCATAATAATTTTTAAACTTATAATTTCAATTAATTATTGTCGAATTTCGACTACTGCGGGGCCACTAGTCTTTGTAAATTTATTAATATCTCGTATTAGGGTTGGATGTTCAACTGCCGGGCTCAACTGAAGTTTCGAATAGGGATTTAGCTTGAATCAAGCTTGTTAAGCATTCGCTAACAGTTAACAAGCTTAACACTAATTGGTCGAGGTTTGTATGGGATTTGTATCATCGGAGGAAATGTTTTGGTTGTTATAATTAGATTCGGAATTGGATTTCTTTCTTTTATTTTCTTTCGAACGGGAAAATCGTCATTATGTCATCGTGGCCTAAAGGATAAGACGTCTGGTGTACGTAATCGTATCGAGCGATGTATCTAGGCTTTTTTTTATTGCTTAGATGGGTGGACGAGCTCACAGCCCGCCTGGTGTTAAGTGGTTACTGGAGCCCATAGACGTCTACAACGTAAATGCGCCACCCACCTTAAAATCTAAGTTCTAAGGTCTCAAGTATAATTACAACGGCTGCCCCACCTTTCAAGCCGAAACGCATTACTGCTTCACGGCAGAAACAGGCAGGGTGGTACCTACCCGTGCGGACTCACAAGAAGTCCTACCACCAGCTGGTGTTCGAATCCAATTTTTAATGAATTTTAATAGAGAAATCACGTACTTAACACACGTCCACCGATGACTTCGCAATATGATCGCTTCTACGAGTAATGCGTTCCGGTTTGAACGGTAGAGTAGAGCAGCCGTTGTATTAAAGAACCCAGACAAACTCCACCTGGTACTAAATGGTTACTGGAGCCCAAAAACACCAAAACAAAACACAATTATTTTTTTTCGTGGCTAAGGTGATTTTCTTATGAGACCATTTCAGCGTAACCCTAACAAGTAGGTGAGCTCACGGGGCTCAAACCTGGCGACGTTGCTAACACTAACCCTAGCAAGAGCAGTGCTTCAAGAAAGAAGAAGAAAAACAAAAGTTAGCGGCTTCGTTTCAATTACTATCTCCACCGATGATCCATAGCACCGGCATATTCATTTTAAAAGATAGCCCTAAGCAATTGTAATTTGACCGCATGCAGTCTCGCCGAATTATATTTTCAGTTTAAGGTGAGGAACCTCATTTTCGTAAACTACTCTATTCTAACTCCTAATACTTGTCTTGACTGTCAATGGTTACTCCCATACCCGTAGGTATCACCATTCTGGTTATATCCCAACAAAGACCCGTTCCTTTTTTAAACTAGAAAAGCAATGCATAGAAAAATTTAGACTTTGTTCTAATAAAGTAAGGTGATTCATATTGTTTGTGTTTCCCCGCTGTGGTATACGAAAAGTATAGGTACCTATTATATAAATAAAAAATAAATAAAACCTAAAAAAAATATTATTTGCTATTATATACTTACGTCTTATACCTACGTACTTATAAAATATAATTATACCTATTCTCATTGAGGTACTACGAGGAATACGTAATATTAAGAGCGGATCCAGCTTTGGCGCCAGGAGAGGGTCACATTGTAAAATTTTCGATGCGTTCATTCTGCCATCATACAAAGTTATTATATTATATTAAATTAATTAAATATTGAAGGTATGTAGTTACATAAAATGTGTATGGTGACAAAATATATAAATAAAATCATTATGTTCAATTAGTGGTTTACCTAAGTCTTGGAAGCAGCTCAGAGGGGGGTCATGACCCCCATGACCCCCCCCCCTGGATCCGCCTTTGCGTAATATAGTTCAATGCCTATTCTTTATTATTATTTAGACGGGTTATTACGGTATTATGTTTTAATTTTGTAATATTACTAAATACTGTATACAGTTATATACACAGTAACTGTTATTGCCTAATCGAGTGACTAAATCACATTATAGCTTTCCCTTAAGCGGTTATATTGTACATTTGCGTCCGCTTCGTGCCGGCGTTGTTGAGTTACGACCGGTTAAGAATAAACACCAAGGTTCGCCCTTGATTACGATGTAAGCGAGTGCTCGACAACTTTGTGTGAGATTTAATACATTGAAAAATACAAATCTTTATATATATATTTTTTCTGTGCGTGTCACTGAACTCATCCTAAGCGGCTGAACTGATTTTAATGAAATTTTCTGTACACGTTCAGGTGGATTCGAGAATGGTTTACAAACCAGTCCGGCAGATGGCGCTGCAGTCGGCATCTAGGTTATTTATCGTTCCTAGAAATAATTTATATGGCAAAACAACGTTTGCCGGGCCAGCTAGTTATTCTGTAAAAACTGAGACCTTAGAACTATATCTCAGGGTAGGTGGTGGCATTTCCGTTGTAGATGTCTATTGGCTCCGGTGACCACTTCACACCAGGTGGGCTATGAGCTAGTCCACCGATCTAAGCAATAAATAAAAATTAGACAAAAGTGGACAAGCTAAGCAAGCTATACTATAAAAAGTTAATAAAGCAGTGTGCTGTTCTACAATGTTTCTTTAATTGATGATAATTTATCATTAATAAAATTCACAGATTTTATCACTTAACGTATTGTGTCAACTGCTTATTTTGAATGAGATAATCTTCAGTCTTATTTCTTATTATAGTTTTGTACAAAAAACAGAAATTATATCTACGTCATAGAATGAGCCTAATATTGATTATTGAAAACCATACTTTTATTTGTTTTATTTCATTTGTTTATATATTTATTTATATTAAAAATTACAAGAACCTACAACACCACATCTCAAAAATACCAAAACCAATATAAACTTTTTGTTCGTACGGTTTTGTTTTTAGCGACATCTGTTAGCGTGTAGCTGCACTACATAACATTTTATGTGGCTGTGTTGTCATATTAATAAAGTAAGTGAAATCCAAAAACAAACCAAGCTCTAATATGGAAAATAAAGAAACTTAAAATATTAAATTATTAAAATAAATACCTGTTCGCTGTTAGTGTCGTCATCTCTACGTTGTTGCCAGACGCAGTTAAAATTTCCTCGCAACTGCTGCCACCTGTGATTCGTTGTATGGAACTGAGAGATACATCTTCACTGGAGTTTTTATTGATGTTCGGTATGTTTCCAATAGATGGCGCTGTCCTTTGTTTCGATGCTTGTTTGTGACGACTCAGTGCGAAGAATAGTGCTAGAACAGCTTTAAGTTTCGCATCCCTTATGTCTATTGCTGTCACTTGTTCAATGCCTTGGACTTTCTGCGCATGAAGAAAGTCCAAACAGCACTGGACGTTCTCCAACTGTAAAGAAGAAAAAAAAACTATTAATATATTTGGATCAATCAACGCCATATAAGTATGAGACCCAGAATGCTTTCCCCTCTGAGAGTTTAGAGCTGTGGGATCCATACAAAATTTTCTTAGTCCTTAATTATTTAAGTGTAGCACGTGTTTACAAACGCCTTTCACAATGAACAAATAAAGTATGCGATAAAAATCGAATTCGCAGATTTATTAGGTACTTTGATCTTTGCTGATGTAGGGTTTATAATGAGTTTACAAGCTTACGTATCACTAATCTACCTATTTCTGGCAATAAACAGTCATATTAGTGCGGGCGTCCGTCGTTACAATACAATTGAGACGATAGACCTCACATCTGATTCTTCGTGTTTCGTGGTATCGTGACATTGTAGCATTTAACATGTAGACCTAATAAACTATACGCTCCTTAATTTTAAATACAATTAAAAACCACCATCATAATCATTCGAATGAAATGTTATGTTTTATACATAAATGGTACTTATACAAAGCGGTGTGAGTCAAAAATATAAACGGCTCATAAAAAGTTATCATAAGCAAAAGTAACTACGATTCCTTGCTTCGTTGTTGTATTATTGATAGGCAAACAATAAACCTTTAACATTATCGGTTGTATTATAATAATAGCTAGTGGACCCTCTGTAGTCGAAATTCGACTATAATTAATTAAAACTATAAGTTTGGATATTATTATGGTTCTATTGTCAAAGACTATTTATTAAACTTCTATAATAACAGATTTCGCCTAGAATACACTATAGACAAAAAATAATAAAGACAAACAATTATAATCCATTCTCAATATGACCACAGACTTTAACAATAACAAAAGTTTGACAATAAGCACAGTGTATGTATTACATGATAGTGTGTGTAATGTTTTCTTTATTGATTTCATGTTTTTTTATGTATAATAAAAAAAAATAACATTCTGCACTCCTTCTCTATATTCTCTGTAAATGTGAGAAATTTCAAACTCCTCCGTACGCGCAATTTTCGTGAAGGTACAAAGATTTTGCTTCACGTATTAATATATTATTATACATATTTCAAAGGAACCGCTAACTTATCCTCAAAATACGTCCGTGCAAATGGCCTACGTGCAGATATTGACGCGTCTTGTTTAGATATTAAAAATTGATAATCAAACGTGCGTTCCCTTAACATTGATATGCTACTAGGTGTCCGTCCACACCATAGGGATACCAAATGAGTTTATCACTTTATAGACAGACCTTGAAAACAATTCGGAATTTTGTTACGTGCGTGGACTTATTTACAACAACGTTTTGGCGCCAATTGGATTTAAAATTTCCATTTATCACGATTTGATCACGCGTTTTATTGAATCTATTCGATGGATTTCGCTAATTTAAAGAACTCATTTTTATGTTATAACATTATTGAAATCATCGTAAAATCATTAACATACAAGAGCTTCTTAAAGTAAACGAAAATACACAAAACAAAACACACGCATTTGCATAAAACAAATTAACATAATATATTACATTCAATGTATTATTTAGATAGACATACACAAATCATACACAACACGTTTAAAATATTTCAACGTGAATGAATTGGGTCTGCATGATCAATCCCACAAGATGGACCGACGACCTTGTTAAATATTTTCATTAATATCAAAATAATAATAGTTTAATTCATACTAACGTCATCTAGTGATTAAAATATGCACTAGGATAGTAGTGTACCATAGTCAATTAACAAACAATAAAGTAGTTCTTTCTCAACCATTATCTCATTCATTTTATTCGTGGTTTTATTAGACCTATTGAGATTCGCGGGGATTCGTTGGATGCAGACAGCGCAGGACCGGTGTTTGTGGCGAGGCTTGGGGGAGCCCTATGTCCAGCAGTGGATGTCTGTGGGCTGATAAGAAGATCAATCCATACACATCCACAGCAACGTAGATTTCTCCTAGATTCGTTGCACTGATCGGTCCTACGGTACCCGCACACATATTAGTAATAAACAAAAGAATACTAAATGTGTTACACAATTCTCACGGATCGTTTGGAACCTCTGGGTCTGCGAAGGGACTTCGGTTCCCTCTGTATTTTGTACCGTATGTTCCATGGGGAGTGCTCTGAGGAATTATTTGAGACCACCATGAGAGAGATTATGCCACCATTTCGTTTTTACCATCGCACGCACCTCACGCTTTTTTTACAATAAAATCATTTTTTCTTACACTATTTTTTATTCAAATTTATTAAAATTTATTTTCTATTTTTTAAATGGGTATTTCTATACAAGCGTATTTTGTTAGGTTTTTAATATATTATTTATTTTTCATTTTTTAGTTAAATTTAAACTTTTTCAATTTTTTTTTTAATTGAATTGTCATCCGTCCTTAATAAGTATACAAAATTTCAAGGTAATCCGACGTTTTAAAGGGGGTCAAAATCATGTTCAAAGATTACGTTACATACAAACGTCTGAAGATAATAAAAGCGTATTAAAATTGAATAAAAACCACATTATTGTTTTCGCATCATCACAATTAATCTGAGCGGCTTCGCGTGAACATATAACTAAGTTCCGATAAACCCGCATCTCGTTTTACTACGTGTGAGTAAGTCTGCGGTTGCGACAATCGGCGCCGCCCCTTAAATGGTCCGTCTCCTGAACTCAGGTTAACCAATGATCAACGGGCCAACCTTACCTCACACGACCTCATAAAGCAACGAGCAACTGGAAAATTAATTGAAGATCATCGAGAAATTGTCGAAAAACAACATATTATGTCATTGTTTTCTTGTTGACCTTTTATTAAACAAATTATGTTTTTTATTTATTTATTTATATTACCTAGAAACATTTGTTTGATGAGCCTGTTGATGATTGTTCTCAAATCGAATCTCAAAACAATGAAATGAAAAAATCACTATAAGCATGTTACTGTTGATCAACTCGATATATTTTTTTTCTTTTTTTTATGATTGAGGGTTTACTGGTGGGCCTGAGGCCTTTCCAGTTTCACAAGGACAGGTGGGCGAGCAAAGCCTCAGCCAGAAGGGGCGGGATTCGCTAACAGCTACCCGAGCGCTTCCAAGGGAGACCTAACAACTCAAGAGTAGCTGCTTCGCGAATGAATCTACTACCGGATCGGAATCGCGACCCGCTGAGAAGATCTGGCGAGAAACTCAACGGGCTGATGCTTAGGCTAGGTTGCACGTCGAACTCTTTGCCGAGTACGGTTACCGGGATCTCTACTCCTAGTGTTTGAGCGGAAGGCGTCTAATGCAAGGGTTATTGGATCTGATAGATCCGTAAGGACGTGTGCGATAATTTTAAGGAGCCTTATACGTTTTGGATCAATGAAACAAACATTTATTCGGTATATAAAGTATCACATTATACATAATGTATATGTATTACTAGCTGTACCCGCCCGTTTCGTGGGGCATTTAAAATTAACATTATTATTTATTGTCATTATTATTAGGGGGTTCAACACTCATATAAATATTAGCCTATCCATTAAGTACATGTATTTTCTACATGGATACCAAGTTTCAAGTCAATCGGATGCATGGTTCAGTAGTTATAACGGAACAGCCGTAAAAACCACTAGATTTATATATTAGTATAGATTGTATAACATATCGCATCTAATAAGTTCACAACATAAATGAGAGGATTAATCTTTCGTCTCGAACTAAAAAAATGATGCAATGCGGTACAGCTAAATTCGTTTGACAGGCTCAGTGGTGCACTAGCTACTCTATTTCAGCATAATTTGTTGGGTTCGATTCCCACATTGAGCAAACGTTTCGTATGATGAACCAATTTGTTTGCTCATTGTCTGGGTGTCTAATCTATATATTAATACGTGAAGCAGAAACTTTGTACCCATTTTTACGAAAATTGCGCGGACGGAACAGTATGAAATTTCCCACACTTATAGAGAATTAGATGATGACCGAGCTTTGCTCGGCTTTTTTTTTATAACGCCATTGTTGTGTCTTTAAAGTAGTAAAAATAGTATTATTATTCGCCAATAGACGTCGGGAAGAGTCATAAAGTTGATTATCGATAAAGTTGATTATTGAAAACACGATTAAAACAACATTTTCTGAAAATAAATCGTAGCTAGATCGATTTATCGCCCCCGAAATCCCCTGTATACTAGTTCAGTAGTTTGGTAGGCCCCTGGCATTGCTGAAGTCCATGGGCGACGGTAACCACTCACCATCAGGTGGGCCGTATGCTCGTCTGCCTACAAGGGCAATAAAAAAAAAAAAGAAGTTCAGATTGTTAATATTTTTTGTAATTATGCTTAAAAAATACATTAAATCAATAAAAAAAACCATTACACACACTACCGTGTATTTGACACACACACGAATGCATATTTGTTTATTGTCAAACTTTTGTTATTGCTTATAGTCTGTGGTCAAAATTGAGAATAGAGTAATATTTTTTATCTTTATTGTCTAAAGTGTAGTCTTCGCGAAATCTGTGATTATAGAAGTATCTTAAAGAATCATAGTAGTGTACAAACTTATAATTTCAATTAATTATAGTCGAATTTCGACTACCAGGGAACCACTAGTATCTATAAATATTTAAACGTATATACGTATATTTAGCCTGCTTCCATTAATACATAGTGCTGTCATTGTGGTAATTGTGCTTAAATTTATTAATACTAAATTTCTGTCACAACCCTAGTCGCTTTAATGTCACATACGAACGAGAAGTTGATAGCCAAATGTTACGGTCAAAGTAAAATTTATTTAACCTGTCTATACACTACTGAACTTGGTTGTTCTGTTTGTTGTATCATTTAGTGAACAGAACTAACACTAACTAAAGTGTGTATGTGATTTTTTTTGTATGTTCTCTATATATTTTACCCGACTTCAAAAAAGGAGGAGGTTCTCAATTCGACTGTATGCTTTCTTTATGTTTGTTACTTCATACATTTTGACTGGGTAAATCGATTTTGATGATTTTTTTTTATTAGAAAGCTGACGCTTGTTACCAGAAGCCACAGACAACTTGTGAATGCAGGCATAACGGCTGCCTCAAAGAAATAGGCAAGAATGTGGCACCTATGTGTGCGGGCTCACACTATGCTCTACGACCGGTAACTACATTTTAATTCAATCATTAGTTCAAGTAGCGCATTTGATTAAAGTTTATATTCAAAACGATTCGACGGATAATGTTATGTAAATAAATGAGTGTGGGTGCGTGTGTGTGCTGCTATACTGTGTAACTATACTGGGACCTTAGAACTGATAACTTAAGGTGGGTGGCGCATTTACGTCGTAGATGTCTATTGGCTCCACTGTCCACCAACCACTAACACCAGGTTGGCTGTGAGCTCGTCCACCCGAAGAAGCAATAAAAAAAAGCATAAAAGATCTTCAATAAACGTGTAATCATCATCATCATCATCATCAGCCTTTATCTGCCCACTGCTGGACATAGGCCTTCCCCAATGCCTTCCACATAATGCGGTCCTCCGCCTTCCGCAACATCTCAAATCCAGGCGGCGAACCAAACTGTAGCAAATTAATTCTCTTAGCTTGACCATTCACCATTTCATAAACGTCATACGTAGCTCTGTTAATCTACATCTTCAAATGATCTATTAGGTTGAGAGAATGTGATAAATTTGTAACAAGCAATTTGGTTATACATATACAGTTTTCAGCTTTTTTTAAATTTACGTGTCGTAAATCAACAAGGGCTTCTAATTCATCACAACCCGACTGCCAAGCGCGTGTATATGTATCTGTACTTTTTTTTAGATTCTGTTATTTAGTGAAAATGTTTTCTGGATTTCATAATTTTTATAATATAACTAGCGGCCAGCTCCGGCTCCGCTCGGGTCTTAAACAAAAATTTCAACGATATTTGACGTTGTTTTATTTTTTTAAATAAAAGAACACTTATTGCGGCTTAACTACAATAGTTAGACATATGCTGTCGCGCCATTTTTTGTAAATAATAATGTGTTCTACAAAGTCGTAGTACATTATTTTATTCTATCATCAATAGTTTTCGCAGGGCACACGATGTAAACAATATTTTAGGTAATTTTTTTACACCTTGGGTTACATTATTGGAGTTTTAGTAATGATCCCTAATTTTTTTTCAAAAAAGATTATAGCCTATGTCACTCGGGAATAATGTAGCTTCCAAATAGTGGAATTTTTCAAATCGGTTCAATAGTTTCGAAGCCTATTCAATACAAACAAACAAATCTTTCCTCTTTATAATATTAGTATAGAAGTATAGATATTTCATTGTATTTTTATTCAATTATTCATATTTTTTTTAACTAGAGGTCCCGCAGTAGTCGAAATTCGACTATAATTAATTAATTGGAATTGTAAGTTTGTACACTATTATGATTCTATTTTATACTTCTATAATCACAAATTTCGCCAAGCCTACACTATAAAAAATATTAATAAAGACAAACAATATTTAATCAATTCTCAATTTGACCACAGACGTCAAGAACAAAAGTTTGACAATAAATAGTATGCATGCGTGTGTGCGTCAAATACATGGTATGTAGTGTGTGTAATGTTTTCTTTATTGATTTAATGTGTCTTTTATGCATTATTTAAAAAAAATATTAGCATTGTGCACTTCTTCTCTATATTCTCTATAAGTGTGGAAAATTTCATACTCCTCCGTCCGCGCAATTTTCGTAAAAAGGGATACAAAGTTTTTGCTTCACGTATTAATATATAGATTTCAACATGTTGTCAACTATTACGCTGTCGATTGTGTCACTGCCTAATTGAAGTGACATTTGTCACGTTCTTCTTATCGATTTGCTGTTGTTTCATATTAATGATCACCTTTTTCGTACAACTAAATAAATAAATAAACAAATATGTACAATGTGTAATTGACGTTGTTGATTCAGACTATTTTCAACATGTGATTCTCGCGCGATAAGCTCAAATGATTAACGAACGAAAATTGTCTATTATGAAATTATAGGTTTCAGCTGATTGTATTAATTGATACACCAATGTTTGTTTGGCGTAATGCAAACCATTCTAAATATTATTTTCATTATCATCAATTTTGAAGTCGTCGTGGCCTAACGGATAAGACGTCCGGTCCATTCGTGTTGAGCGATGCACCGATGTTCGAATCTCAGGCGGGTACCAATTTTTCTAATGAAATACGTACTCAACAAATGTTCACGATTGACTTCCACGGTGAAGGAATAACATCGTGTAATAAAAATGAAACCCGCAAAATTATAATTTGCGTAATTACTGGTGGTAGGACCTCTTGTGAGTCCGCGCGGGTGGGTACCACCGCCCTGCCTATTTCTGCCGTGAAGCAGTAATGCGCTTCGGTTTGAAGGGTGGGGCAGCCGTTGTAACTATACTGAGACCTTAGAACTTATATCTCAAGGTGGGTGGCGCATTTACGTTGTGGATGTCTATGGGCTCCAGTAACCACTTAACACCAGGTGGGCTGTGAGCTCGTCCAACCATCTAAGCAATAAAAAAAAATCATTTCCCTTATACCTTAAATGTTTTGGAAACAGACATCCACTTCGCAATTTAATTTATATAGATGGCCCATAGATGGCGTAAGTTATAATAAATTCTCCAAATGGTGTCGCGAACACAACTATTACAAACAACAGAAACACTAAGCGGACGTACGTTGGTGTTTAAAAAATAAAACAAGAACATTCAGGAATTCATGAATTAGACAAAATGAGTAAATTGCAAGTAATAACGACGAAGCAAAATTGAAATCGTCCGTAAATAGAATGAGAGAATTGTCCCAATTATATCCGCCTAATGTTTCAATTAGCGTAGATGTCTCTGCAAGTATGTACCTACATAAGCCGACATAATACCTACCACTTCTTCAAGAACCAGAGTATTCCTCTATATCGCTTAGCTATATTTTGTAAGATATTGTTTCGATTTTCACGATTCGGAGACATAATTAAGACTACTTTTAAGATTATTTCAGAGTTCTTTTATCCAATTGCCTTCAGTGTCCACGAGAAATTTATACATATAAATAAAACTGGAGTGTCTTTTTGTAATATTGAAATAGCCTCTTTTTACTACATGCATATGAATATATATACGGTACATACACCAAAATAACATTTTTTACAATTTTTGTCTGTCTGTCTGTCTGTTTGTTCCGTTAATCTCTGGAACGGCTAGACCGATTTTGACGGGACTTTCACTGATAGGTAGATGATGATATAAGGAGTAACTTAGCCTACTTTTTTAGACATGTTCGCCCCGCGGCTTCACCCGCGGTACGACAATAACCGCGGGTAACATCGCGGGACTCAGCTATCAATAATAAAATGTAATGTTTCCGAAGCGAAGCGAGGGCGGGTCGCTAGTGTGAAATATATCAAAAAGTCGGATGCAATACAAAAACCAAAGATTAAAACGTAAAGTAATAGTTAAATTATGAAATCAAAAGGGTTTTGTTTCTTGCACGAAACCCTAAAAAGACAGCCAAACAACCAAAACGCATTGCAGTACACTTCATGTTCTATCCTACATAATTATACTACACTACTATATTGACATCGAACCACACATAATTTGAAACACAATGCATCGACAATTGAGTTCATAAAAGAAATATGTGAAGAAACATTGTAAAGGCAAAAGTTTCAAGTTGCTTTTCTTAACATCAAGATCGAGCGTGCCGAAACGGTGGCTATGGCGGATTAAAATTTTAAACATACACTACAATACAATGGTAATGCTCACCTGCGTCAAAACAATTCTGTTCAGTTCGATTCATTTCATTATAAAAAATTTACAATCATAATATAATAACATTTACATTGTATGTTTGTTATTGTTTCATTCGAAACACTAACTATTAAAGAAGCAGAGAAGAAGAAGTTAAAACTAATGAATATCCTTCCAAGATAGCATTACATCAACGGGATGTGAATGTTTATTTCTAATAAATTTCCTTGCAACGCTTCGACACAATACGCGTGTTGTAAGTTGATTTGGCCCACTATTTCATGATGACCGCTAGATTCAACTAAATTTGAAGTTTCTTTATTGGGTAGTGGGCGCCCAGTATCTATTTATTTATTTTTTATTTATTTAATATATTTTGTACACACAGCTGTTAAATAAAACACGACAATAAGGATACAGAGTACAAGGGCACTACTTATTTCATGTTGAAATCTCTTCCAGTAGGCCCTATGTTCAACGACGCGATTATGATGGGCAACTAATTTTTTTTCGAAGCAAATAATTTGTACTATGAAAATTCAACTTGTCGAGCATTTTTTTGTCCGCACGGGTTGACACTATATATTTGAATTAAACGCCATTTTACCATTAACCTCATTTCTTAAGGTGAGCATTCACTTTCTGATCTCTTTAATTAAATGAATTATTTAACATTAACTAGACTGTAAGCCGACTTAATCTAATAGGTGTATGGCTCTAAAAACAAATAAAAAAAAACTAGACTGTAGACGTCTACAATAATAAAATGCTTTCTTAATAATAACGAACAAACCTATACACCTTTTTAAATAAATAAAACCTTGCCCACAAAGATGCAATTCCAATCACTTGATTTGAGAATTCTATATTCAAGTCAATCTATAATCTGTTATATTAAATCCAATTTAAAATATTCGCGTTACGAAATTAAGTCCACGCTTCTTGCCTGCCCCAGATATTCAAAGCGCTTGTGTGTGACAATGTCAAGTTTAATGTCCCATACACTCAAACAATAGCACATAAGCTGTGCAAAGTTAACATAAACATGATTCACTCAAGATAAATAAAATGATTTACGGCTAATGTCACTCAACTGTCACGGAAACTCGGTCTAGAGATGTAACGGTCTTGTACCAAAATTTGTTCGCTGAATACAAGTGTATTAAAATGTCAATCATTATAAAGGCAATGCTAATCATAATAGAGATCGGACACAGTCAATAATGCGCGAGATAATTCATCATGTCAAAAATTTTACAAAACCTGCCTACCGAATTGTTTTAGTGGAAGCGAACTGATAATTGCTAATAATCATATTATTGTGACGTTTTTACTAGATATCAAATATCTCCGCACGGGTAGGTACCACCACCCCGCCTATTTCCGCCGTGAAGCAGTAATGCGTTTCGGTTCGAAGGGTGGGGCAGTCGTTGTAACTATACTGAGATCTTAGAACTTATATCTCGAGGTGGGTGGCGCATTTACATTGCAGATGTCTTTGGGCTCCAGTACTACTTAACACCAGGTGGGCTGTGAGCTCGTCCATCCATCTAAGCAATAAAAAAAAAAAACTTTGTTCAGCGTTTTTTGTAACACGCTTTCTTGGCTTGGTATTAATATATGTTTGTAATGTTTATCGGAATCTTTAAACGTCACTGACGTCAATAAGTTCGATTAACTTAAAAAATTTGCGTCTTGACACGCGTCAAGAGGTCTGACAGTACAAGAAATTTTATAACTTCGCTCTATCATAAATAGGTTTTTAATTTTTTTAATAGAAATTGAGTTTGATATTTACAAAATTGAATTTGGCATAATTGAATCTGATGTTTACAAAAATGAATTTGATGTTTATAACATTTAATTTGCTTTTTTTTAAATTGGATTTGGCGTTTATAAAATTTAATTTGAAATTAAAAACCTCCTCCGCCTCCCTGAGTCGTATTCCTCACGTCTGACTATCTCCTCCTATTATCCTTCTCATTAATTAATGAAAATCTAATGAATATTAAAAAGCTATAGAATTATTAATTCGATTTGTTATTTAAGCGTGTTTTTTTTTGGGTTATAAACAACATTTTATATTTGTTTAGCAAAGAATGTGAATCAAATCGCGGGAATCTGCTGGATGCAGTTGTGACGAGTGCACTTGTGACGAGGCTTGGGAGAGGCCTATGTCCAGTAGTGGACATCTGTGGGCTGAAAGATAGAATATAGATGTATCGAATCCACAAAAATGGTATAAATATTTCTTAATGAATCTTTTTTTTGTGAAATATTTGTGTCAATTCAATTCTCTCTATAATATAATTTATGGTTCAAATCAAATTAATAATTCGTCCTCTTGGCGTCGTTCTCCTTATTACTAAGGGTCGTGACTCCCCCGCTGCATCAATCTGTCATGTACAATTGTTCTTCATCAGCCGCGATCCCTAGCCTCGTTGAGGGTATCGTGGACGAGATCGCATTTGGTGAGACCATCTCGTGAGACTGCGTCCTCTGGGACGTTTGCCCTCTATCTTGTCCGTCACCATCAGCTGCTCAAGATTGTGACCCTCCTTTCGAGCAATGTCTCCAAAGAACTCCAATACTCTACGAATGCATATTGTGGAATGTCTATTTCTAATATTAAGTTCCTTAAGTATTGAAACACAAGGCAGTAGGTGCGAAAAGCATTCCATGGAATCTGCAGCAACTTCCTCCAGCAAATTAGAAATAAACGGTTCGAAATAAGATTTTACAACACACAAGACTGTCTTTTCACAGATTTCCCATTGGTATTTCGTGACAATTTTAAATCCAAATCCACAAGTGAGGGATTCATTCGCCCTCCTTATTGACGATTTTCGATTCGGCGTCACGACTGTTTACGTTATTTTTAACAGCACTCATAAAGCCTTTTAGCAGTCGTTGACGAATTAACGGTTATCAGCCTTTAAAATTTGTATGCAATATTGCACTCGGGTGCACCAAATCGACTCTTTATTAGGTCAACAAAATCGCTTCACATCGTTCCGTGAAACAATAGTCGCCATGTTCTTATATGTAAGCACATAAAATGGATACGCTCTCGAAAAGGATGCGATTGTCGGCAAAACACACTTTTAGCACGCAACTGTATTAGTCTAGAGTCGAAATGCGAGTTGATTGAATAAAAAAAAAAAATCATTAACGTTTCTTCGAGATTCTTTGATTTTTTTTATGACAATTCGCACAATGTTTTTCCTACCTATGCTGATAGCTTTGAAAGGCTATTTAAGCTTTACCCTAGAGTGCTGCTCTCTGCGTGAGCTCTCGGGGATCAAATCGGAAGTGTTGATAACACTGGTCCTAGCAAGAGCAATGCTTCGCAGAATCTACCACCGAATCGGAAACGCGACCCATTGAGAAGATCCGGCGAGAAACTCAGTGGGCTGTGTCTATGGGACAAATCTCGAACCAGCAGTCAGCGACTGGTCTTCTTCTTCTTCTTCGTCGCTTTCTTCATTACTGAAGGTCGTGTCCCTGAAACTTGACCGTGGCTTGTCTCGTGAGCTGTTTCCATCTCGTCCGGTCCTCAGCTTCTCGAATGGCGGTTGCGACTGGCAACCCAGTTAGAGCGGTTATTTGATCACATCAACGGCTATATAATCGGCCGCGGGGTCTCTTTCCTTCTACTTTGCCCGTCACAATCACTTTGTCCAAGCTATCGGACTGTCGGCGGGCAATCAAATCAGTCAATATCAGAAGAATTCATTACTAACCTACCCACGATCGAGTTCAAAATCGACAATAATTCGCATTAACAATTAAAACTTTCCATTTGTGAACAGATTAAAAGTGAAGTGCATCCCGTTATTCGGTGTCGGGTCACGGTGCACGGGCCGCGAGCCGCAAGTGTGCCGAGGTCTTGTCCTGCGACAACCGGTACTACGCTCATTATTTGCGCAATTCGCACCTATGACGTTATGCATCCATATTCAAGGTAGGAGGCGGCAGCGACGCGTTTTGCCTCCAGCATTGCCGACATCCAGAGGCAGCGGTGAACGACAAACCAAAGCGTACTCATCACTCATCATAAATAGTTGCAACATAATCATGAATTGCTTTAATTAATAATGAATGATTAAAAATAAATATTGTTCTTCTTTTTTTATGCTTAGATGGGTGGACGAGCTCACAGCCCACCTGGTGTTAATTGATTACTGAAACCCATAGATAGACATCCACAACGTAAATGCGCCACCCACCTTGAGATATAAGTTCTAAGGTCTCAAGTATAGTTACAACGGCTACCCCACCCTTCAAACCGAAACGCACTACTGCTTCACGGCAGAAATAGGCAGGGTGGTGGTATCTACCCGCGCGGACTCACAAGAGGTCCTACCACCAGTAGGATGATGAGACGAGAATGATTTATTTTGGTCCATTGAAAAGGAATCGTTATTGTAAAGAAAAAAAAATTATGCGCTTGCAAGTGAAAGAAGTTAAACTTCTTTTACGGCGTGTAGTATTGTGGTTTTCTTCATTTTTCATTCTTGAATCTAATTTCTCTTGTAATAGGGAACGCTGTGTATAAGAGAAACGACCTAGCTCGATTTGTCCTTTTCCTCACTCCACGGTCGAGTGGTTCGCAAGACCTTCTGTCTATTTTGTTACTCTCTCTCTTCCTAAATTGTATCTTTTCTCTCTATCCGTAACGAATTTGTCGCGAGTTAAATGTTACTCTCAACGCGCCTAAACAAGTTTCACTTGAAAAACATATTCTACAGTTGTACCAAAGAAAAACGAAAAACAAAAAAAAATATTTCGACACATTCATTATATAAAAAAAAAATTGAAACATAATAAATTTAAATTACATTGTCCTTTATTCCGAAAAAGTGACAAAAACGCGATTACGCGTTTCTGTAATAAATCAGCAATAAACGTGAAAATAAAATTAAATTTATGTGAAAACATAAAATGTAAGTGCAGCATGAACGGGGCGAGTTAACGAATGATTATCTGTTTTTATTTTAAATCGGTGGATTCTCCTTTTTGGTTGCTGCGAATTAAGTTCTTTTATAGTAAAATATATTCACATTAATATTAAAGCGCAAATGAATTTTTTGGAACGTCCTTCTTATATATAGCAGGGGCATAATGGATCGACATGACTGCAAGTGATTATCGGACCCATAAATAGTTCAATCTGCATTGAGACACGAGTGGAAATTTAAATCGCAAATGTCCGGGTGAGATACACTTACTTACAATATGCGATACCACCAGTTACTAATCTATCAAATTTATTAAAAAATTAAGGTTTTGTATTTATGACAGGACAGACCTTCATCGCGGAAGTACTTGGTAAGAAAATACATTTTAGGCATATATTTAAAGAGTGATAACTGCTAGATGATTGAATTGTGGTATTCAGGCGTAATTAAATTACGACATAAACACTTCGGCATACTACGACATAAATAAATTAGAAAAGCAATAAGAAAGGTATAATTCACCAGATACTGGAGTGTGATGTAGTATGTAACCACTTAATATCAGGTGGGCTGTGAGCTCGTCCACCAATCTAAGCAATAAAAAAAAAAAAAAAAAAAATGTGATCACAACAAGCTCCAATTTTAAATTAAGCCAAGTAGCCTACTTAAGGTATCATTGACTGCTAAATTCCAATCACTTTTTTTTTGCTACCTATGCTGATAGCCTTGAGAGGCTATTTCAGCTTCGCCCTAACGTTTGTAGGTGAGCTCACGGGGCTCAACTGGAGAGTTGCTAACACTGACCCTAGCAAGAGCAGTGCTTCGCAGAATCTACCACCGGTTCGGAAACGCGACCCACTGAGAAGATCCGGCGAGAAACTCAGTGGGCTGTGTCTGTGGGTTAATTCGCTCGTCGAGCCCTTCGTCGCAAGCAGCGGGTTCGACGAGGACGGTGACCGGTGCTTGTGGTGCCTAAAAGCACCGTTAATGGATCAGGATCCGTAATGACGTGCTTTGGGCGACGTCGACGGTTTATCATTCGGTCTACTGGGTCGGGTATGTAGTTTCCAGCGGCTACGATGAGAGGGTTCTCATGTCGTGCCGCCTTCTCAAAATGGCGCAGCGATGCCGACTGCACAACCACTTTAAAGAAGGAAATTTCAAGGTGCTCGGGAAAGACGGTGGAGGGGAGTTCCCTCTAAAGACAGATAGTACATAGCAAAAATGATGCCTTAAAATATATAGAGTTAAGAATAGCTCTCGGTCCAAAAACATAACTTTTGATACGAATAGTGCTGCACTTAAAATCTTTCGCTTTTTCTTCATAAAAGGCATACACCCAGATACTTTCTATCCGGTTTGGCACATTGCATATTCATTCCATATTGCACACAAGACGAGCAGTTTCTATTATGCTACTGTAATTTCACGAAATTAGTCTGTCTTGTGTTTTTAATAAATTTCGTTGCGGTTTAGAGTGACGTGTCGAACAATTTGCATGGTAACAGTCTTATTATCCATTACTTTATTTTCACCTGAATGTAGACGGCCACTTTCAGATATTGACGTGACGTCATCAGTGTTTGAGGACAGCAACTGACTCTCGCTTAGGACTCTTTTTCTGTCCCTAAGTGCTTTCGGCCACTGTCCGTATACTGGATTGGGAATCGACGTTAGAAGCCCAAGTAGAGGACGGTTAAGCGACTTTACACTCGCGTTCCGATAGATTTACCGTGTGACGGCAGTCCACTATCCCCTAAAGTTGGTTCTGACCCAGCGATACTCCGTGAGATGCATATGGGGCCATATAGGCAGACTTCATAAAGCTTGCCAACTGAGAAATCCAATGATCATGACGCTGACGATGTAGGGTGAAATGGAGTGATGTACTCTGCGAAAAACCTTAGAAACATTTGGCCTCAGTTATATTCTGGCTTATCAAAATTTCGGCCAAGGATTACTGAGCGGTGGGAAATTTTAAGCGGTTTGAATCCAAAATGCCCTACTTAATTTCCACTTCACCTAAGCGAATTCGGCGATTTCATCTAAACCCAAAAAAACTCTGTTTAAAGAAGGAAATGATGTTATGCTGCATTGGAGAAACACCACGCACGCAAGTTCATGGAGACCGCTTTTGTAATGCTTATGGTGACCTTTTTATCATCATCCACCAAAGAATTCCTACTACTTGCTACCACTGCTTTATTCCAGTTCACAGCAAACAATACTGTCCTATAAAACTAAATTGCGAATGAGAAGTGTTACGTGAATTTGCTCGGTATTTTTGGATATCGCGTTATTTTATATAAATAAAAATCAACCGAGATAAAACATTGAATACACGATTTCACATTAACAAGGGGACTTCCAACAATTTACATTAGCAACATTTTAATGCAGTAACAACAAATGAAGTTTATAGATCCAAAGCTTGGTGCATACGATTAATATTGTATTGACTTAAATCCAGTTTGTTTTGTAAGTATTTTACACTATAATTAACTATGTAATTGTAATACGTGATATTATTCCAAAACAAATGCTTGAGGCAATGGTCAAATATGTTACAATGCGCTTTCCTTCTTCCTATTTACAAAGAACACAATGGTGATGTTGCAATTTAACTAAACGTGGCTTCATCTATACGTATAAATAAAATTGGACTGTCTCTTTGTAATATTGAAATAGCCGCTTTTTACTACATGCATATGAATATATATATACGGTACATCCACCAAAATAACATTTTTTACAATTTTTGTCTGTCTGTCTGTCTGTTTGTTCCGGCTAATCTCTGGAAAGGCTGGACCGATTTAGACGAGACTTTCACTGATAGGTAGCTGATGATATAAGGAGTAGCTTAGGTTACTTTTTTTAGACTGGCTTCGCCCCGCGGTGCTACCCGCGTTACGACAATAACCGCAGGTAACATCGTGGGACTCAGCTATCAATAATAAAATTTAATGTTTCCGAAGCGAAGCGAGGGCGTGTCGCTAGTTTAAAATATGATTTGTGCAATCAAAACCGAGGCGCGCAAAACTGTTTCAATTTGGTTTTACTTTAAATTTTATCACAGCTGTTTTGTTGGAATGTTTTTTTTATTGCTTTGACGGATGGACGAACTCTCCCAGTATTACCGAAGTTCATGGACGTCACCAACATAAATGCCGTCATCCACGTTGAAACATCAGTTCTGAGTCTCTCCTTTATAGTACAACGGTCGCTCCATTCTTCAAACCGAAACGCATTACTGGTTCGCGTTAGAATTAGGCGGAGTGATGGTACAGTGCGGGCTCACAAAACACCCTACCACCAGTACATGTGGGACACAATAAATAGCTGTGGACTATCTTAGCCAGTTTGAGC
This sequence comes from Bombyx mori, assembly GCF_030269925.1. NCBI lineage: Eukaryota > Metazoa > Arthropoda > Insecta > Lepidoptera > Bombycidae > Bombyx > Bombyx mori. Next base: position 7,287,104 of record NC_085121.1, read on the forward strand.
ATCGTGCAGGCGGTCAATGTCAATAGAAAACTTCAACACTCAAATTAAAAATTTATCGCAACGCTTAAAACGTAACGACAATACAGTAATTTTATCAATGACTAGCTGACCCGGCAGACTTCGTATTGCCTCAATCGATAAATAAAAGACTTAACTTTTGTATAAAATAACTTAAAACAAACAAAAGGAATCCTTCCGACAGGGGACACATGAAAGGGAAAACAAAATTGTTATTTTTATTTAATTCCGAGCGTTTTCATATTTTTCTACCGTTCAAACCTTCTCTGGACTTCCACGCATAATTCAAGACCAAAATTAGCCAAATCCGTTCAGCCGTTCTCGAGTTTTAGCGAGACTAACGAACAGCAATTCATTTTTATGTATAGAGATTATTTTAATTTTAAGATCGACTACTTTTTTTTTAATAAATTTATAGTGTTCGTGCTATTCGTAAATATCAGATGAACATACATAGGCATTGATTGAAAACTTTGTCGGTCTTCTACAAATTGAATGCGTCTGTGTTACGCAATCGCTATCTGAATCCAATAGCGTCATTAATGTGATAAAATTGCTATCGAGTTTCGTAACTGACCACAGACCACATGCGCTCTTTGTCCGTCACGATTTCAATGTAATAAGTGTGAAGTGATGATGTACTGATGGCCCGGCTTAGCTTCTTAAGAAATTAACTTGTGTTTGGAAAATACAAGCGTCTGTGGTCTAATGCGTAGGACGTATAAAAATACGTCCTGTATTGGACAGCATGCCAGTTTTAGGGGAGTTAGAACCGTTATAAAAACGATTGAGACTGACAACCATAAGTTCTAAGATGGGTGGCGGCTTTCACGTGGAAATCTCTCTCGATTCCTGTGCCGATTTAACAATTTACAATAGATAAGTAGATAACGCCAAGGTCCACGTCCTAAGTTCCGTGGTATTATTATTACCGATAACCCAGCCCTTCGATGAATTAAGCATTTGATTACATCTCGGGTATTGGGACATGACAGTAATAGCTGCTTTATAACCAATTTAGATCAATTTCTTTGGACTTTAAACTAAATTCTTTGCATTAAAATTAAATATCCTAATGAAATTTTATCATACATTAAGTCTATTGTGCAGTACAATTTGAAATATTTGAATAATATGTCGGGTTGAGCTCTTCCCGATCACCACTTGTGTCCTCGTGGTCAGTCATTTGTAGGTTAGACTCGAAATAAGAACATAATTAAGTAATAGTAGACTAGAAACAAGGCGATCTCAGAGACTCGTGCGATTGCAATGATGCCTCCAAAGATAATGCCTTATCTCTCAAATGGCTGTCTAGTCATCCTTCCGTCATAGACAAACTCTTCAAATGTCACACGTCATTCATAGATTCACTGATATTTGCCATAAGTCATTGTCTATCGAACGAGTCAATAACAAGTCTACCCATAAACAATTACAATCGCAGCGCCATCTCCGATTCCCTCCCAGGTAATTAACCTGACCTTTCCAATCTAATATATCACAGCTATTTCCACTGATGCTCCGATATATATATCTAATCTATACTAATATTATAAAGAGGAAAGATTTGTTTGTTTGTTTGTATTGAATAGGCTCCGAAACTACTGAACCGATTTAAAAAAATCTTTCACTGTTAGAAAGCTACGCTATCCCCAGGTGACAGGCTATATTTATTATATTTTCAAAAAAATTAAGGATCCCTTACCGAAACTCCAATGATGTAACCCAATGTGTAAACAAATTACCTAAAATTATTTACATCGCGTGCGCTATTTCCCAAGCGAAGCCGGGGCGGGCCGCTAGTGCCTCTAATATAATCACTGGAGTCTCGACTAACCTAAAAAGAGTATGATACATTTTTATGTACGTATCACCGTGAAGTGGCCGTATCACTCATTAACGGCTTTCCCCACGAGGCTCTTACAATACTACCTTAACGGTCATAAATCTGTCGGTATGTTACAAATTAGCCCACTTACCGAGGCGCGGGCGGAACAAATCATCGAACGAGTAACATGTTTTGTTTCTTACAATGTTGTTATTAAAGTGTCGTGAGAAATGTACTTGTGTTTTTCGTAAGAACCCATTCGAATATTGAATGCCTGCATATATTACGCTATTGATGTCCGACACCGATGGTAGTGTTACTCGCATTGTTTTACTAACGATCTCGACGGCGTGTAAATAAAACTGTATGTTTGTTATTATTTGAAATTTTATATACAGGGTGTAAGCCAACGAAATTACTTGCTTAATTTTAACATAAACCATTGACCTAACACGTCATTTTTCAATCGATGGTGTTAGATTGCGTAGTGCAAAAGCAAAAGCGATGCCTCCAATGAGCACTACGCTAACTCCAAATTCGTAGATTTACAAGAGGAGCGTTTGAACGAGAAAAGTTGATAAAATCTTTATTATTGCAGATATATTTATGGTTTTTTTTGTGTAACTAGCTGATTTACTCTTGCTTCGAACCCCATCAATAATGAATGAATGAATGAATGAATGATTTATTTTATTTCAGACAACAATAAGTCCATATGCATACATAGTATCATTGAAACATACTTTAAATTAACAAAGCCAATCAAATAAAAAATATACATTTATTAAAAGTAGTTATCAGTGGAATACCTTTCAAATATTCCATTCCACTGATACCTACTTCGAACCAACCATTATTATTATTATTATTGTTTAGTCCGCAAGTGAACCATGGTGCAATGGTTCAAGTACCGACAGTCATAACGGTCTGTTAATGACTTCAGGATGCTTAATGATTAATTGTAATACATTTAACATAGTGAAGCGATTTGCGTGAAAAACGAAAATTTCAAAATTTTGAGTCAGAGTAGTGTTCATTGGAGGCATCGAAAGTATCTCGAAACCTAAGAGGCGCTGTAAGCTTGTGTAGCTTCGATATCAATTAGTCGTACTCACCAGTACTCACAGAGATCTGTATGTAACCAACATTTAAATGAATTGTTAATTTATTGCTAACCAATATCATTTTTATGTGTTGATTTATATAAATGTGTTCAGCACCCACCTAATATAAATTTTTTCGTTTCATCCTTTCTTAAAACAATGAAAATAAAATCTCAATAACACTTCCCTCTATAAATAGAACTCTTATTTAGAATTAACAAAAAAAAAAAGATTTTATTTATTGTTCTAAAACGGTTTAAGTCGTCGTGGACTAAAGTATAAGACGTCCGGTGCATTCGTATCTAGCAATGCATCGGTGTTCGCATCCCGCTGGCAAGTGACAATTTTTCTAATGAAATAAGTACCTACTTTACAAATGTTCACGATTGACTTCCACGCAGAAGGAATAACATCGTGTAGTAAAAATCAAACCCGCAAAAGGCACCGCAATGGTATACCAGTTTTTGGTGCAATCGACATTATTTTTTTGCGACAAAACTAAAACAGTACAAGTACTCCCTCATACCTAGGCCAGGCCCGAACGCTTGAGCGAACAGTGCAAGGAACTCGTTTATTGGATCGCTCAAATCACCAGTCACAATAAGCCAGATTCTATCTGGGATGAAGCTCTTGGATGAGGGCAATTCAACATAATAAAAAAAAGGGAAATTCAACACACCCCGCGTCTCCCCTCCGCGTAGAAAATTCAGTTTTCGGTTCAATAAAAAAAGAAGGATCACCACATAGTCAAAAGCTTAGCATTAGCCTACTGAGTTTCTCGCCGGATCTTTTCAGTGGATCGCGTTTCCGATCCGGTGGTAGATTCTGCGAAGCACTGCTCTTGCTAGGGTCAGTGTTAGCAACACTCCGGTTTGAGTCCCGTGAGCTCACCTATATACATTAGGGCGAAGCTGAAATAGCCTCTCAAGGCTATCGGCATAGGTGGGAAAAAAAGCTTACAATTTGATTTAACGATATATTATTTCGATTATATATCGATTCTAGTAAAATAATTTAATTGTCAAATCCAAAAATTATATTCGTTTCGTGCCTCTTCTTTACGTCATCATCATAATAACTGAATTCCATGAAGTAAATATAAGCTTGACAATGAATGCACTATTTCAAACCCATTCCGACAGGAGCCCTCTTCTTCGATATAGCGAAGGCGTTCGATAAAGTCTGGCACAACGGTTTGATATACAAACTGTATAACATGGGAGTGCCAGACAGGCTCGTGCTCATCATACGAGACTACTTGTCGAACCGTTCGTTCCGATATCGAGTCGAGGGAACGCGTTCCCGGCCCCGTCACGTCACAGCCGGAGTCCCGCAAGGCTCCGCCCTCTCCCCGTTACTATTCAGTTTGTATATCAACGATATACCCCGGTCTCCGGAGACCCATCTGGCGCTCTTCGCCGATGACACCGCCATCTACTACTCGTGTAGGAAGAAGGCGTTGCTTCATCGACGACTTCAGACCGCAGCTACCACCATGGGACAGTGGTTCCGGAAGTGGCGCATCGACATTAACCCCACGAAAAGCACAGCGGTGCTCTTCAAAAGGGGTCGCCCTCCGAACACCACGCTGAGCATCCCTCTCCCGACTAGGCGCGTCAATAACCCCGCCCCCGCCGTTCGCCCAATCACGATGTTCGACCAGCCCATACCGTGGGCCCCGAAGGTCAAATATTTAGGCGTCACCCTCGACAGTAGGATGACATTCCGCCCCCACATCAAGACGGTACGCGACCGTGCCGCCTTCATTCTAGGACGTCTCTACCCGATGATATGTAGGCGAAGTAAAATGTCCCTTAGAAATAAGGTGACACTCTACAAAACTTGCATACGCCCCGTCATGACCTATGCAAGTGTAGTGTTCGCTCACGCGGCCCGCATACACTTAAAATCCTTTCAAATTATTCAATCCCGTTTTTGCAGGATAGCCGTCGGAGCCCCGTGGTTCGTCAGGAACGTCGACCTCCATGACGACCTGGACTTAGAGTCCATCAGTAAGTATCTGCAGTCGGCGTCCATGCGCCACTTCGATAAAGCGGCACGACACGAGAACCCTCTCATCGTGGCCGCCGGTAACTACATTCCCGATCCTGCGGACAGAATGGAAAGCAGTCGACGTCGCCCTAAACACGTCATCTCGGATCCTCCTGATCCACTAACGGTGCTTTTAGGTACTTCAAGCACCGGTCACCGTTCTCGTCGAACCCGTCGCTTGCGACGAAGGGCTCGACGAGTAAATTAACTCTCAGACACAGCCCACTGAGTTTCTCGCCGGATCTTCTCAGTGGGTCGCGTTTCCGATCCGGTGGTAGATTCTGCGAAGCACGACTCTTGCTAGGGTTCGTGTTAGCAACATCGTCAGGTTTGAGCCCCGTGAGCTCACCTACTAAAGTTAAGGCTACGCTGAAATAGCCGCTAGGGCTATCAGCTTAGGTAGGAAAAAAAAAAAAAAAAAAAAAAACTATTTCATTTAACATCCCTGTCAAATACTCATTTAAAGACAGCCTAACGATATTAATGCAACAATGTATTCATCGGATAACCATCTAGCTTGTATCCGGCATAAGAACAACAAATATGTTGTAAGAAAAAAAAACTGTAATACAATTTAGTTTTTTATCGCCCAAGAGCGCAGATGTCGAACTAGTGCGATAATGGTACTTAAATCTTCAGAGATGTTTCGTGTTTGGTTATAAGCTTTTATAGGCCACCGTTGGCAGCGTTGTGTGTTATAGGCGATATCATTGGCATGAGAATGGCTCGTTATTTAAACTCTTAAAATTAGAATTACTGGTTAATGATTTACGACTAGACTTTTTCTTAATGTTTTCGTCATTGGTATAGGAGTATTGGACTTTATTATTGAAGGTATTTTTATAGGTTGTTTGTTTGTGTTTTATATTTTCACGCGTCGTTAATTCGATTGAATTGTTATTGGCGCTGCAGAATAGGGAACTGGAATTCACCATTTTAATATCTACTATTAACTTATCTATATATTAATACGCGAAGCAAAAACTTTGTATCCCTTTTTATGAAAATTGCGCGGACGGAGGAGTATGAAATTTTCCACACTTATAGAGAATACAGAGAAGAAGTGCACGATGCTAATATTTTTTTTAAATAATGCATAAAAGATACAGTAAATCAATAAAGAAAACATTACACACACTACATACCGTGTATTTGACGCACACAGGCATGCATACTATTTATTGTCAAACTTTTGTTCTTGACGTCTGTTGTCAAATTGAGAATAGATTCATTATTGTTTGTCTTCGTTAATATTTTTTATAGTGTAGTCTTGGCGAAATTTGTGATTATAGAAGTATAAAATACAATCATAATAGTGTACAAACTTACAATTCCAATTAATTATAGTCGAATTTCGACTACTGCGGGACCTCTAGTATACATAATTATACCAAACAAGTGAGCGCCTATTCATAACATCTGTAAATCGGGACGTTGAGGTACTTACATGATAAATGTGACCTCAATCATAGGTATGACCGTCAACAAAGTTGTCAACGTTATTAAAATTTAATTAAAATAAGAATAAGTGAAAAATAGTACAATGATAAATATTATAAAATCCAAATTAACACACTTTTACATTAATAACAGTGTACCTGATAAGGATAGTAAATAAAAGTAATTAGATAAAATCTGACCGATTTAGTTGTAGAAAAAATTCGAGCCACATGAACAATAATTACGTACATACATACGTAGATATAAAATTACTAGTTTTTCGTTTTTTTTGTTGTTTTCTGCGCTGATTATTTATTTTCGTTATCATGTCGTCGTCGTGGCCTAAAGGATAAGACGTCCGGTGCATTCGTATCTAGCGATGCACCGGTGTTCGAATCCCGCAGGCGGGTACCAATTTTTCTAATGAAATACGTACTTAACAAAATGTTCACGATTGACTTCCACGGTGAAGGAATAACATCGTGTAATAAAAATCAAAACCCGCAAAATTATAATTTGCGTAATTACTGGTGGTAGGACCTCTTGTGAGGGTAGTGTGCACGGGTAGGTACCACCGCCCCGCCTATTTCTGCCGTGAAGCAATAATGCGTTTCGGTTTGAAGGGTGGGGCAGCCGTTGTAACTATACTTGAGACCTTAGAACTTATATCTCAAGATGGGTGGCGCATTTACGTTGTAGATGCAACCACTTAAAACCAGGTGGACTGTGAGCTCGTCCACCCATATAAGCGATAAAAAAAAAAAAAAAAAAATATTATTTATGTTGTAGTCATTAACAACTACTGCCACATTAGATAGTGGCAATTGAGCTAGAAATTCGCGTTGACATCAAAATTCCTGTCAAGAGTAAGCTGAATTTGTTATCACAAAACGCTGCCACACATATTTTGTTTTCATTTCACAATTCGTTCTCACACCAAATAGTCCCAATAGCTACACAAAGAAACGCGACACGTCTATACACGTTGTTTGATCAGTGATGTGCCAAATATATTGATTGACAGAGCGACCTTCTTCTAAGTTCACGGACTCTGTCTTATGCAAACTAAATCGTTAATACGAAACACATGCTTGTATTTCAGGCGCCGTTGTTTTGTTTGATTCAACAGTTATGCGGTTATAATATGCATAATTAAGATACTTGATGTGGGTGGCTTCGAATTTTTTCCTCATAGTTTGACACGGACTTTTTGGCGGGAGCGCGAGGAGTGAAGTTGTGTGATTTTTTTTATTTTGTCTATTTAGTGTTTCTTCGGGTTTAAATGTGTAATAATGGTGGTTTATTAACTGTTTAATATCTGTGAAAGTACACAAATGTGAGAAAATGAAACAAATCCGCTGGACGTAACTTCTCGGGATCCTCCAAAAAGTCCACTGAAAAAATCTTAGTAAATGACCACCATTTTGCTGAGATTATATTTCATCACATTTCATTTCATTTAATTTCATCCCAGTTGATTAATGTCTCAAATTAATCATCTTCATTGCATTTCACTCCATAATATCATTTTTCATAAAAATATGAATATAAAATAAAATAAGACATGACTTAAAGGTCTCAGTTACCAGGTCATAAAATCCCTTAAAAAAATATAGTTTGACACGTGTAATCCACGAAGCGGGTTGGTTATTGGTGATATGTTTAATTTTTTACTATGGTATTAACGAATACAACAGGACGATCTTTCACGAGTAAATATTTTGAATTTTGCTAGGTTTGACATTCAAATCCTATCGACAATTGCGAAGGGTTTACTTGAAGTTTCTAAGGCATATAGTTTTTATTTTGTGTTGTATAAGTGCTGGTTGGGGCCATTCCAAGTTCTGCTAATTCTTTGAGTTCGCGCGACAGTAGCCTCTATATTTAAGCCTAAGATGGCACGTCTCTACACTATTCCTCCTGCTGTTTCTATGAGCTCCGAGACTTGCTTAACGTAGACGCCAGAACCACTGAGAAAGTGGGTCGTGATTCCGATCTTGTGGCAGATTCAGTGGAACACTGCTCTTACTAGGGCCAGTGTGAGTAAATTCTCTCAGGTTGAGTCGCTGAGCTCACCTACCAGTCCGCGAATAGCTTACTTAGGCTACAAGCGCAAAGAATAACGGGCATCTGTCGTCTTCTGGAGTCTGGCATTCCGGTAGGAAGGGCATGACAACCGTTATATGTGTACATTTTTTTTATTGATTGCTTAGATGGATGGACGAGCTCACAGCCCAGCTGCTGTTAGGTGGTTACTGGAGCCCATAGACATCTACAACGTAAATGCGCCACCCACCTTGAGATATAAGTTCTAAGGTTTCAGTATAGTTACAACGGCTGCCCCACCCTTCAAACCGAAACGCATTACTGCTTCACGGCAGAAATAGGCAGGGCGGTGGTACCTACCCGCGCGGACTCACAAGAGGTCCTACCACCAGTAATGCTATTGAAATACATACAAATATGTATTGAAGTATATATGTGTTGTAGGGTGAGATGCGACATTCATGTTGTTATGGCCACCCACGCCCACTTCACACCAGTAAGTCCAAAAATTTCCTGCCGATCAAGACCAATTTAAAAATACCTGCAACATCCACTTCACTCGGTGACTCAGTCAATTGTTTTTCGTTAATTAATTCATCATACTCTTAAAAACACATACAACTACAGAAATATTAAAGACATAGTATGACTAAAGACATCTATGTACATAAAAACTGCCCCATATCCCGAGCGTGATTGGTGTGGGCTGAAATAGGATTTCTCGGCGGACGTGACAATTGTGCTGGCGACGTGAGTCCGGCGTGCCATGATCTCACCAAATGGTACACAATACCTAATATCTAGATAGACACACAATAGATCCAGCCTTCATCCCATTAACTGAAAATAGACGACGGCCAAGTGCTTGCAGAAAAAAAAAACCCAGCAAAATTAAGAACTCAACATTTTTGGATCCTATTTATACTATACAGAGTGTTGCGATAATGACGCCTTAGATGGGAACACGGCTTCTATAAGTCCACCACCCTGCCTATTTCCAGCATAAAGTGGTAATGCGTTTCTGTTTAAGGGGCTGGGCAAACTTATGTCTTGAAGTGGGGGGCAGAATTTCCGCGGTTAATGCCTAAATGTAATGCAGTAATGCGTTTCGGTTTGAAGGGTGGGGAAGCCGTTGTAACTGTACTTGAGACCTTAGAACTTATATCTCAAGGTGGGTGGTGCATTTACGTTGTAGATATATATGGGCTCCAGTAACCACTTAACACCCACGGGGCTGTGAGCTCGTCTACCCATCTAAGCAATAAAAAAAAATAACCAAAAAAATCATGCTTGTAAACAAAATGTGCGGGATTCAGGAACAGTCAGTCGTATTTGCTTAGAAATAGGTCACTGACCTTGCCGAAATTGTGTATGGCATGTGTGAAATATTGAATTCAAAAATATGATCCTATTTGAAGATCTTCAGTGTCTTTGAATGATTTAACACGTGCGACCTTGAAATATTACACCAAATCCGTGGTCCAAATTAAGGTCATACGTAGTTCCGCTCTTGTGAAATGTTTTTAATCGAAATGTTCGACATAGCCTTTTTTTTTTTTTTTTTTTTTTTTTCCACAGGAGAAAATCGCCGGATCCCCACCCGCGCGGCAGGTGGGGTATGTGGGAGTTGAACCTCACTAAAAACTCCTGCCGCTCACAACCGGCGCCCTACCTCGGACCGGGCCGGAGCCCAGTCGGGGCTATTGAAACGGCGGGACAGGGTTGACGCAGAGCACATTACATCCATCCCACCATCCCACGGACGCCGGACCGGTGGCCGCCAGCGAAACGACCACCGGTTCCCTCGTTCAGCGGGCCGAGAGCCCGCTTTGATGGCGCCGCGTTACACCTTCCCCCAGAGCGGTCGGGGGAACGCGGTCTACCATCACCCGGCTTCCTATTGCGGGTGAGCGTGCAGAGCACGCCACCCCTCGTCTGGGTCCCTCCCCGCACAAAACGGGTGGGACCCCTAGCTCTTAGGGGGCCAGGTCACGGATACGACCCCGGTCCCGACCCCCTGCTCGGCGGCGGCGGGTTTCTGCGTAGTGAGGAGAGCTTTCCCTCACTCGCCCCGCCGCCTCCTTCGAGCATAGCCTTCCATGACTCATCGCTGCCAAGCATCGACGCCACGACGCCAGGCAGCGACAAGTCAGGTCCTATCTTTGCGACCAGGACACGGCGCTGCACCTCCCAAGCGGGGCAGACAGCGAGCGTATGCTCCGCCGTGTCCACAATGGTGACACCTCGTCGTCGGCTCAGCCCCTATCCGGCGCAGGTACTTCCCGAAGCATCCGTGCCCGGTCAGCACCTGCACCAGACGAAAGGTGAGACGTCCCTCGCCACGATTCACCCAGTCATCAAAGACCGGGTAAACCGCCTCGACGGTCCGTAGCCCCCACGTGGGGTTGGCCAATCGCCTCGACCACGACTCGAGCACGGACCGCCGAGAATGGGCCTTCCGCGCCCGCAGCTCACTCTCGGGGACACGCGCCACGCCCCGAGCACGAAGCTCGCTGCGCCACCGATAGTCGGCAGCGAGCGACTCCGCCTCCAGCTCCCATGGCGGCGTCCCCGCCAAAACACACGCCGCCTCGAAGGAGACGGTGCGATATCCGCGGATGACCCTGATGGCAACGGTGCGCTGCGGCCGGCGCAGGAACCGAGCCATAGTGGCCCGGTTGCGCGGCTCAGCCCACACAGGTGCACCGTACAGGGCCATCGATCGCACCACCCCCGCGTAGAGACGGCGCACAACCTGATCCGGTCCCCCAATATTCGGGAGCAGCCGGCTCAAAGAACCGGCCGTCCCCATCAATCGGGGGACCAGCTCCGCAAAGTGAGCACGAAAGGCCCACCGGCTGTCCAACACGAGGCCGAGGTACTTCAACTGCACCCCGACCCCTATCCGGACGCCTCCAACCACGATGTGGGTGTCAACGGGTGGCGCCCTCCGCGGCCCGTGAAACCACAGAGCCTCGGATTTATTGAGCGCCACGTCGAGACCCAGCCTCCTTATCCTTCCGACGACGAGGGCCACTCCCGCTGTGGCGAGACGGGCAGACTCCCTAAAATCATCCCCCCGGGCCACGACCAACGTGTCGTCCGCGTAACAAATAACGCGGAGGCCCGGGAGGAGGGCGCCCCTCAGCACCCAGTCGTACCCGATATTCCACAAGAGGGGGCCGAGAACCGACCCCTGCGGAACACCACGCACGACCGGAAAACGATGAAGGGTCCCACCGTACCCGGTACATACGACCGACCTGGCCCCCAAATAGGACCCAACCAGCCGGCGGAGGTAGAGGGGCACTCCATGCCTCTCCAGTGCCCCCCCTATCACGGTCCAGGGCAGAGTGTTAAATGCGTTGGCGATGTCAAGAGACACCGCCAGCGCCACCCCACCCCGAGAAACGGCCTCGTCCGAGAGGGACCGCACGCGAAGAATTGCATCCACGGTCGAACGGCCCTCCCGGAAGCCGTACTGCTCCGCCGACAGGTCAGGCCCCACCCCGACCAGGTGCCGAACGATGCGGGCAGCCAGAATACGTTCCAGCAATTTTCCCGCCTCGTCCAGCAGCACGATAGGACGATATCCGGCGGCTGTATCCACCGGGCGCCCCTCCTTCCTCAACAACACAAGTCTACCCGTCCGCCAGAGCGACGGAAACCGTCCCGACTCCAAGCAGCCATTATATAGCTCAAGGAGCCGGTCCCCCAGGGCACCGAGGGCCAAGGCCAATACCCGGCCGTGGACTCCGTCCGGGCCGGGGGCCGTGTCTTTCGCAGTCATCTTGACAACGGCCACCCGGAGCTCTGCCTCGGTAATACGAGGCACCTCAGCAGGAGCTTGGCCGTCGACGGTGTCAGACGGCCCGCCCATAGCGGGAGGGACAAAACCCTCCCGCTCCTGCGGGAACAACGCCGAAACGATGTCCCGCAGCTGCTGGGGCTGGAGACGCTCAGTCATAGAGGGGGCCCACGGGCGCAACTTGCCGCGTACCAATTTGTATGGGCTCCCCCACGGATCCGCTTCGAGCGCCTCCAAGAGTCTCTCCATGTTCTGCTCCTTGGCCCGCCTGATGGCCAGCCGCAGGGCGTCCTTCGCAGCGCGATATTCGCGGTGCAGCCGAGCTTCCTCCTCCGCGAACGCGACGGGCTCGTCGCGCCGCAGGCGGCGGCGACGGCGGTGTCTAGTGCACCGGCGGCTCGCCCGAATGGAGACCGCACGCAGTCTTGCAATTTCGGGCGACCACCAGGGCGACTGTCGCCGTCCAGAGTGCCGAGAGCCGACCCGGGGCATCGAGGCATCACATATGCGGTGCATCGCGCCCCGGAACCATTCGGCCTCGGTTTCCACATCGACAGGTTGTGGGCGCTTGGGCGCCCACGCCGCCACCATAGAGGCCTCCACCAGGAGCTCCCTGTTCAGGAGCTTCAGTGCCCACCTAGGGAATGACCGGGATGCACTCTGCGGGGGGTCAACCCCGCGGGCACCTGCAGCCGGCGTCGGCGCAGGGGCAGAAAGATCGTACCGGATATACCGGTGATCGGACAACGATTCCGCCCCCACCACCACTCTCCAGCCGAGGATGCGCCGCGCGACGGGCGAGCTCGCGAACGTCAAGTCCACGATAGACTCGCCCGTCCACCGCACGCAAGTCGCGATCGAGCCCCTATTAACGATACAGAGACCGACCGCGACCGCCCACTCCTCCAGCAGCCTACCACGAGCGTCCGTGAATGGGGAACCCCAAGCGACAGACTTCGCATTGAAGTCCCCCGCCAGTATCACTGAACGGGGAGCGAGGTGACGAGCGATCACCTCTAGCCCGTCCAGGAACCGCTCGAACTCGACGGTAGGCCGATTCGGAGAAAAGTACACCCCGATCACGACGATATTTTCTAACTGTACCGCGACGATCCCGGGGCCCCTGGTCACCATCGCCAGGGGGGGGACCATCGCGGTTCTTCTGATATGTATGGCCGCCAAGCCATCAACGTCCCCAAACCAACAGTCATCCGCTGGGGGAACGAAGTATGGCTCGGCGACCACAGCCACGTCAATTGACCACTCCGCCATGGTCTGGAGCAACATGTCCTGAGCCCCAGCGGAGTGGTTCAAGTTTCCCTGCAGGAAGCGATAGGTGTGATCCATTAAGACTGAACCACATCCATCGCTCCCTCCCCTACTCCATTGCCCCCGCTATCGGGCGCGAACGCCTCAGCGGGGGACAAAGTGCCGGCCGGTGCTCCCCCGGCCAACCGCTTCTTTTGACGCCGCTTAGCTTGGCGGCGCCGATTTCGTTCAGCATTCTTGCTGGCCGGAGGGCAGGCCTTGCCCCCGGCCCGGTGGTCAGCCTTGCGCCCGGCCGCCGCACATAATAAGCAGTGCGGCGCAGCCGAGCACACGGCCGCCTTGTGTCCCGGCTGACCACAGCGAAAGCACAATCCGCTGCGGTCAACGGCACTCGCGCATTTAGCAAGGCAGTGCCCAGTGCTGAAGCATCTGAGGCACCGCCAGGCGCGTGGTTCGAGAAGGCGCACGCGGGCCGCTATCCAGCCCACGCGCAACCTGCCCGGTTCCCCCGACGGTCTCCCGGGCGGAGGAGCAGCCAAGGAGGTGGCCGCCTCTACCGGGCAACGCACCCAAACAGAGCCAGCCCCGGTATAACCGAGGCGCAGCTCGCCTACGGTTATATTCTCCAGGGCGCAGTTGCCCCGGGCGGCAATAGCCGCCGCCACCTCATCCTTAGTGGTGCAGTCGTCCAGGCCGGTCACTCTCAATTCAGCCATTTTGACCGGCCTGTGCACTCGAACCTCCTCCTCAGGCAGAACCGTACGGAGCTTCGCCGCCAGACGCTCCGCGATGCCGGAACTATCGGCACCGGGACACTCCAGCAGCTTGGCCCCATTCGCCGTCAGCCTACAGCGGAGGCCCTCCCCCGCCCCGATCTCGTCCAGATCAATAGCCGCGCGCGCCCGGGAGACTACATCTCCGTATGACACGCCCTTGGCCTCGGCGGCCGGCAGCAGCGTTAAGACCACTGCCGCCGACCGCGGCGCGCGCGACGACTTCTTCTTCGTCTTCTTTTTCTTGTTGGCGGCCACAGGCGCTCGACCCTGTTGGGGAGCAGCCTGAGACGCCGCAGTGGCCGGTGCTCCACCCACTTGGGGAGCTGTCGGTACGGCCCTCTTGGCACCCCGCCGGGCCACCACATTCCACCCCTCGTCCATGTTAGACGGGGGCGGGGGCAGCGGACGGGGTTGAGGCGCTTGCGATGTGCACTTCGCGTTAGCGCCGCCCCCCCGCTTGGCTCTGTCTCGTCCCGGGCCCGCCCTAGTGGCTGGAGCCTGTACGGGGGTGGAGCGGGTCACTGCAGCACCCGACACCGCGGCATGTGTAGACGCAGGCCGTTCAGCGTCACTAGCGACAATACGTTTCGCTTCGAGAGCCGCCAGCCCGCCACCCAGCCTTTCCATTACAGCCTGGACGGTGCGATCGATAATCTCGTCCAGGCTGTAGCAATTCGGTTCCGGCAGGCCCACGATCCGTGGCCCCGCGGATCCCTGCTGCCGCTCGACGGCCGTCGCCTCCCTAGACCGCGGCGACGGGAGACGCGAATGCCGCTGTACCGCGCGCGATGGTGGCAGCACGGGCCACGGGTCGCCAGCCGCCGCTGAGGGACAGGGACCCCGAGGGACCCCGGAGACCAGCGGCGACACCGCCGGCACAGATGCCGGAGGAGTCCGCGACCCAGCGGCACGTGGCAACGCGGGCGACGACCTCGTCGCGGCTACCCGCTTGGTAGCAGCAACCTTGCCATCGGGCCGCTGCTGCGCCTGTAGCTGTGCTCGGAGCCTCAAATTCTCCGCCATCAGCTGCACCACCTGGTCATTGGCGGAAGCAACCGAAGGCAGAACCTTCGAGACTCGCGAGACGACTTCCCGTAGCCTGCGGCCAGCAGCTTTGGTTTTGGCACTGGTCGCCGCATACGACTTGACGGTCTTCATGGCCCTGCCTATGACCAAGGCAGGGTCCCGAAGACCGCCCTCCTCCTCTTCCGTCGTCCGCCCGTCCAGCGAGGCGACAGACATCGACGCCGATGACGGCGCCGGTGACGGTGCGCCCTTCCCCCGAGCGGGTCTCCCTTTAGGGGGCGGCATCTCCTCCGCGGCAGAGGCCGAATCGGAGACTACCACCACTTTCTCCGGTGGGGCATCCGTGTCAGAGGACGACGTTAGCCCCCCCTTCCCTTCGCGGGAAGAAACTCCCCTCGATTTCCTCTTCCGCCTGACTTTCCCTTTCGGGCCAGCCGCCTCGCAGTCGCTGACGAGCGCAGAGCGCGTCGAGCCAGCGCTGGCACACCTCAGTTCGACGGGTTTTCCGCTGCCCGTCGCACAGCCCCCTTCATCGTGGCATGCTTTGCCCCCCCCAGAATACGTGGGGCAGCATGCTCCCACCGAGGTGGAAGCACGGAGGGATTCTCCACCTAGAGTGGTACCCTCCTGGGGTAATTTTTCCGTTAAGTCTGCCATCATTTATTTATTCCTTTATTATTTAACCAGGGGTCGGTCCCCTGGGACGGCCCTCACGACTGGACACCCTCCAGCCACTCATCCCATCACCGGGCACGTCACAGGCTTAGGATTAGGGCATTTTTTATAGAGGTTTGCATCCTCGCGGCCCCTACTAGGCAGCGGCCCCCGCCCCCCACCAAGTGGGGATTACGGTATGGGACAACCCTTGGGACTAGACTCCCTCCAGCCATTCATCCCATCGTCAGGTGTCAAAAACTTGGGATTGGGGCATTTTTTATAGAGGTTCGCATCCTCACGGCCCCTGCTAGGCAGCAGCCCCCGTCCCCTACTCGGTAGGGATTGCGGTGTGCTTCTTCGGTAGCCACGCCGGTAAACCGGTACCCCCCTTTGGGGGGCCTTCCCCTGTAGCCGCCAAGAGGCAGCCGGGGACATGGCAACCAGCGACCGGAAGGGAGTGCCCTCCGGTTCACTTCTCATCCACGTGGGGTCTACCATTACTGACAGACCCACACGTCCGACCACGGTGTGGCCACGCCGGCGTACCGGTACCCTCCTCTGGAGGGCCTTCCCCTTTAGCAGCCAAAGAGCTGCCGGGGACATGGCCTAGCATCCAAGAGGGCTCCAGAAGGGAGCCCTCTCCCGCTTCACACACACTTTGTCCAGCAAAGGTGGGAAACGGGAACACGGTGTGCAGTCTTCTTTGTTCACGGCACCCCTGTGCAGACAACGCTGCTCCACGGTATCGGGGTGCACGCTTAAGCCCCACCGCCGCGACAAGGCGAGACCACGTTCGGTGGGGTCGACATAGCCTTAGTGTTTTATTTAGTTTTTTTTTAGTGTATTAATCGCTTAAATATTATTCAATTTTGTTAAACTAAACGTACGTATATATTATAAGAAAATTACTAATTTATAATATTATGATAGAAAAAAAAACATGTCCATAATTTAAACTAATACAAACGTCATCGATTGTGTCACAAATAAATGCCACAATTAAATTTAAATAAACGATTCGGTGAATTAATGAGTCGGCGACGAGTCGAGTACAGTCATTACAATTAAATTAATTGCCCTATTTTTAGCCTGTCGAATCTCTGCTGTCGTGCCAGTTCTGCGAAATAAAAAGATAATTCTTACTGGTTCTGTGCTCGTACTTCATAATAATCTGTGTTCGCAGAAGCGATTGGAAGGACCAAATCTATAGTGTCAATACCAACATAACACAATATGTCGTCTTTTCGCATTAAAACTGTATAATCTCAAAACTTACTAATTTTACAGGAGACTATTATAAAGGTTTAACGTGTAATATTTTAAATATTGATCATCTTTGTAACTAAATTTGTTTTTTTTTTATTTTTTTACCAGTTACATTATCTATCTTTTAAAGTAAGATAAAATTATATATTAATTTGGTTAATGTAGTCAAAATATAGGTAAACTAAAAAAAAAACTAAAGCTAAACTACGCTCTTTTGACAGTATTTATGAGAAAAATTCTGGTGATACCAAATACAATCTTTGGTTACTAAACTAATTATAATATTCCAAATGTAAGAATATTCAAAAGTTTATAGCGATTTTATGACCTGTAACTAAGGATTTAAATAATTATATTCTTATTTTTATGAAAAATGATATATGGAGTGAAATGAAATGAAGATGAATATTCAAAAGTGCATATTGCAGATAATAGATAATAATATATTCTAGTATGTTCTCCGAGTATCCGTACGCTAAATCAACATGCAGTCTATAGATCTCGTGCGTACTATTTATTGAATAAAACCTATGACTTCAATAGGACAATAAGCTGGATTAACTTTTAGAAAACTGAGTCATAGTTTACGAATCCAATTATAATACACTTGTTCATTGAAATGAATTTAGTTTGAGGAAAATATTCTCCGTAACCGTTTATAGATTACTTTCAAGTATCTTAGTTTATAATCTGTTTTTTTTTTTTACAAAACAACATTGGTTTTTAAAAGATTTTTTCCGAATTAAACTACTGTTTTACTGTTTGTGTTCTGCTGTATATTTATTTATTTATCACAGTTCATGTAAAATTTACATTGGCGGACTTAATGCCTAAGGCATTCTTTACTAGTCAACCAAAGGTAGTGCAGAGTAAATAGTGATATGTGCAATGAAATTTATTTTAAATTACAAATACATATACAATCACATTATACATATACATGTACATACATACATAAATACATCCATACATGTATATTAGTCGCAAGTAAATATGGTTGCAATCAGTTCCTACAAATATATGAAAGTGGAATGCCGTGAGGTGATCGTAGGCTTTTACTGGTGGGTTAGGGGTATTATGAAATAGCCGTGGTATCACTGACTACTGTATATCTTCAGTGAAGCAATCATGCGTTCGGGCTTAAAGACGTTACAGCTGTGAAACAATAACAATTGAGTTTTCGAAATCGTATCTCAATATGAATAACACGCTGCGGTGTTCTGTTAATTTAATTGGAAAATTTCCATCCTTTAGTAATTTCGGATAAATAATTTTCCTTATGCACTCATTATTCGCAGAGAAATATAGAAAAACGTAATGACAGCGCGTCCTACTTCATTTCAGGTTTTGACAATTACGCACATCAAGCAGTTTTTTTTTTTTTTTTGTCAGGAGGAAATCGCCGGACTTCCGCCCTCCACTGGGGACGGCGGGCGGAGCATGTCCAAGTCGAACCGACTAAAACCTCCTGTCGCTCAACAACCAACGTCCAAACCTCACATGAGACAGAACTCATGAAAAGGCAAAGGGGGGAAAGTGAAGTGCTTAGTGCGGAGCACATCTCTCCCATCACCCTCCCCTTCGGGACGCCGGACTGGCGGACATCAAGCAGTTAGGCTAATTCGAACGGTATATTTATTATCTATAATTTATTTGAAATCTCGTAAAGAACAGCTGAGTGCATTGTAAAGATTTATGTACTTTCCGGGCGGTCCCTTTTTCGATTTAATTAAATTTTCATTACAAATTATTTAAATGCAATGACGGTAGATTAGAAAACGTATGAAGGAGTTATGTTACTTTTTTATTGTGCTAGATGTATAGACATAATCTCGGCATAGCTTAGAGCTAAGCAGTTACCGAAGTCTCAATTATATAACGCTTAATTAAGGGTAGGTTGAAGCTAAAACAAAACCAAGGTAGGATAGATAAGTAGGTAGGCATGGGCAGGACGGTGGTAGCTCTCCCGTTCGGCCCTTAACCCGCCTCACCACTTCTGACGTAATGTTTGATTCCTGAAATGGCTAATCTGTAAACAGCGACAGTTCAAGGCGATAAGACGAGACTGGCGCCCGGACAAGTGTGATTGTTCCTATTACCATAAAAATTGATGGCTTGTAAATACTAATAATATGATACTAAAGCACAAACACGTTTCAATTTAACCTTCGATTAATAACGAGAGCACTGTATCAAACAATAATAAAAATAAATTTCCCAATTATATATTTACTTACAGACGCGTTTTAATATTTTCATTGGCGGTTTTCGTGTATTTAAAAACGTCCGATATTATAATATAAAATGCAAATCTTGAAATACGAGACGTAAAAAAAACCGTGATTGTTACTATTTAAAGCAAAAATGAATATTTAGTAATTGGTCCTAAAATATACCACCAATTTGGTATAAGAGTTCTCTCAATAATTTTCTTATATGTTATAATTGACAACTAGGGATAAGGTTTATTTTTCGTAAATATCTGTACGAAATTTTCTTGTGATGTTCAGAAAAAAGCAAAAAAACACGTACAAAGTAGTTTTAGTTACGTCTACCGTTAGAAAACTTTTTTTTTTTTCCTATATATTCTGTGGTAACTACGCTAAAGGACTATTCCAGCTACGCGCGGACGGGTGGGTGAGCTCACGGGCTTAATCTGAGAAAAATTACTAACCCCAGACTGAGCAAGAGCAGTAGTACTTCGCAGAATCTACCACCGAGAAAACGCTTTTGAAAATACTAAGTAGATAATATCATCATATTATACACATACATTCATTATTTGACGCTTACAGAAAAACAGACGGTAGATAATTAAATATCCAAATGTCGAGGAATGAAACCTTAGTTGTCCGTGATTACGAAGATAGTAAAGTACCTGAAATGTCAAAAAATAAATAAAAACAGTTTTAATTTACCAAAACCTATACACACTACAACGCGAATCTATTGTCCAACCTTCAAACTTGAAATCTCAATTGAACTGTTTAGAATTTATTTGTACTTAGTATTTAATCTCAGATACCATACCTACTATACCATTTCAAAGACCGATTTACGGGATACTTCTATTGACGGATCCTATAAGTTCATAGTCATATATACGTATTTACCAACCTTATTGAGTGTTCGATAATTTTTAATGATTTCTAAATTGTTTGATAGCAGAAAACAATAACATTATTATATTGTAACTAAACATGACAAATAAGGATACTTTTAGTTTCTTTCTGGCACTTGATAATGTAACAGAATTTATCACTTAGTCTCTCGCACATCCGTGCCGACAATTAACATTTCTCATCAGAGAACAACACATAATAATTTAATCTTAAATTTCACAGCTGCATTTACGATTCCTTCAATTGATTTACGACAAGTTTTCAGTGTTATTTTTAAAGTTTATTGGCCGTGTAGAAGTAATAAAAGCGGGTAATCGTTTATTATATAAGAAAACGGTAGATCCGTCAGGCAGATAATAACACGGTTTGATGATGATAGAGGAATTTCTCCTTAAAAAGAGAAATTAGATTTTAAATTGTTAAAATTATTACCGGTGATATGACATACTGTGAGCCTGCTCCGATGACGGTACCAATATGAAGCTTATATTTTTCGGAGTCAATCAAATATTTTGGTTTGCGGAGGGAACACTCCCTGTCCAATATAATTCAGACTTCAAGCTCACGTCACAAAATAGTTGGCGACGTTCAAAGCATGATTCTGTGATTATAATTTAAGACTCCAAAAAACACTTAACAACAGGGAGGCCGTTAGCACGTTAATCAATTTCCGTAATAAAAATGTTTTTTTTTTAGGTAACCAGGTTATTTTTACTATCACTGATATATCCAAGATATTTTACCTTGATAAGGTTGAATTATTGACGATAAAAATGACAATCTATCATTGTGCCGTTAATGTAATGATTACAAAATTATGTCAATTGCATTTTTTATGAGAATTAAAAAAACCCACATAATTCTTACGATAATTGAAATGAACAAAAAATACTCAAACACAATCCGTCATAAAACTACCCGCTCTTTTTCAAAGATGAAAATGTCTAATTATTTTTATTTAAAACTATTTAAAAAAAAGGACCCACCTAATGAGTTTACTGCAATTAAATCTTCTAAATATATTTTACACTGCACCACTAATCACTTAAACCACGTAAGCACTGCACTCGATCGATTTGATACAAAATATTTAACGTAATTTAAAAAAACATCGATCGTTTTGTTCGCGTTCCAATAGCTCGGATGTACGCACCCGTCTCGTTGTATGGTGAGCGCGCGAATGAATGTAAACCTGTGGCCAGTCGCAGACTGCAAGCAATTGTAATGCCGGTTTTTTTTTTAAATGCTGTATCTTCACAACATACCGTCTTTATGAGCCGACATAGAATAAGCACTCGGTATCCGTTAGCGTTCGTCCACGTTATCATCCCAACAAAGACCAAAGATTCTTAATTAACTTTAGTCTATTCTAAAAATATAAATATTCTGTGTACATTTTTATCTGCTAATAATATATCTTATATAATAATATAGTTATTCTAACATAATTATAGTTGTTTGTGCTGCTCTTAAAATCACCGATTAGCGTATGGAAAAACTGACCAAATTTATTTGTATTTAGGTTTAGTAAATTTTTTCCTCTCTAAGCACCTGTCATTTTTGTATATAATATACTTTGACATTGGCAAAATCAATGCCAAAGGCGTTGGAGCCAAATTCTTTATAAAAAAAAAGATTTTTCATGATTTTTAGTATTTTCATGCTACGTGTATTTTTTTGAAATTTTTCATTTCAATCGAGAGGGGACTCTCAAATCGTATCATATTAGTTTTATTTTCAGCGGATCGCTTAATTTATTGTCACAGTATTTTTGGCTTTTAACACGCTGTAGTTATAGAATAGTTTTCAATGTTACTTTTTATAATTTAGGACTTTATGAGAACTTTAACAAGATCTTTATGAATTTCAATATTTTTTTTGCTTAGATGTTTGGACAAACTCACGATCCACCTGGCGTTCGGTGGTTACCGAAACCCATAAACATCTACAACGTAAATGCCGCCACCCACCTTGAGACATGAGTTTTTTTACAGTACAACGGCTGCCCTGCCCTTCAAACCGAAACGCATTACTGGTTCACAGCAGAAATAGACAGTAATAGGCAATAATAATAAAAAACAATAGGCATTAATCTGAAGCGATTCAGTAGAAGTAAAGGATAATACTGAAAGGGAATCAATTATCTATTTTAATAAATTCCAAACGTTTGATTATCTTGAACATTTGCGCACATTTGAAGTACCGATAGCAAAACAATAATTTTATTACTTTATTTTTTAACATACCTAACCTCTACAGGATAAAAAAGTTTTATTTTAGGTTATGCGTTTATCGTTTATTGTTATAATAAAATTAATAGTTTCTGATGTTTGAAATACTATAATAGAGTTTTCGTCATCTAGAACAAAGTATTCCAACCGCAAAACTGTATTTTATCATTAGGTACTATATTGAAAGGAAATTAATTATCTTTTTTTTTATTCGCAAAGTAATCTAGTTCAATATTATCACCTTAGCACTTCCTTAGCCTCAGCTTAAAATTAGCACCTCCGCTATAAAAATTTTAGTTTGACTATTTTTTATAGTGATCTTGCATTATCATTCTCGATCAGATAAGATTGACTTACTTCCGGGTCAAGGCACATAAATGATTGCCATATAAGGGTTTCTCATGCAATAAAGATAGCAAGATTAAAATTTTGCGACACGTGATAATAAAAAGAGTTAATATTTTTTTTAAGCCAAGAGCCTTGAGAGGCTATTTCAGCGTAACCTTAACTAATATATAGGTTTGATTATTTATGTGCTTGATTGCGGAGATAGTTAAACGAGCTAATGGTCTATCTTTTTTTATTGCCCTTGTAGGCAAACGAGCGTACGGCCCACCTGATGGTGAGTGGTTACCGTCGCCCATGTACTTCAGAAATGCTAGGGGCAGAGCCAAGCCGCTGCCTACCGTTAAGCACCTACTCTCCACAAGCCTCGTTTGAAGAAGCACATGTCATAGCGTTCGGGAAACACCGTGGAGGCGAGCTCATTTCAAAGCCGATTCTGATGTAAATTAAACACGTAAATCTAAATAATATTAAAATTAAATTATATAAAATTTACTAAAAATAAAAAATCAATGTTTGGGTTTGCCTATAATATGTTTGATATTTTCTCCTAGACTTTTCTAGGCTTTTCGATTAGAAGGATGACAGCTGTTATAAAAATATGATTGAAACGTCAACTATAGTTGTTATTTATGAATTCATATGAACACAAATACATATGTATAAAGTACATCACTATTCGTGCAACACATATACATGCATACATAGAGCAACTGATTGATTTCATTGCGATCATGTTTTTTAATCGGCGTTCGAAAGCAATAAATCATTTCGTGTTTGACAAGCTAACAATCGGTTTGTTTATTAGTCATCTCTTATCAACATAATATTACGGGAGCAAAAAACGCCTCCGAAATTGTGTAACTGTTAATTTTTTACTTACGTTGTGTGGGAGAATTCCACATGACCCTATTAAGTATAGAATGGGGCTTGGATTACGATTTTTAATTAAATTTCGAGGGATACTATTATCCTGCTAAAATACATATGTGTATATGAAAATGAACTCTTGTAGTTCTGTTTTTGCTTTTTATTTTGATCGCTTGTTATTTACCCGATTTTTCTCGAGGATTTATATACGGATTATAGCTTAATTTCAGTACGTCAACACAACATACTAATACATATTACTTGATTATGAAAACATTGTGATATTAATTTATCAATACGTTATTGTATGGTTATTGGTTTTGCTTATTATAAGTATACTAGCAACCCAACCTCGCTTCGCTTCGGAAACTGTAATTTATTATTGATTTCTCCACTAGTTAATGGATGTTATTATACATATAAACCTTCCTCTTCAATCACTCTATCTATTAAAAAAACTGCATCAAAATCCGTTGCGTAGTTTTAAACATTTAATCATACATAGGGATATAGGGACAGAGAAAGCGACTTTGTTTTATACTATGTAGTGATAGTCATAGTAAAAAACGTGACTTAGTTTGGGTTTTCGTAATATAATTAAATCTAACTAAATAGAGAAAAATCCGTAGATCTTAATATGGTATTTTTAAATATATGTATATACCATACGCATACGGGTAAGAGCGTTTATTCAAGCTATTTGTGCCGCGAGGGAATTATGCGTTCATTAGGTAGTTTTATCGTAGTTCAAACGCAAATCTGACTTCGAGACGGGTAGTGGTCTTCGCGCTCTGACCTCCACGTAGTCCGGTAGCCCGTAGGTATTTTGTCAATCGACATGATTTCTTATTTTTGACGTGACAACGTCTTATAATTCAATGGAGCCGGCTCCACGCACGAAAAAACATGACTCATGCGGCGTTACCTCGCTCTGAGGCGTTCCATTTAAGGCTTGAAGTGCAAGCGAGAGCGCGCAACAAGCGACAAAGAGGCACAATGGGCCTCCGCGTTCGGCAGCGTTCGACATCTGTCTCTCTCCTACTTGAGTGAGCGATGCACCCGCGTGGACAGCTGCTATACAATAATACATTTACATGTTTTCGTCAAGTACGAAGTTCAATGAAAAGTGAATGTGGTGTCAATTGTTTATAGCAACGATAATTGCGGCGATAAAGGTAATGATTATTTCGATATTAAATATATGTTTTATGACGTCGTCACGTCAACTATTGTCAGTAAACCGACTTTACAGACAACCGATTTTTTTTTAAAGGGATAAAAAACAAAGCCAATGTTATGTATAAAAGATATCCACCATCACGCTGCCTGTTTTTGCAGTGAAGCTAAAATACGTTTTGAATTGAAGGCTGGGGCAGTACTTTTACTGTAAAAACTGAAACCTTAGAACTCATGTTTCGAGGTGAGTGGCGGCATTTAGGTTGTAGGAGATCGTCGATATAAAAAAATTAATTTGAAATTCTAAAATTAAATGTATACAGTACCGACAGTAAATCAAAATCTTTAGGTACTTATATTAAGACCGAATCTCTAATTACAAATACTATCAAGCAGTCTTATCGGTACAAACAGTAAACTAAACACGAATTTTAACAGTAAAACCATATTTAATTTTCCGCGTTAAACTTTTTTCAAATTATAAGTCAATTTCCTTATGTGTAAGTACCTAACGCTTAACATTTTACTCAAACACTTCTGAGTTCAACAGAACATAACAATCGGTTTAGAATTGAAGGCGATTGCGCGGCCGGCACACGTTTTTTTGATGGTTCCTTTCATTCAACACTTGCTCAAACAATGCTCCACATCCGACCTAATGAATGCAAACAAGCCTAGGTATGCCGGCAATAAATTACGTTTAGAAACATGTATATAAACAAATTCTGACTTACGATGACTAAAGTCAATAAATATGAATACTCTGTGGATATCGATATTAGAGAATAGTTTTATTTTAGTTTCGATTCTCTTCAAGTTTTCTACAACTCTATTTAAACAGATTTTTCATTAGCTAGTTCGGGTACCCCTAAAAAAAATTTGTTTCGTAATCGATTTGCGTTTTTGAAAATCGATCCTAAAATAAATTATTCATATTATTATTGTAGAACACTTTATAAGTATAGACTTAAGTATAGACACAGCTTAGAAATCACTATGTTAGATGAACATACCTTGCAAAATATCTTTTACGACCTAGAGACTATACGGAAATCAAAAATATGTAGAAGAGGGTAACACTAGCTACTTATAATATAGATAAAAACGTTTGGCAAAGAAGTATTCTAAAAAATTACCGCTTTTTTTTTATTGCTTAAATGGGTGGACGAACTCACAGCCCACCTGGTGTTAAGTGGTTACTGGAGCCCATAGACATCTACGACGTAAATGCGCCACCCACCTTGAGATATAAGTTCTAAGGTCTCAGTATAGTTACAACGACTGTCCCGCCCTTGAACGCCAAAAATAGGCGGGGTGGTGGTACCTACCCGCAGGGACTCACAAGAGGTCCTACCACCAGTAATTACGCAAATTATTAAATTTTGCGGATTTCGCTTTTATTCGACGACATTATTCCTTAATCATGGAAGATATTAAAGAATATATGCTACGTACGTATTTCTCTAAGACAATTGGTACTTGCCAGTGGGATTTTAATACCGGAACGGTCGCATCCTTTGATTAGTACGCCGCGCCGGGCGTCTCATCCTTTACCTACAAGAGGTCCTACCACCAGTACAAAACAATTCCTCTGGCCTACATTCATACAACTAAACAGCTTAGAATTGAAATTGTATTGTATAAGATCATAATTTATTTATTGTCCGTTTTCTTCGTATAAAAACTATTCGTTTCGAAGTAATGTCGTGGTTGAATTCCGACCGCAATTTGTATTTAGCATGTAAAAACTAAAATAGAAACTTGTGTTCTTAATAGAATTTAGGTTATTTGATTTTTGTTTTTTGTTTTCAATGACATGGACAACGTCATACTTGATCATAAATGTTTTGGAAATATCTTGAGTATAATAATTATAGTAATAATAATATGGAATTTTTACAAAAAGATATAAACGTCCGCAAAACATTTGAAGTGAAAACAAGGTATGTAATTATATCATATAATATTATATCATATCATATATATATATATATATATATTCATGGTAGGCAGCGGCTTGGCTCTGCCTCTGGCATTGCTGACGTCCATGAGCGACGGTGACCACTTACCATCGGGGGGGCCGTATGCTCGTCTGCCTACAAAGGCAATAAAAATAAAATAAAAAAAATCGGTTCGGTCGCGTTAAATTATTGGTAACATTTCAACTTTATTTGGGCCTATTTATTACATTTATGTCTTTACCTAATTTATGATCTTATAATTTACGAACTTAACAATGAAGTTCAATAATAAAGGCATGGTGGCGGCCTTGCTTAAGAGAGACTTGGATGGGCTATCTGAGAGAGGATATGCGAAAGAAGGATGAGTGCAGAAATGCCGTATGATAGATAGGTCTGAATGGAAAAAAGCATATGCTTCACTGATCTCACACACTGGAATAAAGGCAAAAGAAGAAGAAAAAGGTAGTGAATATGTTCACCACGGGAAAACATTTAAATAGAACGGGCAAATTGCCTTTAGCACTGCTATTAATATTTTTTAGAATTTCACTCATTAAATAAAAAGTCATTTCAAGAAAACCAGTAACATGTAACAACTGCGTAATACTGTGTGAGTAGTTTAAAATAAGGGTAATTTTTCTAACAGTTGTTCCATGTCGCTATGTATGATGACGTATGTCATGGATTTGGATATATCGCTAATGGACTTAGCTCTAGTCTATAGAAATCTTAGATCTAACGTGTCAGCTCATATTAAGTAAACAAAATATTTTCTCCGCAGCTTTCTGGTTTCTAACCGAAAATATCAGTGGTCACATTATTTAAATATGGTTTAGGAAACATTCCTTTGCGATCGATCTTCATCGCAAAGTCAAAATTAAACCGGCCCTATTGTAACATTTCAGCTAGGTATTTCAAATTAATTCATTACTGGTGGTAGGACCTCTTGTGAGTCCGCGCGGGTAGGTAAGTACCACCGCCCTGCCTATTTCTGCCGTGAAGCAGTAATGCGTTTCGGTTTGAAGGGTGGAGCAGCCGTTGTAACTATACTGAGATCTTAGAACTTATATCTCATTGCGCATTTACGTTGTAGATGTCCATGGGCTCCAGTAACCACTTAACAACAGGTGGTTAACCCAGATGGGTGGACGAGCTCACAGCCCACCTGTTAGATAAGCAATAAAAAAAAGTCGTTCTTCAGTTGCTATAATTTCTAGGAATGACATGTTTAGATAAATGTAGCATAACAAAATCAATCGCGGTGTCATGTTCGAGGTGCGGATACAGTGGTCACTATATAGTTTCTGTTGGTCTCTTCACCGCAACGCTATCGTATTACTGCTTCTAAATAACTCATCGATAGATTATTCGAAGAGCTATGTAACTTTATCTAAAACATTGTTTGGAAACTCAGAGCCCAGGTGGGTGCGAAGTGCAAGTAATAAAATATGGAAGGTAACGTAACGGAAAAGTGTCTGTAAAAGTTTTTAAGTGTCCTTCTGCTATCACGCACAGCATTCTAGGGGTGTTAAAATATCTAGAATTTCGTGAACTAAAAAGTTTGTTAAGAATATTAATATTTGTATTTATGCTAAACGGGGTCTCAGATTTCCAATAGATACACGGCCGAAAAAAGACATGAATATTTAACATTACTAATTAATTTTTCGTAGTCGTCGTCGCCTGAAGGATAAGACGCCCAGTGCATTCGTGTTTAGCGATGTAATGGTGTTCGAATTCCAGGCGGGCACCAATTTTTCTAATGAAATACGTGCTTAACAAACGTTCACGATTCACTTCCACGGTGAAGGAATATAGCTACGCGTAATAAAAATCAAACGCAAAATTATAATTTGGGCTTCAGGAACCACTTAACACCAGATGGGCTCGTCCACCCATCAATGCAATAAAAAATAAATAAATAAAAATTATTTTCCAATTGACTGTACAAATCGTAGCATTTCAATAAGCACTAGCAGGAAACATAAACACGGTCGGGGCCATTAAAACAACTAATTAATCCAATAATGGTTGCTTAACAATCACACTTTCACATATATCACACAACCCGGAAACTGCATGGTTAACTTTCCGGGATTTGGGTCGTACTACATGCAGCTCCCAAGTAAGGAACGATATGAAACCGATATTGCGGTCACAAGCAAAGGACTGTAAAGAAGGCTCATACGCTTTGTTACTTCCTTGCCAAATACATAAATGACTACCAATTCTATCGAATCTTTAGCATGTTTATTTAAGAGTGATTCTATGTTTATTTGTATGGTTGTATTATTACTATGTCTCGTATGTATTGTACGCGTGACATTAAAACTATTGCTTACTTATTTTGGTCGACTGAGTTTCTCAGCAGATTAGGTTCATGTATGAGTTAGGTTGGGTGTCGAACTCTTTGACGAGTTCGGTTTACTTTTATCATTATCAATAACTACTATAAATTTGGAAACATGAAAGTATGTTTTCATTTCATTTGTATTGATAGTATCACGGTTTATGTAATATGCAGAATTTTAAAGATATTAAAAGTAAATTAAGAGCTGTCCTACCTACTGCCCTGTGTTTGGGGCGGTTTAATTGAGGAATTAAGCCGCCCCAAGCACGTCATTAACTCCCCAGCCATTAACGGTGCTTTTAGGTACCACAAGCACCGGTCACCGTCCTCGTTGAACCCGTCGCTTGTGACGAAGGGCTCGACGAGTGAATTAGCCCATAGACACAGCCCACGTCGCGTTTCCGATCCGGTGGTAAATTCTGCGAAGCACGGCTTTTGCTAAGGCCAGTGTTAGCAACACTCCCGGTTAGAGCCCCTTGAACTCACCTACACGTCAAGAAGCTGAAATAGCCTCTCAAGGCCAAGCATAGGTCGGAGAGAAAAAAATCAATTAAACCTTGAACGCATGACCATCGCGCATAGAAATTCGTCGCCTAGAATCTTACGCCTTAGCCTCTTTACGACATTATTGACTGACCCTTCTATAATCCCTTGCCTATATCGCACTACGTTTATACCTGCTGCGTGATGATTTGTGATCGCGGGTCGATAGCTATTTCGGGTAAAACAAATATTCTCGCGCCGCTTTCTGTTTTGGCCGATTATAATAATAAACAAAATGCACCGGATATAATGAAAGTTTTGTTATGACTGAGCGATGATTGATTTTATTGGTTATTGGGAAATTAATGAGGTTACCCATCAATCGATCCTTAATAATGATGTACGGTGCATACAGAGTAATTGTGCATTATTAGATTTTATAATGAGCTTGAAATCATTATTTTATGTTAGGCAATAAACAGGCTGTTATTAATACTGTTAATAAATTTAAAAGAAGTATAATATGAATAACAAACATCTCCAAGAACCATTAAAATTAAGCAGTCAGAACTAAATACGACAAATAGGGTGAATCTCAATCAATATGGTTAAGAAGGTGTATCTCAATCAATATGATTTCTTACAAAACCGAAGTATCTTCTTACCAATCATCTAAGTTTGGTAGCTGAGCCAAGACTCATTACAATTTGAAAATAATGTGTTTAATCGAGTTAATTATTTGTTGAAATATACATTAAGTAATTATAGAAAATAGAACTGATTTTCAACAACAGGATTGATTGTTTGTTATGAAGAATGGAATATGGGTGTGATGGCGATAAACGTGATTAGCCCTATTTAATAACCAATTTACTACCAGCGTTCCAAAAATGAATAGATTTAAAAAATAATCCGTTACTCTTTCACACTTCGGTATAAATAAGCATGCTATAGCTCACCATTTGTTGTGGATTCCTAGGTTTGCGATGGGCACGAGGAACTTTCAGGCCGGTGACCCCTTCGAGCACGTCTGCTAGGAGGAGACCATCCGCGCAGTCACGAGCCAGCCCGCCTCCAGTGGTGCCAGCACGGCGTCGCGACCGTGCCCGTTCCAAGTAATGGTTCGCCCAATCTGTGTAGATCTGTAATACAATAATTAATAATAAATAATGGCTTTATTTCCCGAAAATTGTACATTTTAACCTAACAATAAAAAAAATAAAAGCAATGTAATATATGAAAACAACATGTAAAAGTAACATCTACACTTCTGATACAAAATGTCTCTCGTCTTGGTGTGCCTTTCGGCAAAGGCCTCCTCCAACTCTTTCCACGGATTCCTGTCTGCTGCTACTCTAATAAAAAAAAATCCTTTGGAATATAATAATGAAATGAGTAAATTTTTTTAAGGTAAAATATATTTTTTTATTTCCCTTCTGTTTTTCGTCTGTGGATCTCGCCGTCAAGGTAATGCCGTATGCGACACCAATTTTCTCAAATTCACCTAACCTGCCTTAATTACCGAGCTCTCTTGGCCTAAGCTCTATCTTGGGTATAAGTGGAAAAACGTATCAGACTATTCCTTGTGATGTAAAGATTGGAGAGCTTTCAAACGCATGTATCCTGGTGAGTGATGTCAATAAAGAAGCGATGTCTATGGGCATCAGTAAGAATATAACACCAGGTGAGCCGAAAGTTGTTCTAACTATCGAAGTTTAAAAAATAGGTAAACCATCAAAATAAATGAATAAAGTAATAGAAAATCTTGCAGACGAGTTTTTTTC
The DNA here is from genome assembly GCF_030269925.1 of Bombyx mori. Lineage (NCBI taxonomy): Eukaryota > Metazoa > Arthropoda > Insecta > Lepidoptera > Bombycidae > Bombyx > Bombyx mori. The sequence continues at coordinate 7,318,715 of NC_085121.1, forward strand.
TTAGTATAACACATTTTCTACGCACGAATTTTAAAAACATACATGACACGCTAATTATTAAGAGTATAAGAGAATAAGAAGGAAAATTAAATAAGTATCCAATAAAACTATTAGAAACAAAAAACAAGTAAACATTGAATTCGAAACACAACAAATTTGAACTAGCTGAATATTTACGAACATAAGTAAACACCACTCAAATAAACCATGAACATATACATTTGCTGTATTTTCCAAAGAGATGATTCATCTCCAGTCTGCGATGAGGTGCACATAATATAGGGTGAGTAAAGCATTGTAGATAAGGCTTTAATGCTCCCGGTGAAGGATACAGCCACTAAAACTTTAACGACTACACCCCACATAAAGATGTGTCTGCATTGAAAATTCAAAGGTCATCAAAATTTACTGAATATATTCTGAATAAGTTGACTCATGTCTCGACACAACAAAAGACAATTTAAATTTATTAGCTTACGAAGAGGTCGAGCAAACAGGAGCAACCATATTGCACATGATTATACATACATTAGGTAAGGAGGAACATATGAACACAAAATTAACAAAACTTACCTACCATGTTATTTCTTTATTTTGGTAGCTAACAGTACAATACATGCACATAGCATATTTTAGATAGGTAAAGAAAAACCTAATAAGTTTCCACCATTAACAATAACATAATACATGAATAGACAGCGAAGAAAAATAACTAAAATGAAGAACTTAAAATTTAGAAAAATGTAATAAAATCAAACAATAAAATAATACCAATGGGCCCTATTTACCTTATGATAAAATTCCGAAGTTATTTGGGTTATTATTTAACTATGAAGAAATCATATGGCCAAATTTAAAAAATGCTGCTGAAATAAAAATCCATATAACGATTTAAAACTTTTGGTGTCAAACCAGTTCAAATTTTCAGAAACAACATTCTTGACTATTTTGATTGTCAGATTGAAACCAATTTCTTTGCCTTGTTGTTTGTAATTGACTTTACGATATGAATTAATTCAGTAGAAACCCTCAAAATGTTTATCACCTTTGTCTATTCTCAACTGCGGGTGCAAAACTCATTTCAAATCGCCATTAGACAAAACTTAATTCTCTATTTCATTTTTTGCGTGCGGTACACGTGCGGTATATTCTTGTGACAGCCGAGGCATCGGTTTGCTAGATGACAGTTAAGCCGATACATACCTCCAAGGAAATCTTTCAAACAACGCACTTAAAATCGTACTAGGATAACCTCATTAGTCTGGCTAGTCTTGGTCCGCAGTGTCCGATTTGGAGCTACCATCCTAGTCACAGCATTTTTGTTACAGCTATCTGCTATACGAGATCATAGTGTGATTGCTGTATCCGTATCATAGGATAACATTAAGTGTATAGCTTTTGTGTTTTTTTTTGCTATAAAATATAACTCACGCGACGTCAAACTCCCAATTGCAAATACAATACGATCGACCTTTCTGAAAATCGAAACCTATTAACTTTTCATTAACAATGGAAAGATTGAATGTAAAAACCTGAAATATTAGTGTTTGACGTCCATTAAATTCCATTGTAAAACACTACAGACATGATGTCATCAAGTTAATAAGTGAGTGTAACGTACGCTGTGAATTCTTAAAAGGATTAAGTCATATTCGAGTCAATTTGCAGGAGAATGGGGGCAAGTGGAGCGGACGCGACAGCCAGACGCCCGAATGAACGTGCTGTATACCTAGAAGTTCTAGAAACTACGAATTCAATGATCGTTCGAATAGCTTTGCATCTGAAATTGACTTTCAATTGTCTCCCGAACCATATTCAGATTTGATTGTGATTGAAGTTTCTATATTGAAGTTTCTCAATTCCTAATTTGAATTTTGTAGGTATATTCTAAAATAACATAGGCAACGGCAGACTTTTAATTAACATCAATGAAGTGCTAAGCTGTCCATCTTTTTTCTTTTCTTTCTTAACTATGATAATTACTGAAAACATTAAGTGTAGATTTTTAAATTAAAACTTCTAGTAAAATTGATAGCAGATTGATTATGCTCTTGGCATTGCCAATCTCTATGAGTGATAATTATATTGTTAGCGTCGTGCAAGAAAAAAACATTGAAATTAGTCAAAGCTTTTCATTAAATGTCAACATAATATTTTAGCAGCTTTCGAAAATAACGTTAGCCACATCAAGGGTATTAAAAAGACACCTTATGTTTTTAAACTAAAAAAAAAAAAAACAATTAAGATACAATCACAGAATATGTTCAGCATGTTATTGAATATCACAATGCGCGCCGTATATACTCAAAGCATACATTTGTATTTTTATTATCCGTTCATCTGATACTTCCCACAATAAAGGCACATTACAATAAATCAGTATTCCGATGTTATCATGTAATCGAACATGTTAATAGAATAATCATGACATGACATATCGGAAGGAGGCGGTTTAACCCTGGGACGTATTCGGAAGTCGAAACAATCACATCTAATTATTATTTTTATTTACTATAACAAAGAGGTTATAAGGTCATCATCATTCGTAATTAATCACATCGCGAATGCCACCCACCTTTTTTTCTTTATTGCATAAAATATATGGATGGACGATCTCTCAGCCCACCTGGTGTTAAATAGTTAACGGAACCCATAGATATATACAATGTAAATGCCGCCGCCCACCTTGAGATATGAGTTCTAAGGTCTCAGTATGGTTACAACGGCTGCCCACCCTTCAAACCGAAATGCATTATTGCTTCACGGTAGAAATAGGCAAGGCGGTGATACCTACCCGTGCAAATTCACAAGAGGTCCTACCACCAGGAAAACCACCTTGAGATAAATCATAACAGATGACTGCTTCACTGCAGAAACAAGTAGAATTCTAATGCTTACAGTAATATTTATTAAGAACCTTATATAAGGCCTATATAGTGGTTTTATCCGAGCCGGCATGAGTGGGTTACGTTTTACCTAATTTTAGCCAATTGCATTGTCTAAAAACTCTGATAACTGCTTAACATCAAGCAAATTATGAGATTGTCCATCCATTTTACATTTTAATCACTTATATAGTTCATTGGTTTTTATGAATAGATATGCAACAGGGCATTGGTTTTTCTCATATGTAATAGTTTGCGTTCGGAAAAAGTGTAGTTACCCTATACTTTGATCATATGGGAATGTTTCCAATACTAAATACCTGCAATCACTTGCAGGTCGGGTCTGTAAAATTTGGAATTATTATTGTTATTTAATCGTTGAGATACTGAATAAATAAGAATGAATCCTAATGAAACCCAATACGCTTCTGGCGTCGCGTCGTTTGAAATCACTTTTATCTAGTAATATCACGGGTGTTTATTCAAATCGGTTCGGAACAGCTTAGTATAGTAATAAATCCAGCTGCTCTGACGTTTTTATAGGTGCTTAGCTTACTACAGTGAGATGTTTCGACTCCTGTCGTATGAAAAACGTTCGTTGATCTACTTTGAGGCACAATGTGTACGAAAAATAAATATTAAAATCATATTATTCAATTGTGATTTTTTGTTTGTGAATTATTCATTTCATTATAAATGATATTTATATAATCCTTTTGAGAACTATTGGATTAATACAAATTTTGAATGGATTAAGACGCATATCATGAACCTTTCGATATTTAATATTTTTTTCGGATATTTATGTCGAGTAATTATTGGCAAAATTTTTCTTAAAATTTTCCTTTTCGTCTATTACCAGCGTATTAAATCTTATCACGTATTATCAGCCCCAAGAGATACCACATTAGATTTGGTGGTTCTTACAAAAAAGGGAATTCGACCTTCATACCTTGGATCTTAATATCGGTTGAAGCCGCGCGTCACCTGGGTTTCTATAATTTTATCATGAACTCATAATAAGTTTCATGTGTGACGTTCCCATATTACGGCGAATTATGGCCAGAGTTGACTAGTTTTACCTACAATCGCCAGTAACAATAAAACCTCGTATTACAAATGTTTACGTTTTACAAACGCAACTTATACGTATAATATAAACAATATCTGCGTAAGTTCATAGCTCACTGATGCAGGGCTCGAGCAAAACCAACAAATCCACCTCGGTTGTATTGTGTGTGGAGAATTCCCCAGGCATACATGCAGTACAAAGCTATGAGTGCGCTACAGATACGCTAAAAATCTTTAAAAAAACCTAAAAACACTGAGATCTAAAACTAATAATTCTGTTCATATGTGAGTAATTTAAAACTTTTGTCATTATTAAGAGGGTAGTTATCACAAAGCAAATAAGAATGTACCTACATAGGACTTTTTAGCGGGAACGCGAGGAGTGAAGTTGTGCGATTTGTTTTATTTTGTCTATTTAGTGTTTCTTCAGATTTAAATGTGTAATAACGGTGGTTTATTAACTGTTTAATATCTGTGAAATTGCACAAATGTGGGAAAATGAAACAAAGCGCTGGACGTAATTTCTCGGGATCCTCCAAAAAGTCCACAAAAAAAATCTCAGTAAATGACCACCATTTTACTGAGATTATATTTCATCCCATATCATCTCATTTCATCTCAGTTGATTAATGTCTTAAGTTAATCATCTTCATTACATTTCATTTCACACCATATTATCATTTTTCATAAAAATAAGAATATAAATTAAAATAAGACATGACTTAAATGTCTCAGTTACCAGGTCATAAAATCCCTTAAAAAAAAAGAATGTACATAGCAGATCTTAAATTTTTTTGAATCGTGGTCATAGCGACTTTCATAGTTTTGCAAGATTCAATTTTCTCGTTTAAATCACGAAGTACAAGTTCGTCGAGAGCTGTGTATTATTCAAATTTCTGAGAAACGAGATGATTTCTGATACGGCCGCCATCTGGCCGACTATTATGTATTCACGTTTTATACTTGGACTGGGGCATCTGAAGGTTTCTTGCTTTGTTCTCCCTTCTGACTCTTGATTGTTTTCATAAAATTTTCACGCTGAATTAATTTTTGTGTCAGGTTTCCGTGAACATTGTTTGTTGTTCAACATAACAACAAGTTTACGATCAGTAAAATTCTCTCTTTGATGACGATGCATTAATCATTAATTCTTTGAATGTCTAATTTCATATCGATACAGATTTTGTGTTCTGCCGTTGGAAATCAAAGGCGGCCTCGTTCCATGGGTAGTTAAAATAATAAGGGCAGACAAAGATGTTATTTTATTAGTGCTCATATTCCCTTCCTTCATATTGAGATAGCAGCCGTGTATTAATAAGAGTTTAGGTTGATTTATAATTAAACTGGAACGAAGTTTTTTTCTTATTGCCTTTGAATAAAGACGAGCATACAGCCTACCTGATGGTAAGTAGTCACCGCCTCTGATGGAGGTCAGTAATATCAAGCCGCTGCCTACATTGCTAACTACAATCCGAAACAATCCAAATTTAAATATAAGAAACTTTTCGATACGTTATTGGAAAATTTACAACTACCACAGTCTTCATTATTACTACGTACGGTCTTTCTTTTCATAATATTCAGCGATAAGGTTTATTGTTTTTATAAAAGTTGTTATAAAAAGTTTTAATTATGATATTCTTTTTCCTGTACAGATTTCCAAATCTAATATTCAAATATAATCAAATACAAGTGCATCATTTGAATAATTAAAACATGACAAAAAATATTTAATTAATGCAAATGTTGGCTTTGGCGAAAAATATAGATGTGACAGAATTAATTGCCTCGACATTGATATCTCAACAATAAAAATTGTCTCTCATTTAAGCCAATATAAATTAATTGATGCTACAATCAAATGTTGTCCAAAGGAGATATTTGCATGTTTTTACAATGCTTTTAAGCCTCCCAGATTTTTATTTAAATCGGGCCTGCTTTTAAAAGAAAATCATTTTCAGAAAATGTCACATGAAAATCTTAACGCAATACACGAATTTAACTTGAATATGTATAAAACAATATTTTTAATGGCAGTTTTTTTTTTTTTTTTTTTTTTTTTTTTTCTTTATTTAAGGAGATTATTCACTTAGTGAATATGTCACTCCATTGTGCAACAAAAGATAGTAACAAAAATATATAAAATTATATAAAAAAATAAAGAAAACTGTTATCGTCTCTGAAGGCCCACCAACACTATTTTATAAAGTGACTTAGCCATTTCGGATTCCGGAAAGGCTAATACGCAATTTACACCTCCAACTTGTCGGAAATCTGTATGTTTTGCAAAGAATTGTTGTCTCAAATCATCATTCCGCGCACACTCCATCATAATGTGAAAAACGTCTTCCACTACATCACAAACTGAACATTTGGGATCAGGAGCCTTCCCCATTAAATGAGCAAATTTATTGAGTGGGATGTGCCCGGAACGAAGTCTGAAAACAGTCACTAGGGTGGTTCTATTAAGGTTACAAGAATCAAACCATGGCGTTTTCCATGGTAGACTTTGAATTGTTTTGTACCACACGCCTTTTTCCAAAGACCTTTCATCGAAATATACCTTCCATAGACGATAACATTCCTCTCTTACTAAGTTGACACAATCGGTATAATTAGGAACTATGTTCAATGGCACACCATCACTAGAAGCTTCCTTAGCTAACTTATCCACCCTTTCGTTGCCACACAAACCGATGTGAGAAGGTATCCATTGCAGTATCACTTCTTTACCGTTCGCTTTTAAGTTATGTATCTGCTCAATAATTGTATAAGCAACTGGATTGCCCCTAACACCATAAACGCATCGGTTTAAGTGTTGCAGCGAACTACGAGAATCAGTAAGTATTACAAACTTATCAGAGTCCACTGAGCTAGCATATGATATAGATTCTAAAATGGCTAGTAGTTCTATGTGCATAATTGACACTCGTACATCTGAGATAATATTGAATTTCATACAATTTCCGGTTTGTGGGTCAAATATAGCAGCTCCCATATTTAGATTATTTTCTATTGATCCATCTGTATACAAATGGTAGTAGGATGAATAGTGGTTCTCTAGATGACGTACGCAGCTGTTACGTAACATAAAATGGTTATAACTACGCTTAGGCTCATTCATTCCTTCAATGTTAAGTTTAATAAGGTCGCATAGGTTGTATGCACTGATCCATGATCTTAAAGCGAACATTCCTAACTGATCTCTACAGTGGATGACTATGTTGCGGAAACTGTTATGAATACAAACTAGCAGTGGTGTCTTTTTATCTTTCCAATATCTAGAAGACATAAGGGAATTGAGTTGGTCTAATAGTACAATAGAGGTGTTGCCTGTTATTGATTTAGATTTAAGCCATAATTTTCCAGCTAGATATCTTCTACGAGTCTGAAGAGGTGGTAAACAAAGTTCGCTCTCCATAACATGTATTGGAGTACTCTTAACAAAGCCTCCTATAATGCGCATTGCCTGATTTTGAATTTTACTGAGTTTAACTAAATTTGAATCACAGCTGTTATCATAGAAACAACTTGCATAATCTAGACGGCTTCGTATGATTGATATATATAGCCTGCGAAGATGAGCAGGGTGGACTCCCCATCCCGACCCCGCCAACACTTTAAAAACGTTAAGAAATTTACAAACATTTTGATAAAGTTCATTTATGTGCTTATTCCATCTCAGAGATCTATCCATCCACAAACCAAGGTATTTAAAACTATCTACTTCGCTCAGTGGTGTACCATTTACTAAAATATTTGCTTGTAATACCTTCCGGCCTTTTCTAAAAACACATATTTTACTTTTTGTAGCAGAAATGTTAAGGCCCAATTCATCTAGATTTTTTATTACAAGGTTGAGAGATCTTTGCAGACGGTTTCTAGCCGTATTCATATCGCTGTCTGTTACATAGAGGACAAAGTCATCAGCATATTGGGCTACACATATATCTTGAATAATATGACAAATTTTGTAAGTTGCTACGTTAAACAATAGAGGTGATAAAGGATCGCCTTGAGCTAAACCTCGTCCTGTATGTCTGCTAATGTACGAGTCATCAGTTTTGATTTTTAAAACCCGTAGGCTTAGAAATTTCCACAAATATAAACAGAATTTTGCCCCTACCCCAAGACCATCTAGTTTATTAAGTAAAGCATTGATTTCAACATTATTATAAGCGTTATCCAGGTCGAGAAAACAAGCCATGGTGAAATTGTCTCTAGAAAAACCAATCTGAACTCTTGAAACCATTCGGCTTAAAACATCTAGACAAGACCTTGATTTACGAAAACCTACTGTTTCATTAGAGAAAATGTTATTTTTTTCCAGAAACCATTCCAATCTTCTACATAAAATTAGATGAAACACTTTGCACACGCATGACATAAGAGAAATAGGTCGCAAAGAAGAAGCGGAGGACGGATCACGACCTGGTTTTGGAATCGGAAAAATATAAATCTCACGCCATTGATCAGGAATAATGCCTCCAAAGATAAAGCTATTGTACAAAGAGAGCAGTATTTGTTTGCCTTTAAGAGGTAATCGCTTAATCATAGAAAATGATATATCATCCCATCCAGGGGCGGTATCTTTTGATTTTATATTTACCTCTAACTCATTTAAAGTAATTGGAGCCTCTAAGAAAGGATTCGATGAAACGAATATAGGTTGACATGATTGAACAAACAGAGGACACAAATTATTAAGTAGCGTTTCGGCTTTAGTTGGGTCAACGTAAGCTCTCTCTGATTTGTATCCCTTCAGCCATTTCATTTTGCTCCACAACTCACTCGTATGTGAAACTTCATTTAAGGAATCACAGAATTCGTGCCAATGTTCTCCAGAAGCTTTCCTTAAAAGTTTTTGTGATTCCCTAATACAGTCATTTAAAATGATCAAATTTGACGGAATAGGATTTTTCCTAAAAGTAGCAAGCGCGCGTCTACGTAAAGCAATAGATTTAGATAGATTTGGATTCCAATAAGGTTTTGGGGCAAACTTAGCACAAGGATCTGTGCAAAACTTAATAGATGGGATACACTTATCTGCCGCTTTATTGATCGTGTCAATAAATAAATTATAACCAGTAAAAGGATCATCCGGAAGAGTAAATTCAGCGAAAGAGTCCGTTAACAGGCTACTATATTCTGTCCAATTGGCTGCTTTTAAATTTCGTTTTTTAAAAGAATTTGAAGAACAACGAAATGCTGATGAAATTTTAATACACAGGTGGTCGCTTCCTAAAGTCTCATTTGATACTTGCCAATTAAATTTGAAAGCTATATCTGGAGAGGCGAAAGATATATCAGGGCTACTACATTGTAAATTTCCAGCTACCAATTTAATGCGTGTGTGACTACCATCATTTAGAGAAATTAAATTGCATTCGTTTACAATGTCAAACAGTTGGGACCCTCTGCTATCTGTCTTATATGACCAGGTCAGGTGGTGGGCATTAAAGTCCCCCAAAATTAAAGAGTTACTGGTAAATTGGGAAAAGATAGCTTCCCAATCTCTACGGGTTGTACGTACCGATTGTGGGCAGTAAATTCCAATAATACTTTCTAGATAATTACAATTAAATAGCCTAACAGAAATAATTTCTATCCCAGAATTTATGTTAGTTTGTATTAATTGTGATCTAATGGATTTGTGACAAAAAATTGAGACACCGCCGTAACCATCGCACCGATCTTTTCTAAAAATATTGTAACCACTAACTCTTAATTCGCTTTGTGGCTCCAACCAACACTCACTAACAACAGCGACATGAATTTTTTCTTGATTTAAAAGATGTTTGAAATCTAGAAGCTTGGGCCTCAAACTTTGTGCATTCCACTGAATTAGTTTAAAATTAATTATTTTGTCAGATCCGTTAGCCATTGATAGAATCGAAAATTAAAGTAAACCACTTTTTAAACGTTGATGCATCTGGTAAATTAATTAACATTACATTAATCGTCCAGTCTAATAGATAATTAATACATAGTTTGAATTTAACACTCCAAGGCTTATTACTGCAAAATACTACCTCTTTAAGTTTGTACAGAACCTCCATAATTGAAATATCAGACCCCGAGTGAGTCTTCCTAGTACGGTCACGTCGAAAATATTTAGATGTATCGTGTAGTGTCGTTTGTGGTTTAGGATCTTGCGTCGTTGAAGTAGAAGGTATATGCGGGTGACAGGACCCCCCCTGCCCCGCGTCTTGATTTCCCTCCTTGATAGGTCCACTAGTATCAGAGCTGGTCTCCGACGCTTGTGATGACGCATCCCAATCATGAATGGACTGATCCGACGAAAAACGCTGCTTCCTTTTTTTAGATTTTCTTTTATTTTTTTTGGAACTCTTCAAATGTTCGTTAGAAAAAAGTGTATTATTTTCATCTTGAGTTATCTTAGACACGACGGATGCATATGAATTCTTATTACGTGGGTCAGTAGGAAAGGTAGTGTTCTGCATTGTATAAGTGATATTCTCACTCGTTTCTCTGTGAACAGCTGGTGAAAAAGGTGGTACGTACATCAATGAAGCCTTGCGGTACGTACAGTTAAATTCCGACATGATTTCTCTTATTCTTCTTTCCTTCAAATATATTGGGCAGGTCTTAGCTAGGGCCATATGGTTACCTTTACAATTTATACATTTGAAGGAATTGGTCTCGCAATTAGGGTGATGTTTCCCACATTTAGGGCAGAATATTTTTGTAGAAGGACAATATTTGGCACTATGACCAAAACGCCAGCAATTTGAGCATTGTGTTACGGGGAATATATATGCTTCGACTTTTACCCTTGTATTGAATAAATATACATATTCCGGAAGTGAGTTACCCTTGAAGCTGAGGCGAATGGTTTCACTGTCTATCCATCCTGGCGAAGCCGGGTTCCGTTTATTCAATCGTTTGATCGCTACTATTTCGCAATTATTGCTGGTCCTAATGTTTTCCATAAGGTCATCCTCAGATATGCCTATTTCCATGTTTTTGACAATTCCATAAGAGATATTTACTTCCCATGAATTTTGAATCCTCCAGCCTTGTTCTTGAATTTCAGGACATGCCGCGAATTTTTCGGAAAAAGCTATGTCCTCAAATGCTAGAAGGACTTTAAAAGCATTAATATATTTCACACGAGTTATACCACCAATATTAAGTCGATGAAATAGTTTGGCCAATGCGAATTGTTTTGGTAGCTGATTTTTGCTCGAGATGCAAACATCAACGGAGTTCGGTTTCCAGCGTTTTGCCTTGGACCTCTTTACTACTGTCCAATCTTCTTCATTCTCTTCATTTTGTCTAATATTGTACTCAGTCTCCATCAAGTCTTCTTCTTCTACTTCTCCAGATTTATTGTGCTGTTCATCAATACTTTCTTCGTCTTCATTTCTTCTTGATTGTATTCGTTCATCTTCCATATTTTGTCTACTCATATTAGCTTCCATCTTGTTGCTCTCAACAGTCTCGTTTGCTTTTTCACTCATAGTGCACTAGGATTATAGTCGTACACCTCATTGACCAGAATACGGACGGACTGCGCCCGAGCGCAGTCCCGATTTAGTCAATAATCCCGTCCTCGATTGAAGGTAACACAAAACAATATTTGAATAAAACAAAAACCAAATTATAGACACGTGCGCAATCACTCGCGTATTCAGATAGATATACGTTATACGTCCAAATACCCGTCCGCTCTGTTCGGCTGCCGGCGGGCGACTGTAATGGCAGTTGTTGATTTAATGTGAATTCCCACAATGAAATGTACCAGGTAGGTATCGCTATCTTCTCGATTTTAGCCGCTAAGAAATCATGCGTTTCGGTTTGAAGAGGTGAAAGAGCTAAAATACAACCGACACTTCGACTTCTGGTGTAAAGGCGGGTGGCGGCATTGACATTATGACGTCTATGGGATCCGATAACAAATGAATATCGTGTATCATCAGCCCATTTAGAGCAATGAAACCAAACTCTTTTTGTTATACTTTTCTATTATGCATACTCGTACTGGCTCGTAGTGCCAATCTATTGAAATAGCTATGATGGACTTGAAATAGCTTGGGTTTCATACAAATATTTCACGTTAACTCACTGAGCTACTGAATGACTGGCGATTCTGATACGGTAGTAGATTCAACAAAGCCCTAGAATCCTAGACCCAAAGTGCTGTGTTTGCAAGTCATCCCAGTTAAGCCCCGTGAGCTCACATACCAATCTGCGCGGTATCAGAATAGCCCCTTAGGCCACCGGTGATTACGGCATATGAAACCTTTAAGCACAGATCACAGTTTACATTCGCCTCTTATTCAGTAGCGTCATAATCAAAAGCACCCCTTTTGGCGAAATAATATAATTATTAATGTAACAGATATCGCTTTGATTTCTTGCCTGCACAAGTTATACCTCGCTTGGAAATACCCTTTACGGCCAGAGGATCTACTATTACTATATATTTGTTTGCATTTAGTACATAAACGGTTGAACGACCTCACATTGTGGTATGAGATCTAAGTATCAATTGCTTAATATAACGACTGTTCCACACTTCAAGCAATAGTTGAAGTTTTACAAAATGGCCTATCTAGTATAATACTTAGGGAATGCAGTCGCACCCCGGTGAACCCCTTAGTCTTCTTTTACGATACCCACGGGAATAGATGGACCATTCTAGGAGACCACACAGTTATCCTACCTAACTTTCCCTTTAATAGTTTTCCCTTATTTTTGTTTTTATTAAAATTACCCCGAACGGGTTGGCACCACCGTCGTGCCTCTTTCTACCGCTAAGTCACCCATTCCGACTGAAGAAGCCGTAAGGTCTAATACAGTTGAGATTTCGACTTAACATCTCATGAAGCGGCGTTCATTCACGCGAAGCAATTCTGTGTTACACCCTGAACGGGTGCGGTCCCTGCTATTCCGTTGTAACTGTGATTTTGATCATACGTCTCAGAGCCAATAACTCTTTAACACCGGGCGGGTCTTTAGTCTGTCCATCCATTTTTCCAAAGCAGAGTGGAAATCTTTGGAGGAGGCCTTAACCTGAGAGAGGTCCATACATATATTATATAAACTAAATATACAAAAAAAAATGTAATTGCATGGAATAAAGGGCTTTTTTATTTTTATTTTATTTTTATTATTATTGGTGGCCCGGAGGCCTTTTCAGTTTCACCAGGGCAGGTGAGCGAGCAAAGAAAGGCTCAGCCAGGAGGGATAGAATTCAGTAACAACCTGTTACCCACTAATCTACATTCAATGCCTACCGTTGTTTAACATTCAAAATGAAAAAGATTAAAATTCTGGCACAGTCCTTAAAACTAATCATCTTTTAGTAGTACACATGTAAACACAGTGGGTTATCAAAGCTTTTACCATTTACGTCAAAGCTCAGTTCTATGTTAGGTGAGAGCTTAAAAGCGTTAAGTGCGGAAGCCGAATGAGGTCGCGCAGCTTTTAATATACTCCGGTAGGACGCACCTAGTCGCTCATATTACGCTCTCGCTTCTAAATATGGTATTATAGTTTGGAGATGCTTTTTTTTTAAGTTCTGTAAACATAAAATAAAGAGCGAGTAATATTTATATCCCTCTTATTAATCAGACCAGGCGTTGCTGTAGGTTCATGTTATATGTGTATTTTGTTGGACAGTCAGCCAAACAGACGTTACGAGAATACCAGGAGCTTTTTTTATTTATTAGGTTTACTTGTACTGATACAACGGATATTCCGACCTTCGAACCGAAATAAATAATTGCTTCACGACATGAACAAACAGGATGACAGTACGCAGTTACGCTATCTATAATTTTTCCTATTTCTGCAATAAATAATACAATAAAGACTTTAACATGTTTTATTTATTTATTTTTTATTGCTTAGATGGGTGGACGAGCTCTCAGCACGCCTGGTGTTAAGTGGTTACTGGAGCCCATAGACATATACAACGTAAATGCGCCACCCACCTTGAGATAAGTTCTAAGGTCTCAAGTATAGTTACAACGGCTGACCCACCCTTCAAGCCGAAACGCATTACTGTTTCACGGCAGAAATAGGCACCTACCCGTGCGGACTCACAAGAGGTCCTACCACCAGTAAAAAGGTCTGAAGGTATTATTTGCGTTACAATGTCTCTAAGCTCTGCTAACTACGAGGTTGGAAGTGAACTCATCTGCCGATTGACAAAAAGGAAACCAAGAGTTTCGTTTTTTAAAACATATCGACAGGATAAATATAATGTTTTGTTTTGTTTCAATTTAAACTGACAAACTGTTGGCTCTAACTAACAGAGATACTTCCACACATCATTATTTGTCACAAAGGACTGAAATGAGGTCAGGCGTCGTCTTCTACGAATTTACGTGTCGTCTATATATATACATACATATATTATCAATAAGAGTTGCTTAATGCTGAGAAGACTTTTAGCTGTATATAGAGTTATTAAGATATTAATTTACATTTAAAAAATGTTGCGGATGCATACCTACCGTTGAATTTTTCAATTTATTTTCTCTAATTGAATTTTTACATTCTATGGCTTATTGGTTCCAAATAGAAAACATTGTTAGCTGTTAGGCTGAGGCTAAGCTCTAACAATATGTTCTTATTTGGAAAATTGTTTGTGTAATTTTGGGGGTACCAGCCAACAGCTTTCGGCCTGCTTCTACCGCGATGGACCCTTATTTACGGACGGTTTAAAGAGAGAGATAGTCGTCTTAGATAGAACTGAGCCTGCCAATCTCAAGGACAATGGCGGTCATTCACTTTACGATATATGCTCTAGTAAACATTTAAACCGTATAGGCTGTAAGCTAGAAAAGGTTTTAAAGCTTAAAAATATTTTAGAAAAAAAATACTAGGCATCATTTAAATCATTACGCTTCTTCGTTTAGACATGTAATATTAGTGTTGATTATGTGGATTAGTGTTCTTAGTAAAGCGATTGATCAATCAGCGTACATCGAATTATGGTAAAGTTAGGTTTGTGTACAATAGTTTACCTGCAGGATGGAACGGGTCTGTCTTGTGACGTCATCAGTGGAGCCTTGGATCGAGCGCGGTGCGCGAATGCATATCGGGATCATTTTGACTCATCAACTACACAGTTTGCTTCTCAGCTACATTATCGTATTAAATCACGTTCTTTTAAATCTAATGATTTAACAAAAATAGCTGCCACCATTTTATAGTAAGTAGAATAAATTTGAAATACCAGTAAATTTAAGTGCAAACTCCTGTTAATATAATTAATGTACGTTAAAAAAAAAAAAAACCGTTCAGATTTCTAAGCGATTTTAAGAGAGATTATTTAACGTTTAAAAATGATTTCTTTGATCAAAATTTAAAAGTGTTTGTTCACTGATCCCAATAAATGTTCCGGGTTAATTAATATATTTCGGTAGACTGCATCTATAATATTATTATTTTCTTTCGAGCCTCGTATTTAGAGATGAACTGACACAATGAATAATGTAACCAATATATCTTGAACTGTCAAGCCATTTTATTAACATGCCGAATTTCACTGCACTACGGAACTTTATTTAAAATTATAATCGACAAAGCTTACAGTCAGAATTTATCTAAAACATTAGGAAAAATGTTTTAGATGTCACTAAAATATATATTATACTTTTTGTTTTATGAAATTTTATTCATTTCTTTCATGCTCAATCTGAACGCATTGTAACTTTTAAATTCGTCAGTATTATTCTTGTTGATTCTTGTTGTATGCATATTATTCTTAAGCTTTCGGTAAGTCGTAGTAGCATAAAAGATAACAGGTTCATGTACTAGGATGTCGTATTGAGTGGTGTGACCATTTTGGTATTTAAATCCGGCGGGCTGATATCATTTTTTCCTACGAAATACATATTTAAGCCAACTTCACGAACGGCTTTCAAGAAAGAATATAATATCAGATGGTAAAATCTAAAATATCAGATAGTAACAAATCAGTATAATATCAGATAGTATCGGAAGAACAATAACAGATAAAACCTAAATTAATGCAATGCGGCATTCCGTTAAAAAGATGTGACAACTGTTATAATACAATTAAGAATTCGCCTTCGGTTCTTACGAGTAAAGCGGTGGTATTCGCGATCCGATATCTTTGTGTTCCTGTAAGTATTTTACCACAAAATAGTAACTAATTTAAAAATATGTGCAATAAAAACTTCCCCATCAATGTTTTCGTGAACATTATGACATATGCAAGGAACAAGGACAGTTTTCTATTTAAGTAAAGCCAGGGTCAAATAGGAAAGCTAAAATATTTCGAGTCATAATATTAATTCGATTAAGAGAGAAAAGTATCGTATGCAACCCTACACTACCATTGAAATTCAAATGAATTCTTCGAGCTACCTACCAGACCTCCCCATCCGTATTTATACATATCTCTTCGTGACGTTCACCGGTCATCGTTCTCGTCGAACCCATCGCTTACGACGAAGGGCTCGACGAGTAAATTAACCCTCAGACACAGCCCACTGAGTTTCTCGCCGGATCTTCTCAGTGGGTCGCGTTTCCGATTGTAGATTTCCGGTGGTAGATTCTGCGAAGCACGGCTCTTGCTAGGATTCGTGTTAGCAACGTCATCAGGTTTGAGCCCCGTGAGCTCACCTACTAATTAAGGCGACGCTGATATAGCCTCTCAAGGCTATCAGATTAGGTAGCAAGAAAAAATAAACATGACGTTCGAGATAGAACTAAACAAAAATTACAAATTTTTAACAATCTATAATAAGATTTCAGATAAATAGCGTAGTTCACTAATGAATGGACGTGCGTATACGTCTGCGTGATAAACTTCTGAGAATATTTACTCTACGGGCGGCGTCGACACCCACGCCACGCGCCGCTCCACTCTGGATTGCAGAATGAGCAATACTTGTAAACAACCATCATATAATCGATTCCGTATAATGAGTAATCGATAAGAAGCCACCGGAAGCCTTTTTAAAACTATTTATACTATACTCGCTGACCCGGCAGACTTCGTAGTGCCTCAATCGATAAATAAAAGACCTAAACTTTTGTTTAAAATAAACTTAAAACAAACAAAAGGAATCCGTCCGACCGGGGACACATCAAAGGAAAAACAAAATTATTATTTTTATTTAATTCCAGCATTTTCATAATTATCTACCTTTTAAACCTTCTCTGAACTTCCACAAATCCCACAATCCGGAAGCAGATCTGTGACATTAAAACCACATTAGCAGTGCGGTCGTTGGAGAGGCTGTAAATGACCGCCTCCGCTCCGACAATAGGCCGCGCCTTCCCGTCAATTGTCAACTCACATTATACATAGATAAGTTTGAAAAAGATAGTATATGAAATCTCATTTAAAAATAGAATCACATGTTGTAGCACTCAGAAAACAGCACAGAGGCTAGTTCTTTTCAGAGCCTAATAGTATGTGGCAAAAAATGTTGAAACGCATAATGGTTCCATATAGGATGAATGAACTTTGCTGCAGTATTTAGAACAAAAAAAAAACGTGTGGTACTCGGGAACACTACACAAGCGCAACGTGTGAATGTGTTGAACGCGAGCTACATGGTAGGTGGAGTGAGGGGTGTAAGGTTTTTTTCGTTACGGAATTTCATGATTCGGTCGCCGCGGTCAAGGCCCGCGATAAAATCTATGCAATAGCTTAAAAAGGGATGGTGGTATCATTTCGAAAAACCCTGCAGCACTTCGGTAATAATATATGGTTGAATAGGAGTTTATTTTGGCCTCAAATGACGGTGGTAGGACCTCTTGGGAGTCCGCACGGGTAGGTACCACCGCCCCGCCTATTTCTGCCGTGAAGCAGTAATGCGTTTCGGTTTGAAGGGTGGGGTAGCCGTTGTGACTATACTGAGACCTTAGAACTATATCTCAAGGTGTGTGGCGCATGTCTATGGGCTCCAGTAACCACTTAACACCAGGTGGACTGTGAGCTCGTCCACACATCTAAGCAATAAAAAATAAAAAAATCACTTGTCAATGATGATACGTTCTACGGAGCTCTATAAGTTTTCCGTTAATGGTATTTATCTAAAATAAGAGCCTTCTGATTTTCTATGACTATTCAATTCTAAAATTGAATTTTTAAATGATTTATTTAAACACTATTGGATGTGTATATTGTACATTTTCACTTATGATATTTAATGAGAATTACTTTTTATTACTTAATGCTGTAATTCAGTAGACATAATCATACCAAGAGTTTAGATAACATACTAATTAGTAACTTAAAACATAGAAAATTAAAATCAATTGCATACGTAATATTCTGTATAAAGCTGCTTAGTTTTAACTAAATAGCTGAATTTGCATATACATAGCAGTGTAGGCGCCAGCGGAACAATTACATTCAAATTTTCTCGCACAGTTGAAACAATGATCTCAGGTTTGTGGGATGGTCTATTGTTTTCAATTCGTTTTGTGCGCAATACGGCTGACTCTTAGCTTGATTTAGTTTAGTATCTATACTATACTAATATTATAAAGCTGAAGAGTTTGTTTGTTTGAACGCGCTAAGTTCAGGAACTACTGGTCCGATTTGAAAAAATATTTCAGTGTTAGATAGCCCATTTATCACGGAAGGTTATAGGCTACGTAGCATCACGGTAAGGCCAATACAAATGGAGCACAAATAGAGAATGTTTCAAAATAGGGGTTTAACTAGCTCCTTAACATTCTATAATTCAAAAATATTTTCACTTTTTACGTAAATGAAGTGGGGGTAAAATTTTGCATTATGCCAAAGTGACTATTCCACGCGGACGGAGTCGTGGGCAAAAGCTAGTAATACATATATAAAACTATATAATACCACAATTATGTAATTAGCGCTTTTTTGAGCACTAACGATTTAAATGTTTATGATCTTTACATTGCAATTTTCATTCTCTTTAAACAAAATATACTAGAATAATGAAAAATTATAAATATCAATGCATAAAGAAGTCTTTCTTTGCATCTTGAAAACTGCGATTTTTCATGTAAATACCTTTTTTTTTATTAACGCATTAAAACAAAGTCCTACACCGACGTTTTTATTTTAAATGCATTAAATTTATATTTCTCGTCTTTCTTTTGAATGATAAATTTTCATTCGATTTATCTTCATTCGGTGCATATTATTTATTTAGGTTTCCCATAATTATATACGCCCACGTTTACACCCACTAACTGTAGATCATTATTGCTTGCCCTTTAGATGTACGTGGGTTAGACAAACCTAAGAAATTAATAGTTTAGTTACTCTTATTTCACTAAACAATATTGATCACATCGCCGCACAGATTTCATTTTTCAATTTTTCTTTGTGTATTTGAAATAAGTTAATGTCATATATTTTTTTATGATAAGTTCAAAATTATTATATAATGTCAAATTAACGACACTTATAATTTTTTGTATAAAATATAAATATTTAAATGACAATTATGCGCTTAGTGGTTACAGGTTAACGACCGAATCAAGATATTTTCTTATTGTGATTAAAGACAAAGGAACTTACCGACTACCTGATCTTAAGTGATCTTCAACGCTCACTACGAGTATCATCGGATAGATTTTATTGAAATAACTTTCTTCTTAATTCGCATTTACTTAAATTTCAACACAATTTTATAACTAATTCATGTCGTTGCATACAAATACGAGTAAGCAATGATTGTTTTAAATTAAATGTCACTGCGAGCTTTGAGATTACTTACATATTGTAATGCATACGAATTCTGAGAGACTTTGAAGAGTCCAAAACTATAAATTAAATTAAATCCACGATTTTTTTAAATATTAAACGGAAAAACAATATAATCAACTCTTCGGAACTATAAAGAATCAATACAGAAAAATAAATTAATATATTCAATATTCACGGAACGGAAAGTTTAGAGGAAAAGTTTAAGTTTACGCTTTGAAAGCTCCTTTGAACTTTAAGCTAGAAATATCGTCAATTAGTCATCGACTGCAGCTGAGTAGGACGTGAGAAAATTAATATTGTTTCCGTGA
Organism: Bombyx mori; assembly: GCF_030269925.1. Classification (NCBI taxonomy): domain Eukaryota; kingdom Metazoa; phylum Arthropoda; class Insecta; order Lepidoptera; family Bombycidae; genus Bombyx; species Bombyx mori. The sequence goes on from NC_085121.1 coordinate 7,338,691, forward strand.
AATTTTGAATAAACATTTAAGTACATTTAAATAGTAAAATTTTAAAAAAAATACTCTACAGACTGTAGAAGTTCGATTGAGAAATATAAGTTTACGTTTATAACAGCAACCACGTAACCATTTTTAGGGCGTTTATGAGACACTAATAAAAAATAAAATAGGTTATTTTGAAAACCGATCAGAAAATTCTAAGCTCCGAAATCTCCTAAGAAAATCATCTGACAATTTCAGTACGGTTTATCCGGGTGTGTGGCACAACAAACACTCGGCGACCTGAAACATGTTTATTTACACGCTTGTCAAAAGTTCGACACAGTGCCAGTATTTATAACCGCGGAAGGTGCGCCCCGGGGCAACGAACTTGTGACATAATCATAAAAGACGACCATCAGTAGACAATGTGAGACATAGTCCGTTAACGGCTGGTTGATGAGCACCGTTAAATATCTGGCTACTTATGTCCGTCAGCGGCATGTAACATTGTTTCTGAATGAGTAATTAGTTCAGTCAGATGTACTAAAAAATCGAGGCAATTTGTTTTAAGCAACATTTTGCTTAATACGCGATATTGTTTTTGTAATTAAAGGTTCGTTTTATTTGATATTAGTACCAAAAATTTGATGTTATTCATTGATATTCAATTAAGTTTACCACATTCACAAATAGCTGAAGAAGTTTTTTTTTTGTTTATGATAGTTTTTCCAAATATTTAACTTTAAATGATTTCCTGTAAGATTACAAAAAGTTGGTTAAACCAAATAATTTTAACCCCCGATATTTTTGTGTTATGCTATTGATTGATTTGATCGCACTTAATACAATATTTTAAGTGATTCCTGAGCTTTTATTGGAGTTTGAATATGAATTAACAACTTTTACAATTTAATCAATAGCAGTTCGCAAAAATCGACAGCAGTTATTACAATACAATTGATTGTTGATCGTATGCTACAGGGTGTGTAATGATGTTCACGTTGAAAAATAAACCCTATAAATATTCAAGATAATATAATGCAAGCATTGAAAAAAAAACATTATGTATTAAAACACATTAGCCGATGTATCTCTCGCTCAATTTCCTCAACACCGCTGAACTGAATAAAATGTAAAACATCGGGATCCAATGGATCTTTTGTAGTCACGATTCGATAACATTTCGTGCGGTCTAATCCCCGAGCTTACAAAGAAAAAACATTCGTCATTTCCATCGCCTTATTCTGCGTTGGATCGCATCACTCTCCGACGCGGCGTACCGTTCGAATTGATCCCTTTTATTTGATAAAGTATATATCAATAGTCCTCGTATGTAGGTCACAGATGTTTGTCTCCATATACTATTGTTCAGTTATAGCCTTTGATTGTTTGGCTGCGTTCGCCTATGTGTTGCGAAAACAATGGCGACAATTTTAGTACGAACAAACTTGACATGCCTAAATTACAATAAAGATGTTGAAATTTCAAATGTACAGAATTTTTTATCGTGGTACCATCTATTAGATTTGGTTGTAGTCAATATGCGACACGTTTCGGTAGTTTGTTTTATAAATTATTATAATACCCCGCAACGGAAGGTATTTCCAGAAGGTTTATCATATTGCATTCAGGTCTGTCTGGCCGTAAAATATACTCAGTCTGTCGAGTTAACTGGAACATATTTTATCATACTTTCATGAACCGGAAATTTAACAAAACCAATATATATAGACGAACGCCTATTTCAATAGCATCCTTTTTTGAAGGACAATCTTGGAGTTCAATAAGATTAAAAAAACTATATAGGTATAAGGTCGTTTAAATTTTATACGCAGGTCGTTTTTATACGCATACGAATAACTGATGATCAGTGGTCACAGTTTATCACGAACGGCAATGCCAGTGTAGCCAGCCACTGCCTATTGTTCTTTTAAAAGAAATCAAGACTTTAAGGATGGTTAGTAAAACCTGTGTGTTGGTATTTAATATAACATTTTTTATTAAAATTTATGTATGACTTTTTTCAATAAACATTCCTAAACATTAAGCTACAGTCAAGGTGGAAACTTCCGACTTTTATTTTCACCTAGAAAAAACAGTTAAAACATTTACCAATCAAATATCTAATTGTATACGCTATAAAATCGACTGTTTGATTTTTCGTGTCAAATAACAAAACGGTTCGGTCGAATTTCAAAGTTGAATACACCCATTAAAATGAATAATGAACACTTTTTGTATGAGACTCAGAAGTTGAGGTGGTTTGAAATTTAATTAATTGCAACGGTTTATTCTTTTGATGTATTAATTAAATTTAACTTTACTTGGGTTGTATAAAGATTTTGTCTAGGTTAATAAATCTACATATACATATAAGAAAACATAAGTCACAGACAAACTGGGTTTTTGGTGCACTTCAATCCAAATCCGGTTTTTTTTGTTTATCTATTTGTTCTTTCGGACATTGTACATATATGGTATAAGACTACGAATTGATTATAAGCACGATTTTTTCAATCTTTTACATTAAAATGAATTCTTCTTACAGTAAAACACAAACTATTCATATTAGCGCTAGAGAATCTCACTCTTAAAGCAACTGCTGAACGTTGGATTCCTCTTACAGCGCTATCTCCTATTGCTAACCCTAGGGTTGGCAAGCATTACAACTTTGGACACAGAAGCGCCGAAAATATACAGGAGCTCATTCATACTACTCACGCGTAATTATGTCCAAAAATGAGCAGGTTGCGCAATTATCAATTTTATTAAAATATTTTATATGTTTACTCTGTATCTTGAGCATCGCAGTATTTTTCAGGCCTTGAAACAATAAAACCTTAGGCATCGGTGTAAGAACATCTCAAGTGCTAGTTGCACTTTCCGCACCTAACTACTGAATAGAGAAGAAATAAAAATATCACTGATAAACTTTTGCTTGTTACCGACAATTTTACTTGCTTGTTCAATTCTGCGGCGGGCTTCAAGACTATGATCATCTTTTTATTAACTACCGCGCCTACTTATAATAACGGATTTGTTAAAGGTCAGTGCCACTGCTTAGTAAAGAAGCGTGAAGTTACGATGTTTGGCTTATCACTATTTCCTTATACGTTTGTAGTTGGCGTTTAAGCTGTAGCCGGTATGTCTGTAGTCTTTGTGGACTAGAGTTTGAAGATCTGGAGGGCTATCAAGATTCAGATACTTTCTTAGTGCTAAGGGCTGTAGACAATCTTGTTGAAAACTGGTTGACGTCTTTTGTGGAAATCGATCAGGAGCAAATCCACATCTAGACAAGGATTTGACTTCTTGACAAGGTTCCTTGAATCTGATGATTACTTCACGGAATCGGGATTGCGGTTTGGTAGTAAATGATAAGCGTGGCGCGTAATCAATATAAAAAACCTCAAGATACAATCTTGACACTTTGAGAACAGCAGTTGACAGTTGACGGGAAGGCGCGGCCTATTGTCGGAGCGGAGGCGGTCATTTACAACCTCTCCAACGACTGCACTACTAATGTGGTTTTAATGTCACAAATCTGCTTCCGATTTGTCTGTTATCGAACTACGAAGTTTCGTGCGTCTACTTATGTAATACATGAAAAAAAATTATCATTTGAATTAAAAAACCTACCCACCTATATGTTATTATTAATCGGGATTGTGGTTTGGTAGTAAATGATAATCGTGGCGCGTAATCAATATAAAAACCTCAAGATACAATCTTGACACTTTGAGAACAGCAGTTGACAGTTGACGGGAAGGCGCGGCCTATTGTCAGAGCGGAGGCGGTCATTTACAATCTCTCCAACGACCGCACTGCTAATGTGGTTTTAATGTCACAGATCTGCTTCCGGTTTGTCTGTTATCGAACTGCGAAGTTACGTGCGTCTACTTATGTAATACATGAAAGAAAATTATCACATGAATTAAAAAACCCTACCTATAAGTTATCGATATATATAAAAATGATTTGCTGTTCGTTAGTCTCGCTAAAACTCGAGAACGGCTTGACCGATTTGGTTAATTTTGGTCTTGAATTATTTGCGGAAGTCCAGAGAAGGTTTAAAAGGTAGATAAATATAAAAATGCTCGGAATTAAATAAAAATAACAATTTTGTTTTTCCTTTAATGTGTCCCCCGTCGGACGGATGGATTCCTTTTGTTTGTTTTAAGTTTATTTTATATAAAAGTTGAGGTCTTTTATTTATCGATTGAGGCACTCCGAAGTCTGCCGGGTCAGCTAGTTATTAATAAATTACGGTACTATTATTATATATTTATAAGTATATCCAATAAGCACACCTGTGAGATAGATATACTTGTAAAAAGAACAAATTCAAAGTAACAACAGAAACACAAATAAACAAACGTGACTGGAAACTGTTACAGTATAATTTTACACGCAGAGTTCGATGCGCCACTGATTTCTCGTGTTTATTATAAGAGCGTTGTGTGATTCTGAATTTGAAGCAAAGAAAAGATAAGACTAAATCAAATCTGATGTGTCGACGTTTCCGTAAACGATAACACAAAACAAAACAAAAAAACATCTTCGGAAAAAATAAATTTGATGCGATTTATATGGCGGGCAATGTAACACAATTAAAATCGCACTTCAATGACTTTAAGTTCAATGACCTCAAGGAAATACATAGAGTAAATTTTAATTATATATTTACTTCAATTTGACTTGTGTTCGCTCAACGATTTAAATACAATTATAATTACTCACACCTCATGACTTTAATTAATTTTATGTATAGCATTCTCTCTTTGGTTTTGTCGTTTTTTCTTGTTAAGATAGAGAACAACAATATTTTTCACTAAAACACTTGGTCTATTAAACAAACAAACAAACCTGGAAATTCTCTACAGGCTGGACGTTATGTCTGACTTTGAATTTTCTAAATTCATACTTGACAAGAATCCAAATTGCCTCTAAACGTCTGGAACTAAAAGTCTTAAAACTTTGTAGCAAATTAAAAATAGTACCTAATTATTTGATAGACCGTTATGATAATCTTCCTTGCTTACTGACTTGCAATACAATATATGTTATGTAAAAAATATCATTTCATATATTTTTCAAATTGCAACTTTTTGTATACATTGCGGCTAGCTAACTCTCAATTTACCTTTATTTATGTAAATTAAAATATTCAACTGGAATATTGTGTTACAGGTGCCAAAAATACAAGACTAGAAGAAACTCAAAACTCAAAACTCGATTTTAAAATATTTTAACAAAGATACTACTCATTCTAGAGAGACGAGACGATTAACTTTTTTTTAAATGATCATTGTATCAATAAAACATAACGTTGTACATAAACCGTGTTATCATTACACACTTACATATAGGAGATGATTAAATTACTTTACTGGTGGTAGGACCTCTTGCGAGTCCGCGCGGGAAGGCACCACCACCCTGCCTATTTCTGCCGTGAAGCAGTAATGCGTTTCGGTTTGAAAGGTGGGGCAGCCGTTGTTATTATACTTGAGACTTTAGAGCTTATATCTCAAGGTGGGTGGCGCATTTACGTTGTAGATGTCTATGGGCTCCAGTAACCACTTAACACCAGGTGGGTTGTGAGCTCGTCCACCCATCTAAACCATGAAAAAATCAATTGAAATCATCATTGTATCAATAAAACATATCGTTGTACGGAAACCGTGCTACCATTTCTTATTTATATATTACCGCTGGCTGATGTCTTAATCACAGAATCATCTCTTGGACTCGTGTTCTAAACAATAGAAGCTCAACACACAAAAGCCCATAATCATAATTAACCGTTCGACTTCAATTAAAAGTCGATGCATAGAATTTATAGTTTGGGCTCTCAACTGAACAATTTATTATGACCATTGATCTTTTGTTACGAAAGAGTAGTTCATATTTTAACTAACGAATTCCACTGGTCAAAGTGCTTAACTTTCCGAATTATTTTTAGATGTATTTTGAAAATTATTTAGAATATGTATATTATATACTCTAAAATGTATATGTGTCTTTGTCGTTCATCAACGGGCTTATATTTTTTTGTAGTCCTAAAATTCTCATTTAAAATTAATTTCTAGGTTGTCCATAAAATATCACTATTAATGATAAGGCTACCCATTGAATTGTTATGTAACGTATTTTTCTATTTTTGTAACATATTCTTTTTAGTAAACACTAAAACTATTATGCGACTTAAATCTTGGACTCCGTGGAACTATTTACTTTTAAAACTAAGCGTTTTAAGAAGAATTCCCTAATATCGAAATCCTTTTGGCCAAATAGAAAAAGCTTAATACTTTAATTATATCGCAAATTGTTTCGAATGCGCTCACAACTTCTCGTGCACGATTTATTGATACTGAAAATACGTAGCTCCTTTTTCATTACAAAACATTTTTTATACGCGTTTTTACAAAACATTCTTTAAATAAATTTTACACGCGAATTTAAACTTAATTACATTTATATACGTACAGGGGTCGTTAAACCGTTCGTTGATTGATACACTGTATTCGCTTTTTAATCAAATTTCAACGGGGTCACGTCATGTACTGTCATTATCAACAAAGTATTCGGACCTTTCATCGGGTTCATGCACGTAATATATTTTTTATTCTACTCATAACATTGTTTGTGACGAAAAATATAAATTAAAAAGTTTCATAATAAAATTACGTATAATAAAAAAAAACTACTGCTCTCGAAGTTGTATCTTCGATCGTTTGACCAAAGAAATCATCAATCAATTCTTAAATGTAACTGATACACTGCATCCGAAATCAATCGAAGCCGTCGAATTAAATGTCGCTCAGAAATCTGAAGGAGCACAGGATTTGAACACTTGCAATAACCGTATCGAAGCGGAGTGCGTGAAACGTGACGGATTTAGACGCGTAAGACTTCGCGGACTACTCGCGGTGACATCGCGCAGGCGCGCGGACTCAGCGCGGGCGCTTCAAAGACTGAATCTGACCGACTCCAGCCCGGCTCAGACAAACGCAAGGGACGCATTCAGATAGCCTAATTCTGTTGTGACAACATGAAGAAATTACAAAAAAAATTATTAATTACAAATTCGTTGTGATATAAAAACGAATTGCTGTTCGTTAGTCTCGCTAAAACTCGAGAACGGCTGGACCGGTTTGGCTAATTTTGGTCTTGAATGATTTGTGGAAGTCCAGAGAAGGTTTTTTTTTTTTTTTTTTATGATTGAAGGATTACTGGTGGCCCGGAGGCCTTTCCAGTTTCACCAGGACAGGTGGGCGAGCAAAGGCTCAGCCAGGAGGGGTGGGATTTGCTAACAGCTACCCGAGCGCCTCCGAAGGAGACCTAACAGCTCAAGAGCAGCTGCTTCGCGAATGAATCTACTACCGGATCGGAATCGCGACCCGCTGAGAAGATCCGGCGAGAAACTCAGCGAGCTGATTCATGGGTTAGGTTGCACGGCGAACTCTTTGTCGAGTTCGACGAGTACGGTTACCGAGGTCCCTAAGCCTGCTCCTAGAGCTGAAGGCGTCTAGTGCGAAGGTTATTGGATCTGATGGATCCGTAAGGACGTGCAAGAGAAGGTTTAAAAGGTAGATAAATATGAAAATGCTCGGAATTAAATAAAAATAATAATTTTGTTTGACTGATTCCTTTTGTTTGTTTTAAGTTTATTTTATACAAAAGTTTAGGTCTTTTATTTATCGATTGAGGCACTACGAAGTCTACCGGGTCAGCTAGTTTATTAATAAATAACAAATCAAAATAATTTAACATAAATCAATTCATACAGTCGAACAAATCTTCCAATGCGCTTGAATAAGGCATAGTTTCCAAGATACTGGCTGCGTTACCTCGTTGGACAGTCAGACTCACTTTTTGTGCAAAGTACCAGCCAGCTTTAGCATCACGTGTAGCCTATTATTAATTTATATTCGAAATTCGAACGTTTCCTCCAGTCATATTTAGGCATCGAGTCTAACGTATCGTAGAATTATCTAGTAACGTCTTAAGACCTTTTAAGGTTTAATTTGGTAGCTCATTGCTATTGATACCTATACTTGTCTTAAAACCTGTCTATTTTCAATAAGATGTACAAAGCCATTCACGATTAATTAATTAGTTTGGAATGTTACCCTAAAGTTTTTGCTGTGTAGAGGTTCGTTCGTTCAAGAGCCCAGCACTCGACGACACGTAGCTCTCTCGACCTGTCACTAAACTTAAATTTAACTTACAAAAATTCCAGTCTTTTGTTACAACACGAGGCCTCACGTCCGGGAAGCCGACACTTGACCTACCGACGTATTTAGATCTTTTGTGTCACGGGATAAAGGGAAGCGTGACTTATCCTATTCGAGTATTAAAAAACCTATGAATAAGACTTCGTTATTATCATAAATTTTCTGGAGCGACACTTCGATCGTAGTAAACTTGCCTTTATAGGTAAGAGTTGATGACATTTTTTTTTCTATATTAACGATGCACCATACGATGTAGATTTGTGTGGTCTTTTCTTTACTTTAAATTTGTACTGAAATATGTGTTTGTTGTTACATGAATATCTTTAATATTCGCCAATTGATTTGAATTATAATGAACTTGAAAAAAAAAGAAACTGAAATCGCATTATTTTATTAATTATTTTACTAGCGAGATAGACGAGTTCACACACTTCCTGATCTTAAGTAGTTACCAGAGCATGCATACTGCAAAAATGACGTCATATGTGTTCAGACATTAAATCGAAACGTCAGCTCTATTTGTTCAAAGATCATTTATTCATCTACTTGCTTTATTCGTTCAAAATTCATTCCGGATAACAGCAGGAACTGATGGTAGGACCTTTTGTCAGTCCGCAAGAGTAGGTACCATCACTCTGCCTATTTCTGCCGTGAAGCAGTAATGCGTTTCGGTTTGAAGGGTGAGGCAGCCGTTGTAACTATACTGAGACCTTAGAACTCATATCTCAATGTGGGTGGCGGCATTTACGTTGTAGATGTCTATGAGCTCCGGTAACCACTTAACACCAGGTGGGCTGTGAGCCGTCCACCCATCTACGTTATAAAAATAAAAAACGGAACCACAAGGGCTTCCTAAAAGAATCACCAAAGTCATGAGCTCGTCAATCCATCTATCGCTGTTAAATCAAAGCAAAGTAAAAAAAGACCTGTAACGTTTTTTCTCGGTATCTTTGCGTGGCCTACCTACGAGTATACTCTGAATCATTCATTACGAGCGATACATAAAAAAAAAACATGTATTTTTAAACTCATATCGGCCAGCAACACTGCACTATTGCTACACCGCAAACTTAAATAGCATCATTCGTGTATCTGTGGCCCAGTTCCCGCGTTAATAAAGACCTGCTGGGATAAGGAAATTTCGATGCAGTTCTTATATAAGATTATTATTTAAGCGTTGTTTAACGTTTCCAAACCATCTATACTATATCTATACTAATATTATAAAGAGGAAAGATTTGTTTGTTTGTTTGTTTGTTCTTTGTCCATTAGAAGCCGACGTTGTCCCTGATGAACATAGGCTACTTTTTTAATTTTTTTTTTAATTTTTTTTTTATTTCATGTTTGTTTTAATGTTTCCGAAGCGAAGCGAGGGCGGGTCGCTAGTTAATATTATGAAGAGGAAAGATTTGTTTGTTTGTTTGTTTCGAATAGGCTCCGAAACTACTGGACCAATTTGAAAAATTCTTTTTCCATTAGAAGCCGACATTGTCCCTGATGAACATAGGCTACTTTTTTTTAATTTTTTTTATTTTATTTTTTTAGTTTCATGTGTGTTTTAATGTTTCCGAAGCGAAGCGAGGGCGGGTGGCTAGTAATCGATAACGCATTCGATTGTATAGTGAATTAGAAAATTAAAGCAAACATGAATCAATAGGCTTTGTAAGATTATCTGTTTTCATGACTGTCTGATTAAAGATGATTGAATGCTGCACGTAGTTCTTAGATTATATTTGTCTTTAGATTCAACAAAAATATCGGTCCTGTAATAGACACATTTAGAGTATGTACGTAACTACTACGTAACACTTCATATGATAGCGGATTTAGCTTACACTTGCTTGCTATTTGCAAGCCATTAAAACATCCACCGGGCTTTGGAATGAGCTCCCCTCCACGGTGTTTCCCGAGCGCTATGACATGTCCTTCTTCAAACGAGGCTTGTGAAGAGTACTTAACGGTAGGCAGCGGCTTGGCTTTAACCCTGGCATTGTTGAAGTCCATGGGCGACGGTAACCACTCACCATCAGGTCATCAGACGGGTCGTATGCTTGTCTGCTGCCTACAAGGGCAATAAAAAAAAACATTGCAAAATAAGAATAAAAAATGAAATTGATTTACGAAAAACGCTAGATTTTAAAACTAAGATAAGATATTAAAATACTTCCAATGCTACAAACAGTGCAGGTGGATCACGGAAATGCCAGTCGGTTCGACTCTATTTTGATACGTTTTGGTTTCGCCACGGCCGCCCGCCAACGCCCCACATCAATGAACGCGTCGCCCAACGGCTCGGTTCTCCGCCCTACGATATAAGCGGAACAAACCATTTTGATATTATTATAATTTTTTCAAAACTCCAAAATATTGTCATAAATATGAGAATATGTATTGTGAAATTTAAACTAATACAATCTACGTCAAGTTTTGGTCGATGTACCAACTGTATGCGGTTTTCAGAGACGTTTTGAAATACACCTAACAAGCTTAGATGGTACCAAAGCGTGAACCTAAGCTACTTTAGTCAATACTCAATTTTATAAATATTGCCGAAGTAATACAAAAAATATTACAAGATTTTTTCTCATATTGTGATGGTTCTTAAAGAGCACTTGTGTATGTTGTGTTGTATGTGCTATGCTGTGGTGTCTGTGGAATCCTATAATAACTTAACAATAGGTTAGCATAAGCTTATCCGCTAACAATAATAATACAAAATTTGTGTGTACACATTCTTAGAAATAATTATACAGCGTTGTCTATTTATTTCAAATATAAATATGTACATATTATATTATTCTTTATAATATTATATATTATTTATTTTTTTATTCGTATCATCTCAAATTCTAATACGACAGTAAATATAATATAATATGATCAAAATATAATAGTAAGTAGGTATAATAGTAAGAAACATACGCCTTTCCAAATTTCCTTTTTTAAATTAAAAAATATATATTGCCAATTACTTTTATTGATTCGTGCAATTAATTAAATCAACGTTGACTTGAAGGCAAGTATCAAGACTTGTGGTGCCTTATAGAGCCACAAATATAAATAGGCGGTCTTATTTTCTTATTTACGACTGTTTCAGACTTAAATGTGCAACTTTTTATGATAAATTCAGTTTTTATTTCCCTTGTCGTCGCTGTTACAGGCACGGCCGAAGGGAGCTCCGGTCCCATGACCAATTTATTCGCGAAACTACTAGGTAATAAGGATCGCGTAAACTTTTTCTGTGAAGTTTTTTGTTTTAACAAATTTTTTTTTAGGTTTTTTATTTATAACAGAGCTATATTTCAATATATTTTGTTATATGTACAAAATAGTTATTAATATATGTACATGAATTAAGAAGCATAGGAGCATATAAACCCATTCAAAAATCCTTTCATGATAAATTAATATATTATTGAGTGTTATAATACTGAGTATCCTCATATCTCTTTAATATCGTCAGCTTATTTTCCTACTTAGCTCCATTTATTTATCTCTGAACCAACTATGTCGACTACTAATGTCCGTACTAATTTAGCACCTTAGCAGTAAAACAATTTCACGTTATTATCTGAACAGCGAGATAACTATTATACTTAGTCTGGCCATAAATACTGTAACAAAGGAAAACAAAAATAAGTCTATGGCAAATAACATTTATTACTTTTACAGTGTGTTAGTTTAATACATAAATATAAAACAATTTAAAGTATAAAAAGCTTATTCGAAGTGGTCTCCATTGGCTGCAATACAGTCCTTTAAACGTTGAGGCCAGTTATCAATAGAAGCACGCACTCTTTCCATGGGAAAATTTTTCACTGCCAATCGTACGGATTGTTTTAGCGAGTCCAAATTATCATGGCGCTTAGAGCAAGTCGTACTCTCTAAAACCGACCATTAATCATAATCCAGCGGATTAAGATCGGGCCTAGACGACGGCCAGTCTTCAGCTCTGATGAAGTCCGAAACGTTCGTTTCCAACCAAGACTGCGTAGGCGGAGCTTTATGACCTGGCGCCGAGTCTTGCTGGAAGGACCATTCTTGATTATTGAACATGATGTTGTTAAGGGGCTTCACCACTTTCTCAAGAATGGTATCTTGATACACTTGTGTCGATGTTTTGATACCTTTTTCACAAAAGTATGGCCCAGTCACTCCTTCATAGCACTCCCCACCAAACCATCACTGAAGTCGGATAGTGCCCACATTGCACTCTGTCGACTAATTGGAAAGCTTCCTTAGAGGTTTGAGCATAAATACGGTCATTTTGTTTGTTAAAATGTTGCCCAATTGTAAAAAAATTCTCATCTGTAAATTAAAATTTTCTATGACCTCCCTTTGCGTACCGCTTCAGTAGTTGTTTCGATTTTACCAACCTATTCTCTTTTAAATTATCAGATAAGAAATGACCAGTACGTCTCTTATAGGCTGCAAGTCCTAAGTCATCTTTTAAAATACGCGACATGGTTCTAGGTGCTATCTTCAACTCCGGAGATAAAATCTTTTGCTTTCGGACAGGATTTCTTCGAATTCTTTCCCTTACTGCTTTGACCACCTTTTTCGTACGAACAGTACGTGGACGGCCAGATCTTTTTCTGTCACAAACAGAGGAGGTCTCATTGCACCTATTAATAGCCCGGTACACATATATTTTACTAATACCAAGCGCATGGAGAGTTTTAAAAATTTCATTTGGCTCCATACCTACTTTGTGTAATGCAATCACAGCGATTCGGTTCTCTTTATCACCCCATTCCATTTTAATATCGCAAAATATTGTACAATATATTGGCGCCAAAATTTGAAAACTCAATGAGTAATCATATAAAAATGACAGATTCCAAATTCAAATGTAATATTTTATTTATTTTTAATTGTAACAGTATTTATGGCCAGCCTAAGTACCTAACTGATACCTCAATATAGTGTCTCAAAGTGTGTAAAGGGATTAGAGATCGAAAACACTATGAGATTTTTATCGAAGGCGCCCAAACGTAAGTTTATTTAACGAAAAAATATATTTCTATTACAATTACTGGCGTAAACTAAACAGTTTCACTTTTAATTCTTACATCGAGGTGGATGGTGACGCTGAAATTCATTATTCATCATTCCCTCTGCCCCTTCTCCCAGTGACCTGGGGTCGGCGCAACATGTTTTCTCCTTCCATACTCCTCTACCATATACATTTTTTTCGCTTACTCCCCTCTTACACATATAATCCTTCACGCAATACATCCATTTCTCCTTAGGTCTACATCTTCCTCTAAAGCATGGTGGTGACGCTGACATTGTGTTCTTAAAATTTCCTGTTTTCATATTAGTTACGACGCAGCTCATTATACATTGCCTGTATTTTTCTTGCCTGTACTGAATTGTCAGTAAATGATTACATAACAGTTTCTTGGTTCTGGACGTGTGCAGCGCGTTTATTTAGGTTTATGTGTGGTATATGACGTTTAACGACTTTTTCTTCCTCTGATGTGTATGGACGTGCCTAATTACAGTTTCGTAAGACCAAACCAACGATTAATTGTGAATTAAATTGTGTGGTTCCATTTTATCTTTATCATTACGATTGGATTCTCAAGATTTAGATTAATTTTAAGTATTACATAATCCACCTCATTCATGAGTAATCGGCAGGTTGCGTCGTCAACAGCTTCAACTTTTACCAGCTTACCAGCTTACCAGCTTACCAGCTTACCAGCGCCGAAATCCTCTGTGATGATTCCAAGCAAATATCTTAGCTGACTTCTACAGAGCCCTCCTCCGGCTTTGTGTGTGTACTAGTTTTTCTCATAAACACTTCGGTATACCTGAGCCACGAGGTATTTTCTCATTCCTTGCTAAATTTGGATTCGAAGTAATCCTACAAGGGATTATAAATCGTTTCCATTCGGATCGATCCTACGAATTTCTACCGCGAAGCCGTCATGCCTTCCAGTTAGAAGAGTACCACAGTCTTTATATCATACTATTGAAACCTTGCCTCCAAGTGGGCGGCGGTGTTGAGCTGGTCTATAGGTTCCCCTAACTATCAAACACCAGGTTAAGTGGTTACCGGAGCTCATAGACATCTACGACGTAAATGCGCCACCCACCTTGACATATAAGTTCTAAGGTCTTAGTATAGTTACTGCCCCACCCTTCAAGCCGAAACGCATTACTGCTTCACGGCAGAAATAGGCAGGGCAGTGGTACCTACCCGCGCGGACTCACAAGAAGTCCCACCGCCAGTACCGTAAGGTCGTTCACCTACACGGACAGACAACAAAAATGATTTAATAGTTCTTAATGTTTATTGAACGCGAGTCATCAAAACTGTATAGTCTTACAACGTCGCACCGTACAGAACCTTGCGCATCCTGTTACTTTGTTTTGTTTGTTCGGCTACTTGCGGTCGGATTTATTACAAGTAAATATAGAATTTACGAGTGAAATACAAATGAGGAGCTGCCAGATATAATCATTGATCTCGTTAGGAACGCTAGCTCACTTCTCAGCGCTCTTTACGATATATTTTATTAAATTTAGAAGCACGGACGGTTAATTAAAATCGGTAATGAATTTTTCACTTGTGTAATAATATGAACTAGAGGTCCCGCAGTAGTCGAAATTCGACTATAACTAATTGGAATTGTATGTTTGTACACTATTATGATTGTATTTTATATCTCTATAAGACTACACTATAAAAATATTAACAAAAACAAACAATATTTAATCTATTCTCAATTTGACAACAGTCGTCAAGAACAAAAGCTTGACAATAAATAGTATGCATGCGTGTGTGCGTCAAATACATGGTATGTAGTATGTAGTGTGTGTAATGTTTTCTTTATTGATTTAATGTATCTTTTATGCATTATTTAAAAAAAATATTAGCATTGTGCACTTCTTCTCTATATTCTCTATAAGTGTGGAAAATTTCATACTCCTCCGTCCGCGCAATTTTTGTGAAAAGGGATACAAAGTTTTGCTTCACGTATTAATATATACATATATGAAATAAAGTTTTTCTCGTTAACCTAGAAAATTATTTAGCAGTAGGTGGACCGACATTTCGTCAATCCATCTGTGTGTCCATGAGTGTCCATCAATCCATCCTCATGTGATAAAAATCAATAAATATTGCAGGTAAATCTGGTGCAAAGCAATGACTCAAGTTCGTTTTTGGCCTTACCTATTCTAGTAGCCTCGAGGGGTTATTACACTGGCCCTAGCAAGAGCAGTGCTTCGCAGAATCTACCACCTGATCGGAAACGCGTCCCAGGCTCGTACTTGTCGCTAGTCACTTTAGAGATCAATCCAAATCCGCAATAACATTTGAAAACGATCATCCCACCCTTGCAACCGGAATGCATGCTTACTTTGTTTCATAAATATAGAGTGACGGTACGAAAGACGGATGATAGAAAGCAGCAGTGACAGATTCTGAAGATTTTATTCTATAATAAATCTCAACTTTTAATTTTTTTTTCAACTACGATACACAGCTGAGCGTCTATCGTTTTCATGAATATTGGCAACGCCAAACCGATCCCAGCGAATATTCAAAAAGGATAGTATCATAAAATTCCCGAGTATTACACGCTTACTCATACACGTCTGGGAGTCATCCCGAAAGATATCGATCCAATATTTTGTTTGGAACTATATAGCTGTGTTCAGGAGAGCTGTGAGTCATTGAGTCAGTGACTCACAGCACACCTCTATTACATTAATACACCTAGTCATAGATCAAAAAAAGTAGCGTTGGTTGTTTTAAGCATAGTGAGTTAATTAAAATATTTGTGTTTTATATATTTCTCCCGTGATCTTAACCATGTGGAATGCCAACTTAATATTCTTGCTTATTCAACGTTAAATAACAAAATGTACAGGAACATTAACTGTCTATCTAACCATACTTTAAATATTTAATGGCATCATTTTACGACGTTACATTATTAGCAAATTAAATTTGCCGCAGAATTTGCGAGCTGTTATTAAATGTAATTATTATCCTGTTGTACTTAATGTTGTATACGTAACTAAGATAAATAATTAGCACCACAATATAATATTCGTAATATGAAAATTAGAAGAGAAAATAGATCAACGGCATTCTTTATCCGAACAATTATCGATTATAATAGAATTAGTATGTTCATAGATTACTCTTATGACTGCATGTCATAAGATGAGATGACTAATAGACCTATTCACCTGACAGTTAGTGATTAGTTGCTATCAGAGGCTATTTCAGCGTAACCTTAACTAGTAGGTGAGCTCACAGGGCTCAAACCTGACGACGTTGCTAACACGAACGTGCTTCGCAGAATCTACCACCGGATCGGAAACGCGACCCATTGAGAAGATCCGGCGAGAAACTCAGTGGGCTGTGTCTGAGGGTTACACACACATTTACAATAAACTTCAATTTATCGCTACAAGACAGTTCTATGTCATCTAACCCGTGGGACGCGTGCTAACGTGTTCCACTATGATTTATAGGAACGATATTGTTGGCTACAATCCTGTCAGGACTTGCAACAATGTCGCTTAATTAATGAGGTAATGTAATGAGGTTATATGCTGAGATATAATTCAGTTCACGCGCGGTTTCACGCGTAGATAGAGTGAACTATGTCTAATTTTAGCGTTACTAATTTGTTCTAATTGTCACACCCGAAAACAAATTAAAAAGACATTAATCAAATTAGCGTACTCTTAACTTCCTACCCACTGTCTCCACGTCTGATCGTGGTGATTGCAAATGAAATAACGTATAGTTATGTAGATAAATGTGAAAGTTTAAATCAATTGAGTAATATTTTATCTTATATTCTACTAGCGACCCGCCCTCGCTTCGCTTCGGCACTGTAATTAATTATTAATTTCTCCACTATTTAATGGATGTTATTATACATACAAACCTTCCTCTTTAATCACTCTATCTATTAAAAAAAACCGCATCAAAATCCGTGGCATAGTTTTAAAGATTCAAGCATACATAGGGACATAGAGACAGAGAAAGCGACTTAGTTTTATACTATGTAGTGATCTTACTACGAAATCGGGAAATGTGCAGTTT
Organism: Bombyx mori; assembly: GCF_030269925.1. Taxonomy (NCBI): domain Eukaryota; kingdom Metazoa; phylum Arthropoda; class Insecta; order Lepidoptera; family Bombycidae; genus Bombyx; species Bombyx mori. The sequence goes on from NC_085121.1 coordinate 7,355,977, forward strand.
TACTACCTACTGCTAATATCAAAGATTTACATTTATTTGTTAGTGTTTATATATTATTTATATTTTGTACTCCATACGTTTCCAAAATTCATAATATTAAGATGACCACTTTCAATTGGATATATGACTTATTCTAAACAGAAATGTAATGATTATTTCAAAAAAACCTATTATATTGTATATTACAACCACCCCTCCTATTGTATTCAACTAAGAAAATATGAGATTATATTTTTTTTTACTGAAAAAAGAAAAACATTTATTTACCTAAGCCATTGTAAAATATTACTTTCATTTAATAGTAAACGAGCACGCTACGTCTCGCCATTCTTCTCGTGCCGTGTCGTCCCATAATATTAAGGCGAACAATACATTACAAAAGTGTTTCCTCCTGGGCGCTTCGTAACTGGACCTAATTTATTTTTTATTAAATTTGATTCAATAAAGGCTCGACGTAATCGAATTGCAGCAATCACAAAGCAATAAATCAAAATAATTTGATGCGGTGCCAACAATCAGGGTAAGTGCTCGTGTAGATGTATGCTTGTATTCGAATTGCATTTCTACAAATACATTTTTTTATTGCTTAGATGGGTGGACGAGCTCACAGTCCACCTGGTGTTTTTGTTTTTTTTTTGTTTTTTTTTTATTGCCCAATCTAGGCAGACGAGCATACTGCCCACCTGATTGTGAGTGGTTACCGTCGCTAATGGACTTCAGCAATGCCAGGGGCAGAGCCAATCCGCTGCCTACCGGCCAAGCCGCTGCCTGTTAAGTGGTTACTGGAGCCCATAAACATCTATGACGTAAATGCGCCACCCACCTTGAAATATAAGTTCTAAGGTCTCAGTATAGTTACAACGGCTGCCACACCCTTCAAACCGAAACGCATTACTGCTTCACGGCAGAAATAGGCAGGGTGGTGGTGCCTATCCGTGCGTACTCACAAGAGGTCTTACCACCAGTAAGAATAATACACAGCGCACAGGTTCAATGGACTTAACCTAATTACAACAAAGCAACGGACTAATGCTGGTTTTAGGTGTCCTTGAGCCGGGAGCTCAAAAAAAAAAAACAAAAAGTAGGTATTTTATTAAAGTAGATCTAAACAGTAGATTTTAATTCGTCATGACTTTACAACTTATTCAGAATTCGTTTCACTGAGACAAAATCGGTAGAATACTTGATGCTCTTTTCCATATACATATGGACACAGAAAAAAATATTCAATCAATACATGCAATCAATTGGCTTTAATAAGGAGGACTCGAACTAACTTTAAGCACTGGCCAAAGGTCGGCTCCTAGTGTTTCCGGTAGTCGACTGCAAAATTTGGTAAAATAATTACGATTCATAGCCGCAGCTTTGATTCAATGGTAATTGATTTTGGATTAGATTCAAAGCACGATACCCAACGGATCGCCAATTAAACTCGCGCAAATAGTAATGGGCCGTTAATGAGGCGCATAGCGAATACTAACCAATTGCTGGGCTCTGTTCTTAAGTACCTATCTTACTAAATACATTGGTCAGTAAAACAAAAACAGTTTTTTTTTAATTTGACTAAATCGATACACTCAAACATCCTTGATGTTAAGTGTTTGGTGGACAGCACTGATCGTCCACGGTGGATGCCTCTACCGAACTTGAATCATAAGGGCGAAATCTCACCTGCATTGATTTAGGACAAAATTCCACTTTTAACTATTAAGTTACCCAATGAACACAGAGTAAAAATATACAAATACGACTCGAGAACAGACACCCAGACACAAAATAGCTTTAACTACGATGCTAGATTTAAATCCGGAATTGAATCCGATAACTCGGTCATTCATAAATGGACCATGGGGCGATCAATATCATAGAGAATGCGTTTTCCTTAAATAAAAATATAGCTTAGCCTTAAAATTCTTTAAAATAATTAAATCATTGATTTAACAAACAAAAAAATATCATCGAATATAACACTAAATTGAACATCAGTATATAAGTATAGAAATAAATAAATTATAAAGTGATAAAGAAATTATTTCATTTGTAAATAAATTATAAATAATGCCGGTACTTAGTAGTATCAAAGTCGACGCGACCTAAAGGATGAGACGCCCGGCGTACTAATCAAAGGATGCGACCATTCCGGTATTGAAATCCCACTGGCAAGTACAAATTGTCTTAGAGAAATACGTGCGTAGTATATTTTCTTTAATATCTTCCATGATTTAGGAATAATGTCTTCGAATAAAAGCGAAACCCGCAAAATTTTATAATTTGTGTAATATATTAATACGTGAAGCAAAAACTTTGTATCCCTTTTTACGAAAATTGTGGGAACGGAGGAGTATGAAATTTTCCACACTTATAGAGAATATAGAGAAGAAGTGCACAACGCTAATATTTTGTTTAAATAATGCATAAAAGATACATTAAATCGATAAAGAAGACATTACACACACTACAGACCATGTATTTGACGCACACACGCATGCATACTATTTATTGTCAAACTTTTGTTCTTGACGTCTGTTGTCAACTTGAGATTAAATATTGTTTGTCTTTGTTAGGTAATATTTTTTATAGTGTAGTCTTGGCGAAATTTGTAATTATAGAAGTATAAAATACAATCATAATAGTGTACAAACTTACAATTCCAATTAATTATAGTCGAATTTCGACTACTGCGGGACCTCTAGTTTGTGTAATTACCGGTACTTAAGGCATAATGAAAACTTGTACATTTAAGAACTACCATCCTGCATTTTTGTTTCCTACCAAATCGTTGGTAGATTAAGGGACTATTCCAACTCTGCACTGACCAGTATGAGCTAACGGGGTCAACCTAAGAGAATTGCTAACAGCAAGAGCAAGCCCTAGCAAGAGTAGTGCTTCGCTGAATCTACTACCGGATCGAAATCGCGACCCACTGAAAAGATCCGACGAGAAACTCAGTGGGTTAATCCTGCATATTTCTGCCACGACAAAATCGTGCATTCCGGATTGAAGGTCGGGGAAGCGGTTAAATAACACACTACAAATGAGACTTGGAATTCAAGTCTCAAAGTCGGTAAGAGAATTCATGTTGTGATGTCTACGGAATCCGGGAACCACATACAAAGGCGACAGGCGAGTCGTTAGTTTGTTCACTAATCAATACAATATTTTTTTTATTGTATTGAAAGAAATTATTCCTTGGCTGACTTGGTTGAAATTATGGCTGAGTTGGTCCGAAATCCAAAATAGGATAATTTATCTATTGGGTGGATATTGGCAAGATTTGTTAACCATCTTAAACAACACACTGTATACGCGGTCTGTCTAAGGTCGTCCCAGATTTGTATAAATATTGTACAACAACAACAAAATAAAACGACTTTCTTGTTTTCGCGTCACGCCTTTCAAACAAATCTAATCAAGTACTAGCAGAATAAGATTGACATGACGTGTCCGGGAATTTTCGGATTGGGCGGTGTATGTATAGGTAGGTACAGCTCGTTTGTCGCTTTTTTTTATCAGATGTCGAATTTAATTAGCCTTGGGATCAAATTAAAAAATTCCAAAATACAATTAGCTTGATTTGGACGAGGGGTTTCAATTCCGACCAATATATGTTTTGGTATCGGTCGATGTTCTTTTTTGTTGAGCTATTTCACAATGCTTAAATTGATTAATTAAAAAGCATCACTTCGTATTTATAATTGATTCTCCGCAATCAAATAAAGGACTTTTGGTGGGAACTCGAGGAGTGAAGGCGTGTTAATAATTAATAATAATAATAATAATAATGTTTTATTTATGTTATTTAGTACTTCTTCAGGTTTAGTTGTGTAATAGCGGCGGTTTATTAATTATTTAGCATCTGTGAAAGTTCAAAAACGGGGGAAAATGAAACAAAGCCACTGGCATTAACTTCTCGGATTCTTCCAAAAAGTTCCACTGAAAAATTTTCCGTAAATAACCACCACTGTACAAATCTCCCGTTTCATTTAATTTAATCCCAATTAATTAAAGTCAAAGTCGAATTAATTAAAGCCAAAATAAACTTCGTTTCATTTCGTTTTGTATAACTTTTCATATTACCTCACCATGTCTAAAATACAAGATTTGGCTAAAATCTCCGGTTATCAGGCCAAAAAAAAATAATATATAAAAAAAAGCAAGACACTATATATTTAAATTTACTATTTCTCTGCTGTTTAAACATAACCTCTAATAGAAAACAAAAACCACAGAATAAAAGCAATTTGATTATCAAAAATAATAGACGCGCTGTAAATATGGTAAAACTGTAACAACACTTGATATAAATCTTCGTTCTTAATTATTACCGCATAGCAGAATTGTTACATATTAAGGGACCGCAACTAAGAGACTCACAGTGGATTACTTTTGTCCACATTACGACGACTGGTATAGTTTTGCACACAGCGAAAACTCACAGGAAGAATATTTTTGAGAACCAACACAATAAACCATAATAATTGATAAACGCAACTATTAATCATGCTATAATAATAAGTAGTAAGGACTAAGTGAAGAAAAACTTCTTTACTAAGGCTTAAGAAATTTAAAAAGCTTAAAATAGCTGTAGATTTTATTTTAACTGTTTTGCTTGTACCTTGTATTAGGCGGCGGCTGTACCTGGAATTACTGATGTCCACGGGCGACTTTTTTTCCTACCTATTAATAGTAGTAGTAACTAGTAACCTCGAGGGGTTATTCTAGATTCACCGAGCTAATAGGTGAGCTCACGGGGCTCAAACCGGGAGTGTTGCTAACATTGGCCCTAGCAAGAGCAATGTTTCGCAGAATCTACCACCGGATCGGAAACGCGACCCACTGAGAAGATCCGGCAAGAAACTCCATGGGCTGTGTCTACGGGTTAATTTACTCGTCGAGCCCTTCGTCGAGGGTTCGAGGGTTTGACGAGGACGATGACCGGTGCTTGAGGTACCTAAAACCACCGTTAATGGATCGGGAGAATCCGTAATGACGTGTTTAGGGCGGCGTCGACTGTTTACCATTCGGTCCACGAAATCGGATATGGGTCCACCGGATCGGGTATGAGATGAATACCAACTATTAGGTGGGCAGTATAGTCCCCCCCCCTACCATGGCAATAACAAAAAAAACGCTTGTTCTAAAGACACATAAACACAATTTGGGCACGGTACATTGTTCAAAGTCAAACTGTTTGCAGACATTAAATTTCTACGTATCGAATAAATAAATCTATATAAAAGCAAGTAAGTAATGTCAGCTGCTAATTAACACGTGTTACTGGATCGCTTCGTAACTTGATACGTTCAATGCACATGTGGCTACTAAATACGTTGTGACAATCTTTACAATAACGGAATAGTTTGTAATATTACTATCCGGAAGTGTGTCTTTCAATCGTATGTAATATATCTTCTACGAAAAAAGATTTCAGCGTAGAACGAGTAGGAACGCGTTGCTTACGCAACAAAATTTTATTGACGAATTCATTTTTAAGCTATTGCGGGCCTTGAGCGCGGCGACTAAATCAAGAAATTCCGTAACGAAAATAACCTGACACCCCCACTACGCCTATTATGTAGCTCGCGTTTAACACATTCACACGTTGTAGTGTAGTGTTTGGGAATAAGCGCGCGGTGTGACGTCGCACTGCATGAGCATCATGAAAAGTCTGCCCATCTCTCTCTCACGCGGTCTAGCTTATGAGTGTGAAGGGAACAGTTAATGTTTTGCTTTTGTTGATGTTTATAAATATAGCGTGGTCTTATTTTTTTTTATTGTTTTAATATTAAATTATTATTGTCTAATTGTAATTGCATAAGTTGATAAAAAATGCTTTGCAATAGCTTTACCGCGGCAGTCCCCGAGTGCCACACGTCTTTTTTTTTATTACACTTGCAGGCATACGAGCCACCTGATGGCGAGTGGTTTCCGTCGCCCATGGACTTCAGCAATGCCAGGGCAGAGTCAAGCTGCTGCCTACCGTAAGTTAATTATTTATTAAATACCAGTAATTACGCCTACACAGCTTCAGAAATGACGCTTAAGTTCTCAGTTGCGTAGTGTAATGGCTATCCCTCCCACCCTTTAAGCCGAAACGCATTATTGCTTTGCGGCAGAAATAACTATATCGAAAAATACGAGACTCAGAGGACGCCAGTAACTACCAGAATTTTCTTTTTGCTGTTTCAGGCATACGAGGATACGGCCCACCTGATGGTGAGTGGTTACCGTCGCCCGTTGACCTCAGCAATGCCAGGGGCAGAGCCAAGCCGCTGCTTACCGTAAGTTAATTATTTATTAAATACCAGTAATTACGCAAATTAATATTATTGCTTTTTACACAAAGCTGTAATAGCTTTGTGTTCGTGTGTCCGTATTCGTCGCGGAAGTCATCCGTGAACGTACCTATGTTAAGTAGGCATTATATTCCATTAGAAAAATTGGTATCTGACTTCAGGGTTTGAATACCGTCACAGTCGCATCACTAGATCTATCTTTCATCAACCGAATGATCGATGTTCTATATTTGTTGTATATACTGTGTTACTTATAATATTTTGTATTCAAGTTTAACAATATTTGCTATGTGTATGTGCATTACTATAATTCTCATGTTGTATTTGTTATTTTAGCTGTTCCACACACACTCATCACTTTTAAATTATTCTCATAATCCTCTCGCAGGTTTGCTGGAAGAGATTTCTTAAAGAAATAAGCAGCGCCTTTGTACATAATTTTCTTATTACTCTGTACTATGTCTTCTTTTTTGTGTGTACATAAATAAATATAAATTAGTAAAGCGGGCATATTATCTTTTAGATCACGGCAGTTGCATATAGATCGTATACCATTAACAAAAACAAAAATAATATGTTTTATAACAAAAATAATATATTGTAAAGAACCAATAATATGTTTTATAATGTCCCCAATGTTTTATCACAAAAATGGCAGGACTCTGAACATTGAAACTTTATTTGTAACGTTATAATTACATCCTGCATTTTATTACCGAAGACATTTACTGTATAAAGTGTCTAAAACGAGTAAGCGAACAAATTTAATTAACAATTGATTGCTATCTTCGCTGTGCTGTCTCTCAAACAGACCAATATAGACATTATCTCCACACTAAAAGACATCTAAATTAATGTGTTTTTGGGAACAACCCAGTAAGTACCATAGGACTTCGTAAACATTTATACTCGTACAGTCTAATAACTTATCAGACATCTTTAATTTAAACATTTATAAAATAAAAAATGTAGAATGTCTAAATACGCACAAATACAACTGATTTTTTTTCATCATCTTTGTGGAACACAATGGCACATCCGAAACTCATTTGCATGGCTTTGTTTTATGAGAGGCTAGTATAACAGGGGGAATTTCACAGAGTTTCCCCATAAACAGATAACTGGGGAAGGACTTGTCATATTATGATGATCATAAAACACGGAATTAGTTGATTTGTTGGGTGCGATTCCCTATTTACTTTACCATTTCAATAATCCTTACTAATTATAACAAATTCCTTACTAATTTTTGATGATGAGGAATCTTCAAAAGGACTTTTTAAGAGATAAAGGCATTGAAAATGCTAAAAACTATGTCAATTTCATTTAACGTTTTGCATCAAAGAGTTGAATTTTGAAAAGTGAGTGAAATTTGAGAAGAAGAAATAATTAGCGAACCATATTTAAATAAACCATTCAGTTAGGATTTATTCATTCATTCACAATCGAATTCTGTTTAAAATTCGCACCAACAAAATTTAATACAATTCAAATGCCTAATAAAAAATCAACACCAGAAAATGAATTCCTAAACTCGTAACAAGAATTTCATTTATCTGAGTATTAAATTCCCACGAGTGAACGCCGAGTGCGTGCCTGATATAGGCGGATGCAGTCCGGTCGAGAAGCGGAAAAGCCGGGGAAAACCAATTTCGATCGAGCGACCATGTGACGATCTCCGCGAATTTATTATACGACACAACGATAATGGTTTGAGCTGTTTCAGAGGATCATATTTGAATAAGCAATTTCGAAAAGGGCACATGTCGCATATTTTGTCAAATACGTTTTTTCATATACATGTAGTTTTGAGGCTTACCTACACCCATTTTATAATAATTCCAGTAATTTTCTATTGCTAAATAACACTAAAATATATCTCAAAAGTTAATATTTTTAATTTTAAACCTCCGCCTTAGAAAATAATCAGTTTTTTTTCATTTCCTGAACATTTTACATTTTCAGAGATGTGGCCTTTTCGAAATTGCATTTTCTTTTGTTTTATGTTTTTTTTTATCCTACCTATGCTAATAGCCTATCAGCGTTACCCTAACGTGTAGGTGAGCTCGCGGGGCTGAAACCTGGGGGCGTTGTTAACACTAGCCTTAGCAAGAGCAGTGCTTCGCATAATCTACCAGCGGATCGAAAATGCGACCCACTGGGAAGATCCGGCGAGAAACTCCGTGGGCTTTAGTGGGTAAAGGACTTCTCTTTTGTTAGAAATCTAACTGAGATACTAAATATATATTTAATATTGTTATGAGTATTTGAAAAAGTTTACAGTAGCTAATTTTGAATAAGTATTACATATTATATTACTATTGTGTTCTTTTACGAGTCAATTTATGTCCATTTTTTTCGGCAATGAAATTTAACTCGACAATTTTATGTTGACAGCTTACGTTTAGTTTAGCACACACAATACGAATTCATTCCAGTATTATTTATGAATACGCATTACAGAGAAACTGAATCACTTCCAAAAATGTCAGTAACATTTTACGATTACATTTCTCTCACATCTCAAGATTAAAAGACACGAGCCTTTTTGCGTACCACTTTAAAAAACATTTGCGAGAGAGAACACATCTGTCATTTTATGTATTTTATACATCAATTTATGGAGGCAATTTGCAAAGGTCATTTTAATGATACATGCGATAATACAATTGTGAGACTTCTAAAAAAATTTACGATTACATAACGTTATAAAATCTATACATATATTATATTGAAACATCGCATTCCTTCAAATTAAAGATGCCATTTGCAATACAAAGTCGTGCGGTGCGCATATCCACAGATTAAAAAGGACATGATACTTTTTGCTTCCTTCGCGATTGCTTTGCTGGAAGAGCAATCCCACCTGTCCGCAATCCTAACGTTCCGAATGTAATTTATTCGGTCGGGTGGTCAGTTCGTGAACCGGATGACGTCACCGTGTACTTTGTTTTATTTTTGTTCATAACGGTACCGTCATTTTAACGGAGTGACAAGTTCCATTTGTTGCACATTGATTTATTACATTTCGGATACTTCTTTATCATTTTACACTAAAATAACAAACGGAAATTTCATTACAATGGCTTGTAGGGAAACTGCTTATTATTTATTAAACTCTTTCTTCGGATCAAAGTAACAAAGCTATATACTAATAATTTATGATATTATTGTAATATTTTTATTTTATTGCAAAATAATGCAAAATTATCCCGGGTGAATCCTTAGCTCCTCAACACCGTTTATTAGTATTGGACTCTAAGCATTACATACGTAAACAAACAAGCAATTCCAAACCGGTCCCGAGAATAAAATGGCATATGATTGGGAACACAGAATGTGGTGAAAAATTTAGAAAACAAGTAGTAGATAAAATGATAGAAATGAAAGATTTGAGTGGACGAACGGTGAATGAATGTTGGAATGAAATGGCTGAGTGCATAAGGAATGTGGCAAAAAGTGTGTTTGGAATGTCAACGGGAAAGAAAATTAAAGATAAAGAAACTTGGTGGTGGAGCGACGACGTTCAAAAAGCGCTTAAAGAAAAGAAAAAGACCTTTAAGAAATTGCAGAACACAGATTTCCCAGATTTGGTGACGAAAGAGAAGTTAAAAACAGCATATAAAGAGAGCAAGAGGGCAGCAAAAAAGGCTGTAGCTATTGCCAGGGCCAAGGCACAGGATGCATTGTATGAGTCACTAGAAAGACCTGAAGGACAAAAACAAAAAAAAAAACACATTTATAGGATAGCCAAAGCAAGAGAGAAGGATGGAAGAGATTTTAACCACATTAAGTGCGTGAAAGATAGTGCTGGAAGAGTGTTAACAAATGATGAGGAAATAAGAGATAGATGGAAGAGGTATTTTGAAAGGTTGATGAATGAAGAGAATGACTGGAGTGGTGAACTGCAAAATGTTCCGATAAATACTGGTGTAGTAAGGGAAATAAGTATGCAAGAAGTACGAAAGGCTGTACAAGATATGAAGAATGGAAAATCTACTGGACCAGATGGTATTCCAATAGAAGTGTGGAAGTTTCTGAAAGCGGATGGATGCACGTGGCTGACTTTATTCTTCAATAAATTGTTTCAAGAAGAGGCCATGCCTGACGAGTGGTGCAAAAGTTCACTCGTGCCTGTATTTAAGAGCAAAGGTGACATACAGGTATGCGACAATTATAGAGGAATAAAGCTCATGTCACATAGTATGAAAGCTTGGGAGAAAGTGATAGCGAGAAGAATGAGAGATGAGAGTGAGGTATCACAGAACCAATTCGGGTTCATGCCGGGACGCAGTACAACGGACGCCATTTTTTCCCTGCGCCAATTGTGCGAAAAATATCGCCGTGCAAGTAAAAATGTGCACATGGTGTTTGTTGATTTAGAAAAAGCGTATGATAGGGTTCCCCGTGAGGTTTTGTGGTGGAGCATGAAAGTGAAAGGAGTGCCAGGGAAATACCAACGGCTTGTTCGAGCTATGTACGGTAGAGCTAGTACGTACGTACGCTCCGCAGCTGGCGATAGCGACGAGTTCAGTGTGGCGGTAGGCTTACACCAGGGATCAGCTTTAAGCCCTTACCTGTTCATCCTAATAATGGATGCCCTAACATCGGACATACAGGAAGAGGCGCCTTGGTGTATGCTGTTCGCCGACGACATTGTTCTCGTTGGAGAGGAAGGGCCTGAGATACAGAGGAGATTGGCAAAATGGAAAGAAAGGTTGGAAAACGTGGGTTTGAAGATCAGTCGAACAAAAACCAAGCACATGTTTTCTGATTTTGGTGGTTCTTCAGACTTCACGCCAATCGCCTTAGATGGTGTATCCCTGCCAGTCTGCTCCGACTTCAAGTACCTCGGCTCTATACTCCAGAACGACGGCAACATAGACCGGGACGTCACAAATAGAATAAACGCTGGTTGGATGAAATGGCGACAGGTCTCTGCAACAGCATGCGATCGTAGAATGCCCCTTCAGCTCAAGGGCAAAATTTACAAAACGATCATTAGACCTGTCGTGCTGTATGGATCTGAGTGTTGGGCGACGAAAGTTAAGCATGAAAGAGGAGTGCATGCGGCAGAGATGCGAATGTTGAGATGGATGTGTGGAGTAACAAGAATGGATAAGATAAAGAATGAGTACATCAGAGGAAGTGTGAAAGTGGCCCCGGTAAACAACAAATTAAGGAGCGGACGGTTAGCGTGGTATGGACATGTGATGCGTAGAGAGAAGATGCATGTGACTAGGAGATGTATGGAAATGGTAGTGCAAGGTAGAGGGGGAAGAGGTCGACCGAAGAAGACATGGATGGAGTGTGTGAATGACGATATGAGAGAGAGAGGAGTGAGTGTTGAGATGACGGCTGATAGAAGAGAATGGAAGAGAAAAATTAGCTGTGCCGACCCCACATAGTGGGATAAGGTGGAGAAAAAGAAGATTGTAATATTTTTATGTAAAAAAACACCGTTATTATTCCAATGAAAATGTTTGTAACAATTCAAGACTAAAACGTTAAGAATAATACAAAAAACACTAAAGAGGACTCAAAGCGAAGTAAGTTTGATTTATACATTGATTTTTCTTACGGATTGCAATCGTCATCTATTTATCTAAAATCATCGTAACTGACAACACAATTGAGTCGAATTAGCTATAAACTTATAGTTTAGTGTTCAACCTGGATACAAATTCAATGTTTATATGTCTATTCTGGTTTAAGATACTATTAAAAAAAATTTTTTTTCTACCTGTTCTTATTAGGAGTGGGTAATATCGGTTTTGCCGCGCATCGAATCGTATCTATATATCGAGGATCAATATCGGATATTGAATCTATATATTTTCTGAATCTATATATTGATGGATGCTAGTAGATTTTCTCGATTCATGATATTTGAGATTTGAAACGATACGCTGATATAATATCGTAGTAGATATAGATTTAAGTCAACGTTATACGGTTGGTTTTCTGATATCAATTTATAATATGATCTTAAAGTAATAAAAAGAACATGAAAATAAAAATATCAAAAAAACTTTCCTTCATGCTTTTACCAGGCTTAGGACTGGCTACATTATTTTCAGTTTTTAGTATTTTGTGTCTTAATTTAAAATTACAAAATATACCAAAAGAGTGTAGATTACAAAAGTTTAATACAAACACAAGAAATAAACTCAATTATTTGGATTCAACTAAAAATAGAAAAATGTGTACTTTAAAAATCAAACACAAAAAACTTTTAAGTATTTATAAACACTTGTCCAAAAATTCTAGTTCAAGGTCAAAGCGCGTGAAATTAAATTCAACGATGCAAATAGGCTATACTGCATTCAAGTTAGGGTCGAAAGTTGAAACTTCTTTCCTTAATTGTATCCTGCTGATACGCTAAGAATAATCTACAGACATATGGACTTAAATATAAGGTTTACAATTGTATGGATAATGCCTGTTTCTGTTTCATTCATCACATGATATCCCTATCGTGCGCTCACTCACTCTAGCCGATTCGATACGAACCAAACGAATATTGCTGATATTAACGAATCGGTACGATATGCCGATGAGCATCACATCGAGCAATATCGTGTATCGGCTGATATCGAAATATAGATTTCGATTCACGAATCGGTCCGATATGGCGATGCGCATCACATCGAGCAATATCGTGTATCGGCTGATATCGATATATAGATTTCGTGCGGGGCGACATCGGATTCAACGATATTGCTGCGATATATAGATATTGAATCTATATACGATTTATATCACCCACTCCTAGTTCTTATAGCCTTGAGAGGCTATTTCAGCTTCTCCTTGACGTGTAGGTGAGAGCTCACAGGCTCAAACCGGAAGTGTTGCTAACACTGGCCCTAGCAAGAGCAGTGCTTCGCAGAATCTATCACCGGATCGGAAACGCGACCCACTGAGAAGATCCGGCGAGAAACTCAGTGGGCTGTGTCTATGGGTATTAAAATATTAAAGTTAACGCCTCAAGTCAGAAATATGAAGGATTTCGTAAATATAATAAAATATTCGCATATATATGCGTGTTCTCTTATTCATCCGAGCAACATTTATCGCGTTCAATGCGAGTGAGCTGAATCATCGATGAAACCGGGAATTTTCTCACATAAATCCAATTTCATGGATACACTTAACCGCTTTTAAGGCTATTAATAAATTATTGTGAATTATTAAGGATGAAACATGAACACATGGCTAAAAAAAGCTTAACAATAAGTAGCGTGGTATAGATGTATATAGTACAGAGCAGATAATGCTAATAGTAAGCTTCAATATGATTCGCTTCGAGTAGAAAATCCTAGCAAATAAAGAAATCTTACATTATAAAGACACAAAACAGGCATTTTTTCCTTAACAAAATAATTGATAATATAGAAATAAACACAACTAATTATTATATTTATGTTTGAAATTAATCCACTCGAAAAGTGTCGTGTGTGTCGGTGTATATGTCTAATGCATTGAAACTTGGTCTAATTCATGTTGGTACATTAGGAATCGTTTTCGTGCGAATAGTTTTAACAGAGTAGTATTTTTCACATTATTATATTTAATGATACTATTGGGTTTCACTAATCAATAGTAAAATAAGTATTTTTTATTGCTTAGATGTGTAGATGAGTTCACAGCCAACCTGGTGTTAAGTGGCTACTGGAGCCCATAGACATCTACAACGGCTGCCCCACCCTTCAAACCAAAACGCATTACTGCTTCACGGCAGAAATAGGCAGGGTGGTGGTACCAACCCGTGCGGACTCACAAGAGGTCCTACCACTAAAATCTTGTGTTTATAGTTATGCTGTTTAATCACATTTCAACTATAGGGCAACGGCCTTTAAACTGCATTAAAATTTATGCGGCAATCAAATTCAATTGAAAACTATGCCAAGGAAATCGATCCGACTTATGAACGGAAACACTCGTACTAAGAAGATCACGGACAAAATATATTCTATGCCCATTCCATAACACTACATAGTATAAAACAAAGTCGCTTTCTCTATCTCTATGTATGCTTAAATTTTTAAAACTACGCAACGGATTTTGATGCGGTTTTTTTTAATAGATAGAGTGATTGAAGAGGAAGGTTTATATGTATAATAACATCCATTAAATAGTGGAGAAATCAATAATTAATTACAGTTTCGAAGCGAAGCGAGGGCGAGTCGTTAGTAAATTAATAAATTAAGTAATTTTGCGGAGAAAGGCAATAAAGCCGTATTGTTTGAAGTTTAAGCGTTCTTAATAGCCCTGAGCTAAGAATTTTCGCTACGTATGATGCGAATCGAAAACGTGCATAAAACACAAGGGAAAGTACATTAAACACTCAAAACATCAAATATGTCTTTGATACAATTATCTACACCAGCCGGAAATTCAACTTAGTTCGATACTAGCCCGATTAATAAATTTATTATAATAGTATTTTATTTTGTTCGGTTTTGACGAGACGTACCTTAACTTAAAAAAAACTACTTTTTAGGGCTTAATATAGTTTTTATTATTTAAAAAGAACACTAAACGCGAGAGTAAGCCTTCAAATTAATGCCGTACGGCCCACCTGATGGTGAGTGGTTACCGTCGCCCATGAACATCAGCAATGCCAGGGGCAGAACCAAGCCGCTGCCTACACATTAAATAAATAGCTCATTCGAAAATATTGTAGTTTCTCAAACAGAACATCATTTCGGCGACTCTCTCTTGTTACAGTAGGACAATAGAACCCCCGTCTTTCCGCCCCTGACTACTTCCTTTGTATAATTAGCTGACTAATAAGCCTCCCTGAAATATTCAGCCGGCTACTAAAGGGACGTTGTGGACCGAAGCTGTCAATAATGATTACAGACCCTCTCGATGTGAATTCCTGCGGGACTAGAGTGCATTTCGCTTGTTCGCAAGTCATTTTATATAAGAATAAATTAAAGCTTTATTTTTCTTTCCAAAGACTAAACTTGAAGCTAGCTTTATTATCACATAATATTAGCAAATGAGAACATTTCGAAATCAAGAGTTTTTTTCTAGTATTGTTCGTCTTTAGAAGATTTCTGAATTAAAACTGCTTTATTTGAAATATTTGTAGCCTGATGTAACCTGGAGACCCGTGTATGGAAACGCAACGGTATATCAACTTTGGATGTAAATATATACCTAGCATCGTGGTATCTCTAGCGTATTCGACGAAGAACAAATTATATACGGAGCAATTTTTTTTTCTCAAAATTTAAAAGTTGTGGCACAGCCCTGTGAAGCCTTTCTGCTTTTTGTCCAGCGCCATTCTGTTTGGAGCCGCAGGATAACCGTTGTCACAGTACAATGACGACTTTAATATGATATCTCAAAATGACATTCACGTTGTATATCGGTTCCGATATCATTCAGCACTCGTCAGGTCTATAGTTCATCTGTTCATCTCAAACCAGAAAAGGTCGTCCTTGATCACGAAGGCTGTAAAGTATTCGAAACCTTGGAAATTATAATTTCAGCCAGAATTTATAATTTGCCTAATTACTTATGGTAGAGCGTCTTGTGTGTCCGCACGGGTCGGTACCACCACCTGGCTATTACTGCCGTGAAGCAGTAATGCGTTTCGGTTGGAAGGATGGAGCAGCCGTTATACAGTACCAGGCGATAAATATTGCACACCGACCATGGGAAAGAGATGGTTAATTTTTGTTTCGTAGAGCGTCATATCTGTGGCATATACTTACTTGGCATTTAGTCTCCATAGATATTTTTTTTTGGTACTATTTTTCCTTGTTAGGAAAGGCAAGGGGATCTAAGCCCATACAGCCTTGTCTGTTCTATATATTCTCTCTCCATAGATACCGGATCGTTAGTGCTTCGTCGCACACAGGTAACGCCGTACAACAAAAACAAAATTAAACGACTGTCTCTTTCTAAATATCGATGTGCAATATTTATTGCCTGGTAGTGTACTATTAAAACTGAGACCTTAGAACTGTTTTCTCAAGGTAGGTGGCAGCTATTACGTTGTAAATGTCTATGAGCTCCAACAACCATTTAACACCATGTGAAATGTGAGCTCGTCTACCCATTTAAGCAATAAAAAAGGGAAATTAAAAAAATGCGAGAGTGAACCGTGGAAGTTGCTTTAATTATATATACGACTCACGAAAACCCGAAGAAAAATAAAAAACGTGTGGCACTCGGGAACTGCCGCGGTAAAGGGATTGCATAGATTTTTTTATCAACTTATGCAATTTTAAGTAGACTATAATAATTTAATATTAAAACCATAATAAAATAAGATCACGCTATATTTATAAACATTGACAAAAGCAAAACATTAACTGTCCCCTTCACACTCATAAGCTAGACCGCGCGAGAGAAAGTTGGGCAGACTTTTCAGGATGCGCATGCAGTGCGACGTCACGCCCCGCGCTTATTCACAAACACTGCACAAGCGCAGCGTGTGAATGTGTTGAACGCGAGCTACATGGTAGGCAGAGTGGGGGTGTTAGGTTTTATTTTCGTTACAGAACTGCTCGATTCGGTCGCCGCGCTCAAAGCCCGCAGTAAAAGCTATGCAATAGCTTAATTACTTAATACTTTTTTTAAATATATTAACTTTGGTTATTCAAACTTTTTATGTATTATTCATTTTCCAAACAATGGACTTCTTAATCGCTTTCGCTATAAATATGAGGCCGCTCCGTATCAAATCGGGCAGCACTCCAGCAAATCGAACCTGGAACATTGCCAATTGTGCAGACAGCACACGAACTGAATATAATAATTGTGATAATAATATACTTAAATAGCGAAATTACGAATTGTATTATATAAGTGTGAATACAAAGGATATAAATTTAACTTCAAACCGATCGCACCTATTTGCGTGAGCATAATTTAACCGCGTTAAGTATGTGTTCATATTATTAGAAAAAACTTCTTGCGGGATTTGAGCATTGCCATAGTCGTGTTGCTTGATACGAGTTATGATAAATATCGCTTAAAGGGTTAATCCAGCTACGCCCGGAAGTGCAGGTTTTAGCGGTAGGCAGCGGGTTGTCTTTACCCCTGGCATTGCTGAAGTCCATGGGCGACGGTAACCACTCACCATCAGGTGGGCCGGATGCTCGTCTGACTACACGGGCAATAAAAAAAAAGGTGAGCTTATGGGCTCAACCTGAGAGAATTTGCTTAGTCCTAGCAGTACTTCGTAGAATCTACCACCGGATCAGAATCACGTCTCACTGAGAAGATCCGGCGAGAAACTTAGTAGGTTTTGTCTATGGCTTGATACGAGTACACCACGTGTCTTATTCATTGAATCACGACCAACGAAGCCATAAGAAACTTATTTTTCACGTCGTAATGTCACAGTGATCTCACATAAATCGTGGTAATGGTCCCCTAATGGCTATCTCATATTTAAATCACACAAATATGAAGACATAAATCTCAATTGGAAAACACTTTGGTTTATTGCCCGTCGATCTCTAAGGCTTTATATTTTAAGAGAGCAATACTCAACTAAGGGTGCATAGCTGATGCATACTTGTCGTAGGGTGCATTCGAAGTCAGAAGTAGATACCAGCATAAGGTACATTTCAGCCGCGAAACAGTAAATCGTTCTGGTTTTTTTTTTTTATTGCTTTGGTGGGTGGACGTGCTCACAGCCCGCCTGGTGTTAAGTGGTTAATGGAGCCCATAGACATCTACAACGTAAATGCGCCAGCCACCTTGAGATATAAGTTCTAAGGTCTCAAGTATAGTTACAACGGCTGTCCTACCCTTCAAACCGAAACGCATTACTGCTTCAAGGCAGAAATAGGCAGCGTGATGGTACCTAGCCGCGCGGACTCACAAGAGGTCCTACCACCATTACGTTAGCCATTATCACAACTGACGTCGTGTTTTGAACCAAAATAACAAGGTAGATCAAGGCTTTGACAAAGAACAATATGCAGCTATGCAGTATTGATATAAAATCAATCAGGCACACGTAAAAATGGTATTTATACAAGTACTTTTCATAAAAAGGGTTTCTTCCTGTCACTAGTGGCATTAAGTCTTCAAGCGAAATGGCTGAAAAATACATTGACACAGACTACTGTTTTGCTCGCTGAATTTTCTCAGTGAGTCGCGATTCTGATCCGGTGGCTTCGCAAAACCTAAGAACCCGGGCGTTACTGGAATAGCCCCTTAGGCTGACATCTAATAAACAGGGAAAAAAACATAGAGACACCCTGAAAGAAATTGCAAATTCACTTCGAAAACCCTCGTTAAATATTATAAACTTCTCGAAAAACGTATTCTTTCGAAGAAAATGTTCTCGATTGCCAGATCTGAAATTATTTTGAATCTCATCCAAATTTGTTACTCACATAGTTTAAGACTAGTGGACGGAGCCATTATAGGGATGGAGTAATGTTTGTAAACATTTTCCCTTACATTCACAATAAACGTTAATGAAGGAATCGGATACAGTGGTGTTGTGAAAGGGGAGACGTTAGAAAAATACAATCCATTGTCATCACGGCTTACCAAAAATACAAGGGACTGATTTCATAAGCATCTGCCTTAACTTAGTTTGTTTCCATTAACAAGTTTACGCAGTAAATGAAGTTAATTTTATTTCGAACACCAATATTATAATTCCATTATCAACCTACGTCAAATTCTCAAGAGTTGTGATTAGTTTCAAACCTACATGGCAAGTATAATCGGAGCTCCATGGATGGATCAACTGTGTTATTCTCTTATAATGTAAATTATTCGGTAAGACTGTTAAAGATAGGTACGCAGTTCATGTTTAGCCTTTTAAAAATAGAGGTTACTTCCAGAATTGACGTCAAAATTATGGAGATGTCTGGACATATTTTGATGTTTCAATAGTTTATAAATTGTGAATTTAAAAAAAAGAATTAATAGTGTACTTTGAGATTTTGAAGCAAGGCATGTTTGTTTATAATGAATATAATTTATAATGTGAACGCAACCCATTTAGCTATCATTAAGTAATAATAACTTTGAAATGCACTTTTATATTTAACCATCTTTAAAATCAATGAACGATATAGAAAACTAATAACGCCATCTACTGAGCACTAGGTACTATAAGCGCACATATATATATTATACCTATTCAACTTTGGTATTTTTACATTACGAAGATTGCCTCAAAACTGATCAAGCATTTTTTCCGTCTTTACCTTTTTATCATCACACCTATCAGCGTCCAAGCAAAACCACCACTGAGTTCTAGCTACGCATCATCATTTTTTGGAATGAACTCTCTTAACTCTTACCAGTATTTTCTGATGACATGTCCTTAAAACGTATGCCTCTCCGTCTAGCCCAACACTACATCTCTTGGCATTTTGAGCTAAGCCTCGTAAAAATAATAATTCATTATTATACGAGAGCTTTTGTAAATTACAGCCAAGTAATCAAACTTTGCTCTTTGACTTCCCAATTCGAGGCTCATTGCAAAATTTATACAAAACGGCTGTTATTAACCCTATCATGAGCCAGCGGGGCCCGACAGCCGTCAATCGCACGATTCAGATTTCTCGCCGTCCATGTGTAACACCGTATCGTAATAAATAAACTAACTTTTTTATCGGAACTAAGTTCCTTATCGTGCCCCCTAGTAGGCGTTCATTGGTAAAGTTTAAGAATAGTTAAAACTTTTATACTTAGCTATACTAATATATTTTATTAATAATAAGAAACTTATAATAAATTCACTTAAAACATAATTAAATTCGATTAAATATATATACATATTATACATATTAAAATTCCAGACGAATTCCAAGAAAAAAATGTTTTCATCACACGAATGTTGGCCCGATGTGAGAATCGAACCCATGAGTCCCATCGAAGCCCTATCGAACCCAGTAGTAAGGGCCGTTACTAATGCGCCGCCGAATCATTCAACGTTTATATTACAAGTACATACTATTTAGTATCATAAATTCTAAATACAACACTTTAATCAAACCACTTCAATTTCTATAACAATAACCAGAAAACTGAATAGATTGTTTATGTGTTTATCTCCTTTTCTGTCATACATTCAAGATACGGTGTAAATATAGATGTACCTCATTAATATTCAACAGTAGGGGAATAGCCAATAGCATATACGTTCTAATAAGCTATGCTATCGAAATATTTATTGTCAACCGCACAGGTTTCAAATCCATTCGTACAATTAAAATCAGATGCCAAAGAGATTTTCGTTGAAAACTACGTACCAACCATACGAGTGAAATGAGATTTATTCATGGTTGTTCGAAGCATTACGAGACAGGTTCAGAGACTGTCAAGAGCTTATTGTCTTTGGCGTTGGTATTAATTAAATAGAATTCTTATTCTCCAGTATAGATAAAAACAAAAGCATATCAAAACAAAACGAACAAATATGAAAAGTACGCTGAAATAAGTTGCTCTTTTCTCTATCATTCTTCATGTCCAGATTGGCCTCAACGGGATAATAAAATTTCGGGTTTTTCACAGTAAACGGAAAATTATATCGGCATAACAATAAAAATGCTCAGTGCTCCCCACTTTTTCGGAACGCAGGATAAAATTGGATGCACAAGGCGGGGGTGGCGACGCGGCTAATGCGATATTATTGTGGGTAAAATGTCGGAACGAATCCGGCAATATTCTCCGACACGATAAATTAACCGACGAAAAACCACCCCGACTAGATAAATCGTTCTGATACAAGTAGAAAGTACATTTCAAAACAAGAAAGATTTTGCTTCGCGATTCCATATAAATGGCACCGTATATTCTTTCGAGATTAGTAGACTATAAATGAACATTTAGTTAATGATATCCACGATTCAAAAGAAATTGACGGAATGCTTTACGTTTAAAAACTTCCAGCTTTATTTATAAACTTCCAAATTAAATTAGCTCTTAAATATACGGACGAAATGAAAAAAGATATTACGATTTTATGTAAAAGTAATAACTTTACAGCGGACCGAATTTCCATTACGTTCATTCTAGCCTCGATCTATTACGAAAGCTACAAAGTCTTTTATTTAAATTGGATTGTAAAGTTTACTTCGACACAATACAATTCGCCCTGTGAAGACCCGTCACCTGAGGGCACGTTTAGATTGAAATTTTCATTTTCTTCAAAAACAACCACGAGCACACCCTCCCCTGTGAACCGCGGAGCAAAAGATTCGCATGCACAGTTTTATTTCAAAAGTTTCCACGAGGCTTAATTCAATCTGTTCAATTCAATTTAAGCAAGAAAACTGACTGAAGTTGTGTGTTTTCTTTGAAGCGTGTCAGGTTTTCTTTTAATTAATTAAACTCAATTATTTACTCAATTAATACACGATTTTAAGATTAGTTATCATTTATCTACCCGTTATCCAATAGTTTAACCTGTTGTTAACGAATAAATATACTGTTCAAACTTGAAAGCGCACTCACCTCGATCGTAGTTTTTCCTGATTCCTGCCACTTCATGAGATGTTCCCCCTTCAAAGACCATCCTGGCGCATAACTGATGAGGCCCCCCGTACTAGAAGTGGGCGGGCCCGCGTTCTTGCTCGAGCCGACATCGCTTGCCTCCGATTTCGGTTTCTTCGGGCTTGCCTGAAGCCGGAAAAAGCTCCGGCCATGAATCTTACAACTTTTCGAGGGCGAAAAGAAAAACGAACCCTTCTTCGGGGATTTTTCTTGTTCCTCGTTTGATTTAGACGTTGATGCGGCTTCTGTTGCGTTTTGTTCTACTGCACACTCTGTACTGCAGCTGGGTTTAGGTCCGGAATTCTCGTCGGCAACAAAGAGCAATGTCCGTTGGACGAATGGAGTGGCCTTATTGTAAAATTCATAGGGCTCGGGTACCTTAAAGCTGGCCGGTATGGTAGTGCGGTGTGACTTCGACAAATGCCGCTCCATGTATTTTCTTGCCATATCATGGCAAATTTAACTTTTTTTTAAAATCTATTTTCATCAAAAAGTTTCAGTCTTTTAATTTAAAATATCCTAAATAAACAGATGTTCATATTCAAAACAAAGTATGAATATATAATTTTAGTCACTCCTAAGCATAGCATGATGGGTACGTAAATTATGAGTGAGCTAAATACGATATCGAGATATGCTTTTAAAAAAAGAGCTGAACTGCGATCCATCTAAAGTAGATTTTTATATTGGTATGTTTTTTTCTAAGTGTCTTCTTTAGAAAAACCTGATTAGCTGTAAAATTTTGTAATATTTGATAATAACATTTTGTTTTTTTTTTATATTGGCTAGACGATAACGTTAATGCTAAGAATGTTGATAACAATTCGAAGCCTCGACGTATGGAAGAATGTTGAATTGAAATTCAAATTTCAAAAACTGAGGACCTCGTTTCCTGTAATCTCGTTACGTTGGTACTCCAGCCTCGTCGGGTTGCAATTTTCACGCGGAGACTCCACCACCCTATCGATCGTCTTACGAGTGTAAACAGAGCACCCTAACTTTATACATGCAAACAATATTCTAAGATTGTAACACTTACATCCATTGAAACATGGTCTATATTAGGTTATTACTGTTCTAGTTTAGAATAGATCCTGAAGGAGGCTTTAAAGCTTTCGACGAGTATTTTCGTGAGGTATTTTCATATGTGTTTATTTAATCCTTACTTACATATCTGAACTACAGTACTGGTAGTTATTGGCATTCAACAAAAAATACTATAATTCATACACTGTTTATAGGCTTTATGCTAAAAAGCCGAATGAAAAAAAAAACCATTAACAATAAAGCTTTTTGGTCAACAATTTAAAAAAAAAAATCCTTAAGCGTACAAGTTTTCCGTTACAGTATGTGACGTAAATAAAAGACGGAAAAGAAAATGTATTCAGCCCTCACTTTCGTCGACACGCACTACACGGCAATTAGCTGACACTTTTGATAAATTAAACTCCCCTGTTTTATTAAGTCTACACTTTTTAGTTCAAACAAAAAGGCGTAAAAAGCAAGCCGAACTACATATTATTTTCTAACCTAGGCATCGAGTTGCGGTATCGCGCACATTTATAATTGGAAAAATTTGTATCTTCCTTCGAAGCTGTATGTACACCGTCACAGTATAGCATTTCATAGATAAATATTCGACCAAATCTGCTATAATACGTAGTTATTGTACTCTATACTTTTATAGAAGGCTTACGCAATGCTGTAAAATTATAAGTCTGTTATAAGTCTGCTGAAGCCTGTCTAATGTAATTATTAATGCTATAAAATGACTACCACTTATAAATATAATATAATATATAACAATAAATAATAGGTTGGAGAAAAGCCTTTTCGCATTTTAGTATATTATAATATAATCTATACTTAATATTATAAAGATGAAAGATATTTATTTGTTTGTTTGTTTGTATTGAATAGGCTCCGAAACTACTGAACCGATTTGAACAATTCTTTCACTGTTTCGAAGCTACACTATTCCCGAGTGACATAGGCTGACATTGGCATATTTTTTGAAAAAAATTATGTATCCTTACTAAAACTCCAATAATGTAACCCAAGGTGTAAAAAAATTACCTAAAATATTCTTTACATCGCGTGCCGTGCGAAAACTATTTATGATAGAATAAAATAATGTACTACGACTTTGTAGAACACATTATTATTTATAAAAAGTGTCGCAACAGCATATGTCTGACTATTATAGTTATGCCGCAATAAGTGTTCTTTTATTTTTAAAAATAAAACAACGTCAAATATCGTTGAATTTTTTGTTAAAGACCCGAGCGGAGCCGGAGCGGGCCGCTAGTACTTAATAAAACTCATATACCACTTAAATACTTAACCTACCTCTCTAATTACGATTAGGTCGGACTCGATTCGGAACAACACGTGGTACCTGTACCATTTTGTCGACCATTTACCGTTCCGAGACGGGAATCGTGACCGCGATTATCTGTATCAGACGGTACGCACTGCTTAGGGCTGAAAGACCAAATAAAGAAAACAATTTTATAGTGGATATATTAGATCGGAAAGTATGTCTTTTTTTATTGCTTAGGTGGGTGGACGAGCTCACAGCCCACCTGGTGTTAAGTGGTTACTGGAGCCCATAGACATCTACAACGTAAATGCGCCATCCACCTTGAGATTTAAGTTCTAAGATATCAGTATAGTTACAACGGCCTACCGTTCAGACCGGAACACATTACTGCTTCACGGCAGAAATAGGTAAGGCGGTGGTACCTACCCGCGCGGACTCACAAGAGGTCATACCACCAGTTATTATAATGTCTGACGACAGATAGTACTTATACGGAATTTAAAAAAAAATTCAATATATTATTTCATACTAGTTAAACCCTACAATACTACGTCGTGACCATCGCTAAACTATATATTTCATTTGATGTATTAGTAGAATTTTGATTAGTTACATTTGATTAGTAGAAAACAGATAGTCTATTTGACGTTATTATTATCGAATCGTAAAATTCAAAATTAGTGCATTGAACAAAGTTTGAACTCAATGATATAATTGAGTATCACTTATTAATAATATTATTTATTATTTAACGTTAACGTAAGTAAAGTTTTTACAGCGAAAAGAGAAGATTTTGTTTTTACTAAAACTAACATTAAATCCGTACAAGTGTTGTAAATTTGTCATTAAATTTTTGTTACCACTAATTTTTTATACTTTTTAATGAAATTATTAAAATACTATGGAATTGAAAAATCGTATAGGTATAGGTACATAAATAAAATATTGATGGTACATATTGGTTACGGTAATTTAGAAGTGGAGTTTCGTCTGCACTAGTATCTGTCACAAGCCTGGGCATTTCTGCCGCGAAGCAGTAATGCGTTCCCGTTTGAATACAATTGAGAGTTAGACCTCATTTGGTGTGGGACGGTAATCATAATGCTATGTCTATGGGCTACAGTAACCGCTGAACATTTAATGAGATTTAAATCAGTCATCTACCCATATACGCAACAAATATATTTTTTTTAAATTAAATTTCAAAAACATGTATCCGACAACCCTAGAGCATTCGCTCGGTCAATCGCCTATAAGCCGACGTGTAGCCAGTCGTGACCCTGCCGCGTATTGTTGTGGTAGCCCTATGTGACGTAGGACGATTACACATCAGTCCTTTGAAGTTATTATGTTATTTTGAAAATTCATCTTCTCTGTTTCCTATCGGTGGTTTTTATTTTGAGATGAAAGGATCGCTGAACTCATCTTGGACTGGTTCGACGAATACTTTTCAATCTACATATTTACGGTCATTTCGTGAATAATGAATATATTTACTTGAATTATAATATTTGAAGCGCAAATTAAATAGCACCTTATTATACACCGCACCCGGCGAGCCGGATTATTAAACCAATAAAACTAAAATGTGCATATAGTCGAATTTTGCACATATCGATTTTTCAAAAATATAATATTATCGATTATGTACTGTGTTACTGAATTTGTTTACGTCGAATATTTTTCTACTCAGAACCAAACGTGTCCCGTGGCATCTTTAGCGTTAAATTTAAAAAATTGATAGAAAAAAGTCTATTTAAAATTTTCGCGGGATATAGGATTTCTCTGTGATGTGATTCTCTGATACACAAACTATCAGTCAATTTACGATTCAGATTTGTGTGAACATAAAATCACCAAACACTGAAATTATAGAAATACCCGTCTCGCCAGGATCATACATATAATTTACTATATTAAAAGTATTGTATGTGTTAATCCAGATATAGTTTATATCTTTCTCCTAAAAGTCACCTGAATTTGTTCAAATATTTTTCGTTATTACATAACATACTTACAAATCTTCATACTTAACAATATATCTTCAAACACACTAAAAAATATTTATAATATTAATAGAGATAAACAAAAACATTTCAAAAATAAATTTTCTATCAAACCGAATATATCGAAGTCTCCCATTTTCCATTAACTAAATACGTATGTATTTCATACAAGGTTTCCTTGTATTAATAATAAACGAAATTGAAAGTAACGCAGATACGCGATCATTGAGTGCATTTATTCAATACGCGTTATTGCCAGTCGATTTTCTTAGGAGGGTCCTTCGTAAGAGTCCCCAGTTTCTTTGTAAATAGCTTTCCGATTTCTCCGTCTGCGAGGGGAATTATTACGTTTCGATGACACAACGAATTGGGAATGACACACGAAGGGTCCTCGCACACTTGACCTGCCGAGACGAGACTTAAAAAAATATTTTAGAACATAAAATATTGACAATTATTCTTTGAAGCTTTGCTATAAAGAACGAAAACTAAGAAAAGGATTTAATAGGATTTCTGTCATTGTGTCATCGCAATGATTCTAATATTTAAATAAATAATTTATGTAAGCTATAGTGTGCCTCTGTTGCATGTGATATGGCCAGTTTAACTTCTATAGAAATTACTCAGACGGGTTTTATAAATGAAAATTTTCACCTCCAAGACGCAGCCCTAAATCAGATCACAAGTTCATCGTCCTCATTGTACGTTTGGTGGATGTCAACAAAATAAATAGAAATAATGGTGCAGCTATAACAGAGCTCCGAATCAGAAATAGACCTTCCCCCATGTGGCAAACGCGAACTTGACAATATACCCGCATGTTTATATTTAAGACTATCTTATTGGATTAAAAGTAGTTGTAATGGCAGAAATAAATAAAGAGAAAATTATATAGTGTTAGTAAATTATTTGATCGAAAAAAAAATAAAAGTATAAAACACATTTTTAAGAAAACTAAGGATGTCCGTATGATAAGTATAAGAAAAATATATTATTTTACATATAATTTTCTAATCGTACAAAAGCAATGCGGTACATATTTTTTTTCAATTTATCACTTCCTTAAATTACGTTCTGTACCTGTGTTATAAATCAGTGTTATCCTACTTACCCACTAAGTCAGTATAATAATTCATTCTGCCCATCGCATTAACTTATGACAGTTAGCCAGCCCCTACACGTCCCTAGAGTTCAGCTAAACTTAATTCGGATTTAGTACGCGACGACTTAATTAACCTCACTGAACCTAGCCGTGTTAGCATTGAACTTGGGATTTGAAATCTTGTAGTATAATTCCTTAAATAGTTCCTTATTACTATTCTAAGACGGTGCATTGTTTAGAGAGCTTTACAAGCAATTATAGTTAGATAAATGAATATAAATAGGGTGTCAATTTTATGGAACATATGTTTATTTTTTATAAATATTAATTCATTACTTGATTCAAGAAGTAATTAATACCTTTTATTACGCATAATAGTTCAAATAATTATCCTTATTATTTTTTGAACCGACATTAAGTCGAAGTTGTTGGGAAGGTTTTCAAGCTGTGATACATGTTTTGTTGCAAGTTTCTGCTCGTAATTTTATTAAAGTTATGGGTACCTGAAAATGTGACATGAGAAGACAAAAAAAAAAGACTACTACTGCAATGGAATATGAAGAATGTATTTTTTTGTTTTTATTACTTTAGATGGAAAGACGAATCTCACTGTCTACAATTATAGGCTTGAGTGGAAGCGAAGGTCCAAGTCTCAATTGTATTGAATGACCAAATCTATGTAATAAATAGACAAAGTTAAAAAAACAGTTTTTTTGTTATTAAAAATGAATCTAGATCTTGAAGCGTCAGCAATTACGATAGCAGTTCGAAAATTAGGAGCGCACTGAAATTGAACCTTACAATTTGACATTTCAACAACAGAAAAGCAGAAAGTTGGATTTACTTTTTGCATTAATTGCGAGTTCGTGAAGGTTTTTTACAGAAATTCGATCTAATTTTTTTAGGTATTCCAATACATATATGAACAACTCTTTTTAAAAAAAGGCTACAAAATATTACATCAGTAAAATTCGGTCAGGCTCTGCTTCGACTATAGATATGTACTTGTATTAAAAACATAAATTTCTTGAAACCACTTACGCACTATATTTTGGTGATACTATGACAGAAACCTTTCCTGGAATGCGTCAACAACAACTGTACCAAATATCTTCACAATCGGACTAACGACTTAAGAATCCATAGAAGACAAACATTTATTTTTAATTAGATAGAAGAAATTAATATTTAATTTATGAAGATATAAATAATACAAAGTCCCGACAAAAATATATTACAAACATTGATACCTATAGAGTCGAGTAAATCAAAAGTGAATTTTGAGGGTTTGTTTGTCTTCTATGTCATAGATAATACACATAAATTAGTTAAAGATAAGCAACTCAAGCACTCAACAAAAATGTTTACGGGCGTCGACCACTAGGTGGCTTCGCTTCGATTAGTTTCTCATTGCTCCTGTAACATATTACCTATCCTATATTAAAATTTTATTTTCAATGAAGGATTTTGTAAATTTTCAGCAACCACAAATTGATAAAATTTAATCAATTTGTCTATAACAAATAAAGATAAATGCCTTAACTTTAAAAACATATAAGTTTATGGGCATCCGCTACAAGATGTCGATAGTTTCCATACAAAAAAAATATTGGTCTTAAAGTATGGCAGTTTCAGGGCCCCGTGTTCTATGCAGCGAGTGTTCTATGCATTCGCAGGTCGCTCATCCGATTAAGATCAAATTTGTGTCATAGTTGTTGATATGTTAAAGGTTTCTGGCATAGTGCCAATAGTACACCACAGGTGGCGCGCGAGCAGTCTCAACAAATGTTTGTGACGAGTGTAATATATATATAAATATATATTTTTTTTTTGCTTAGTTGGTTGGACGAGCTCACAGCCCACCTGGTGTTAAGTGGTTACTGGAGCCCATAGACATCTATAACGTAAATGCGCCTCCTATCTTGAGATATAAGTTCTAAGGTCTCAAGTATAGTTACAACGGCTGCCCTACCCTTCAAACCGAAACGCATTACTGCTTCACGGCAGAAATAGGCATTCAGGCATATTCAGGCATAAAACGAACAAAGTATAATCATCAGCATTATCCTGCCCTTCTCCCAGTCACCTGGGGTCGGCGCAACATGTTTTCTCCTTCCATACTCTTCTATCATATACCATTTCTTCGCTCACTCCCCTCTTACCCATATCGTCTTTCACACAATCCATCCATTTCTTCTTAGGTCTACCTCTTCCTCTAAATCCTTCCACATTCATAGTTAACACTCTCTTATATATCTCTCTATAATAGTATTCATAAATAAAGGATTAAAAGTTTTAACGAAAACATAATTAATGTGGACAGTAGAACATTGACACGCGCTCAACAACATGCACGATGGGCCATTACTTCAAACGAACGCGTGATGTAAATGCAAATGCCCGCCCTTTGCGACAGTCTCGTTTGCAGTTCGCCAATTATATCATTATTAGTATTACAGAATATGAATATATATTAAGATTATGCTTTTAAACATTTCTAATCTACTTCTATCTTCTATATATATAAAAACGAATTGCTGTTCGTTAGTCTTGCTCAAACTCGAGAACGGCTCAACCGATTTGGCTAGTTTTGATCTTGAATTATTTGTGGAAGTCCAGAGAAGATTTGAAAGGTAGATAAATATGAAAGTGCTCGGAATTAAATAAAAATAACAATTTTGTTTTTCCTTTGATGTGTCCCCCGTCGGACGGATTCCTATTGTTTGTTTTAAGTTTATTTTATACTTTAGGTTTTTTATTTATGAGGCATTACGAAGTCTGCCGTGTCAGCTAGTCTTAGCTAAATTTGTTTTTATACATTTTTAGCGGCATCGTGAAATATATTCGAAATTTGAATTCAGATTATTAAATTTATTAGAATTATCATACAGCTAATAAATGGCAAAGCAAATTAAATATTTATTTGTAAGGTATAAACAGCGTATCTTAAAATTTAACTCAACAATTTCAAATTCTTGAAACTTTAAGTAAGACATTTGTTTAATTTTTGTATTAGATTTTTTCTATGCAATATTAACACTCTTGATATATTTAACGATGCTTAAAATAAATCGTATCGCTATTAAAAGGCTAATAAATGTGTATCAACATGTACGGTACAGATATTAACTGATTGCTTTGACATGCAGACACGCACCCTTCGCGATGTTGGGAGCCAATTAAACAATTATTGGTAAGTTAAGCGAACATTATTTTTTACGTGCGTGTATTTAATATGTTATTATGGTACGTGGTTTGAGAACCTTTGACTCGTCTAATAAAAAATATTTTTTTACTTATGAACGTTTATTAAGGTTTTTTTTATTATGATTTTATTAATTAGGGATATTTTTATTTGTCAATGAAGAACTTTTGTTTGGCATATCTGGAGACGATTTGCCGGGCCACTGCGTGTTAAGTGGTTACCGGAACCGATAGACATAACCAAGTACCTATTGTATCTACCGTTAAATAACTTGAGACGTGAGGTCGAGTTAACATTTAAAGCATTTAAACATAAATAGGGATCATACAGGGTACGTGTTAGACATCATTTTTATACTTCATAATTTCAGGTCTGAAACAGTCTCTAGTAGCTGAAGGTGTGACTGTTGTAATTATGTTAGTATTCGTTGCTCGTAAACTTCGCTAATAATTAAGTGAGTATCGTAAAAAAAAAAAGATGTATTATATATCTCGTAATCACATGGTTCTCAAACTTAATTAAGATTGGTAAACTGTAACACGTTACTCAATTGAATAAAGACGTTTTGCTGATGTGAAATAAATATTACTATTATGATATATGTTTAATTGTATTTCCAGTTCATCAAGGAAACATTCACCGGAGCGAGAAACAAACAGTATCTAAATCCGAAGTTATGAATTTCATTGTACATATAAAACAGTACAGTATGGCACGTAATTATTTTTTAACAATAATGTGGATGTATCGAAAATTTTAGATAATTTTATAATTTATTATTTATCCTAGGACTGTGGACTAGCCACATGGTATAGAAATGTTCATGATAATTACAACGAAAATGCAGTCATCATATATCTATTAGCCTTCTTTCTATATTAAAAATAAAATAAAATAATTTAATGGCCAACGTTTCACTGAGTCGTGAGGACTATGATATTATCAATGTTTAATAATTAGACATCAATTTTTTAAAGTAAATAACCGATATAAAGCAACTTATTTTTTTCGATTTTTAAGAACGTTTGCAATATGCAGAATTATTTTTAGTTGCAATTGCGATTTCCTGATAGCTATAACATTCAATAGCTAATTTATATATGAATTGTGTGGAGGACTGAATTTGTCGGCTGTGCCTCTGCCATTATTGATGTCCATGATCGACGGTAACCACTCACCATCAGTTGGATTGTATGCTCGTTTGCCTACAAGGGCAATAAAAAGAAAATCTTAGAATCAATCATCAAGTTTGCCAAAGAACGGTTTGCCAATTAACAATTCTAGATTAGAATGTTCGAGAAAAAAATAATAGAATTAACTAGAAAAGTATTTACTTGTCGTACTGAATATTAACGATGTCGTCTAAGCTTAATGAGGCGATCCCTTTGAATTTCATCTGTCCGGAACCGTGGCGTCTCTCGCCTCAACATCCGGTCTCTGTTTATAACAACATTTTCCTAGAAAACACTCATTAACTATTTTAAAAAAAGCTAAAAGAACCACCATGCAATGTAACGATTTATAATTTAAGTTTCGTTGAACAAGAAACGCTGAAATTTTTAATGCATCCGCTCACCAACATATAAATGCTTTTTCGAAAAACCGTACTTATCATCTTTTCCTAAAAACCGGCAACTTGTTTTTTTTTTTTTTATTGCTTAGATGGGCGAACGAGCTCACAGCCCACCTGGTGTTAAGTGGTTACTGGAGCCCATAGACAACTACAACGTAAATGCGCCACCCACCTTGAGATATAAGTTCTAAGGTCTCAGTATAGTTACAACGGCTACCCCACCCTTCAAACCGAAACGCATTACTGCTTCACGGCAGAAATAGGCAGGGCGGTGGTACCTACCTGTGCGGACTCACAATAGGTCCTACCACCAGTGATTACGCAAATTATAATTTTGCGGGTTTGATTTTTATTACACGATGTTATTTTTATTACACTTGTCTATGAATTCATCTAAATAAATATAAAGTCTTTGAAGAATTTTAACAGTTCCAGAAATTTCTACATTTCGTTTTGTAGAATTTTAATCGACCATTAAAATCGCTAGCTCCACTTCATTAATCTTGTAATTATATCATGTTTTATACACCAATAAGTTTGTCAAAAATATTCGATTGATACCCAAACTCTGAGCTTACTTATTTCTGTGTATCCAAGATTCCGATACATACAACCCAATATTAAATCCTAGCTCGGCCATTAACCTTTCGTTCCTAGAAATCCAATTTCAATTTACAGCGTTTCCTGGTATATACAAAAGTATACAGTTAATCTAAATTCATTTTTAAAGGTTTCAAATAAACTGATTACAGCAAAACGATATTATACGTAATTTTGTGCGGGTTGCGTGTCAGGGGATTAGGCGGGCTGCAGACGTAGCGTGTACCGTGTGAGGCGGCCGACTAATCGCTCCTGACGCGTCCTGATGGAGATCCGACTTACCGCCCGGTTACAATTTACATTAATAACGGGGATTAATGTGTGCAGCAATATGGTACACGCACACACACAATCGTACGTAATGGGTATGCAATATTTGGCGTCCGAAAACGAATATCAACTTTTTTTTCCCTACCTATGCTGATAGCCTTGAGAGGCTTTAATCAGCTTCGCCCTAACGTGTAAGTGAGCTCGCGGGGCTCAAACCTGAGTGTTGCTAACACTGGCCTTAGCAAGAGCAGTGCTTCACAGAATCTACCACCGGATCGGAAACGCGACCCACTGAGAAAATCCGGCGAGAAACTCAGCGGGCTGTGTCTGTGGGTTAAAAATATCAACTGTAACATGACGGGTTAAAGGTGTTCCTCAATATAACTGCTCGATCTTCCTTTAGCAATTTTTTAAGCGTGCTCCGGCTTATCCTCTGTAACTGAAGAGCTAGATTGTTTTGCTTGGGGGCGGGATTTTGTTGAATTCGCGCCTACACTGATTTGATGGCCCCTGATCTTGTTTTAACCGTAAGTTTTCCGCTTCTTTTACGGTCTACGAATTTTTAATTATTTCTACTTTGATTTACAGCGGGTAAGGTATAAAAATCTCAGAGTTCGTCATAATTTTTGTAATAGTTCAAAATTTTGTTTGGTGCGTAACCTCAGTTATGTAGTTAATTAATTGCGACCATCTTCTTTTCCTGACCGCTCCTTTTTTATGTATCAAAATTATATTTTTAAAACAACACCATTTAACATCAACTACCTATAGAATAAATTAGGAAATAAGTTTGAGGGAAATAATAAATTAAATAACTTCGAAAACATTTGTACCCTTATGCTGCTGGCCCTTTCTTACTTCTGTGAGTTACATCGTAGATTACGAAACAAATTTTGGGAATTCAGTGATAAATGAGTGTTTCGAAGTAACTTTCATTGGGGTCCAATAAACCTGGTCGGTTTCCGATAAGAAATGCTCAAGGTGTTCTTATTTGAAAATTATTTTCGTGTCTGATCTAACAGATGATTTGTTAAGTCATTCAAACAACTTACTTCTGTCATAAGTATGATAATTAAAATATTTTAAGTAATTTTTGATTTACCTACAATGCGTTTTATAATTTATTTAAAATCAATATTTATTCATTGTTTGCATACAGTTTCAAATGCAAAATCCGCTGGGTATGGACATATAAAAACTGGAGCAAAATCAAAACCTGCTCAGTAATGATTAACTTAATGTCTTAGCTTCGTGCTAAGCAGAGGCCTTACTATTAGCAATAAATTCAATATTCAATAATGCGATACAGCTTCTGTTGTAAAAGTAGCTTTGCAAAATAGGCCACACTTCTCAATCCCGATCTAAAACTTTTGATGCTTTCTTTATCTTTCAGCACTTTAACATCCAATTTCAGTTATGTTATTACATTATGTATTCATTGACTTACAATATTCATGATGATCTTATTATAGGAATAATAACACTACTACTAATACTAAATTAAAGGAACTAACTAACTAATTAATTAAATGTAATAATAATACTAAATTAGAAGGCAAATTTTACAAATCGTAGCTAAACGCAACTTCACCAGGTATTGGCATTGTTCTTGGTCAAATTAAGTGGAGAACTAAGCATACAACGTCAATCGATGGTCATCTATTCCATGCTGATTTCTGCAACCTGCTTTTAATGATGGTTACTTCTGAGTCAAAAATAAAATTGAACCATATAATACAAATTAAACAAAAACTTTTAGACACTTCTGTCGTAATGCATTGTCATTGATGTTAAAAAGTATTAAAAACATATTATATTAATTAGCGATTTAAAATATTAATTATTCGTTTTACATAATTTCTGTACCAAAGTGCCGTAAGAACGTATAGAAATTAAAATGTAGTCCATTAACAATCACTATCATCATTCTCCTGCCCTTCTCCCAGTCACCTGGGGTCGGCGTAACATGTCTTCTCCTTCCATACTCATGTACCATATACCATTTCTTCGCTTCTAATCTTAGAAGAATACAAACAAAATAAAATCTAGTGCATTAACCTAAAATAGTTAGGACAAGTTTAAATAAACAGAATGAAGAAAGTTTAAAATACAGAGCTCTTGATAGAGCGTTCCACGATCAAACGCACATAGTTGACTGAATAATGAGCTCTGCGGTTTCCATATGAATGATGTAAACAGGAAACAGTGTGCACGAGTTTCAAACAGAATAAAATTATAATGTTATAATTTACTCGAACCTGACTTAGAGATGGGTCGTACTAGGTAAAACAGATACTAGGCCCACCTGTTCCTAATCTTAAGAAATACCTAATCCACATAATCTTCCTAATCTCATTCACATCCAATATTTTACTTAGCAAGCAATCTCAATCTGCCTATTCCTAATCTCAAGTTCTGAGTTCGTTATTGGGATTTGATTAATGTGATCGTTGGATCATTATTTGAATGATTAGGATTAGGCATTTAGGGATTGTGAGATACGTTGCAACGTGTAAGTGAGTGAGATAACGTAGGAACAGAAGGGAGCGTATGCTGAACATTCGATTTTATGTTTTAAGAATATCAAGATTAATTAGGTGGAACAGGTGGATTATACACATTGACAAAATGAGATTAGCTGCAGCCTAATCTCGTAAATTACCTAATACTCGGGTCTGTGCTACTAAATCCGACTCATAACCTGTGAACCTATAAAACTGAAATAGCTTACAAATTTTCTTATAGATCTAATTATACTGATGTGGTGTAAAATGGTTCTTAGTAAGTATAGTGAATTAGTATAGTAGTATTAGTATAGTAAGTGAAAGACGATATGGGTAGGAGGGGAGTGAGCGAAGAAATGGTATATGATAGAAGAGTATGGAAGGAGAAAACATGTTGCGCCGACCCCAGGTGACTGGGAGAAGGGCAGGAAAATGATGATATTAGTATAGTAAGTATAGAGAGATAGAAGATTACTAGTGGTAGGACGTCTTGTGAGTCCGCTGATAGGTACCAAACCCCGCCTATTTTAGCCGTGAAGCAGTAATGCGTTTCGGTTTGAAGGATGAGGCTACCGTTGTACTGTTAAAACTTAGACGTTACAACTCATGTGTCGTCGGGATGAGTGGCGGCATTTACGTTGTAGATGTCTATGAGCTCCGGTAACCAATTAACACCAGGTGGGTCGTGGGCTCCTCCACCCATCTAAGCTATAAAAAAAGATTACATTGTCAATTACCGCCCAACTTAATTTTTTTATCCTATTTCTTAGATTGGGGACGAGGTAACTCCCCATCTGGTGTTAAATGGTAATCGGAGCCCATATACACAAACCGCGTAAGCCTACAGATACCCATCGCAAATGCTGCCGAGGTATTACTAGGCGCTACTACTGCTACCTTGAGACTCTAATGCTAAGCCTCAGTTTTATAGTACAACGGCTGCCCTGCCCTTCATACCGAAACGCATTATAGCCTCACAGCAGGAATACGCAGGGTGGTGGAACCTACCCGTGCGGGCCCACAAAACGCCCTACCACCAGTAAATCTATCATATCGTTCAGGCAGAATAGAGGTACCTGCATACCTGTGGCTTTACATTACGCTCTACCACAAGTACGATTTTTCTATATTTTAAGTCGTCATGGCAAAGGCTCTTCCCTATTTATAGCAACAAATATTTAGGCCCCGAAGGTCAGAAATTTGTTATTCTAATGAAAATTGAGACATGGTAGTAATAATAATAATAAGATGTCATATTAAAGCTTAACAGAAGTATTCAGAAGTTAGGGAGCATTATTATTTATTGATGAAAGTAATAATAATGTCACTGTCCAGAGTCTGTGTGTTACGAGTATATATATTATAGGCTACGTATGTAAATTTTAATTTATCGTATTTTTACGTGCTAGGAAATCAGATCTATCTAGTGGTATTGCCAACAGACTTACCAAGCACCTATACTTGACTTTTGAGTTTAAATCCCAGCTTACAATGGTCGTTTGTATTCGAATAATAATATTAATTTTAAACATGCAAAAACGAGTCAGCGAAATAAATAGTAAATAGAATTTATCTATGTTTAAGAGGCAGTTAATAAAAAAAAATTATAAGAAAGAAAAAAGGTTTTAGAATTTAAAAAAAAAACGATTTAATTTTTTAAACTTCGAACAAACAAATAAAAACATAGTTTACGTACCCATCATAACGATTAATTAAAAATATTTATGAAAATTTTATATTGTTTAAATGACTGTGATTGCTTTACAGTGCCTGCGTAAATGCGTAACTTCCACTTCTATGTTTTATATAAACACACTATCTCTAGCTTATATTACCTAAAATTTAACTAAGAATCCTGTAATCCGACAACGATTAAAGGCAAACAACTAATTAAAAAAATTCAACTCTCATAATTCGGAGTGAAAATATTATCCGTCAAAAGACAAATGCACAAGTGAACTATTTCCTTTACAAAATTAAAACGCTATCAATTGTTATTAAAATCACGCCGGTACGATTTCCCGCGTATACGGGAAGGCTTCGCGGCGGGGCAATCGTCCTTCTCGCGGGGCGGTTAGCACGCGACTGGGGCGAGAGGGTGAATCGATCCTTGGCGTTCCGCGGGGATGCAGATGCACTGTTGATAAACTCTGGATGTGTCTTTGGATGTAGCTTTATATCTATTTTATTTAATGACAGAAAAGTCCAAGCACCTGGACATCATCTAGAATAATATAGTGTTGGCTTTGATACGAATATGCATATTCAAAGGTATTTTATTTAATTTTTTTATTATTTTGAGCTATAAAATACAAAACAAATATTTTAGGCGATCGTTTAAATCGATACGTATAATCTAAGCTGTTGTAAATCTAAGTAAACTAAACTTTTGTTTGTTACTTTGTAGACGCAAATTACCACAAGATTTAAACTAGTTCTAATGTGGTTCCAGTTTCCAGGTACCAAGTCAAGTTTGGCTAAAAATGTGTTTTTTTTTTCTCATTTAATTCAATTGCTAAAATCTAATAAAAGAACGTTATAAGTAAGCTCAAATTAAATCATCAGCACGTGCTTACAATAGATCCACAGATTATCATTTATTGACAGCCCTGCAATTTTTTTTTCTTCTTATAAATACGTAATTCCACCAATACACTATACGTTCTTTGAGTAACAAATCGAATAAGTTAAGGAAGATCCACGCGCCTGATGTCGAAGTGCGACGGGCCATCTATTTGAGGTTGTCCCTTTGAGCTATGGATTGAGTTACTCAAAGTAAGACCAAACACCGTTGTACGTTTCGAGAAAACTATTTTCGATCCTTTTCATTTGGCTCGCAACCCTACGAATTCGCATATCTTCGATGTCTTTTTCTAGGCGGATCGGAAAATGCGACGGCGTCCGTATTCTGGTCGATTTGAATATTTTCAAAAATTCTGTATTCAAATTAATTTCTTTTCTTAGAGGCCTGGCATACAATAATATTACGGGTGTCTTAAGTGCCCGCGCGGGTAGGTACCACCCTGCCTATTTCTGCCTTTAAGCATTCATGCATTTTGCTCGAAGGGCAACGGCAAAGGTGGGGCAACGGTTGTACTATAAAAAAGGTAGGTATCAGCATTTACGTAGTTGATGCCTATGGGGTCCAGTGACCACTTAAAACCAGGTGTAACATAAACCAATATTTCCAATAAATAAAAAAACAGTAAGCAATCTTTAGAATAATATTAGAAATTTATAGTTCAAATAATAAACAAAACGTAATAAATTAAATAAGATAAATTGCAAGTTGTTTTTTTTGTCGATTCTTACTGAGATGCGTAGTCATTTTCGATTCATATCTTCCGAGTTTCTGCTTCGAAAATTATCCCAACCTCGTACTATATCAAAACTAATTGTTAATACTACTAATAATACTACTACTACTATTACTAATGAACTATTTCATTCCAAAAACCGAATGATTGTTGTGTTTGTGTATGTGTTAAAAGTTCATCATAGCAAGATAATTTGTTCCACTGTACCAAGTTGTAACGTTTGAAGACTTGATATGAAAGACGGATTGCAAATAAAATCAAATCAAATCAAATCAAAAAAAAATTATTCAACATAAATGAAAGTACATACTTGTTGAACGTCAAAAGAATTACCGCCTTCTTCTTCTTCTTCGAGATCTTCAAAAGATTGTTTCAATTCAATTTAAATCTACATTCGATTTTGAGTGCTACTGTACATTCACTTTCACTCTCTGGTACGTTAACTTTGATTGACTTTCAGAGATTTGTTTGATAGAAGAAGATTCGTCGTAACGCTCCTGAGATTTAGTTTAAATTTTCTTTTTTATTCGCACAAATATAACGTTTCAAAATCCATGCTGAATACGCTTGAATATTCGTTTGTCATTTGTTATTTGACAAAATTTTCGCTATAGTCGGCACGGCGGCAAACAATTCGTGACGTCACTCAAATAAATAACCAACACAAAACTAATCATTAATATATTAATACGTGAAGCAAAAACTTTGTATCCCTTTTTACGAAAATTGCGCGGACGGAGGAGTATGAAATTTTCCACACTTATAGAGAATATAGAGAAGAAGTGCACAATGCTAATATTTTTTTTAAAATAATGCATAAAAGATACATTAAATCGATAAAGAAAACATTGCACACACTACATACCGTGTATTTGACGCACACACGCATGCATACTATTTATTGTCAAACTTTTGTTCTTGACGTCTGTTGTCAAATTGAGATTAAATATTTTTTATAGTGTAGTCTTGGCGAAATTTGTGATTATAGAAGTATAAAATACAATCATAATAGTGTACAAACTTACAATTCCTATTAATTATAGTCGAATTTCGACTACTGCGGGACCTCTAGTTTAAATAGCTATACTTGTTGTAACTATACTTGAGACCTTAGAACTTATATCTCAAGGTGGGTGGCGCATTTACGTCGTAGATGTCTATGGGCTCCAGGAACCACTTAACACCAGGTGAGCTGTGAGCTCGTCCACCCATCTAAGCAATAAAAAAAAAATCCCATCCATCAAAAACAATTCAATACCTCAAACGATTAGAACGTAAATATAAAGTGAGAAAGTATGACAAATATTTACAAAAGCGGTAAATCAAAATCGATATACGAAAAAGGAAATGAACTACATCCACGTGCCCATAAAATCCATTCAAAAGTTCATTACTACGGCATCCGACGGGACGCCAACGTGGATGCACCTTTTGACTGATTGAGCCATTTTTAGATATGCGGAGGAAGGGGCTCGCTTCCTAGAATAGCGATCATACTAATTATCGCCCTTTTCTTCTAATGGACGGGATCTAGACGAATAGGCCGGCGATTTGTTTGAAATATTACGCTTTGAGTTGAACGAAACGTGAATTATTACTGACATTACATTGGTCTTTGTTTCATTTTTTGGGCAAATTGTCTTTTTTTTGAAGCGTTTCTTTTTTTTCAAAGAAATGTTTCCATCTTCGCTATTAATAACTCAACGGACGAAAATGAAAATATCGTCTGCTGACAATTGCCTTGAAATAACATACCTAATTAAAAATTGAAATTTTCAAACACCTGATACTATTTGGCTTAACAAATCTTACCATCCACCTTACTGGTGAAAACTTCATTTTCCGCAGTTTTTCTCATAGTTTTTTTACTGCTTAGAGGGGTGAACGAGCTTACGGCCCAACTGGTGTTAAATGGTTACTGTAGCCTATAGGTATCGACATCGGTTGACAACATAAATGACAACATATTTAAAAAAATATATACATTTTAAAATCAAATAAATAAATGATAGCATACAAAGAAACTACTAATGATAATATAATTTGAGTTGAAAATGTTTTATATTCATTTCAAAATGTAATTCATTAAATATGAATTACATCATCGAAGTTTGTCAGTTTCAACTATTCGAATCAATGTATACAAAAGACGAGTCTTTACTATACTTTATCTAAATAAAAATAAGTAAATATATTTAAACGAATAGAACATTAAGTCGGATAAAGCCAAAACAATTATTGATTTATCTTATAAACCTTCTAACCGAAACCGTTGGAGCGAAAAAGGAAATCGTTAAGAACGGATTACGCCATCAATGCACGTCTGTTCCGACTAATTAGTTCGGTAGCCGCTGAAGTGTGAGATAGCAGGAAAATCTTTATACCCAATTTTTAACATAGAAAGCTCACAGATTCATATTTAGGTACGTGCCACTATATTTCGTAACTATAATATGTACAACACAGTTTGTTATATTACTTGATGTACAAATGTACAATGCAATTGAAAAGTTGATTTTATGTTTAATACTTACGATGTAGTATTATAGGCTCCGGTAATTACTTAAAGCCAGGTGAGCCATGAATATGTTCATACATCTATGCGATAAAAACAAAAACTTTAACAGAAATTATCTCGTTATATTCGTCGAAGCGATTTTTACGTAAATTTCTTTCTGAATTTTAATTCAATATAAAAGACTAATTTGTTCAACATCCTAGTTCGAGCCCTATAAATTTAATGGTATTAGTTGCTTCTCACCGGTATTCAGACTTCAGTTACAGGAAAAACACAACATTTTCAGGCTTAAAATAAGGCGTAGCGTCCTCCAGGGTTACATACATTCCGAATACAATTTCCAATTTAATTAAGATAACAAAGTTTTTTCCTGAACGCGTAACATTGTAGATTGTGAGATCTCAGGGAACGGGAAAAAGTTATAATCAAACCAAACAAGGAATTGTAATTCTAGCTATTATATTCTAAAATGTAAAATCATGCATGAAATTTTCACTGTGATGATCCCATCCATCATCTATACCCATCCACGTTACCAAAATATTTTAACG
Source organism: Bombyx mori (assembly GCF_030269925.1). NCBI lineage: Eukaryota > Metazoa > Arthropoda > Insecta > Lepidoptera > Bombycidae > Bombyx > Bombyx mori. The sequence goes on from NC_085121.1 coordinate 7,397,734, forward strand.
TAAAATATTTCATGTTGACAATTCTTAAATAAAATTTTCATAAAAAATGTAATACTGCAACCCTAGTATTAGTAAAAAAGAAATTAACTAAGCAAGTATTACGCTCGTATGTTCCTGCTAATTAAAAAGGGAGGATCCTGTAAAATAGCATCTAACTTTTCATTTTTCGAAACATTTTTATTATACAAAAGTCATGTGTTCATACTGGACGACGCCTCACTGAGAAATATTTTTATTAAGCAATGTTAATAAAATAAAATTCACCAGAATCCATAATAGATGATGTGTTCTGAAATAAACCTAAAAAGCATATTATGTTAGAAAAATTCGAAATACAAAACGTAATATTACCAATACGACCATATTAAGATCAAAGGTTTTTTTTTTTATTGTACTAGATCTGTGCACTGGCTTATCTACCCCCCCGAGGTGGGCACGTGGATGTGTAAATTCATAGATATCACACACCCTGAAAGTTACAACTTAACTTAAGACATGAGTACTCTACCTCTTCTTCTTCTCCTTCAACCTCTGCTTCTCGGCAAAAATAGGCAAGATGACCAAACCGTGCCTTCTTGTAGAGATAATCCACGTACGCGCCACAATAAGCCGTAATAGTATTTTTAATTAGGTTTGCGACTCACGTGATCTGATAAAATTATTTATCATTATTCTTCAGTTGTTTCTACTTTAAAACAATCATGAGTTCCCGTAAATGGTAACGTAGGTTGATAATATTTAAACTTTCACCTCTTGTCTCTAGCTGGGCAACTTTTTTTTTTTACGTGCTCCTATATCCATGCAACACTAGGAACGCCTTGAGCTAATATGTTCATCTGGTGCTACAAAAAATCCATAGTAATATTATAAATACGAAAATAACCTGTTTATTTATGACGTTTTTTATGCCCGAATCTCTGAACTGATTTGGACAAATCGTTATAAAACTATAGCCGCCTACAGGTTATGAAATGTAGTCCACACAGACAAAACTGTTGACGGACAACAATTTTTTTTTCATTGCCCTTTGTAGGAAGACGAGCATGACCCACCTGATGGTGAGTGGTTAACGTCGCCCATGGACTTCATTAATGCCAGGGGCAGAGCCAAGCCGCTGCCTACCGTTAAGTACTCTCCACAAGCCTCGTTTGAAGAAGGATATGTCATAGCACTCGGGAAACACCATAATGGGGAGCTCATTCCAAAGCCGCATGGTACTTGGCAAAAAATATCTCTAGAAGCGCACTGTGGATGAACGCAGTGGCTCCAGGTAGTATGGATGAACTCTACTCCGGTGGCGGGCGGTGCGATGGTAAAAACGAGATGATGGTATCATCTCAAACAATTCCTCAGAGCACTCAATAAAATAAATGCAAAACCATAGCAGCGTTCAAGAAATCTGTTAAAGAACACTATTTATCCTTATCATCTTAAATAAAAGTGTGTATATTTGTATAATGTATTATAATATAAAGTAAGTATGTGTGTGTGTGTGTGTGTGCGTGTGTGTATTTGCATGTATATATATTTTTTTGTATCTTGTAATATGTATATATTATTATATGTAACTGTATGCACTAAGTTTGTGTTCCTAATTCTTCTTTCCTTTTGCGGGCCTACTGGAAGAGATTTCAAAATGAAATAAGTAGTGCCCTTGTACTCTGTATCCTTATTGTCGTGTTTTTTCTAACAGCTGTGTGTACAAAATATATTAAATAAATTAATTAATTAATTAAAATCAACACGACAGCGATTCGAATTAAAACAATCAAAATATACTCATGAAAATATTCAAACAATGTCATGAACGCATAAAGCTTTGAGAATATTGTCCACAACACCCTACGGTCCTACCGCGCTTAATCAGGCGGGAACTAATTTGAGAAATCACTCGAAATAAGTGATTGTTAATGTCGCCCCGTTAAATCCACGAAACAACGGTCTGTCACCCATCCCGGCCATAACTCAAGCCGAAAGAATATAATTTACGACACTTCGTCCTTCGTAGACTCACACAAACCGGATGCGAACGTTTCTCTTTCATACTACATATTTTATATACTTTCGGATATAAAGGGATATGCCTTAACACTGAATGTTTTATGATTTTAATATTTGTTTACTGTAGTTTTTCATTCGAATCAGTATCTTCATTTCCATACATCGTGTATAATTTGAAGACTATTCTTCATATACTTGCTTGATTTTTTTTTTTTTTTTTGTATATAACAAATACGACAGCGAATTCTTTGGTTCATGATTTTCAGTACTAACGGATTTTCAAATTGGCTGGTAGTTAATACACCAAAAACCGACACAAGAAACAATTAATACGGCCGTCTGGTGTAGTGGTAAGTGACATGATCACTACACAAGGGGTCGCGGGTTCGAATCCCGCCAAGGGAAGATGTTTGTTTAATAAATATAAAAATATGTATTTTCCAGGGATCCATAACCCTGGAAAATACATTTTTTTTATATTTATTTTGTATATTAAATATATGTATGTGTATAATAAAAATCTTACATTTATTTCCGTTATCTGGTAACTGTAAAACAAGTTCTTTACGAGCTTAGCACGGGACCAGTTAACGTGGCGTGATTGTTAGTAAATATTTATTTATATTTATTAATTAATAATGCTACTTTTGCGTTTGTTTGTTTGGTTTGCGTTTAAATTAGTAAGCAATAAATATCTATCTGCGGATTTCAACTCAATCAAATCGAGGAGCCGTAGACAAGAGAAAATAACTGAAATTATATTCTATTATTTACTCATCATAATTTATATATATACAGGGTGCAAAAGCGTATAAATTAATATTTTATTAACCCTTCCAAAGACATACTATTTATGTGACCGTCGTTTGTTCAAATCAGTCAAAATGATTAATGGCATAGGTGTCGAATAAATTGGAAGGGTTCGGCGAGGAAAAATGTTCAACAATATTCTGTTTTATACACTAGCGTCATAAAGGTGATTTTCATTTGGATTTAAACACGAAACTATTGACATTAGTTTTAATAAAACTGACGACTCAATTCTGTAAGTAGATATTCTGTACGTAACTGAATACTGAAAGAAGAAAAAAATAGGTTTTTTTGTCACAATTATGAATTCTGTTTGATCCTATCTGCCTTACTACCTAAATATTTAATTTTGATCTTATACATCATCATACTAATAGTGCTTTTTTTATTTTATTTTTTTGAAATCTTAGTCTAGTATAGCACTACGTCGTTATTGTCCATTAACGCAAATTTGTACTAGGAAGCAGCTTGGCTGTCTCTAGCGTTGCTAACGTCTGTAAGCTACAGTGACCACTTACCAACAAGTGGGCGGTATGCTTGTCTGCCTAGCAGGGCAGTAAGGAAAGGCATGCTAGGGACATGGCAAGATTTTTGTAAAATTTAAGTCAAACGCGTCTTATGAATCCTTACAGTCAAGGGTCTGGTAACAATGAATTATTCGAATACTGGGCACCCTAATACTACTAATAATAATATTGTTAATCAAATCAAATCAAATCAATCAATACATCAAGAGGGTTTTCTCATTTATACATCGTCTGCTAATTCAGAAAAAAATAACTAGAAAATTCTTTCGGGGAACCAAGTAATTTATCACGTAATGAAGTGACAAATTTGAAAAACATCTGTGTCATAAGGAGCCATACGTGACGTAATATGAGGGTTTCAATATTTACGACCTTCCTGACTGATAAATATACTCGCACTTCCTATGTATCTGTTACGCAGCGCCCACTGAATTGAAATACAATAAAATTCATATAGCTAAGCTATATCAATTAATGAAATCAATAAAAGGTAATATTAGTAACACAATTATTGTCCGTAGTCTAACTAGACTGTTTATTTGGCTGCACCACAAGTATGGGTTGCGATGCAGTAATTTTATATATTTTTCGCTACCAACCTTTTTCAGACGATTACGAACGTTTAATTAAATATAAAAATCAGTCCAGCGATACTCTGGTAAAGTGCTTACATATGAATAGCGTTAATCTTTTATTTGATGTGAATGGATAAAGCGCCCATTATAAAATAATAAAATAAAATAAAAATCATTTAATTCAGACCATTATAAGTCCATAATATGTTGTTAGTAGTAAAACATTTAAGCATTTAATTCATAAATTCATTATTCATAAATCATTCATGCTCATCGACCGAAAGATTCCAATCCCAAATAAGTATCTAACATATTCGCGAATTACTTCTATGGTGCAGAAATTATTGTACGTCATGTTAATAAAATGAAACCGCATTCTTTTTATTAAATTATACATTTACCTAACTACGATTACTACCTATTGTCTAAAAACTCTTTTTCAGCTAGAAGCAAAAGACAATTACGAGAATAACAAAACAAGATGAAGATGTAGAACAGCCCAAGTGATACTACAAATCTATAAGTGTCCACCAAATCTAAATATTATATTAATGTAACGACTAGAAAAAGAAAATTTGTAGCTTTGCATGATAAAATTAGTGTTTAAAATTAGTAAAACATCGTTAATTGAATTAAAAAAATAAATAGACGACGATAGAATGTTTTCATTCTGATGTTAAACTTAATTTAGGTTTGAACGCAAAAATATAATCTACAAGCTTGGCAAAATGTTTTCGGTCGTTGCATGTATAAAACAAGCGACTGCATTAAACAGAATAGGTACTGTAATAAACCCTTAGCCAATCGAGAAATGGGCTTTTGGGGTCCAAGATTTAGCCGGAAAGAGACTTGACGAAACCACAGACTTATTTATTCATAGACTAACTCTACGAATGTTTCTGCAAATGTTGTTTGTTTTGTTTTGTGCCTTTATAATATTGGATGGCAATTGTTCTCATCACATAGACTTGGATAGATGGATTGGATAGACCTTGAATTACATTTTCGAATAGAAAATCCATTTGATACTTATTTTTTTATTTTTAAGAAAGGCTATCACAGTATCTTAAATTATAATAGTTTCTTGGCTAACAGCCAATAAAAAATCTTGGATAAGTGTTTGTGCGAATCTGGTCACCTTGAGCATCTACTAATACTAATTCATAATTTGTCGGTAGTAGATAATATCTCCTAAATTTAACTTCAGCGGCACGTTAGTGATTTCAAAATCGATGCAACAGAAATTACGTCCAAAAAGCAATACTAAAATCAGACAAATATATACAGCTATACATTTTTTCCTGCGACAAAATGAGAATAATAGCAATTAAATATGCGCTTTAACACGTAATGTAATGAATTTCATATAATATATTTAAAGCTACATTGAATAACAGTTACAGGGGAACTATTCCGAAAACGAATACCTAATAAAATACTACCCGCCTTGTAACTGGAAGGCTTACAATGCGCCTTTCTATAGCATCCTTACTATTTCTATCGTGAAGCAGTCCTGATAGCGATAGACGTCTTAATATAATGGGAGTCATTCAATAATTGTCAGACAGTCAGTAAATAATTGGATCTCAAATCTCAAGTTTGGTGGGGCAGTAGCATTAACTCTTAGTAACTTCTATGAGCTTCAAAAACCATTAAGATCTGTGTGCTTAGTGCTTTAACGTTCTCGATAGCGTAAAAGTTAAGTAAAATTTGCATGCAGTTGGAACAGCGCCCCTAGCGGCAAGCGTAGACAAACGTTAAAAAACTCGCACTAAGCACACTGGAGTCTCTCCACCTACCACAACATAAACGCTATTATTATTGTTCATCACTACAAATATTTAACACGTCAAATACATGGTCATTAATTATAATTGACTGCAAAAACTGTGACCACATAAAAAAGACATTGCAAATAATACGTTATTCGTTTCACATTTTCGATTTAATGTTTTTGGAAACCCTAACCGGGAAAAAACGTCCGTAACGTAAGATTTTCATTATTAGTCTTAGTATGTTGGCTATACAGTGTCTAATGTATAGTCTACGTGATGACGGTTATTATTATTATTCATATAAATAGCTGTTTGTTTGTATATTATTATATATTTTGTATAAATCATTGTGAATAAAATAAAGTTGATATTTGTAAAGATTTTTTTTTATCAATAAAAAAATCGTAAGAATTTTTTTTTACCTGAATAATTATTTTCTTTAAACCTCGAATAGAACTTAAAATTAATATTTTTATAATAATGGACTTCGTTCCTATCCGATGTCCCACGACACCACACATCTTTTTATTTTTTATTACGACATTTCTATACGTAGAGCGGTCTGTATTAAGAATAATTAGGTTACAGTCCCCATGCGGGCGTGAGCAGCGTACTGACATTGCCTCAGGCTGTCGCTTTGATTTCAAAGCTACTCTATCCTTCCAAATTGTCCAGGGCGCTTCTGCACTTTGTTTATACGACTATATTTATACAAGGTTCGGTATATTCAGTCTCTCTCGTTGGCTTTTATAAGTATACTAGCGGCCGGCTCCGGCTCCGCTCGGGTCTTTGACAAAAATTTCAACGATATTAGACGATGTTTTATTTTTTTAAATAAAATAGCACTTATTGCGGCATAACTACAATAAACACAAGTCGTAGTATATTATTTTAATATATCATTAATAGTTTTCGCAGGGCACGCGATGTAAGGAATATTTGAGGTAATTTTTTTACACTTTAGGTTACATTATTTGAGTTTTAGTAAAGATCCCTAATTTTATTCAAAAAAGATTATATCCTATATCACTCGGAAATAGTGTAGCTTCCAAACAGTGAAAGATTTTTTCAAATCGGTTGAGTAGTTTCGGAGCCTATTCAATACAAACAAACAAACCTTTCCTCTTTATAATGTTATAAGTATAGATTATATTATACTAAAATGCGAAAAGACTTTTCCCCAACCTATTATTTATTGTTATATATTATATTATATTTATATGTGGTAGTCATTTTGTATAGCTTAATCATTACACTAGACACGCTTCAGCTACAGTTGAATAGATGTCTCATGTCCGCAAACCAAGATTTTAATTTGTACTTAATAATAATACGGTAAACAGATATATGAGCGAAAATATATCAGATATACGCAGACTTCAAAAATCGAAAGAGTTTTTCTTTGAACAGATATTCGCATGCGGTTTTAAATGGTTCCCACTAAACCATCGATTCGGAACGCAGATTAATCCACTGTGGCATGCATCGGAATAACATTCAGGCTGCTTTCAGACTACGCTTTACTATAGTGCCATATAGCATAGCAGCGTATACTTAGCCAATAATATAATATAGTACAGTACAGTGTGAACGTGTCCATAACAATGTATGGTGCGCGATATTGTTGTGCTATGAGCTATATACTATATGCTATTATATTATAGCGTAGTCTGAAGGCAGCTTCAGCGGTGGCTCCTTTGCACATTCTTCTTCATCTCAGTCGCATGCACTCTTGGCAGAATGGTCGTGGTAATTACTTCGGGTGGTAGTACGCTTCCCCAGATGTCGCCATTCCTCGTGTACCGCGGCCCTTCTTGTGCACTCATTAACGGGACCGTTTAGAGCTGCCTTTAATTGGTCGGTCCATCGTAACGGTGATCTGCCGCGCGGTCTTGTACCGTCTATAGGTTTGAGTCCCATGAGCTCACCTACTAGTCAAGGTTACCCTAATATGGTCTCTCTACATCATCAGCTTCGGTAGGAAAAAAAAGGAATAATATCTATACTATTTATTTATTTAATATTGTAAAGCTGAAGAGTTAGTTTGTTTGAACGCGCTAATCTCAGGAACTACTAACTGGTCCGATTTGAAAAATTCTTACATTGTGAGATAGTTCATTTATTGAGGAAGGCTATAAGCTGTATAACATCACGCTAAGACCAATGCAAGCGGAGCACCAATAAAGAATGTTTCAAAATCGGGGTATTTTTCCCTTTTGAGAGGTTAAAGTTACGCTAAAATAATGTATGACAAAATTGTTCCCATTTAAAAGCTTAAAAAAAGGCCGCGACAGCATATGTCTATATTTAAAGGTTGGCTCACTATAACGTTTTTATGCTAACCAAATTTGTTCTAAAATAAAGCATTATTTGTGAAGGTGTTTTAAAAAAGATGATATAAATCCCTATCCAAATAAATACGATAATTATTATAACATTGAAACACCCAAATCACTTCAAGATAGGTTTTGACAATTATAGAGCTTTCTAGATTTCTCCAAGATCCCATCATGAGATCTTGATGTAAACAGGAGCATTCGGGAAGTCTACCCTTCCGAACAAAAAAAAAAAAAAAATTGTCAGAATCGGTTCAAGTTTTTTTTTATTGCTTAGATGGGTGGACGAGCTCACGGCACACTTGGTGTTAAGTGGTTACCGGAGCCCATAGACATCTACAACGTAAATGCGTCACCCACCTTGAGATGTACGTGCTAAGGTCTCAGTATAGTTACAACAGCTGCCCGGCCCTTCAAACCGAAACGCATTACTGCTTCACAGCAGAAATAGGTAGGGTGATGGTACTACCCGTGCGGACTCACAAGAGGTCCTACCACCAGGAGAAAATCTCGAGAAATCGGTGAACATACATAGATAAAAAATGATGGTCGAATTGATAACTTCCTCTTTTGAAGTCGGGTAAAAAGCGTGATTTTGGTACCTTAAATAAATCCTCAACATTCTGTTATTCAAAAATATTTTCACTTTCTACGTAAATGAAGAAGCGGAGAGAAAGAGAGATAAAATTTAGCGTTATGCCAAAGTAACTATTCCACGCGGACAAAAGCTAGTCATATATATGCAGAACTACGTTAAATAAACATACAAAAAAATTATATTCTATTCTTTTGTTACATTTGCATGTTTTGTTCTGAAACGTGTTTTTGCATTCAAAATGTTAAAACGAGTAGATACACGCCTCTCGAATATTATACAAAAACACAGCAAAATTTCCAGGCTTTACGCCTTCGGCGAAACCGCACGGTTTTCGCGTAGCTAAATTAAGTGATGAAACATTTTCACGTTTTACATTAACGTACAAAGACCGTACACGGCCCGGGAATATGGAGGACCCTCGTGAAGAGAGGCTGGGAGTGCGTGCTTACCTCGAGGATGAAGCTGTTTGCACTCCTTAGTGACATAAACGCCAATCATTACCTGACGTTCAGAATTTTCATCTTCGGAATTTTTGGGGCCGCGCTTAATTAATTTAAAATTAGTAATTGTAGATATTTTAGAACTTGGAAGATTTGGGGTACTACTTTTAATTTTATTATGGGAATCTTAAAGTTGTCATTTTAGTTTAAAAAATATAATTCTATCAGTTGGTATTGTTGGATAACTATTATTGAAAGTAAGACTTTACCAATCAGTATCTGTTATTCAAGATTCTTCTCCTCTCCATGACGCGAACTATTGGCATAATCATTCACTGGTGGTAGGACCTCTTGTGAGTCCGCACTGGTAGGTACCACCACCCTGCCTGTTTCAGCCGTGAAGCAGTAATGCGTTTTGGTTTTAAGTGTGGGGCAGCCGTTATAACTATACTGAGACCTTAGAACTTATATCTCAATTTCGGTGGCGCATGTCTATGAGCTCCAGTAACCACTAAACACCAGGCGGGCTGTGAGCTCGTCCACCCAATTAAGTAATAAAAAAAATCAATGAAAATTCGTTTATCCATATATATAAAAATTAATTGCTGTTCGTTAGTCTCGCTAAAACTCGAGAATGGCTGGACCGATTTGGCTAATTTTGGTCTTGAATTTTTGTGGAAGTCAGACAAGGTTTAGAAGGTAGATAAATATCAAAATGCTCGGAATTAAATAAAAATAACAATTTTGTTTTTCCTTTGATGTGTCCCCCGTCGGACGGATTCCTTTTGTTTGTTTTAAGTTTATTTTATACAAAAGCTTAGGTTTTCTATTTATCGATTCAGGCACTACGAAGTCTGCCGGGTCACCCAGTATACTATATAATAATAACTTAAATTTACAGATGACTTCTTAAAAATGTCACAAATAATTTTGATGAAATTTTAAATCAATGGATATAATTCGGTTTTCATAGAGCTGAAACGTAAAGAAAGACAGAATTTTATGGTACAAAGCTCGTTTCGCATACAGATCAATGGATTTGATTTCAATAAATTCTCTTAAAACATGAATGGAATGCTTCGAAGTAAATTACATTCGGTACACGCGCCGTCGCAATCAGGCAGGTGATTCTCACAGGTCGAATGCATATGCGATTTGAGTGTGGTACTGCATTAAATTGCAAACTGCAAATCACTATAGACATGCAATAAGTTAAATATGAAATCGATAAAACTAGTATTTAGTGGGGTTTTTTTTCGATTAGAAACTATTGAGGGAACTCCTATAAAAAGTATTTTAGTTTACAATTTCTGAGTTTATGTACCCATCAAGTATTATTATATAGAGCTTATTTGTTGTACAAGAATGTAGCCTATTCAGAGGCTGTTTAATAAACAATGCCGGAAAATATATATATAAAAAAACTGGAACAAAAGTAACGTATAATGGACCTAAAAACTCCTTAAAATTTTGCGTAGCTAATGAAAAACTATTTAAAAAAGCTAATTAGCTAATTAGGTACATAATTAAAAACTATTTAAAAAAATGTCAAACCGAAACCCAAAATTTATCAAATAAATTACATTAACATTTTCTATTTTGCAAAAAATTAAATTTAGTATTTCGACGATTTCTTATAGAAACAATACAATACTTATAACTGTTTAAAACAATACCTATTTTACAATACTTATATTGTGTCTCAATGTCATTTGTACAACATTTATTTTCTACACTCAATCATTAAAGTAAAACGCAATGAATAACAAGCGACAACTCGTTAATAATCTAGTAATTGCTATTGTGAACAAGCGAAGCACTTTGTTGTGGAAAGCTTTCTGAAAATATTCGAGTGGACGAAATGATAAAACTGTTCCAAATTTTTTTCTTTCAAAATAACTGTGATTTGGAATAATTTCAATTTCTTGCTAATAGAGAAAAAATGATTCGACAAATTGAGAGGTATTCAATGTAGCTGTTCTCTTAAGTTAAAAATAAAAATTAGATTCGTCAATAATTATGAGGCTTTTTATAGAAATAAACATAAATAAACAGACAACCCACAATTTGTGGTCTCTGCTATCACACATTGTAAGCGAATGTGCCATAATTAAAAAACTGAACTCCAGGCGCATGCCACCGCTATTTGAGCTAAATGGTCCCATTTAAAAATTAACTGCACGATTGCTTTTAAATAATACGCCTGTGTGGTGCCGTATGAATAACGAGAACAAGAATAAAAGATTTTCTCAATAGAACTGGAGAACAGTGCCACCTAGTGGCGAGTAGTGACACTATTTTGTCCAAAACAAAATAATTGTTTGATTTCTTTTATTAAAGGAATATATTTCAAAAGTATTTGCAATTAAAATATCGCGCAATAGTAATGACAAAAAACTCTCAATTTATGAAATCAATACAAATCTAATTTACGAAAACCCATAGCGTGCTCTTCATCTTTACTATGGTTCATTTTCCTAATGTACAACAGATGTCGCTACAAACATTATTTGCAGATTTAAAAAAATATTAAACGAATAATTCGTTATTATGTCATGAACATAAAATTACTATTTAAAACACTTCTTGATGTTCAATCATTGAACATAACAGAACAGTGGTTGGATTTGATGTTTGTTCACTAATAAAACAATGATGTATTCGAGGTATCGACTAAAATAGTTTAAAATAAATCAGAAAAAAAAACAATATTGTGAAATTTATGTATTAGTAATTGTTTTGACTTACCTGTATCTGCTCAGCAGCTTTCTTTGCCAGGACTGGATCCAGTATAGTTATGTCCAGTTCAGAAGTATACTGCCTCGCTGTCTCGCTGAAAACAGCCGCGTTCACATAATAAGCACTCTTTTCACTAGTATCCACAGGAGAATTGGGCGATAGTATACCACTATCCGAGTCACTAACGTTTGCTGGTTTACGCACTGCACTGGTACTTTGCTCGAGCGATTTGAGTGGTATTCGCGATTTGTCACTTACAGGTGACATTTGCGGGATACGAGAACGGGATAGGCCCTGACTAAAACCAGTGTCCGGATCGAAAATCACGTAGTTGTCTTTATCACATCTGACTTTATTGTTCGTGGTCACAGTGTATTTTTTGTTCGGACTTAAATTAAGAAAGGGATCTTCGGTATCGACGGGACTTTCAGGGATTATCGATTGTATTTTAGGTGTTATTTTTGGTGCGGACTTTCCGTCAATAGTTCGTCTGATCACTGTGTCGTTAGAAAATTTAAGCCTCACATATTCGTTTGATATTGTTCTTCTGACGGGAGATGAGAGTAGAGGCGACGGTTTTGCACCTTCCACGTTGGTCCGGTTTTGAAAGAAATTTATCTTTGGTTTATCCATTGTTTTTGCAGAAGGCGGAGTGAAAGGCAACTTCAACTTTGATATGACCTTCTTTTTAGCGTTACTGTTCAGATCAGTAGATCTACCAGGAATCGTACTTTTATAAACCGGTAAAACGCTAGACTTATCTTCTAACTTTTTGATATCCTTCGCGAATTTACTCTGACTCTTTACGACGTCAGTGGATTTATTTATTTTTTTAATCGGTGCAGACGTTTTGGGTTTTCGATCTTTACATTTCTTGTCTTGTGTGGCTTCTTCTTGAGAATTACGTTTATTTGGAACTTTCTTATCGCGTATAAAAGTTTTACCTCTATCATGAACAAACGTTTCATTGTGCACTTCACATAAGTTTTCTTCTATAGAATTTTCTAAGATGTTTTCTATTATGATATCTACATCACTAGATTCAGAGTTAGAGGATCTATTTTCATTGATAATACATGATATCCTCTCTTCTACATCAATAAGACTATCAGACTTATCGTTTTCACTAACAGTCCTTGAAGTGCCACTGCCAGAGTCAGAAGGGGTTTGCGCTTCAAATATTGTGTTATGTTCCTGAGTTTGATTGATATTCTTAGCGTGCTCCGGATATGATGATCTCCTTCTCTTTACTGTTCCTGTCGCAGCTGATGGAGAATCCCAGTCTAGACTTTGGGCTGTGCACTGGCTCACACTAATTTTAAATCGTCTTGGACTTGTCATTATTATTGATATTTAACATTTTAGCTGTCTACATTTAAGTATATCACTGAAGTGTTAATTACAAAAAGGATTTCTTCATTCTTATCTATACTAAATTTAACATAAATCATAAAATTTTATTTTGATCTTCATTTCATGTAATTGGAACACCATCCTAATGATACGTTTTTTCCCGTTGCGTTTCATTTACGCAGTTGTAGTTAACTATGAAACACGAACCAGTTCGATTGTAATCTAATTATAAGTTGACGTTGCACATGGGACCAGCCGATAGATATCTAGTTATTTTCTCTAATGGCGCCATTTGTTTTCCGCTCTGACACGGAAAGGGTTTGTATAGCTCCTGTGTAAATTACTCAATGGAATTTGGCTCCGAATTGCCAGTGATGATTCAAAAAAGCTAAAAGTAAAACAGAAGAGTCTACAAAACCAATCAAGATAGCCGTTATATTTATAATGTTTCTCACATCGAATTTATTTTGTATAATGTAAAATATTCAATAAGTAGTTGATAAAGTTCCACAAATATACTAAATTCAATATGAGTATTTGTAAAAGTAGTCGAACTAATTAATTTAATTCAAGTAGTTAATGTATTATATTGGGTGTTAGGAGACCGCTTCCGAAAACGAAGACAGACAATAACTACTAATGACACCTTTGATGATGGCACGGAAAACAAATCGATACTGATTTAAAAAAAAAATCATATTTTAAAACGTTTTATTAGCATTATTTACGCTCCATCATGTTAGTACACCTAAATGAAACGATAGTTTCGTACAAAATACATTACTAAAAAAACCAGCAATGAAACACAAAATCAAAAACAGCTGATGCTCGGATCAACGAACGCACAGGCGCGGCGTAGCGCAGCGCAGACTCGCGCGATTGCTGAAATACTTATTTACAAGATTTGTCTAAATAACTCCATCATCAAAGGTGTTATTCGTACTATCGTCTGTCTTCGTTTTCGGAAGTGGCCTCTTAACACCCAGTATACGCAAAGCCTATTGGTTGTGTTAAAATCGATATTGCAACGGCAATTGGGTGCTATTTTCCAATTTATCTAAACTCTTAAGTGCAATTTATACACAGCTTTTAGTATAAACATTGTATTTGCTTAGAATAAAAAACTGATCAGCATGTATCTCAGGTAACTGTTCAACATAAACGGCTGAACATAAGATAACGGATACCTCAGACAGACCGGCCGGATGTCGTTTTGAAAACGTAGTGTTAAGAATAACAGTAGGACAAGTTGATTTATCCATGAGGGATTCTATTATTTCAAATGGAATTACTGTTGTTTATTTCGAATCAATAATGATTGTGTTTACTTGAAAATATGTTCCGTTCCTTGCAATGTAATGTAATTCTATTTAATTAATGTATTACTATGATGTTTTTCTTTTTCCTACCTACTCACGAATAGCATAAGGGGCTATTCCAGCTACGCGTGTACGAGTCGGCTCAAGAGCTCAAAGTAAGAGAATTTGCTAACACTAGCCCTAGAAAGAGTAGTGCTTCGCAGAATGTACTACCGGATCGAATCGCGACCAACTAAAAAGACCCAGCGAGAAACTCAGTGTGCTGCGTCTATGAGTTAATTCGCTCATCGAACTCTTCGTCGTAATTGACGAGTTGTACGAGGACGGTGACCAGTTCTTAAGGAGCCTAAAAGAGTGAATCCCGGGGAATCCAAGACAAGACATGTTTCGGGTGACGGCGCCTTTGCGTTGCTTTTGGCTTGAAGGGTAGGGCAACCGTTGTAACTATATTGAGACCTTAGAACTTACATCTCAAGGTGGGTGGCGCACTTACGTTGTAAATGTCTATGGGCTTCAGTAACTACTTAACACCAGCTGGACTGTGAGCTCCTTCACCTATCTAACCAATAAAGAAAAAGAAAAAAACTATAATGTGGCACGACCAATTAAAAGCATTGTAAACGCTTTATTAGGACTTAGCCATCTCTTTGTTAGCCGTGTTGAGAATAGTCTTGTTTTCGTATTAAAATGTTGAAACATGTAAAACACATGCTTTAAATACATTCGCAAAGCACATATTTAATAATGCACCTTTCTTTTTTTTCGTCTTGTTTGAATCGCCTTACCGTCCGCTCTGCTATAGACAGCGGAAGGTGGTTTTATGTCAGTGGCTTCCCGGATCTCTACGTACGGATAGCTACGTACTAAGAGACAAAGTTTCATGTGAGCGTGGCCTATGTCATAAATTATGCAGAACGGTTGCAACCCAACTTTTTCGTTAGACGTTAAAGGTTTTACGATAGTTTACTTTTTAATAGCACAGACCTTAACTAAATATCTAACTACGATACAAATAATAAATAGCTTAACGGACCTAGTTATTTGATATTTACTTAAAAGATTCAAGTCTTAAAGAGAAGAAATTGAGGGTTATTTTAAACTACGATTTAGGTCGTGGTATATTTATTTACTGGAAGACGTAGCGTGGGTAGGCCTCGCACAAGGTGGGCCGACGACCTATTGAGGTTCGCGGGGATCCGCTGGATGCAGGCAGCGCAGGACCGGTCTTTGTGGCGAGGCTTGGGGGAGGCCTATGTCCAGCAGTGGACGTCCATGGGCTGATAGATAGATACATATTTATTTGTAATGTGTGCGTTATTATCGGTGCTAGCTTAGCGCAAGCCAAGATCGCTTGAATTGTTTCAAATGTATCGATTTTAAAAGGCAGAATTAGCTTTACTCTCAGCGGCTATTTATCAACTTCTCCTACAGAATTGGATTTTAGTAAAATGCTGTGTATATTATTATTAGTGTTGATTTATTAAACTCTATACAAATAAGTAAAGACAAAATTGTTGAGTACCAAAAAATTTTTCGAGCGACTTTTTCTGTGTTTAATAATTATTTCCGAGGCTTAATTGGACAACAAAGAAAACAATTTCAATAGTTTTTTTACATGAAATAATGTCTTCTTTTAAAATAAAAAATTACAAAAACAAAACACATATTTTAAACAAAACACATATTTTAGGTATTAATTTTTAAAATGAATTTACTTGCTATGAGTGTTTCGAGGGAACTCGCAAATGTATAATTTTTTTTCGTACATTGACTGAAAAATATAACGTATCTTGTCTCCTTCATTCTATGTTTTATTCACTATTATTTCAAATAAAACACACTCGTAGCTGAGTGGGAATTATTTTCTTGCTGGCCTTAATGAGTGCATACACCGGCCTCCGAAACTCAAATACTTTTCGGAGTCCATGAGAATTGCAGTGCGAATGTATTCATATTACTTTGAGAAATTAGACCGAAATCTAGCCAATTACTCGATGAGTTGGGACTTGTGGCCTCAATTATCTAAGTATTATATGAGGGAGGGATCTCAACATATTCCATGTTGAATGTCCATTTTTGAGAAAGTAGATCAAGAAGAAATAATAAAACTTTTTTGTACTCACCCCAGCGGACCTTTACACATGTGGTCTGAAGACTCATTAATATTGTAAAAAGCTACTCTTCAGAACGAAATGCTCGAAAATATTTTACGACTAAGAAACAGGCGGAATTTCAGCTCCCGTCCGTGCGAGTTCACAATACGGACCGCTACAAGTAAATATTTGCTTTGCGACATTTGGGACACGTTTTTCCCACTGCAGTATTCAGAAATTAAAACTCTTTTTATTACGCTTTTATTAGCTTCAGACGTATGTATGTTTGTAACGGAATCTTTGAACATGATTTTGACCCCCTTCAAAACGTCGGATTAACTCCAAATTTGGTATACTTATTAAGGACCGATGACAATTCAATATTAAAAAAAAATGAAAAAAAATAATTGAAAAAATTGAAATTCAACTAAAAAATGAAAAATAAATAATAATTAAAAAAAACTAACAAAATACGCATTTTTACAATAAAATCATTTTTTCGTACACTATTTTTAATTCAAATTTATTTTCTATTTTTTAGTTGGATTTTCTATAAAAGCGTATTTTGTTAGTTTTTCTAAACTATTATTTATTCAAAAAGAAAAGAAAAAAAGACCAGATTTTACGCCATAAAAGTAGTTTTAATTATGTCTACGACTCGTCAAAGTCAAAGAAAATACATTATTACTTTAAACATACAAAATACATTATTTTAGTCCGTTATGTTGATCTTGGTATTAAAATACAAACATCAGAAATTCGTCACTGTCCTCATCATTTTTTTCGTCGACTGCAAAAGTACGTCAAAATTGCGAATCTAAACCACGTTTCAATTGTCTTCAAATATCATTAACCTCTGTTTTAATTGGATTTGACAGTTTTAATCTGGCGAATGCTATTTAAAAATTGCCGTTGTATGAAAAATATATATATACAAATATATACCGGCGCTTTGAAGAGATTAAACCGTGAGATTTCAAATGCATTTTTTAAAATTAGAACACTTTTTTTACCGTTATGGCTAGGTACTTACATTGTGAGGCGTAGAGAAATTTAATTACTCACTGCGCTTGGAATTAAAGGGATTTTAAAAACTTTATTATTAGTTCAGATCACTACTGGTTTTTTGGTATGTAGGATACATCTAACGTTATATATGAAATTGAAAACAGTCCAATTGAGAAGTAACAATCTTTGATCTGACCGATTATCGCATTAAAAAAAACAAAGACGCTTCTAAGTTTGAATTCTTGGCGATAGTAGATGTATGTGCCTACAGCCACTAGTAGTGTTCTCTACACACATTGATATAGTCTGTGGTAGAGTCAGAAAACCCGCCAAAATTAAAACATGTAAAATTGCACTTCTAATGTTTTAATTGGAAATGTTGTAATCGTGGATTTTTTATTCAGGTTAGTAATAATTTGCACAATAATTATGTTGATTAACTAAACATCGAGAGTGCATGGTCGAGCCTCAAAACTGAAATTGTATAGTTACTATATATATGTGTGTGTGTGTGTGTGTGTGTGTTTTTGTTTGTTGGCGGGTGTGGTGTGTGTGTATATCTCTGACTTCTGAAAAACTAAGAACGTGTATGTAGATATATACAACCTAAAATCTAGTTCATATTCATTCCTAATTGAGGAATGAATATCAATGAAGTTGTAACACAATATGAATCATGCAACAATATAACAATACAAAATAGAGTCATTAAACGAGTCTAATCGTAAAGAAAATCAAAGGAAATAGTCTATAACATAACAATATAAGACGCGCGTTTGTAATGAAATGGTCGGCTCGTTGTAATGTAAATTGAGTTATAAAAGAATAAAACTATATCCGATCTTGATAAGACTTAGTGAGTATTACTATAATATAACCCTTCAGAACTCGCCGCCTTTCTTGAGCACTGGCAATGGAGTCACTATTGAACAAAAATATGAATGTTTTTTTTTTTTAAAATTTCATTGCCTTTTATTACGTCGGCATGGTCGGTCTATAAAGCCAATCTAATATATAAAATTCTCGTGTCACAGTTTTCGTTGCCATACTCCTCCGAAACGGCTTGACCGATTTTGATGAAATTTTTTGTGCTTATCCGGTATCTATGAGAATCGGCCAACATCTATTTTTCATCCCCCTAAATGTTAGGGGTAGCCCACCCCTAAATTTTTTTTTTTAATTTTTAGACAAAATTTTTAATTTCTATTTTTTTATGATACAACATACAAAAATACATACAACCCTAAATTTTCACCCCTCTACGATCAACCCTTATTTTTTATTTGCTAATTAAAAACTTTAAATTTTTTTGGGAGAATGTTGTTTTTATTTTGTCATAACGTAGAATAAAAAAAATCATATTACTCTGAAATTTTCACCCCTCTACGATCAACCCCTATTTTTTATTTGTTAATTATTATAAACTTAATTTTTTTTGGCAAATTTTTTATTTTGTTTTGTCATGACTTAAAATAAAAAAAATCATATTATTATTAATCTCAATTTTCACTCTTATACGATCAACCCCTATTTTTCCATCCCGATTAATATTTTTTTTATTCTATGCACTGATCCGCAATAAGGTTGCAAGATGGCAATCAAATATTATAATTGTAGTACGATAAATTCTTATTCAGAGTTTATAATTTCAAGTTCCTTTAATTTATGTTTTTTAAATTGAATTTGATCTCCCGCCCTCGCCGGTCGACTACTGATCAACTATCAATCGATCAGCTATCCCCGCCAGGTGTCGCCAGGATGAAGACGAAGCCGGTCTCCTGTCTTACTTACTCACTATACATCATAGATTATACACTTAATATATTTGAGAGCTATACAATACTATACATTTTTCAGCTGTTTTTTTGGTTTTATTTGTGTATAAATAGTATGTTCAGTAGGTCTGAGAATCGGCTACTATCTATTTTTCATACCCCTAAGTGAAAAGGGTTGTCCACCCCAAACATTTATTTTTTATTTTAATTTTTTGGATATATTTTTTTTGTTTATAATGAGGTATTATGTTTTTTTTTTCTACAGTAGAATTTCCCTAGAAATCTTATTTAAGGCAACACAACGTTTGCCGGGTCAGCTAGTACTATATATAAAACTTCATTTAAAGCCAATAAGTGTTTGCGAAAGACTTCCACGATGACAGAATAACATCCGTGTTATAAAAACCAAACCCGAATTAAGTGTTAAGTGATGTGATCATGTTTACTGATTTAATATCAGCCTTGCGATTCTCTAAAATTCAAACAAGAACTCGCATCTCACTACGAAATTCTCCATCACTTCGCATTCGCAATAGAATGACCTTGATTTGGCATTCTGTAAACACTAATCTTAATTACCCTGCCTCGAGCGAAGTGAAGTGACAACGAAGTTTGTTTATAATATACTAGGGATAGCCGTATACGCGCAAATGTAAATCGAAGCTTACCGGTTTCAGTTTTTCGTTGTATTTATAAGCATTCTGTAAGAAAATACTATGAATTTAAGCTTTGGTGTCTAAGCCACATCTAATATATCTAAAAAGAAAATTAAAAGTCATATATTTATGAAATTAATTGTAATTTCTGGATGTACGCTAAGTTCCTTTGCGTGCACTGGCGAATACCAGAATTAAAAAACAAAATTTTGTTTTCAAAACAATCTCAAGCAGTCGGAAGTTTTTATTTTGCTTTTTCTAGAGTTTTTGTTACTTTGTGAGTGAATTTAACGTTAAGTAAAAATTATGAGGTAAGTAAAAGTTAGTTTTGAGGCTATCAATGGTTCATCCATTTGTTTTTTAATCTAAAATTTCAATATATTACCAACAGACTTAACGAGCGTTCTTCTCATCCGACATTGGTGCAAATAGAGGCATTGATAGACGTTTTGGATTAAAAGCTAGCGAAACAAAAGGTTTAATCGTATCTCAACATGTTCAATAAGAGAACAAGGATATTAAAAAAATATAGGAATTAAATTCTCTTGTCAGATATGATCCATTCCCGGTGAGATATTTAGGACATGTTAACATCTATTTATGTATGATAAATCTATCTACTACGTTTTTATTGATATTCTATTTTAACAGGGAATATCGGTAATTTATCTGTATCTCAAATTCACCAACAAAAAAAATATATATTGAATTAAATAAATCAAATCATTAACAATTTAGGCATTGCAAGTTGGATTGATGTTGTTGGAATGTTTTTATTGATGCAGAGGTGACTGTATTTATGGTAAAGGGTGTGCATATTGGTACAGGGGTGGCAGGCAGTTCCAGAGTATTGACTAAACTGACATTATGTAGGTTAAAGGCTGCATACTCCGTTTAAAATAAATGAACAAAATTTAGGCATAACCTATTTTATTATATTTAAGGAACTACAACAGATTGAAAATACTAATCCACATCATCAGAATATTGTAAGGAGAATTTATTGCCAACTCGGAAAATGTATCAGTATTGGAACAATCCCAAACATACAGGTATGTATGTTATACCTAATTATCTTAAATAAATACCTAAACAAAACTTGCATTTTAAAAATTAATATTTATTGGCTTTTTAGCATTGCATCAAGAATCACCTATTTTGCAGTCATCCTCCCCTAACTAAATGCAAGTGACTTCTACTTATTGTGATGCTACTACTAGTAGCTCCAGCCACAGTAGGTCTCATGTTAGTCAAGAGATTGGCTTGTTAGGTAAGTGTTTATTCAGGTCAAAGTACCTATTCATTGAACAACCATATTAGGGACATTGATTTGTGCATAATGCTGTTACTTGTTAATAAAAACCTTTTCTTGTATGTATTCTAGACATTGTATTTTAACTAACCTTGTTTTTAAATAAATTTATTTTTTTCAGCACCTCAATACCTGACCTGCTATTTCACCACTTTTCAATGAAAAGCAGAGTGTACTCAAATTACAACAAATTACACAGTACCAGGATATATAACTTAAACAACCATGGGGGAATAAATAGTCGACAGTCTGCAAGAAGGATGAACTGTTGGTGGAATTAGCATATGCAGCTAGGAATTTTAAACCTGTATTTCCACATATTACTGATGCAAACAAATTTCAAAATTATTGTATATAACTATTGAATAAAACTATTTTTATAAATCATTAATTTATATTTGAAGTTACTTCACACTATAAGTAAGCTAATTAGTAGAATTTAACAAAGTAATTCAACATGACTACCATAATGTAAATGTAATCTCATAATCTGAGATTATGGGAACTGGCAGCTCTGCACAATTGCAAATGTTGTGCAAAACAGCTATTTTTGCTACCTTATCAGGGTGATAAATTGGCACCCTATGGACACCTGAATCTACTCTTTAACAGAACTATTGTTCTTTTCACTGAGTTACGGGCAGTGGAATGAAGGTGGTGCTACAAAGCTTCAGGAGTATCTCTCTCCGTATTAGCATTAGCTAACCATTATTAGCAGGTATTAGCTAGCATAGCATTATCGCCTATTTCTGAAGTAGTAATGCGTTTCGGTTTGAAGGATGGCGCAGCCGTTGTAACTATACTGAGACCTTCGAATTTATATCTCAAGGTTAGTGGCGCATTTACGTTGTAGATGTCTATGGGCTCCAGTAACCACTTAACACCAGGTGGGCTGTGAGCTAACCATTTAGATGCTGAAATGAAAAAAAATTTGGCAAAAGGTGTCATAAGGTTGGAACGTTGAGCATATACAGAACGACCGAAAAGATGTTAAATAATTATAATGGTCATTACTTGCTGTCATTGACTAATCTTTAGTAGATTTTATTTTGTTTTTTTTTATAACTGAATAAAGTTTATTTAATATAAATACTAAATTTCACAATAACTTTAAAGCAATATACACAATTCAATTTAACTGAAATGAATACAATCTGAATACATAGTTCATAATACACATTTCGTTTATGGATTACATATCATCAGAATTTCGAAAAATATTAATGGCTTTACAAATTGTACATTTTCTGGCATGATAGCCTTTGTGACAGTAAAACCATTTTTTATTGGTAGCAGTCTTTTTAAGGCCACCAACGTCCCATCAATACACCCAACAACCAAAGTGATTTTAATTTTTTTACAAAAACTGCAATATTTAGTATTAGATTAATATTGGTACTTTTTTATGAAGAAAAAAAAAATTATTTAGTTTAAACCACCTTCTTCTTTTTTCTTCAGTTTTCCTTCAACTTTTGCCATTCTTGAGCATTCTGCGGGAATCTTAAATATTTATATATAGTTGCTGGGTTGTTCAGAGCCTCCACAACCTCAGATATACACTGGGATATCTGGGACAAATATGTTCTTATATTTTCTTTTATGATTTTTTTGGTAACTTCATTTGCCCAAATAAACAAGGTGCACAATAACTGAAACTAAGAAATAATCATTATACAATACACATAGTTATTAGAGAATCTAATTTGTATTCTTTCAACATATTTTTGGTAGATTAGTTTAGTGGTATTGTTTTACAATAATGGGAGAGTTGGATATAAACAAATGAGCAAACTTTAATAATATGTTTTAAAGTACCTATTTTGTACATAAAGACACAATCTTACGACATGGAATACCTACCTTTAGAAGAGTTGAAAGTCCTTTTCAATGGCTTTTAGTGGTCTTCGTCAAAGGGTGTAATTCACACCCTAACTGGTTCATATGATCCTTCGACAATCTATACACTTTCTTTATACTTTTACATAGTCGTCATCTCAAGTTAAAAGTGATAAATTGTGAATTTCGTAAGCTTGTCGACGCATTTCACGCTGATCCGTAGCGTCAGCCTCTTTCAACAATGTTTTCAATAAAAACATACGCTCCATAAAATATCGATGAAGAATAAAGTTATTTTAAAGTGCAATTTTGTTAATTAATAGTATTTTTTTAATAATTAACAGCGGTTTATAACGTTTTCGTATATTCTCACTCACAACAAACACTTAAAACACTAACTTTTGATTTGACAAATAAAATGATTTTGCGATGCGAAGTTCTTGCCGAAATTCGACGTGATTTACACTACAGAATGCCGTTTCAAACGTCAACTCATACATTTTAGTAAAAAAAACTCACGCTTGCTAGTTCAATTCACCCGCGAGGGGCGCTAGTGTAGATTCGGCACTACAATGAAATTTACAGAATGCCAATTTGAAAACTCACACCAAATTCACGTGCGAGTTTGTTAAACAACGCTTACAGAATCGCACGGCACTGCCTTGCGATTCTCTAAAATTCAAACAAGAACTCGCATCTCACTACGAAATTCTCCATCACTTCGCATTCGCAATAGAATGACCTTGATTTGGCATTCTGTAAACACTAATCTTAATTACCCTGCCTCGAGCGAAGTGAAGTGACAACGAAGTTTGTTTATAATATACTAGGGATAGCCGTATACGCGCAAATGTAAATCGAAGCTTACCGGTTTCAGTTTTTCGTTGTATTTATAAGCATTCTGTAAGAAAATACTATGAATTTAAGCTTTGGTGTCTAAGCCACATCTAATATATCTAAAAAGAAAATTAAAAGTCATATATTTATGAAATTAATTGTAATTTCTGGATGTACGCTAAGTTCCTTTGCGTGCACTGGCGAATACCAGAATTAAAAAACAAAATTTTGTTTTCAAAACAATCTCAAGCAGTCGGAAGTTTTTATTTTGCTTTTTCTAGAGTTTTTGTTACTTTGTGAGTGAATTTAACGTTAAGTAAAAATTATGAGGTAAGTAAAAGTTAGTTTTGAGGCTATCAATGGTTCATCCATTTGTTTTTTAATCTAAAATTTCAATATATTACCAACAGACTTAACGAGCGTTCTTCTCATCCGACATTGGTGCAAATAGAGGCATTGATAGACGTTTTGGATTAAAAGCTAGCGAAACAAAAGGTTTAATCGTATCTCAACATGTTCAATAAGAGAACAAGGATATTAAAAAAATATAGGAATTAAATTCTCTTGTCAGATATGATCCATTCCCGGTGAGATATTTAGGACATGTTAACATCTATTTATGTATGATAAATCTATCTACTACGTTTTTATTGATATTCTATTTTAACAGGGAATATCGGTAATTTATCTGTATCTCAAATTCACCAACAAAAAAAATATATATTGAATTAAATAAATCAAATCATTAACAATTTAGGCATTGCAAGTTGGATTGATGTTGTTGGAATGTTTTTATTGATGCAGAGGTGACTGTATTTATGGTAAAGGGTGTGCATATTGGTACAGGGGTGGCAGGCAGTTCCAGAGTATTGACTAAACTGACATTATGTAGGTTAAAGGCTGCATACTCCGTTTAAAATAAATGAACAAAATTTAGGCATAACCTATTTTATTATATTTAAGGAACTACAACAGATTGAAAATACTAATCCACATCATCAGAATATTGTAAGGAGAATTTATTGCCAACTCGGAAAATGTATCAGTATTGGAACAATCCCAAACATACAGGTATGTATGTTATACCTAATTATCTTAAATAAATACCTAAACAAAACTTGCATTTTAAAAATTAATATTTATTGGCTTTTTAGCATTGCATCAAGAATCACCTATTTTGCAGTCATCCTCCCCTAACTAAATGCAAGTGACTTCTACTTATTGTGATGCTACTACTAGTAGCTCCAGCCACAGTAGGTCTCATGTTAGTCAAGAGATTGGCTTGTTAGGTAAGTGTTTATTCAGGTCAAAGTACCTATTCATTGAACAACCATATTAGGGACATTGATTTGTGCATAATGCTGTTACTTGTTAATAAAAACCTTTTCTTGTATGTATTCTAGACATTGTATTTTAACTAACCTTGTTTTTAAATAAATTTATTTTTTTCAGCACCTCAATACCTGACCTGCTATTTCACCACTTTTCAATGAAAAGCAGAGTGTACTCAAATTACAACAAATTACACAGTACCAGGATATATAACTTAAACAACCATGGGGGAATAAATAGTCGACAGTCTGCAAGAAGGATGAACTGTTGGTGGAATTAGCATATGCAGCTAGGAATTTTAAACCTGTATTTCCACATATTACTGATGCAAACAAATTTCAAAATTATTGTATATAACTATTGAATAAAACTATTTTTATAAATCATTAATTTATATTTGAAGTTACTTCACACTATAAGTAAGCTAATTAGTAGAATTTAACAAAGTAATTCAACATGACTACCATAATGTAAATGTAATCTCATAATCTGAGATTATGGGAACTGGCAGCTCTGCACAATTGCAAATGTTGTGCAAAACAGCTATTTTTGCTACCTTATCAGGGTGATAAATTGGCACCCTATGGACACCTGAATCTACTCTTTAACAGAACTATTGTTCTTTTCACTGAGTTACGGGCAGTGGAATGAAGGTGGTGCTACAAAGCTTCAGGAGTATCTCTCTCCGTATTAGCATTAGCTAACCATTATTAGCAGGTATTAGCTAGCATAGCATTATCGCCTATTTCTGAAGTAGTAATGCGTTTCGGTTTGAAGGATGGCGCAGCCGTTGTAACTATACTGAGACCTTCGAATTTATATCTCAAGGTTAGTGGCGCATTTACGTTGTAGATGTCTATGGGCTCCAGTAACCACTTAACACCAGGTGGGCTGTGAGCTAACCATTTAGATGCTGAAATGAAAAAAAATTTGGCAAAAGGTGTCATAAGGTTGGAACGTTGAGCATATACAGAACGACCGAAAAGATGTTAAATAATTATAATGGTCATTACTTGCTGTCATTGACTAATCTTTAGTAGATTTTATTTTGTTTTTTTTTATAACTGAATAAAGTTTATTTAATATAAATACTAAATTTCACAATAACTTTAAAGCAATATACACAATTCAATTTAACTGAAATGAATACAATCTGAATACATAGTTCATAATACACATTTCGTTTATGGATTACATATCATCAGAATTTCGAAAAATATTAATGGCTTTACAAATTGTACATTTTCTGGCATGATAGCCTTTGTGACAGTAAAACCATTTTTTATTGGTAGCAGTCTTTTTAAGGCCACCAACGTCCCATCAATACACCCAACAACCAAAGTGATTTTAATTTTTTTACAAAAACTGCAATATTTAGTATTAGATTAATATTGGTACTTTTTTATGAAGAAAAAAAAAATTATTTAGTTTAAACCACCTTCTTCTTTTTTCTTCAGTTTTCCTTCAACTTTTGCCATTCTTGAGCATTCTGCGGGAATCTTAAATATTTATATATAGTTGCTGGGTTGTTCAGAGCCTCCACAACCTCAGATATACACTGGGATATCTGGGACAAATATGTTCTTATATTTTCTTTTATGATTTTTTTGGTAACTTCATTTGCCCAAATAAACAAGGTGCACAATAACTGAAACTAAGAAATAATCATTATACAATACACATAGTTATTAGAGAATCTAATTTGTATTCTTTCAACATATTTTTGGTAGATTAGTTTAGTGGTATTGTTTTACAATAATGGGAGAGTTGGATATAAACAAATGAGCAAACTTTAATAATATGTTTTAAAGTACCTATTTTGTACATAAAGACACAATCTTACGACATGGAATACCTACCTTTAGAAGAGTTGAAAGTCCTTTTCAATGGCTTTTAGTGGTCTTCGTCAAAGGGTGTAATTCACACCCTAACTGGTTCATATGATCCTTCGACAATCTATACACTTTCTTTATACTTTTACATAGTCGTCATCTCAAGTTAAAAGTGATAAATTGTGAATTTCGTAAGCTTGTCGACGCATTTCACGCTGATCCGTAGCGTCAGCCTCTTTCAACAATGTTTTCAATAAAAACATACGCTCCATAAAATATCGATGAAGAATAAAGTTATTTTAAAGTGCAATTTTGTTAATTAATAGTATTTTTTTAATAATTAACAGCGGTTTATAACGTTTTCGTATATTCTCACTCACAACAAACACTTAAAACACTAACTTTTGATTTGACAAATAAAATGATTTTGCGATGCGAAGTTCTTGCCGAAATTCGACGTGATTTACACTACAGAATGCCGTTTCAAACGTCAACTCATACATTTTAGTAAAAAAAACTCACGCTTGCTAGTTCAATTCACCCGCGAGGGGCGCTAGTGTAGATTCGGCACTACAATGAAATTTACAGAATGCCAATTTGAAAACTCACACCAAATTCACGTGCGAGTTTGTTAAACAACGCTTACAGAATCGCACGGCAGATTCTAGGCACAGGTAGATACCACTAAGGATATACTTAAATTAAATATATTATTAAAACATCTCAAAGGATAACTAAACTTAATAATCTATATATTAATACGTGAAACAAAAACATTGAACCCCTTTTAACTAATAAAATTGCTCGGACGTAGGAGTATGAAATTTCCCATACTTATAGATAATATAGAGAAGGAGTGCAGAATGCTAATATTTTTACTAAATTATACATTAAAAATAATAATATGTACATTTAATCAATAAATGAAACATTACACACGCTAGTACATATTTGACACAACACATATACATAATATATAATGTACGCTTTGTTTTTTACTGACAAACTTTTGTCAATGTTTAAAGTTTGTGATCAAAGTGAGAATAAATTAATATTGTTTGTCTTTAATATTTTTTGTCTATAGTGTACATAGTCTTAGCAAAATCTGTGATTATAGAAGTATAATAGTCTGATAATAAAACCATAATAACGTTTAAGCTTATAATTTAAATTAATTATAGCCGAATTTCGACTGGGGGACCACGAGTTCAAATAAAAACATGTATATGATATATATGTATGTATGTCACATAAATAATCAAACACAAACCACAGTTTAGTTGACACTCAGCCAATACATAGCGGTTTAAGCCATAAACCATGGTGAACTAACTTCATCGACGTCCAGTAACCCCCCGGCTAGGCAGGTAATCCGCAGAATTTATTGAAACAACACAACCCCCGTTATATCCTGCAGAAACTTTCTAATTTGTTGCGTCGTTGTAGCCAGTGACACAGTACATTGAACTTACGGTACTGAAAATAAATATCAACTTTATTTTTTATTACAACGTATGAATTCAGTTATAGAAAAAAGAAAATATTCGCTATTTAATTTCAAATAGCGTTATTAAGCTGTAACTTAATCAGGTTTCGGTCCGAACAGCCGTATTATGAATGCAAAACTTTTTCCCTAATTAGGTAGACCGCGAGTACATCCGCTCATCTTATCTGATAAAAATATATTTGATACAGCACTATTTTAAACGACCAGCCATGACGAGTGCTTCTTTATTCTAACAATGTCATCAAATTATACTCGTATATAGAAGATAATACGCATACGTACGTTACAGATGTTATGATTATAATTTTTGATTTGTGTGCGTGAACAATCTTACGGCCCACATCAGTGGTTACCGAAGCCTATGGACATCAATAATGTAAATGCGGCCACCAGCCTAGAGAAAACAAGTTTTAAATCTGAGTTATATGGATTCTCACAAAATGCTTTAACACAAATAATAACGTTTACTGGTGGTAGGACCTCTTAGGAGTTCGCGTGGGTAGGTACCACCGCCCTGCCTATTTCTGTCGTGAAGCAGTAATGCGTTTCGGTTTGAAGGATGGGGCAACCGTTGTAACTATACTTGAGACCTTAGAACTCATATCTCAAGGTGGGTGGTGCATTTACGTAGTAGATGTATATGGGCTCCAGTAACCACTTCCAACCAGGTGTGCTGTGAGTTCGTCCACCCATCTAAGCAATAAAAAAAGATGTGTGGTATCGTGGGACACTGGATAGGAACGAAGTTCCATGTTATAAAAATATTAATTTTAAGTTCTATTCGAGGTATAAAGAAAATAATTATTCGGGTGTACATTTTTTATTATGATTTTTTTTATTGATAAAAATAAAAATAATCGCAAGGCTCAACCACTGAGCAGTGCAATGGATCTGCCTCGCCTCGGGGGAACCACCTGCATGATCACGGTATCCCTCTACGCTAAGTAAGTATGATTTAGCAAAAGAAATACGAGAACGTCTATCAACTGTGTAACATCTCGGAATTGTTGAATTTACGTGCAGCGACATAATAATATGTTGATAACAAACTAAATAGGAAAAATCTTACGTTACGGACGCTTTTTTCCGGTTAGGGTACCCCTCCGCATCGTCCATAAGGAACTTCGTTCCAAATAAAACGTTAATTACATTATTATTTTTTTAATAGTTTTCGTAACTAATTATCTATTTTCCAAATTCTATACCGACTGATCAACTCTACACTGCATTGATAGTAAAGTTAATTTTATTTGGCCGCCTCGTTCGTCGCGCGTGACTCCCTCCTCCGTACTCAAGTTTACAATTCAAGTTAGTGTAACTCCTCCCCGTATGAACTTTGAGAGCTTGTTACGTGGTCTGGCCGTGTTCTGTAACTATCGGCTACGTTGATACTTTTCTAAGATAAATCTTGATCTGACTGGTTTCATATTTTTTTGAATACAAATCGAAAAATCAAGTGGTTCCTAAGCTATGTACAGTAAACATACTTCTTTATTTTTCTTCTAATAGTTATATATTTAATAGGTTCATGTAAAGTACGATCTAAAATAAAGCAAACAACATCTCTTCAGTTAAGAAATTAAAAAATGACTTGTAAATTGAAATAATGTCAAAATAAAGTTAAATCAAACCCGCAAAATTATAATTTGCGTACTTACCAGTGGTAGGACCTCTTATGGGTCCGCACGGGTAGGTACCACCGCCCTGCCTATTTCTGCCGTGAAGCAGTAATTCGTTTCGGTTTGAAGGGTGGGGCAGCCGTTGTAACTATACTGAGACCTTAGAACTTACATTTCAAGATGGGTGGCGCATTTACGTTGTAGATGTCTATGGCTCCAGTAACCATTTAACAGCAGGTGGGCTGTGAGCTCATCCACCCATATAAGCAATAAAAAAAAAATATATAAATGGTCTATTAAATAGGACTTTGGTGTTTTATTTTTTATATCAACTAGTAAAGCTCTGGCTTCGTGTAGCATGGCTCAAAAACGAGGTATTGAAAAAAAGAAGAAGAAAAAATAGTTACTGTCTATAGTTTTTTATCGAGTTTTGACAGATCGAGGTCATTGACGCGCACATTCTCATTTGAAACGCAGTGTACAGTGGATTGCAAAAATGCACATATAACACAATAAAAATAAATTTGTACGGATGTATGATTAAGACCATCTGTCGGATATACTACCTATCTAAATTATGATCCTAGTTATCTGTTTACTACTTTCAACGAAATTGTATTGAAAATATCATTGATTTACAGATTTTTTAACTTAATTTTATAGCATCAACTTTGACAAATATCAATCGTAGAAGTTATGTTTCAAAATCATTTTCTATCATGAAAATCATTTTCAGGCATGAAAAATCTCTCTTACTAGGCACCCAATTATGAAAAAGTCCTTGAAATAGAAGATCAAATTGATCACTTTAATACTATAATACTACGTTGTAGATGTATATGATTATACATGTACAACATATATATTTATTTAGATAGTTAGAACAATATTCAATTTTCGATGAATAACAGTGATGTGACAGTTAAATACGCGAGATTATTCCGTAAAAGTAGTTTAAAATTATAGCTACCACTCACGGAAATCAAAAAAATAGTGTATACATATGAACATACATACATACAAGAAAATAGTATGTGTAAATAGCTTATGATTTAAGTGAGAAATATAATTTGTAGGAGTATATAAATAAAATTATTCATTGGACTGAAACGGTAATCAGGTAAAAACGCAACAAGATCTTTTTGATGTGTCGTTACTCAATAAGGCATTTAATTAATTTTATCAAAATAAATATTAATGGATTAGTATTTATTAACTCCATATACTATTTCATTTTTGGTTAACTATGATTCAAGTTTTCGCAGGATTATGCTAATTAAAAATTCATAATATTTGTTTATAAGAATCGACAACTAACAGAATATTTTTGTAAATCTTATTTACAGAGAAGAAAACGGGGTTTTTTATTTATAATTTCCTAATTTTCGAAGTAACTAATATAGTAAATATAAAACCTTTGGATTTAACTGACAATTCGCAATCAGAAATTTTGATAATAATCCGAAAGTAAGTAAAACACACCAAATCTAAGTTAGCTTTGATTACATTATTTTTTCATCTACAAAAACTTACGTAGCCATTTTATCACGTTAACACCTCTCCTATAATTTCCCCCGGCCCTTAAATAAGAAAACGTATATTGTTCAGAATATTTCTTATCGTCCGCTCCCCTGTGAGCAAAAACAGCAACTTTAACTGCCAGAGACCCCGGTCCCGTCCTTCTTAAGTGATTTACAGGCGTTGTGCAAAACGAATCTAATTCAAGTCGATGTTGTACATGATAAAGCTATGCTATGGATTTTGAAATTACACATATTTCTGAGGCTCTAAAATACAGACCTCGTGTCTCAGATTCTGTTTCTGCATTTCACTAAAACAGCTACAAATACTTTTACATTTCGTTTTTCATCATACTATATTATTAGACGGTTATATTTGTTTATATTTGTTTGTTTGTATGTATAAGTAAGTAGGGGAACTGGAAGGAGAGAGCCCTGAAAAGAGCAGTCCGAAGAGACAGACTGGACCAGGCTAAGGCCTACCCTGGGCTGTAATGCCTAAGACGATGATAAGTAAGTAGGTAATGTATTTTAAAAAAAACTGTAATAAATTTTTCAAATAACTTATAATTATTTTAATGAAAAAATCTATTTAAAAATGTCTAACCATACAATAGTATTGCTTTCTAAATGTCAAAGTAATATACTTGTACACACGATACGGTATCAGACAATTTAAATTTTACAATTTCTGATTTCAAGATATGCAAAACGGCATCGCTCTGCATAGCGCGGAGTATGTGTAAGACATCGTCTTAGAATATTATAGCGAGGGAGAAACTCTCCGAACGGGGTTACTAAGACTGCAGGTTGATACTAAATTATACTCCGTCCCTTTCTTTTCAATATAAAAATGAAAAGGTGAGAAGATCGGTTCGAATTCAAAACGCGTAATCGCCCTGCAATATCCTTCTAAATGGGTCAGGAAGGTGAAGTTTATATCGCAATTCAGGATTAAGGAAACCGAAACGCAATAAAAGCGCTGTGGAGATGAGATTACAAAATGGCGGAATGTTTTTACGAGTAGTGTAACTTCTCATTTTATCGAAATAATAATTGTTTTCAATTATTTAAATAGACAATCTTCGCCACACTAACGTCCAGATTATTTGTGTCGGGAAAAATTATGCGATTCGGCTTGAAGGGCCATTTGAGATTTCAGTTTTATGCCTCGTGACGGGTAGAGGCATGTTTCCTTTAATCATTTTCTAATATCTATTGATTTTGGCTTCATAGTTTGGGTCAACTGTGAGAAACCGTTTAGACGATAAAATCAGGTATGAGAGATACCCACATGTTATTACAAACATTGAGTTAAGGTGAAAGCACACCCTAAAATTAATCCTATGTAAACTAACACGTCGCTATACAAATTAAACTCGACTGCCCTTTTCGCGGCCAATAAAGCCGACTAATAAAACCCAATACGGAAAATACACAATGGGGCGGCGAAAAACACATTTTAGCATGATATTAACACTGCAATATTTTTTCGATTAAGCTCAGTTCACAGTGGAAGCTAATTGCTATATTGATATAGCATGGTATTCAAATTGCTGTTTTTAAATAAACATATTATAGATTTATAATTGATATCATTAGCCGGACTACTTTCTATTTCAACAAGGATTAATAAGTACTGCCTTTTTATTAAGATAACTTATTGATGTGTTTAATAGAGTGTAGACTTTTAAAACTGATCATTTAGTTAGAGCACTGTATTTTTACGTACTAGGAGGAACAGTTACAAATGTCCAAACTGCTTTTAGTAGATATTTTCGCAATACACGATAACAATCTGCAATAGACGTGCCTCTTCGATATTTCTGTAATGCTATAATATATTTTTTTCGTTACACAATATACGGAACGCTATTTTACCGCTAAGCAGAGTTTTAAAGCCCCCTAAAAATAGAAGTACCACTATCCTTAAGAAATGGAGAATATTAAAAACCATGCGAATAGTAAAGACGCATACCTAAACTGGTAAAAGAATTTGACATTTCACAATTTTGACACGTGTCAAAGTAATTGAAAATTTGCATTAGAATACCAACTCGATCTTTTCAATAGTCTTTTATATTATGACAGTGTGATCGATGGAGTAAGCTCGCTTATCGTGTGGCCAGTCCTCAAGAAATTTTATTTACATTCGTTATACGAGGGTGGCAGCCCCTCTTTCTACACAAGGGAATGCATTCCTGCACATGCACTTGTCTTCACCGATGCATACACACGCAAATCCGTAATTCGTTTCAGAGGAAATATTTTGTGGAAATTCTCCTTCGGGACTACATCCCAATTGAAAATATTTTCAACTACTATTGTTATACAACTTTTGTTCATATATTCTAACGTGCTATGGTATGGTACGCACTGAGAGGTAAATTTCTTTTTTATTTTGATAGTAATTAAGTCCATATAAAATGTCTCATGAAGCCAATTGCAAGGATTTTCTTTCTTG
Source organism: Bombyx mori (assembly GCF_030269925.1). Taxonomy (NCBI): domain Eukaryota; kingdom Metazoa; phylum Arthropoda; class Insecta; order Lepidoptera; family Bombycidae; genus Bombyx; species Bombyx mori. The sequence goes on from NC_085121.1 coordinate 7,431,998, forward strand.
TAAGCTTTAAACGAAATCACACAGACTAGGGACGAAATAAGATATTTAAAGTCTATTCAAAAACACCCTTTCAAGTCGATCAAGATTAGGTTTTATCTGAAGACATTAAATTTAAGACTGTTTTGCGCGACACATCTATTGTCAACACAATCAAGTAAACTGTTATTGGAATGTGCTATTTAAATGTTAAAATATAAATACGATTTTGTTATATTTGGCTGTCTTGCGTGTTTGTTTTGTCTGTTCGGAAAAATATACTTATATAACTTCCCGATAAACAAAAAACTTGTAATTCAAAAATAGCCCAGGACCTCATAGATTTCCCACACATAATTACTATACAAAATATGTTTTTTTACCACTGTATCAATGTACCAAAAAGCATCTAAAACTATAATCAAATATCTCATCTGGTTATAAAAATGTCGGGCGGGCAATGGCAAAGTGAGGAATGAAAGAAATAACTTAGATGACAATAAAAGTGTTTTTGAACATGCGCCAAACTTGTATGTATATTTCTGGCACTCGACGCTTTTCAATATAATTAATATATATGTATAATATATATTTTAAAAAAGTTTTCATACAAATGAGAATAATTTCAAGTCCATTGCAACGTTATTTAAAAAAAAGTCTTCATATAAATGGCAACACTTTCAAGTCCATTGTAACGACGTATTATTTTTAAATAATCACTAAAGTTTTACCATGGAAACTGATTAATTTTTTTACTGATATCCCTTATGTTTGTCTTTCGTACTTCGTATGTTTCAGTTTCAAACAAAAATAATCATTTCAAAACTACAATCAAATCGTAATGCGCGTAAGAAACACACACAACGAAACGACGGGAAATAAATGTAAACTACCCTAAACTATCACACACTCAAACAACAAATGCATCATAGTCGTGTGCAGGGGAATTTTCGATTAAATATTTAGATTAGATTTTTCGTGATCCATTTATCACGCTTTAATTGTGGAGGGGTTGATGTATTCATCCTGTTGAGAGCAATGGACAAGGTTATAAAGATGGTAATCTTTTGATATGATAATGTAATAAGAGCCTCCATTGCATTTGTATTCGCATATTCTGATGTTGGCTGAAAGGAAAAGATCGATACACAATGCTTATGTTCAATAAAACAAAACCTTTGAGTTTTTTATTTGACTGATATTACCAACCTATATATTAATACGTGAAGCAAAAACTTTGTATCCCTTTTACGTAAATTGCGCGGACGGAGGAGTATGAAATTTTCCACACTTATAGAGATTATAGAGAAGAAGTGCACAATGCTAATATTTTTTTAAAATAACGCATAAAAGATACATTAAATCAATAAAGAAAACATTACACATATTACATACCATGTATTTGACGCACACACGCATGCATACTATTTATTATTAAACTTTTGTTCTTGACGTTTGTGGTCAAATTGAGAATAGATTAAATATTGTTTGTCTTTATTAATATATTTTTATTCAATTATAATTATTATTATATTAAGACTATAATTATATTTATTTAATTATAATTATAGTCGAATTTCGACTACTGCGGGACCTCTAGTAGTTTTAATTAAGTAAATACGTCTTACACATTTTCATTAATAACATATTGTAGATAGATATAGGTGATCCCGTGCAGTCGAAATAATCGATGCGACTTTTCCCGATTTCATTGATCCGATATTTAATTTGTTTACTTGTATAGATGAACAGTTATTAAAAGTCAGCAGTCAGTGGTTACGGAAGCACACAAACATTATCAATACTAATATATAAATCTACAGTGGTTTTTACGGATGTTCCGTTATAACTACTGAACCATGCATCCGATTAACTTGAAATTTGGTATCCATGTCGAAAATACGTGTACTTAATGGATAGGCTAATATTTATATGAATCTTGGAATCCCTACACCAGTTGCGGGGGCGTTAAAGATGAGAATCTTTGTGGGGTTGAGAAATAATAATGTTCATTTTAAATGCCCAGCGATGCGGACGGGTACAACTAGTATTGTAAATAATTGGTGCTCACATTGATACGTTAAGTCATAATTTCAGCTGCAATACAATGTTGACTGCAACTGATGGTAGCTAGACAGTGATGCGGGAGAAGAGAATAATAGGTTGGATAGGAAAAAATATAGCGCATCTCCAGGCAGATACTGAAGAATTAGCAATAGATCTAAGAGTTTGTGGTTGTGATGTTTGTATTCTATTTACTCCGACTATCAGCCAGGCATCACTACATAGTATAAAACTAGGTCGCTTTCTCTGTCCCTAGATCCCTATGTATGCTTAAATCTTTAAAACTACGCAACGAATCTTGATGAGGTTTTTTTAATAGATAGAGTGATTGAAGAGGAAGGTTTATATGTATAATAACATCCATTAAATAGTGGAGAAATCAATAATAAATTACAGTTTCCGAAGCGAAGCGAAGGCGGGTCGCTAGTATTGTATAAGAATTAAAGCAAATTTTCATTTACTTTTTTTTTTTTAATTAATTCTATTGTTTTGGACGTTTCAAATACCTTATAGTTTTCATGCTCACGGATGTCTAGCTACCGTCTATTTTAGATTTAGGTAGCAAAATATTCAAAGGATCTTGGGCGTACGAGATTAATCCGTAAAAGTAGTGTTAATTATGTTGTGCAAACCGAAGAAATTTTAATAAGATATTGAATCAGAGCCTCTAGCCAGGCAAAAATACTTGAAACGACTTTATGAATTATTCTTCCTTTGCTTCTTCTTTTTAATTTAAAACAGTTTCCGCGTTCAGGTCCAAATGAAATTATTGTTTTATTCGGTCTGTTTCTTATAAATCGAGCCATAATTCTATCCTGTGAAAGAAGAGTAGCAAAATCAAATTCGTCCCCAGTTCTATAATTATTTTTTCTCGCTTCGCGCCGCCGAGCATACGTTCCATTACAGAGGGATCAGTGTTTTTACGAAAAACAACCCTAACTAAAAGAATACAATGTAATATCGTACTTAAACCGTTTGACATAGGGTTTACGTTTTCTGAACTTTGCGGTGAAATGTACATGACCAGAGTGATCATAAAAGCGTATTTCACTTGTTTGTTGCTCGCTCCACATATTTTGCTTGTGTTATTTCCTTACATACATTTTTTGGTGAACTTATTATTTATTAATAAAAGTAAATTTAATACAATTTTATGATTTTCGCGCGACAATAAAAATATTCATAGACTAAGATCAAATAAATGAATTGCATTCATTAAAGCGTATGAAAACAAATTTAAAACATTTCGTAACATAAAAAAATCTCTCAAGTCACTTAAATTTTTCAACTCTACACAAGGATCTCAAAGTTTTGTGAAAGCCTCTAAGCTCCCGCTTCACTTGCCTATTTATATGCAGATTCCATGACCGACCATAAGTTATCCGGTTCGCTACCGGATCATGCCCTTAATGATACCCGGATAAATGCAAACTGTTCGTTTGGGATTTTTTTTGGGTACGTTGCTAATAAAACTCTTATAGATATGAAAAGGGTTCGTTTAATGGCTTGTAATAGTATGACCGTAGGTGAACTCTTATAATGTTATTATACATAATAGTGACTCTATTAGGCTTTAGATTTTTTCGGTTATTAATTAAAAATGTATTTTCATAATCACTCTAGTTTAAAAATATCAAATGTTAATCATAGAATGTGACCCCAATTGGTATAACTTACTACTAGATAATTTTATAGTCCAAAATGTGTGGCGATCATTTTTGTTAATGATTAAAGTGGGCCGAATATTTCACAGTAGCTTTAACTTCTTCGGCCACTGAGTTCCATATATCCCGCGCACCTCGTAGACGCGGGAATAGGTAGTTTTCGAATGGGCCTTTTTCATTTTTGCTTTATTATTATTGTCGTGGTGTGCAACCTCTTTGACAGGACATATAACCTATAATGACTAGACATAGACAGACTAAGACAGACATTTGAAAATAATTCGAAAATAAATGGAACGAGGGCGTACGTGACCAGCAGCGAGGCAGTACATTTTTTGACTTCTGAAAAGACAGACATACAAAAGGACGAAAAAGAACGAATAATAATTGACCGTTCTTATATAAGATGTTCAAGTGACCTTCGACCGTTCAAGTAGTCATTAGACCGTTCAATTGTATTATATACTGATTAAATAAAATTGCCGAATTTCAACACGCATTACTCAAAAAATACAAAATACAAAAAATACATCAAAAAATATCAAACAAATTAGAAATTGAATTTCGGACCAGTGATGCGAATGAGATTTGGGGTAGTTTTTAATGTATAACTCCTAATTTAACAGTTTTTACGAATATGTAGTTATAGGACCGCGTGTCCGTTGTCATGACAACAAATTTACTGTACCTATAATTAAGGTAACAATGAGGTTATGAGAATTAAATCAAATAACTCGCTTCTGGTCCCAAATTTGAAAACGACCCAAATCTCATAGGAGGTTCGGTGATCTGCCCGAAAAAAGTCCGAGTAACTCATGACCCATTTGGTGTTTAGATAAGAGATACTTTAAGAGGTCTCAGTTCTATTACACGGTTGGGTATCCTACGCTTTCTAGTAATACATAACTGTTTTACGGGAGAAATAAGCGGGGTGGCGGTATTTACACGTCAGAAATTACGCTATTTCATAAATTCTGTTTATTTTATTTTTTACACGATATTATTCGTTCGTCGTGTAAGCCATTACCAACACGCATTAGTTTTGTAAGAATAAATATCATATATGTAACCATTAAGCATATTATACATAAGACGCTCTTTAATTTAGTAAAAAAGAAATGTACAGAACCTCCTACTATTTTTGATACGCTATTTAACGTGAACCGCATCAAAAGCCAACGGCGTGGAATTAATTAATGCGGGGCGACATCTTGTTTCATTATTGAAATATGGCCAGATGGATTAGCCGGATTAATATTGCTTCGGGCTGTATCAATGCGGATTTTCATCAATATTTTATACTCAACAATTTTTTTTCCTGATAAAATTTAAATTAGTATTTGTATTTTAATAAGGCACGTAAATGAATATTCCGCTTTGAGTGGTAAGATGTTCATGCGTTATTCATAGGCTATCGCAGAATATAGAGGTCGGAATGCGAATACCGCGCACCTTGAAAAATAAGGTTGAAATTGTATTGCAAAATGGCTGTTATGCCCTTAATTTCATAACGCATGACTGCTTTGCGGCAGGTAGAGGCGTAACCTAAAAATTTCAAAACTATACATACGCCACTCTGTAAATTTTGGTAAAAAAAATATGGTTAACCCAAAGACATTGCAGCTTGTCAGGGCCAATTGGTGAACTGGAGAGCTAAGCGAGCAGGTTAAAGGTTTGTTAACAACTACCCAAAAATTCACAGAGGTGACCTAGACTTCGCGAGAGTATCTAGATTATTCTAGATCAATAGTGGAAACGCGACCCTTCGAGAAGATCCGGCGAGAAACTTAGCGCACTGATGGACTAAGGCTTATTTTGAGTTCGATGACCTTTCCTTCGTTGCTACTACCGGCAGCTACCAGCTGTATTGAGAGATGCAATATTCTGTTAATATATTTTAGCCCAGACGAAACAAATAAACTCCACTTTAAGTTCTGGAAGGAAGTTAGCGTTATTTTTTACTAAGCGACATGCCAATTATTTGCTCTTTAAATGCTCTATTAGAATCCAGAATTGCTCCACGTTTATCACCATTAGTTATTTTTTAATTAACTAAAAAAAAAAAAAAAAATAATTTTGCTATAAAACCTAAAATATCCACTTTTTTGTATTTTTTTTTTGCTCAAAGAATTGCTCCCAATTTGCTCTATTAATTAAAAAAAAAATCATAATTTGGAAATATTTATAATAATATAATTAAAACAAAAAAAATATTTGCATGTAAATTGTTGCACTATGACGTCATCAGTGGTCGTTGAATCCACTGAGAGCTGTGTTTACATGAATCCTCATTACGACAATTTCATGTTTGCCTTAACGTTTATAATTTAATTTTAAGGTTATATTAAGTACTCAGGCTTTTTCTAATATTTGACACGACGCTTACAAAACGCTCGTGTTGTCACTAAGCCCGTAATTCAGTATTTAAGACGAAAACTCATTAACTTCTTTCTAACACGATTATAATTAATTCGTGAAATTATTTTTCAATTCAATTAAAACATCCACCGTAATCGTTTGTTATAAATTCAAACATTTAGGGGTGTAATTATAAATTCTTGTGTGGAAAATTGCGGTATGAAATTGGCTACTGAGTAAGCAATATCCTGATTAAATTAACCGATATTAAAGAAGGGGAAACGTGTTTGAAGTGAAAATAATGAAAATACTACTTGGGGTGTTGTTGTGAACCGCAGTTTTGATCTCATAGAATATAGATCTGTAGAAAACAATTTTAACGACTTTACAACATAAATAGATAGATATTTTATTATTTGTTGAAAGTAGATAAATTTATGCAATAATTGTATCAATTACAACAAAATGCAGTAAATTAACAGTCTTATGGAAAACAAGACCGCCAAATACCTGCACTTATTAACATCATATACTGGTTATTGTTATTGCTTAACAACTTATTTTATCTCATCTTCTATTTCTATTTACTGGTGGCAGGACCTTTTGCACACGCGGGTAGGTGCCACCGCCCTGCCTATTTCTACCGTGAAGCAGCTATGCCTTTCGGTTTCCTTTCGTCTGGTGCAGGTGCTGACCGGGCACGGATGCTTCGGGAAGTACCTGCGCCGGATAGGGGCTGAGCCGACGACGAGGTGTCACCATTGTGGACACGACCTGGACACGGCGGAGCATACGCTCGCTGTCTGCCCCGCTTGGGAGGTGCAGCGCCGTGTCCTGGTCGCAAAGATAGGACCTGACTTGTCGCTGCCTGGCGTCGTGGCGTCGATGCTTGGCAGCGATGAGTCATGGAAGGCTATGCTCGACTTCTGCGAGTGCACCATCTCGCAGAAGGAGGCGGCGGGGCGAGTGAGGGAAAGCTCTCCTCACTACGCAGAAACCCGCCGCCGCCGAGCAGGGGGTCGGGACCGGGGTCGTATCCGTGACCTGGCCCCCTAAGAGCTAGGGGTCCCACCCGTTTTGTGCGGGGAGGGACCCAGACGAGGGGTGGCGTGCTCTGCACGCTCACCCACAATAGGAAGCCGGGTGATGGTAGACCGCGTTCCCCCGACCGCTCTGGGGGAAGGTGTAACGCGGCGCCATCAAAGCGGGCTCTCGGCCCGCTGAACGAGGGAACCGGTGGTCGTTTCGCTGGCGGCCACCGGTCCGGCGTCCGTGGGACGGTGGGATGGATGTAATGTGCTCTGCGTCAACCCTGTCCCGCCGTTTCAATAGCCCCGACTGGGCTCCGGCCCGGTCCGAGGTAGGGCGCCGGTTGTGAGCGGCAGGAGTTTTTAGTGAGGTTCAACTCCCACATACCCCACCTGCCGCGCGGGTGGGGATCCGGCGATTTTCTCCTGTGGAAAAAAAAAAAAAAAATGCCTTTCGGTTTGAAGGGTGGGCAGCCGCTATAACTATACTTGAGACCTTAGAACTTATATCTCAAGGTGGGTGGCGCATTTACGTCGTAGATGTCTATGGGCTCCAGTAACTACTTAACGCCAGGTGGGCTGTGAGCTCGTCTACCCATCTAAGCAATAAAAAAAATAAAAAATAAAAATTGTAAATACCACTTGGATGATTTCTTTTGCTGTTTTATTCAACTGTATTTTACGAAATCATTTTAACAGTTGCCGGCTTGCGTACGTCGTAGTAATATGCAAATACTCGACCGTGGTCATCAATCGTGAGGGACGTCCGTTGTAAGATAAATAGTCGCTCTGACAGCCCTGACACATGCACGTTGCACTCGAACTACGAATAAACCGGGAAAAAATATTTACGACTCTGTTTTAGAATTTGCTGGACATTTTCTTGTCAGTTTGAACTAATTTAGAAACAACTTGGGCTTTGCTTAGCTTAGTTAACTGGTAGGAATGAGGCTGTAGTGGAATAAAAAATATATGCTCTGACTGACGTTTTTACTGGTGGTAGGATGTCTTGTAAGTCCGCACGGGTAGGTGCCACCACCCTGCCCATTTCTACTGTGAAGCAGTAATGCGTTTCAGACTGAAGAGTGGGACAACCGTTGTACTGTTAAACTGAGACCTTAGAACTGATGTCTCAAGGTGGGTGGCGGCATTTACATTGTAGATGTCTATGGACTCCAGTAACCACTTAACACCAGGTGGGCCGTGAGTTCGTCCACCCAACAAAACAATTAAAAAAAACACTGACAAACGGCGTCAATGACACACACGGTGACGCGCAATCCTAAATTGGGGCCGTATGACCGTGCGTGGTTTGTTCCCAGCTATTATTTATTATACTCTCGAAACTGCGAGTTATGCAGATGAAGTCTCCACCTACTGGTTGATGCCCGTAAACACTACGTTGTAAACGCCACAGCCCACTTTGAGACACAAAGTCGAACTTGTAATTGTATTGCGCTTTGCTACAGAAAATACGCAAGTAATACATAAGGATATTTAACGTTTTACGATTTTTTTACTGAAAACCAGTCTGGTAGTTCTTTACAAAAATTTAAAGCTGTCTACGCGATTTGATACCTTTGGATAAATCAATTCTAACTTTCATTATGTTCACTGTCAAAGAAAAACATAACCTAGTGTAACTATGTCTGCGTGACACTATGTTTATTAATGAGAAGAAAGTGTTGCAATGATGCATTCGATTTGTTACTCAGAAATAAAAAAAAACACCAACAAGCAACATTTTATATCACATTATTTGACTATAATTAAATTTGTCTAAATAAACCAAAACAAATGTTAGTCTTTCAATTCTTAAATGTAACTAGATTACCAACTTAGTCGAGACTAAGTCTAATCGCCCTAACCACACTTAACGGGCAGGTAACTCAATAACAAAGTATTAAGTAACAGTTAAGTTAGAGTCAAGCACGTGAAGGGTTAAAGGTGAGGTCGGTAAGCCCGGCTGTAACTCAACAGGTATTATCCGAAGTGACCCGCGTCCAAACCGGACAATTAACTTAGCGTTCTGATCTCAAATGATTTATTCGACACAGAGAACCATAAGGTCGTATCTGCGTTTAAAAAATCTGCTATATTGCTTTTTGCTTCTATTGCATAGAAACATACACTTTATTGGAACATTATACGCAAACTTTTAAAGATACCAATACCACGATGCCACAATTAACATTGAGTATTATGTAATAATACTTGAACACAATTCTAAGAGAGATTATTTTCACAATAGAAAACTGGATCCTTTAAGCGTTGACAGATACAAACGATAAAAGGCTTAGAACAGTTAAATTCTAAATAATGAAAAGCTACACAATTATCACAAACAGTTCCATTTTGTCGAATTCTTATACGTAAACCTTACAAAGTCTAGACAGTGTTAATATACAATTCTAGAAACTATCTATTTTAAAATATAAATAGTGAAAAGTGATTAGTGTTGAGTTAGTGGTAGGCACCGGCTTGGCTCTGCCCCTAGGATTGCTGAAGTCCATGGGCGACGGTAGCCACTCACCATCAGGTGGGCCGTGTGATCGTCTGCCTACAAGGGCAATAAAAAAATTAAAAAAAGTTCAATGGAAATGAATAGACATTAATCTAAAAATTATAATTTATGTAAACAACAAAAAATTTAATCGACTTCAAGCGATTTACTAATCAATTAAATGCATTGGTGACAATTGGACCGTCTCGAGAATGTATTCTTCCAATACAAATAAAATAAATTGAATTTTTGCGTGATTTGTCACGCGAACAATCGAATATACATAAAAAATCATCTAGTCGAACATATGTAAAAGGGCCTCCTTTTTCAAATGAATAAAGTGCTTGTCCACATGCATTCACATAATCTACGCTTAGGAATTAATCTATCTAATGAAAAATACTCAATAACAACTTTCCACCCCTAGCTTCGCCCTCGTGTGCTAGACTATATCGCGTGACCGAAGACGTGGTCTCAGCACTGGGATGAAATACCTATATTAGTACCCGTGGCTAAAACTGTCCACTTACCGAAATGCATCAAGATCGATATGCAGGCAGAGCTAATTTTGCATTTATTATATTGGTGAGTATTGATACAGCGTTGTTTCTTTTGCTAAAGCTATTGCAAGTCAGCCAAACGCATGTGGCGCTTTCTCATAGACTATATCTGCCATCGCACACTCTTTCAACTCTTGTGAGAGCTGGGTTGGAATTCCACGGACTGCTTGGATCCTCTTAATCTACCAAAGTCCATAGAGAGAGCTCTGAGCATACAGGATATTTTGTAACGGGATCATCACAAAATATCCTCAGTTGTTTCTATTCCCAGATATATATTTTTGCTACTTTTTTTTTATTGCTGAGATGTGTGGACGAGCTCACAGCCCACCTGGTGTTAAGTGGTTACTGGAGCCCATAGACATCTACAACCTAAATGCGCCACACACCTTGAGATATAGTTCTAAGGTCTCAGTATAGTCACAACGGCTGCCCCACCCTTCAAACCGAAACGCATTACTGCTTCACGGCAGAAATAGGCGGGTCGGTGGTACCTACCCGTGCGGACTCACAAGAGGACCTACCACCAGTAATAACTACTTAACGACCTACTGTAAAATCTATTCCCTTTCACAGGTTTTCCTCATAAGCTTCAGTGAGTACTAATCCAACGAGTGAAATGTATGTTCGTCTGTATACAAAATAATAAAAAAATCAGATAGAACGCATTCTAACAAAAAAGGGCCTTTACTGAAGAATTTATAATAATAATACGCATATACGAGTAAGAAATTCTTACAGTTAAATTAATACTTAAAGTGAACCCTTCAAGCTTCTTGTTTATTTGAATAAGCGCTGCACGTGCAAAGAGCATTTTATTGCCAACGGAACTATTTTAACAAGGCAATTATAATATGTATTTACGGCTATAAATGGAGAATTTTACTTAAAAAATTCGCATCGAAACATGGAAGTCTAATTGAGGGAAATGTGAACTAATGATCGCAGTCCATTCGTGTATTCACGATGAAAGCGTTTCTGATTTCAAAGCAAGTTCGAGTGGTTCCAGAATTTTCTAGACTTCTACTTACGAATTTTAGTAGAAGTTTTTATCTCATCTTTACTTTTGGAGCACCGTGGGCAATTTAAAATCATCATATTATTAAGTGTCAATTGTGTTTTGTACGTCCATGTATACTTCGAACGGGAACATAGCATGGGCAGAAATTATTTAGTCGCGCTAGCTAATAAGCTACATTATCCTAGTAAATTATAGTATAGGTATATTAGTTCTTGGATTAGATTAAGCTTAAGACATAGACATTGCTAGATCTCAATCTATATATATATAAAAATAAATTGCTGTTCGTTAGTCTCGCTAAAACTCGAGAACGGCTGGACCGATTTGGCTAATTTTGTTTTTGAATTATTTGTGGAAGTCCACGGAAGGTTTAAAAGGTAGATAAATATGAAAATGCTCGGAATTAAATAAAAATAACAATTTTGTTTTTCCTTTGATGTGTCCCCCGTCGGACGGATTCCTTTTGTTTGTTTTATGTTTAGTTTAGGTCTTTTATTTATCGATTGAGGCACTACGAAATCTGCCAGGTCAGCTAGAACTAAATATATCTTAACAGTTCTTTCTTTGTTGTTTTTCAATCCAATATAACTACGACACTGAACTACACAAATAAAATATTTTTCTTCGCGATACTGTAAAATCTGAATCCAACTTAACCAAGAAACTCTTCGTCTTCTAATTGGGTGAAATTTTAATCTTCCAAGTCGTTCTCGCGTCGAAGGCGATACCGGAAGGGCTGCGTGAGCAAGACCAATTAAACAGGGCCGGTAATTAAAACGGGATATATTTTACGATCGTTGAGACAACATGGCGCCTAGGGTGAGTTGCAAGCGATAATTTATGATCGTCCTTGATTTTAACCCCGTAACAGTGACTAAACTTTCGCAGTTTCGGTGCTGTTTGACCGAGTTCGAGTAATTTATTAGTGTACGCCATGTCTAATTAAGGGTTACGCTCGTAAATATTAATTTCGCTAAAGGAATCCCAAACAGGTAGTTTCCTGAATTATGATTGAAGTTTGTTATGTAGCAGCCATTTGTATACGTTTGTATTGGATACGGAAATAAATATGTTATGAACATTCCTATGCTAAAATTGACTATAACTTACTTTACTGGTGGTAGGACCTCTTGTGAGTCCGCGCGGGTAGGTATCACCACCCAGCCTATTTCTGCCGTGAAGTAGTAATGCGTTTCGGTTTGAAGGGTAAGGCAGCCGTTGTAACTATACTTGAGACCTTAGAACTGATATCTCATGGTGGGTGGCGCATTTACGTTATAGATGCCTATAGGCTCCAGTAACCACTTAACACCAGGTGGGCTGTGAGCTCGTCCACTCGTCTAAGAAATAAAAAAAAAGCGCGGGTGGTCGACAATATAACGTATATATGCAGTCTACTTTGGAAGGATATTAAATAGAATAAGATGGCGCGATGCTGTTAGGCAAACGACATCAACCCTTAAGGTTACGTCATGACGCATACGACTCTCGGGAAAAAACAAAACGAATGAGGAAAAAAGGTAGAATTCCTGATCCATATATAAAATAATTATTGCATGAAAACCAAAGGCTTCCTTCCATCTATGAATTTCTATTCAAAGCATCAGCAAAAATATCAGTTGTAGATAAGTGATTGAAAACCCTCAGTATTCGATCTGTTCGTCTGGCTTACGTAAAAAATATTAGAGTGGCTATTTCAAATATGATTGCTATTCCGTTACAATTAAATTTAAATGTATCAGTGAAGTCAAAGAAAATAAAAAAAAATGGAAGGAGTTGGAAGAGAAATATGTGTCGAAGAAGGTTTGGTAGGCAGCGGCTTGGCTCTGCCCCTGGCATTGCTGGAGTCCATGGCCGACGGTAACCACTCACCATCAGGTGGGCCGTGTGCTCGTCTGACTACAAGGACAATAAAAAAAAATACATCTTAATTACTAAAACGAGGACAGCCGTTGTTTTAGTTTCAAATACTAAATGCTTGGAAATTAGATATTTTAACGCTTTATTGCCAGCTATAGGGTTATAGGATCCGTGATAAACATCTGTAATATACTAACTAACATTATAAATGTGATAGTTTATTACTTTATCGCGCAAAACGGTATTCAGTCGGATGCGGATGAAATTTTAGTACATGTTATAATGATTTTATAACCTGTATCAATTATAACTTGTATTATTACGAAGGGTACTTTTTAACATTGTGAATTACATGATTATGATAACGTGGAATAAATAAGCTATAATATGCGATAGTGTACTCTGTTGTTCCTGATTTTATGTACCAATGGATCTACAAATCGGATAGTTTATAAACAAGAGAGTGATACAATCACATTTTTATCCCGGAAAAAGGCAAGGTTTTTCACTTTTTCTGTGTCTCTAGTATTTTCATAGCAAACACCATCAAATCATGTGATAGACGAAAATGAAAACACATTGCTTGCCCTACATAATTCTGAGGCTCATCAAAACAATATCGATTTCTCATCAAAAATCGATCGTTTAATTTTTAATGATTCAGTCCGAACTCCCTAATTCCCTACGATTATATCTACATTATTCCGTTGCCGAGTCCATTTGTCATCGAAATGCAGCGCAGACACGCTCTACGGGCAGGCACGTATTAGGGAGGCGACGAACTCGTGAAATTAATTTTCGCTGTAGTGTTTTTTTTTTAATAATAATAATTGTTCCACAGACATGGTCGTCCGTGCTTTTTTTACTCTTTTGATTTTATTTTTGAACATCATATTAACTCTTATTACTAATATTATTCGTAGTCCACTCCAAAAGGAAGCATTATTTCTTACTAACTAATTTTTATTCATTATTTATGCAAAAGCCGAAATTGAAAATTTTAAGAATACCGTCAACTATTTAATTATTTGGCTTGACTGATAGTAGAAATTCCTGTTAGTCCGCACAGGTAAGTAGCATACCTATTTTCGCCGCAAAACAATAAAGCTCTGCAAGAACTGAGACTTACAACATACCTATATCTCTTGGCGGAATTTACTTTGTTGATGTCTATGAGCTTTACGCTTTACACTTTACGCCGTGGGCCGTGAACCGTGAGCTCGTACAGCCGTCTAAGAAATAAAAAAACTATAATATAACATTTTTTTCTTGCCTTTTTGAAATAAAACATGTAATTTACGTAAAATTTCCAAATGCATAACATTTAGCAACATTAGAATCTTCAGAATGTAAGTTATCAATGTTGCCACAGTGACGCTGGAAAGAGTTTTACTGAATGTTTTGAGTTTAGGAAAGCAGGCAATTTTTTTCTTTGTTAATTAAAAGTATTGTACGGGTTGTAAAAAATCGTTCATTTCAAAAATCCAAAAAACCAGCCTTATTCATTGCAGCTTGACTACGTACCTGTTGGAACTCCACGACGAATCCAAATTATGATTTCAGGAAATTTCATTTATTACCGGCGTTGGACTTTTGACTGTAAGTGAATTAAAATCAAAGGATTATTATGCAAGAGACATCGGGGGTCTGAAATGAGTTAAAGTTGCTTGATGACCTAACTTCGGTGAAGTTCCGTGCCTTAATTTACTTAGCAACTTAATGCAAGTACGATACTTGAATTCGAGATCCGTCAATTAGTTGACGTCAGTTGATAGACTTTTCTATAATTGTTTGCTTGATTAGTAAAAATAGAAACATTTTTTTAACAAATTATTCATACGTATATCGTTGAAATATAACATATAAATCAATGTAATAATTCACGTTCTTACAATACACCAAAACTTACCATTTTCAGGTAATAATATTTTTTTTTTAAATTAATTTAATATCAAAGCGGAAACAAAGTTTTTTATTGCTTATTTATTATGGTGGACGTGCTCACAGCCCACCTGGTGTTAAATGGTTACTGGAGCCCATAGACATCTACAACGTAAATGCGCCACCCACCCTGAGATATAAGTTCTAAGGTATCAATATAGTTACAACGGCTGCCCCACCTTTCAAACTGAAACGCATTACTGATTCACGGCAGAAATAGGCAGGGTGGTGGTACCTACCCGTGCGGACTCGCAAGACGTCCTACCACCAGTAAAGTTTGTGAAGAGAAATTCCGTGAAGTAGAATTGCTCGTTCTACACACATCTAACTGGCAGGTCAAGGGAATGAAACCATACAAAACTATGGCATATCATATGAAACGTTGCGTGTTTAACGAGGCCATTATTTTGTCACTTTGTTACGTAAGTCACACAGAAATGGAAACGGAGTTTTAGATGTGGCCCCGCGACGGTCGCGCTCCTCAATAAATAACAGCAAAGGGTTTTCTTTGAGCGTAACGCTGTTCGCTCACGCGACACTCGATAAAACTTTCTGCAGCTTTTTTTTTTTTAATGCAGTCTTATTTTAAATGTCTAAACGTCATTTTTAGTTGTAAAGGGTTTGAAGGGTGGGGCAGCCGTTGTAACTACACTGAGACCTTAGAACTCATATCTCAAGGTGGATGGCGGCATTTACATTATAGATGTCTATGGACTTCTGTAACCACTTATAATCAGGTAGGCTGTGAGCTCGTCCGTCCACCCACCAATGCAGCAAAAAAAAATAAAAAAATGGCGCGCTAATTGATTAGTGAAACTTGGAGACACCACGGGTGCGTCTCAATTACACCGAAATGAGATCCATTTCGGAATTATCTATGCTCGTATAATAAAAACGACAATAGTTCTGTTTGTCTGTTACGTTCTCACGCCCAAATCATTCAATCAATTTGGATGAAAGGTGTGCAAATATTTTGAGCCGTTCTTAGACTACCTTTCCTCCTACTACTTAATACGGGTCTTCCACGGGCCCACGCGACACGCGAACGAAGCTGCTGGCGGAAAATGATATTAATAAGCAGAGACCAAACAGTAAGTACAATCTTATCTCATTTAACAGTTATAAATAAAACTTTAATTTTATAATTTACATTCAAAATAGGTTTTATTGGCAAAATGTTATAATTAAAACGATGACAAGGCAGAGTTGCTGGCCGATGCACTGCAAGAGCAGTGCACCACCAGCACTCAATACGCGGACCCCGAACACACCGAGGCAGTCGACAGGGAGGTCGAGCGCAGAGCTTCCCTGCCACCCTCGGACGCGTTACCCCCCATTACCTCTGACGAAGTTGGAGAAGTAATAGATAACCTTCAACCTAAGAAGGCACCCGGCTCCGACGGCATCCGCAACCGCGCGTTAAAACTCTTACCAGTCCAACTGATAACAATGTTGGCCACCATCTTAAATGCCGCTATGACGCACTGCATCTTTCCGGCGGTATGGAAAGAAGCGGACGTTATCGGTATACACAAGCCGGGCAAACCGAATAATGAAACCGCTAGTTACCGACCGATTAGTCTCCTCCCAGCGATAGGCAAAATTTACGAACGGCTCCTTCGGAAACGCCTCTGGGACTTCGTTACCGCGAATAAAATTCTAATAGACGAGCAGTTTGGATTCCGCGCCAAACACTCGTGCGTACAACAAGTGCACCGCCTCACGGAGCACATCCTAATAGGGCTAAATAGGCGTAAACAAATCCCGACCGGCGCCCTCTTCTTCGATGTAGCGAAGGCGTTCGACAAAGTCTGGCACAACGGTTTGATCTACAAACTATACAACATGGGAGTGCCAGACAGACTCGTGCTCATCATACGAGACTTCTTGTCGAACCGTTCGTTTCGATATCGAGTAGAGGGAACTCGTTCTCGTCCCCGTCATCTGACTGCCGGAGTCCCGCAAGGCTCCGCACTCTCCCCGTTACTATTTAGTTTGTATATCAACGATATACCCCGGTCTCCGGAGACCCATCTAGCGCTCTTCGCCGATGACACGGCTATCTACTACTCGTGTAGGAAGATGTCGTTGCTTCATCGGCGACTCCAGACCGCAGTAACCACCATGGGACAGTGGTTCCGGAAGTGGCGAATAGACATTAACCCCACGAAAAGCACAGCGGTGCTATTCAAAAGGGGTCGCCCTCCGAATACCACTTCGAGCACCCCACTCCCCAATAGGCGCGTAAACACCTCCGCCGTTAGCCCCATCACTCTCTTTGACCAGCCCATACCGTGGGCCCCGAAGGTCAAATACCTAGGCGTCACCCTCGACAGAGGGATGGCATTCCGTCCCCACGTAAAAACGGTACGCGATCGCGCCGCGTTTATACTAGGACGACTCTACCCAATGCTTTGTAGACGAAGCAAACTGTCCCTCCGTAACAAGGTAACCCTCTACAAAACTTGCATACGCCCCGTCATACGACGTATGCAAGCGTAGTGTTCGCTCACGCGGCCCGCACCAACTTGAAACCGCTTCAGGTTATACAATCCCGATTCTGCAGGATAGCCGTCGGAGCACCATGGTTCCAGAGGAACGTGGACCTCCACGATGACCTGGAGCTCGACCCCGTCAGTAAGTATCTACAGTCGGCATCGCTGCGCCACTTTGAGAAGGCGGCACGACATGAGAACCCTCTTGTCGTGGCCGCCGGAAACTACATACCCGATCCTGTAGACCGTTTGGTAAACCGTCGACGTCGCCCAAAGCACGTCATCACGGATCCTCCTGATCCATTAACGGTGCTTTTAGGCAATACAAGCACCGGTCACCGTCCTCGCCGAACCCGTCGCTTGCGACGAAGGGCTCGACGAGCGAATTAACCCACAGACACAGCCCACTGAGTTTCTCGCTGGATCTTCTCAGTGGGTCGCGCTTCCGATCCGGTGGTAGATTCTGCGAAGCACTGCTCTTGCTAGGGCGGTGTTAGCAATTCTCCGGTTTGAGCCCCGCGAGCTCACCTACACAAGCTAGGGTACGCTGAAATAGCCTCTCAAGGCTATCAGCATAGATAGGAAAAAAAAAAAAAAAAAAAAAAAAAAATTAAACAAAAGAGAGAATACATCTAAACCCTGATGTGTAAGTGATTATGTTCGAACTTCAATCAAGGAACAAACATCAGCTTATTATAAAATTTCTGTTTTGATTAGCTTTTTCAATAGTATACAGTTTTGATCGTCAATGACGACTGTGGGTCGTAAATTCGTGAATAAGCTGAAGCAATTTCATTTAATATTTAATGGAAATAACAGAAATAATAGATAGATAAAGTGTACGTATCTAATAAACTAGTCAACGTTAAAAGTCATTAACAAATTCTACTCTCTATGAAATTACGTATTAATTATACCTAAATGACCTTTAGTCTAGTTTATAAATTATGAAAACCATAGTTTTAGAAAATAAACAGTATGCTGGAAAATACTTTTCAGTCAATGTGTTTAATGAGATTGGTTGAAAAATTAAAATTTTAATGTAATTAAAAACGCGGTTGTCGATGACGTGATGTAACTGTGAAAAATGTAAATGATTGATAATTGCGGGCTTCCTCGTGTTGCGTGATTTTTAATAAGAGCTTTTTAGACTGATTAAATTTCTTTAAAATGCATGAAGTTTAGTCCTATTTAAATATAGGGAGAATAATAAATTAACATTCTTGCGCCCACGGTCAGTTCCCAGTGTCTGCAGAGCGTCAAGTCCCACATATCCCGCGTGCCTCCTAAGTGGGACTCCTCATAAGAGAATCGAAAACAAATATAAATAACATTCAATTTAATTTGTGAAATAATAAAACAAACGTTCACACCGAAAATTTAATTAAAGTAGTTATTTATCGATAACCAAGTATCTTATAATTAATATACATGCGATGAATATTATAACCACATCGTTACTGATCCGAATAAATTTCAAAGGACGCCGGGGTCACCGGTCAATGAATTTTCAGTGGCTCCAAATCGTTTGGGCAGACCTGCCAGGTGCAATAGCGATTCCGGCGGGCAAAGGATTCGTCTGCCCGGCGCGGCGGGGGTCAGACTGTTTGAGAAACGCTTAACCTTTATTTTTATTGCCTTTCCCTCCATCTATTTTTATACTTTCGTTACCTATTTTTGCTATGTAGTACATGAAGTAAAGTACCTCATACAATTCCAAAACAAAAGAATAAATTTTTGCTACATAACCGATTCTTTACATTTGAAAAAAAAAAAGCATTAAAATTATGCATGATGAATGCATGATTTTGACATTTAAGATACCCTTTTTTTCCTACCTATGCTGATAGCCTTGAGGGCTATATCAGCGTTACGCTAGCGTGTAAGCGAGCTCTCGGGGCTCAAACCGGAGGTGTTGCTAACACTGGCCCTAGCAAGAGCAGTGCATCGCTGAATCTACCACCAGATTGGAAACGCGACCCACTGAGAAAGTCAGTGGGCTGTGTATGGGTTAATTTACTCGCTCTTTACGAGCTCTTTGTCGCAAGCGACGGGTTTGGCGAGGGCGGTGACCGGTGCTTGAGGTACCTAAAAGCACCGTTAATGGATCGGGATGGATCCGTAAAGACGTGTTTAGGGCGACGTCGACCATTCGGTCCACAGGATATTGTCATTTTAAAAACTAGGCAGAAATGTAGTAATGGTGCGTGCAGGCTCACTGTGCTCTCACAATCCAATCTACCACCAGTAAAAAGTACTGTCACGTAGTCAAATACTACATACCCTAATTCCAATACAGGTGATTGGTTAAATAATTATAAATTGGTGGTTCCGCTGTACGTAAACAATTGCTGAATCGATCTTTTCGATACGTTCGTCGCACATTCGGCGCGCCTCCTCCGAGCAAGTTTTATTGGCGCTGTCGCAGACTGCATACACAATTCATCCGATATCCAATTTATCGCGACAACACTATTTTGGTTGGCAGTAATAAATTCCTTATTACAATAGGAATATCCGTAATCCGATTTTCTATAATTGAAAATCCAAACTAATTGTATTATAACTAAACATGGTGTTTTTAGCATGCCTTTATTTACTTGATCTATCGTTGTTAGGGATATTTTCAACATAATTTTCGGATCGACTTGAAATTTTACGCACGTGTCAATAACAAGGCAACAACCATTTTTGTCGTGGCCTGACTAAGTTCCTGATTAAGTTCACTTAGTTTTTTTTTACATACAAATTTTACCTGCTTCTTAAGTAGATATATTAAAGGTACCTTCACTTTTATTTATAAATTAAATTAAACCAATGTCTTTGTAATTTCTAATTAAAACAAAGTATCTCATATTAATAATACGTACCTTATCGAGTCAATTTTAAGAAACGAATATATAATACCTATTCGTACTGTTTTAGGATATTTATTCTTTTAACTATACTGAGACCTCAGAACTGATGTCTCAAGGTGGGTGGCGCATTTACGTCGTAGACGTCTATGGGCACCAGTAACCACTTAACACCAGGTGGGCTGTGAGCTCGTCCATCCATCTAAGAAATAAAAAAAATAAAAAAAAAATTTTCAAGAACATTGCATCGGTCCGTTCTCCCGTGGATCTAACTTATAGAAAAAGTTTCACTACAGAGCAGGCGGCGCTCGGGGACCGATAAACTGTACGGGCAATTTGTTTAATCAAACACAAATGTAGGCCTCTCCCCGTCGACCGTGTAACGCGACACTCATTTCGTTTTTGTTTTGTCATCCCCCGTGAACGAGATTCATCTTGTTACGCGACATTAGCAGTAAAAATCTTGATGGAATTGAATGCGGGTTTTGTTCGGACAGAGGGCGAAGCGATAGCATGAATAAATTCCAAGTATGATGATCAATGATCGATCTGATCTGAATTCTAAATTAACGTTAGGCAAGGCGTTGTTCAGTTTATTCTAAAATGACGTACTTACGAGAGAGAGAGAGAGAGAGAGAGAATACACTTTATTGCACACCAAAACACAATTTACATTCAAAAAAACAGATACATTTCTACAATAGGCGGTCTTATCGCTAAAAGCGATCTCTTCCAGACAACCGTTTAATTTATAGAAATTCTGGAAAATATAAAAAAATATAGCAGGTATGTTGCGGTGTACTATAGATAATACATTATAAAAAATATATACATACAATAAACAAAATATATACCGTTTACATATAATATGAAATATATACCTATATTTATATACCAATTATATACCAATATACATACTAATATACTTACATACACAAAATACATACGAATGAAGTTTCAAGCGAATTAGGCGTTTTAAATATGAAGCAGACTTCTTTGCAACCTTTCTTTACCGTACAGCACTGTTTGCTTTTAAAATAAAACTCTATAGTAATCTGGTACATATTATAAAAAATGACATCCCTCGCTATGTCTCAAAGTTTTTTTGTTTTTATTAAAGTATTCAAATAACCACGCGACATATTTCAGACGCAAAAAAATGAAATGTGCTGTACCATTCAATGTAAGACAAACGTTATTCAAAGTTGGGTTGAGCCTTTAAGCTTACGTGTCGGCATTCGAATTGTGAAGTAATATAACTAATAAACATTAAAGGCATTTTATACAAATAAATTAATAAATGAGTAAAAACTAGGCCTTATGGCAGCAGAATTAACTGGTATCGATTTCACTAGCACGGGTACCACAATCCTGCCTTTTTAGCCACGAAGCTGTTATGGGTTCTAGTTTGAAGGACGGAATAGCTGTTACACTATACAGTTGAGGCTTCAACCTCATGTATCACGCTATTTAAATTGTGATGTCAACGAACTTCAATAACTCTTTAGCGCTAGATGGTCTTTCAAAGTTCTAATGAAGTAAAAAACAAAACTGTTACTAAATATTTAACAAAACTTTGGGAATCACTGTTTGCTTAATAAAATGCGCGTTAGCATTGACATAATATAATTGATTTAAAATCTTAGTAAATACGTTTAAATAGTAAATCGAACGAAGAATTAATCTCATTTCTTTTACCCTGTTGATACTGTCATCGGGGTTATCGATGCGTGTTCAAATATTCATGTTAATTGGTCGTATTAAAATCTTTTAAAATTACGTCCAAGGATTTACATTACATATAAAAAAAACTACATACCAAGCTAATAAAGACGTGCTAATGAAACGAAATCATTCGAAATTTGAATTTGAATTTGAAATCTGGAAGTTCGAGTATCATTTTGTTGTGAAGCCTTTTATCGGCATCGGTAAGCCTAGAAGCGTTGCTTCGTACGGTTTTTATTTCAAGCACGAAGCTATAGTAATGTCCGTTCACTATTACTTTTTATAGCAAAGGGGGAAAAATAACAAACAAACTATTGAACGTCGATTCACCTACATACAGATATATGGATAGATATAAAATATAGCAAACGTAAGAAGGTCAAATATAGGTTCCCCGAGAAAATGGCGCTATAGTGCTTAGGGTTTTTTTTAAGCCTCGAATTAATGGCAAAAGTAACCTAACCTAAAATTGAATGAGATTACAAATGAATTTAATTTAAAAACAGAATACAATTTAATGTAACTAAAAATCGACATTTATTTCATGACCAGATTTTTTTTATCATAGTAGAAGAACATATCATAGCCACAGACGATTGAAAATCTATATAGGAAAACCAACAATATAATGTTGTCCAATATAACATGAGTATTACACCCCTTGTGTAGAAACATTGTTACAGCTTCATACATACATATGTTGGCATTCTTCTCACGCAGTCACGTCTCTATCCAATAATACCGGAAGCCTGTGACTCATCTCGCCGTTGCAATTTTCGCTCAAGAATATCAAATAAGCCGAATGAAATTTCCATGTTTTAATCACATTTTTGCCTTGTGCTCGTAATGTGTATATTGCAGAGGTTTATGTATCTTACCATAAACAAAGAAAAAATTGTTTTTTTTGCCTTACATAAGAAATTTATTAGGTACTGTAGCGTTCGTTCCTTTGAAAATTTATATTTAAGTCATTTCATCAAATTTTTCATGTCGTAATAGGCACGTGGTGTAAAGCGGCGAAAGTGTGGCGGGTAGCCATCATACAATACAAGATAATTGATAGATGCCTAAATCTCGCTTACAACATTTTCAAGGTAAGCTTGCATATATACAAGCTCCGAACAACAACATTCGAACCGTCGGTCTACCGAGCAATATCACCCGCTCGATGGAAGATCTTTCCTTTCGTCGTTTAAGCCTCCCACAAAAGTAATGTATTGACAACACATTGTAAAGTCATTCAAATGATTATTCTTAACCGATTTGAAATCCTAACATCACATTATATCAATAATAGTTTATCCTACGGCGTATACCACATTTTATTTACTCACTAAACCATCCCGGCCTTAAAACTTGAGTCAGTGTACTCATATTATACGACGTGACTATACATACGGGTGTTCAAATAGCATGTGCAAATTATGCCTAAATATTTTAACTAACTATATAAGAAAACCTACTAAACCACATTACAGGTAAATTACGGTCTAACTGCTCTTATGCGGTCACTGAAGCCCAGAGACGTAAATGTCGTTCATCTTAAAGTGGTACGCAATTGCCGTACCACGAAATACTCTGCTTAAAATTTTTGTGGCATCTCATAATAAATAGCTTAGACCGAAGCGGAAAATTAAATCTAGAACTTGACAGTTCCAAATTCCAGTTCCAGTTGTAACTGTACTGAGACCTTAGAATTACTGGTGGTAGGACCTCTTGTGAGTCCGCACGGGTAGGTACCACCACCCCGCCCATTTCTGTCGTAAAGCAGTAATGCGTTTCGGTTTGAAGGGTGGGGTAGCCGTTGTCACTATACTGAGACCTTAGAACTTATATCTCAAGGTGGGTGGTGCATTTACGTTGTAGATGTCCATGGGCTCCAGTAACCACTTAATACCAAGTGGGCTGTGAGCTAGTCCACTCATCTTAGCAATAAAAAAAAAACAAAAGGGATCTCAGGAAATACCTCTATACTGAATCTAGATGATAGGAATCGAGTTTGCTCCGGTGTCAGGCGCAACGATTTTAGAATAGATACGACGGCATCATCCTTAAATGTATATCACGGGAACTAGTATCTTTTTCTTGCCCAACATATCTTTTAATTAGTTAGTCTCTTAGTCCCACTTAGATTTACCAAAAAAAAAACTAACCTAAAATTTACATAACATTGATACAGTCATAAAAAAATTTAGATTCAAAATAAACAATTTTTTTTTGCTTTGTAAATAAACTGAAAAAAGTGACATTTTCAAAGTCACAGTCAAAGTCACATTTAATCGGAGTTTTAACATACTTCGGAGGCACAAGTATTTAAAAATACTTCTTTTCTCTTTCTGTCACTATTCAAATATGCTTTCAATCTAAGTAAGTAATCTTTCTTATTGTTTCTGCAATCGAGCTCACAGCCTATCTGGATTTAGTGGTTGCCTATAGATATCAACAACGAAAATGCCGCCACCCACCTTGAGACCTGAGTTGTAAGGTCTGTTTTTATAGTAAAACCGCTGCCCCACCCATCAAACCTGAACTTATTAGTGCTTAAGAAGAAATAGGTAGGGTAGTGGTGCCAACCCATGTGGGCCCACAAGACACCCTACCACCAGTAGTTAAGCAAATTATAATTTCCGTAATTACGATTTTTACGAAAAACTAATTAAGCCCAAGAAAATACCGTAAAACAGGTTATTTTTGCGGTGACTCACAAACCCGACCAGTCATCTATCATAACGTGATTAAAACCTAGCCCTTTTATATTACTGCTATGTAAATGTCATTTACAACATAAATGATACGATAATGTAAAAAATGTAGTAAAAGATTTATACCCCAATCAACAACCTCACATAAACTGACCTTCTGACTAAAGTATAATCAGATAATATTCAAACATAAACTAATTATAAACGAAATGTACTAATATACTTTTATTTATCGATGAAAACATAGGTATTGGAGGAAGATCAGAAAATAGGGTATATTGTACCCGATATCCGTGTAAAACAAAAGTGCCCAATCCAATATCATAAAACACAAACTGCAAGCCAAGAGATCCCTTCATCCCATTTGAGCCGTAAAAAACGTACGCGAAAAATTTCTCTTAAGAAATATATATATGACACACTATATTACTGCCTTAGGACGGTGTTCCAACGCATTTGAGATATATTTAAAAACTTAAATACAGTTTCAACTTTTGACACTTTACTTTTCATTCGGCACTGCACATAAATTACGAATTACACTTCTTTTGAGTTTGGGTCACTTAAATAATGTTCTTTCGGATGTTTTTGTGTGTGTTAAGTTGATATAAACAAATAAAGTTCGCGATATGTGTGTTGAGGAGGCGTGCGGGCCGTCGTATTGTTTGGGCGCGCGCGGCGCACTGCCGCCCTTCGTTGCTCGGTGGAAAACATGTTTTCCTGCAGCCTCCACTCGGCTGCGACGCGCAAACTCGCCACCCCGATGCGCACTTGCAGTCATTTACCTCGCTCTTGCGGCGAAAGTGTTTTTTGTTCTGTTAGACAAAGTTCATTTTCGTTGCATGTTCAGTGGAACAAGAATTTTAAATTACATATTTGTTTCCGTATTCCACTTTATTACGACTTTTTCGAGTACGTCATTTTTAAAAGTTAAAACTTTATAAAGTAAAAGGAAAACGTTTAAACTGATCAGTCGTGTGCATGCAGTGCGGTTAAGTAATAGTTTTTGAAAAAAACTATATAATTATTTAATAATTTGTATTTAATATTTTTCTCTCTGACATATAGCATTTATTATTCGATTACTAGAGTCAATAAGTTTATTTATCTGTGCAAGGTAAATGCTGACTAGCGCTTAATTGCAAGCATGAGGTCTAAGTATTAAAATCAAACAGAGCCGTGCTATTGACAGACAGCGAATTTTTCAAAACCTTGCGTCATTGATGAATTACACGACCTCTCTTCCTGGAAGTCGTTCGTGTGCTCACAAAATTACTGTCACTGCAGAAATGTGTGTTTCCGAAAACGACATGACATAGAGGGGTATTTAAGCGTCCGGGCAACAATGCGATAAGTGAGATTCCCGCAGCGCGACACGGTTCAGACACGCCGGTTATCTCGCCTTCCCGGAGCGACATGTCACTATACACTATACGCTAACATTCTACCACGGAGCGGCGTTAGAGATATTCTGTTAAACAATTTATAGTATGAGAGTGCATAAACACAAAAAAATCGGTTGTCTGTAAAGTCGGTTTACTGACGATAGTTGAACGTGACAACGTCATAATACTGATGGAGTGGTTTCATTTTTCAATTATCGCAATTATCGTTGCTATAAACAATTGACACCACATTCACTTTTCACTTCATACTTGACGAAAACATGTAAATGTATTATTGTATAGCAGCTGTCCACGCGGATGCATCGCTCACTCAAGTAGGAGACAGATGTCAAACGCTGCCGAACGCGGAGGCCGATTGTGCCTCTTTGTCGCTCGTTGCGCGCTCTCGCTTGCACTTCAAGCTTTAAATGGAACGCCTCAGAGCGAAGTAGCGCCGCAGAGTCATGTTTTTTCGTGCGTGCAGCCGGCTCCATCGAATTATAAGACGTTGTCACGTCAAAAAAAAAACTGGATTAAACCATTTACCTACGAGAAGACAAGGCGTTGCTACATTAAAACACACAACATACAACCTCACATACACACTTATCCTTGCATGTATATTCATAGTCTGTAGTTTAATTTTTAGACTTAGTCTCTCCACAGTGTATATACGATTTTAGAGAAAGTGCAGTCTCCTAACACAGGCCTAATTTGCCTAAAACGATATCAATAAATATTTTTTTCATTTACTTTCAACGAATAATTTTATTACTTATATTGTTTTTGCCATTCACTGTACCTCTGTCTTACTATCGTCCTGATATTTAGTTAACTCTGTAGCATAGTTATGAAAACGAGAATCTCGTCATCCAACTTGACAGATGAGTTTCAAGATAGATTATTGCCTATAGATGGTATTACATAAGATATTCTGGTAAGCACTTAATACCAGGTGGGCTGTGAGCTCATCCACCCAACTATATAATAAATAAATAAATAAATAAAAATGACAATTGTATGGTATAAAGGCTGTACCGTTCAAAAAATTGAAACACTTCATGGCTTTGTGATAGAAATAGGCATGATCACAGTACATACAAATATTCTGTATTAACAAACTGGAAAAGTATTGAAAATTTTAAGCAAAGCTTCAGAAATTACAAATAATACAAGTGCGTAATATTTACATAGAAATAATCCAAGAATAGTTAGCGTAACTGTATAGGTACCTATGTTAAATTATTTTGTTTTTTAGGAAAATATTTTCGAAGTAATTAAAAACATATTGAGCCAAATAGTACAAAAAACTTAGTACAAATAGTAGGTACTTGAACAAAAAACTTACATTATCTACTTTTATTACTACTTATTTACTACTTATTTCGGTAGGCAGTGGCTTTGCTGTCTCTGGCATTGCTGAAGTCCATGGGCGACGGTAACCACTCACCATCAGGTGGGCCGTATGCTTGTCCACCTACAAGGGCAATAAAAAAAAACTTTCTCAACGTTTCTATACTACACTAATAAATAACTACCAAAAACAAATATGTAATGAGAATTAAGAGCTTCCTTGTTGAAGTCGGTTAAAAACAAAACAACCTTCGCTCACAATAAACACCGAACGTAACCTCGTTACAAGCGTAACAAAATGCCTTAACAAACAATAATGGGTTTCCAAAGAAGAAAGCCCGAGGTCTGGTCACGTAGACTAATATAACTCGAATTGACATCTTAAAGGGGAAATAGCATTTTGATCTCACTAAAGTTTCAAATGGAAGATAATCGCATCGGCGGCTCATGTGTAAAAGCGGACAACTTCAGTTTAAGGTATTTGATTTCAAAGTATGCGAAATACTTTTATAGTTGCGTTGCAATTTTAAGTACATTTAATGCGATATTAAAGTAACTATATATACGACGAGGCTTAGATTTATTTGTCTCACTTACAGCCTTTTTCCGGTTGCTCTGACACATGCTCATAAGATCAGAATCTCCATGATGACCTAGAACTTGACTCAATCAGTAAGTATTTACAGTCGGCATCATTTCGCCACTTTGAGAAGGCGGCACGACACCAAAAACCTCTTGTCGTGGTCGGCGGAAA
Source organism: Bombyx mori (assembly GCF_030269925.1). NCBI lineage: Eukaryota > Metazoa > Arthropoda > Insecta > Lepidoptera > Bombycidae > Bombyx > Bombyx mori. The sequence goes on from NC_085121.1 coordinate 7,460,242, forward strand.
TTACATACCCGATCCTGTGGACCGAATGGTAAAGAGTCGACGTCGCCCTAAGCACGTCATTACGGATCCTCTCGATCCAATAACGGTGCTTTTAGGTACCTCAAGCACCGGTCACTGTCCTCGCTGAACCCGTCGCTTACGACAAAGGACTCGACGAGTAAATTAACCCATAGACACAGTCCACTGAGTTTCTCGCCGGATCTTCTCATTAGGTTGCATTTCCGATCCGGTGGTAGATTCTGCGAAGCACTGCTCTCTCTAGCTAGGGCCAGTGTTAGCAACACTTCCGTTTTGAGCCCCGTAAGCTCACCTAGTAGACAAGCTAAAACGGAGTCACGATCCTCAGCAATGAGGGAGCGATGGAGAAGAAGAAGAAGCTCACCTACACGTCAAGGCGAACATGAAATAGCCTCTCAAGACTATCAGCATAGGTAGAGAAAAAAAAGATCAGACTGAATTATATTATTCAAGAACTTTTTTAGCCTTTGCATAGAAAGAAGTGAAATAATGACACCTACTCGTGTGAGTAGTACGCCCTAACAAGTGAATTATATAAAAGTAATTTCAAAATGGTGGATTTATATTAAAATGCAGTTATACTCTTTTCTCTACCGAGCATCTGTGCGAGCTTAGACAACGAAGACAGCATAATCCTAGATAAAGAAAATCGATACACTTGCATGATACGCGAAAGAGATGTGTAGAGAAATACCTAATAAGCTCTGGAAAATTTTATTCAATCATCAAGAAAACTTCGATTGTGTTTTCACAAAACTATTTATATCATAAAAAAAATGAATTTCTTGTAATCCTTTTCAAAAAAGTCATTACGATTACTTGTAGCCCTTTTCAAAAAGTCATTACGAAGTTATTAGACACCAAAAATATACTCAAAATTCCATAAGGCGTTAATCCCAAACAAAATATCTTTGATGTATAAAAACTTGAAGACCACAAAATCGTTCGGTTTATATAACTTTAATTACTCTAAGCAAAGGGCGAGTCATTCATTTTTCGCATCGTCGCTCACACAAATTAGATGAGTGCACCAGAGCCCCAAAGAAACACCCCTAAATGACTTGCACTTTGAATGCATATTTTAATAACGCTCTTCTGTTTTAAGTTGTCTTTTTTTTATGGCTTAAATGGGTAAACGAGCTCACAGCCCATCTGGTGTTAAGTGGTTACTGGAGCCCATAGACATCTGCAACGTAAATACGCCATCCACCTTGAGACATAAGTTCTAAGATCTGAGTATAGTTACAACGGCTGCCCCGCCTTTCAAACCGAAACGCATTACTGCTTCGCGGCAGAAATAGGCAGGGTGGTGGTTCCTACCCGCGCGGACTCACAAGAGATCCTACCACCAGTAAAAGTCTCGCCTATTTATGATTTAAGCCGAAGTTTCATTTGCAAATTTAATCAGACATTATGTGATTACGATTACTGATAGTCTCATTTTTGCTGCACTGACACTAGTGCTCTGAGGAACTGTTTGAGCTGATTCCGTCATCATAAATGAGATAACAAGCCATATTACTTAGAATCTGTCTGCTATAGACATAATGTTTGCCACTTTCTGTCCGGCTTCGGTTGAATTTCCCTTGTCTGTGAATACGCAGTAGTATGTCCTTCTTCCAACGTGACTTGCGGAGACTGATTACCGAGTGATAAAAAGCAGCTCGGCCGGATTCCCGGATATTCCTAACATTATTGAGCTAGCAAGTAACCACGAGTAACCATCATCAGGTCGACTGTATGATCATTGGTCTATAATGGCCTATAATATAATAATTGGTCTATAATAAAAAATAAAAATGTGATAGCATTTACCTGTGGTTAATCTTACTAAATAAATTAACGAGAACGAGTTATCTGTTTTAATGCACATCTTATTAAATTGATTGTGATCCACCCATAGACACAGCCCACTGAGTTTCTCACCGGATCTTCTCAGTGGGTCGCGTTTCCGATCCGGTGGTAGATTCTGTGAAGCACTGCTCTTACTAGGGCCAGTGTTAGCAACACTCCCGGTAGGAGCCCCGTGAGCTCACCTACACGTCAAGTAGAAGCTGAAGGCTGAAATAGGCTATCAGCATAGAACGGAAAAAAAATATTAATTGACTTTAAAACTGTGAGTAACATTTGTTATTGTCTTTGCTTTGTCTTGTGTCTTCACTTTCAATTCAATAAAGGAAATATTTTAAATTTTAGTTGTTTTTACTATGGAGGGCAATGATAATAATGAAGGGAATGACATCGCAGCGCTGACGTCATTATTTTTAAAAACAAAAAGGTGCCAGTTGCGCCTTCATATATTGATTATTATCTGTATTATAATTGTTATCGTCTTAATGGGTGGTACCAGCAAAATTTATGTATAGCTTGAAGATGAAAGAACAAATATGTTCGTTTTCCAAGCTTTTGTATTATTGATTATATAACACACATATGCGTGTGCTTATGATTTGATGTAAGCAAATGAATATTTATCGAAGATGTAGAGGACATGTACTATACATACTACACATATTAGATGTCAAAATATGTGGTACACAAGCAATTGGATACGAGGTCTTAAATTGAATGAAATGTTCTATAACATAAAAAGTGATGTTGATATGGTTCCTTTTTCTGTCATACTTGAATAAACAAACTGACAAATTGAACTGATGATTTTAGGTATCGATTTAGAAAAACATATTTGGTCGCTAGCCAATAAGAGATATAATCACTGGCTTAATATCAATTATGTCAGGGCGACTTTAAAAAAACAAAAAATCACAAAAAAAATATAGGTTTTTTTTTATGTTTTAGTACAATTTATAGTCGAAGGTAAAATGAAATTAAAAACTGAGAACAATATGAGAGAAAGTCTCATTGGGCGACGCGTGCGGTGCGGCGGTCATAAATTGCTTGGGTTTGATTAAGGCGGTGCAGTGGGCCCTCAGGGTCACCCCTCGCGTACTGCAACTCCACCGGTGCATTCCTTTATACAGAGTGTTGAAAATGAGCACGTAATTTTTTATTTCCTTTTTTATTGCTTAGATGGGTGGACGAGCTCACAGCCCACCTGGTGTTAAGTGGTTACTGGAGCCCATAGACATCCACAACGTAAATGCGCCACCCACCTTGAGATATATATAAGTTCTAAGGTCTCAAGTATAGTTACAACGGCTGCCCCACCCTTCAAACCGAAACGCATTACTGCTTCACGGCAGAAATATATTATTTATATAATATATTATTTTGAAATACTGTATCCAGCATTTTGCGATCCCAATTAACAATATCGATTAATGGCAAACGTTAAAAAATTCTGTTTCTAATAAATTCTTCACTAAGATTTTCTTTTGTCCGCAATGCGTTCACAAATATAATTAGACAGTTTTCAAACTATCGGGTAAGGCACATTTATTCAGCAAAACTTGTTAAAAATAGTTTTACGAAAAACTTCATTAAATTCCTCGTGTGATTATATGACTATACAAGATCTTAACGAGAATAGTTTGATCCGTTTATTAACGGGAAGATACACGACGTCAGCCTTCTAGAACGCCGCCACCCTCTTGTGTATCTGGAGTATTTTCACGTGGTTTGGACACGTGATCTAAAGAGAGGAAATCCGCCTTATAAAAAAAAGTGAATAATTTACATGTGAATAGAAAAAAATTAAATGAGCATATTAAAGATAAATTCGTATATGGATGTCCAAGGGGACGTTAGGCTGACTAAAATTTGAGATGAAGAAAATAGTAAGACATTACTACCCATCCTGATTATAGGAAAAGATAAAGAAGATGATGGGGATGAAATGTTTTTTTTTATTGCTTTGATGGGTGAACGAGCTCACGGCCCACCTGGTATTAAGTGGTTACTGGCGCCCATAAACATCTACAACGTAAATGCGTCACCCACCTTGAAATATAAGTTTTAAGGTCTCAGTATAGTTACAACGGCTGCCCCACCCTTCAAATCGAAACGCATTAATGCTTCACGGCAGAAATAGGTGGGGTGGTGGTACCTACCTGCGCGGACTCACAAGAGGTCCTACCACCTTAATAAGATAATATAATAAGAATAATGGAGTATTTTGACCTGAATTTCTGTTATTAAGGCCTCAGGTCCTATCTTAAGTACTCGTAATAAGTCATATTTTATTAGTCGTCTATTCACATGAAAAAAGATTTTCTTTAACAAGTGAAACTAGTTTTAATTTTTGAAACACCCCATAGCCGATATTCACCAGATTGCCATCTACTTTCGGGATTAGTATTATAAGAAGGGGATCGTTTATTTCCTTTCTATTCAGACGGTTCTCAATCTTTTGGTTACTTGAAAAACACGTCTTAGCTGATACCAATGGCAACGTACTGGAATTGGTCATTAAGTTATATCTATTAACCTTATAAATAAACTTGAAGTAGACTAGACACAACACCACCACCACTCAGTGTGAGAAAGTTGTGGTTCATGAAGATACAACACATTTTATAAACTGACCACAACGTATGCTAATAAGGCCATTAAATTTTTGAAACGATGGCGAATTAGAGTAAAAATTTCAAAGAGAACCAGTAAATTGAAATTATTGAACTGAAGAACAGGCGTCAAGACAAGTTTTATTGTTTTGACCGGTCACGAAAACCGTAAATTATTCAAAATATCGTAAATAATAGAATGACAACAAAAGAACGCGAGATTAAATCGTAAAAGCAGTTTCAGTTTTATGTCTATATAGTTACGGATTTATTTAAACTAAAGCAAACAGAAGAACAATATTAAAATAGGTATATAGAAACTAACGTGGAAATTTTTATCAAATTCATAATCGATAAAATTTGAGAACTGCTGTCGTATCGTGTGAATAATCGCAGTAAGCAATGTAGTAAGGATTTTATAAAAGAATTCGGTAACTCCTGGAGAGGGCCGACGATGACGTCATCAATACAAACCATCTGTCTTTCTTTAGAAAAACTAGTGCTTTATTTTACTTTCAAAGTAAAAGTCACAGAATTTTTACTTTATGTCGAAATAAGTTTTTAGTCGCATTATCTTCCCAATGAGACTGAAATCGTAAAATCAAAATTATGTACGAAAATTGGTTCAATGTTATTCTGTATTCTGTAACAAAATACCGCGGTAGCTCAATTTTTTGAACGCAAAGTTTATTGCTTTATAGCATAACTTAACATAGTATTGTGAATATAGATTCTGACCTTGGATATCGTGTAGGAAAAACGATTTGCAACCAAATGTGCATGGGTGATGTCCAAGCGTTTTGAGTACACACATTTGGGGTAACGCAGAATGGATACAGTTAAATGTAAATCAGAAATACAATTTAGTTTGTTAAAAAACATACACATAACGTAATACAGAGAAACTTTTTTTAGAAGTCTGCTAAAATTATATACTATTATTTACTAGCTAATACACGTTTTTTCAATATAATAAAATCGTACCTAATATTTTTCATATCTTAAATGACACAATATATTTTTATTACAATAGTCTAATACCAGGTATAGAGTAAAAACGGATCATCGTAGTTATCGTATTATTATATTCCTGTCTACATAATCATGGAAAGTATGATACCTAAACGTAAGAATCAGAAAAAGGTGACTTAATAAAGTGAAACCTATTTTAAAAGTATTTCTTTAGCTCTATCCTAAATGTTATCAATTTTAACGTTAGATCTGAATCGTGGTAGCCTTTTTTTCTATCTATCTTTTTAACCGAGAACTGACAGATGTCAAGTCAAGAATGACCCGTCTTTCTTTTTTTTTGAGTTTATGGCCTGGTATCTAGACCTTTAGGCCAAATGCCCCGTCTATTCGCGTCCAGTGTTGCCGTGGAAAAAAAACTCAAAGCCCAGAGATTGATTTCGAAGATTTAATAATACCGAAATATCGACCCGAATAAAAGGACGACTCAATTGCATCTGTGTAACTGTACACTACTATACTACATATTATATGACCGTGATTTAGGGCGGCGCGACGGCAGCTCGCGGGAGGGGAAGTACAGATTAACCATAGCCTGTTAATTACGACAAATGGACACCGGACAACGAGTAATGGCCGCAGGACAATTTTCAAACTGTTTTATCGGCGTCCGGCACGTTTAAACAGGGTCACAAAGTCTACCCTGTCACCTAATGACTTCATTATGTAGCTGTTGAGAGGTGAGTGAGTTCTATGACGCAATGCGGTACAGATTATCTTTAACTAAATAAGTCCATAGTTTACAATTACATAGTCAAGATTAAAAAAAAAAAGGTACGTTACTTAAGACATCTAAACTTGGATGTACGGAATATCATGTCTCGGTTGCTTCGTGCGGAAAAATATTTTGAAAATTATGTCTTTGTGAGTTGATATTTTTGTGCATCCGGAACAGTGGCAAAAATTACTTTAGATTTCAATAAAACAAAATCCTACTTGTAATATTTGATTTTTTTTTCCCTGCCTATTCACTGGTAGTCTAAGAGGCTATATTCCAGCTACGCGCGGACGGGTAGTATTATTTGATTTCGATTAAAAGCACGTTAGAACTTCACTTATTCGCTTAATTACCCATCAATGTTTAAAAAAATGCACTTTGCATACAAAAACTTTTGACATACAAAACATACACATGTGCGTTTGATATGTTATTATAGCCCTTATTATTATTATTTAAACAATCCTAACTGAACGATGCTGTGTTTATATTTCGTATACTATTTAACCTACCTTTTGAACTATCGATAAAAAAAATGGAGTACCATTATTACAGTATATACTTATATTACATAGTTATATACTTAAAGCTTCTATGAAAACATTTTTAGATGTTCACGAATTGTATCAAATAATTTAGATAGTGATTAAACTGAGACCCCGCCACCTAGTATCGAATAGCGGCAATAAAATGAGAACCAGTTTCAATCTTAGATGAGGGAGTGGCGTAAAATTTGTTTGCAGAGGGCGCATTGCACTGTTCACGATCGAGGACCCATTAAAACGCTTTCCTAATCTTAATATACAAAAAAATACTATTGTATGTTCAATTTATTTAAATTAAATTAATAATAAATACATAATTTAAATCCAATTAAACATCCAATACATCTACAATTCACTAATAAATCCATGTTAGTACAAGAAAAAAAAAAAGCACTTAACAAATTCAACAGATAAAATATTGTTCCACAAATTAACTAAAAATGTAAGTACTATGGTATGGTATTAAAAACGTAAGTACTATGATTTTTTTGTTCCCCTAGCTAGTCGTTGGTAGCCTAAGGGTCTATTCTAAGTGCGCGCGGACCGGTAGGTGAACTCACGTGCTCAACCTGAGAGAATTGCTAACACTAGCCCTAGCAAGAGCAGTGCTTCGCTGAATCTACTACTGGATCAGAATCGCGACCCACTGAGAAGATCCGACGGGAAACTCGGTGGGTTGTGTCTATGGGCTAGTTCGCGCGTCGAGCTCTTTGTCGACGTATTCAACGAGGACGGTGTCCGGTACTATTGATTTCGGTAAATGTTAAAGTGGTTGCGAGGCTATCTTTGGGTCTTTTCACACCAATGCAGAAAATATGTGTTCTCCGAAGTGAACCACCTTTATTCCTTCAAGTTACCTTCAAAATGGGTCAACAGTGACACCCGGCTTGTGCATATGCCCTCTTAGCCTACAATGCCCTCCTTTATGGAGGATTTTTATTGTCTCAATGCATAAACTAGAAATTACTCTCATTTTACTAATCACAATATGAAAGACTAAACTCATGAATACTGTCGAAGTATATTTTATAAACTAGATTTGAAGATTATTAAAAGATCATTTAAAAAAAATAGCTATACCGTTTTTATGAAAAATATATCTTAAAATAAAACCTTACCAAATTTCAGCTTCTGCGCCCGCAATGACATACTGATGGTAGGACCTCTTGTGAGTCCGCACGGGTAGGTACCACCACCCTGCCTATTTCTGCCGTGAAGCACTAATGCGTTTCGGTTTGAAGGGTGAGGTAGCCACCGTAAATATACTGAGACCTTAGAACCCATATACCAAGGTGGGTGGCGGCATTTACGTTGGAGATGTCTATGGGCTCCAGTAACCATTTAACACCTGGTGGGCTGTGAGCTCGTCCACACCTCTAAACAATAAAAAATAATGGGTACATGGGTACGTAGCGGGTAGCTATCACAAACACACAAATATTTGACAGATACATGAATCTCGCTAACGACATATATTCAAGATAAGTTTGCATATATACAAGCTCCGCACATTAACATCCAGACTGACAGTCTACCGAGCAATTTCACCCGCTCAGTGGAAGATCTTCCCTTTGTCCTTATACCTCGCAAAGGTATAACTATTATCACGACTGCTGTAGCATCAAAGAGCCGAAGTTCATTTCACTTGTATACGGCTTCGGTAAGCTGTCAGGAATGGTAAGCCGTCTGTCCGGAGTTTAATTTTTCGAATCACTTGAAATACTGATATTTGTCTCGGGAGAATTTTTTTTTAAACTAAAAACGTAACTTAAATCAATTTCTGTAACTTTTTTCTTTTTTCTTTTATGTATTTTACTGAATTTTTATCGCTGAATTATGCGATATGCTGAATTATATATGCTGAATTCTGTAACTCGATTTTGAATAAGAATTAATATAAATTTGTGTAGAATTAAATGGCCTACTCAATAAGAAAGAGGGTAGCTTCTTAATTAATTAACTTAATTAATTAACTTAATTTATTAACTTAATTTTTTAATAGTTTATATAATAGCTTCAGATGTTGTTTAAAAAATTCACTAAATGACGAAATCTTGAAATTCGTTTAGCTTTTATTGATGTTAACTGTAATAAAGTCGATTATGCTTCGCTGATTTTATATTTATTTATTTATTACAATATAAATTACCCGAAGATTTTCCAAAACAAATTGAAACACACATACATTGTCCTGACAATTACAAATACAGGGATAAATAAATCAGCCTGATCGATGGATCCGTTCTCAAAAGCCGCTCTGTCGTACATGCAGCAATTTATTTTCATCTATATAGATTTGGTAACTTCATTTTCTAAGTTTCCATCTAATTTATTCATTCTAGCGCTGAATTTCCCCGTTGAATATAAAAAGTATGTCAACAAAAATGTTCTAACACAGAATCCAGTAAATATAAGTCGGATAGCCTCGGGGTTCATAAACATCGTGAGTTTTATCTTTCGGAAAATTTGAGCCCGGATTAAAAGGCTCCCCTGGAGTCCGTGTAAGCGCGCGTTAAGTCTGCAGCCAACTGAAAGTCGATCGATTTTATTATTTTCATTTGATAGTACTTTTACAGTATAATCCCTATACAAAATGATAAGAAGACATGCTGCATCGACCCCACAAGATATGGGATTGAGGCCTTGTCAGAAGAATCTTCTTCATGCTTTGTACAGTGTAGATACAGAAAAAAAATCGGTTGTCTGTAAAGTCGGCTTACTGACGATAGTTGAACGTTACAACGTCATAAGAAAATACTGATGGTCTGGTTTTGGATGACTGGTTTTTTACTCATCGTGAAATAGTTCTGTTAACTTATTGTTATAGTTTTGTCAATTTTAACATAACCTACAATCGCTGCACTAGCGGACCGATGCTATTTATTTTAATGATGAAAGCACGTATATTCGACAATATATCACTGAACATATATTTAATATCGAAAGAAACCTTTATCGCCGCAATTATCGTTGCTATAAACAATTGACACCACATTCGCTTTTCACTGAACTTCATACTTGACGAAAACATGTAAATGTAATAATGTATAGCAGCTGTCCACGCGGATGCATCGCTCACTCAAGTAGGAGAGAGACAGATGTCGAACGCTGCCGAACACGGAGGCTGATTATGCCTTTTTGTCGCTCGTTGCGCGCTCTCGCTTGCACTTCAAGCCTTAAATGGAACGCCTCAGAGCGAGGTAACACCGCATGAGTCATGTTTTTTCGTGCGTGCAGCCGGCTCCATCGAATTATAAGACGTTGTCACGTAAAAATTTTTCAAGATGTTCAATAAGAATGAAATTTTAAAAATGTAGTACTGTTGATAAGATATGTCGCGAGCCTTCGCGGATATATTCCAATGTCCAGCCTATTTGCGCCGGTTTGATCGATAGCATGATCGTTGTACCAACCTCAAATCTAAACAAAAATTAACACTAGTCAAGTACTCTCCGACCAATACAGTGACTTAAGTGTTTATTCTATATTATTCTATATTATAGACTATCTATAATAATTTTGTTAGGTTTCATTTAGTATTTTTATAAGATTGTAAATTCAAAGAACCGAGACACTGAGACAAACTCGAAAAATCTCGGAAAAACGAATAACCAACCTACATACATACGTATACCTACAGAGTGAGAACTATTTAAGCTGACAAAAGCCATCACGATGCCAACGTTTCAAAGGAAATTGTGTTTGTATAAAAACACGCTCTGAAAAACACGACAAAGGCACTGTAACCTACGAGTACCTAACGTACGGAGGAGTCATGAGGGCGGAAAATTCGATTTTCTGGCCCGCGCCTCCGTAATGCGTTGCGGTCCACATTAGGCCCGAACCCTTTGCCCGAAACGGAAATACTCCGTTAATCAAATTCACTAACCCAATCTCCGAGCATATCGAAAGCACAATAATATATGGCTCGGGCCGCTGATAAAACAAACGAAGACCCGACGGCCTAGCCCGATATCAAGATGCTCGCTTCGCAAATGCACACATTTCACTTAATCGATAGTCAATTTGGTTTATTTATGGGCTAACAACACGACCGAGACGCAAATAAAACAAAAACATAAACATGTGCACGGTAAATATATTTTACGCATGTATATTTTTATTCCTCGTCACTAGATGGTCCACAGTATTTTACGAATAATGGACTACTAGTATTTTTCTCTATACAAATTAAATCAAAGTAAAAAATATTGACTAACAGAATTCAATGTTTATATGCTATGAGAAACTAATACGAGTAAAACAAGCAAAGTCCATCTATTCTACAATCCATATTTCTGAATGCAAACACATCTGAGACAGATAAATAAATAAAGTCATTCGTGGCCTGATAATTATTTTTTATGGCTTAGAGGTATGGACGAGCTCACAGCCCACCTGATAAGTGGTTACTGGACCCATTGATATCTACAACGTAAATGCACCACCCACCTTAAGATATAACTTCTAAGGTCTCAAGTATAGTTACAACGGCTGCCCCACCCTTCAAACCGTAACGCATTACTTCACGGCAGAAATAGGCAAGGTGGTAGTACCTACCCGTGTGGACTCACAAGAGGTCCTACCACCAGTAAAGAGAGCTCGTCTACGCAAACACATAATAAAACATTGATTACAGGAACGAATACCGTTATTGTACAATCATTTGATCTACGTTTGACTTTTCTCACCTAAGACACGGAAATGATCATTAATTTAAAGGGCAGTAATAGGTACTTAAGTGCTGGTAGTTCACTCGTTGACCCGAAAGTAACGCAACGGAACGAAAGCCCACCACGCGTAAGCGCTGAGCCTTGTACAGCATTAATAAAGGTAAGTGCGCCCGTGTCAGCTAATGCGTCGTTATGGGCCGTCCTGAAAAACTTCTCCTACACCCCTGAAATATTAACGTACAAACGAATAAGGCCCTTAAACGTAAATCACACGGTTCAATTTCTCAAAGCGCCAACCGCAGAATCCCGTTTACAGTGGACTATGAAACGCTTCGAATTTAAGCAGTTTGTGAAAGAGCAACTAGAAGTAGACTTCAACATGTAAGAAATAAAGTACTTATTTGTATGGTTCATACGTTTCGATTTCGAGAACAGCTTACAGCGTGGCCTGTCATGAAAACGCGTATATTCAGTGAAATTGCTGAATATTATCAACAAACAATTACACTTATGCCAAAGCTTAGTCAAATTGGAATAGTCATAAATCATTTTGATTATTCTAACATTTGCAGATGCCTCATATTATTTTAATCAGTATTTTGAGTCACACATTGAAATTAGAAATTTTAGAGCTTTATTAGGCTCACGCGGTGGATTTCACTTTGCTACTTTTTTCTACTGCTATTGATGTGTTACAGTTTGACGGATGAGACAAGGGTTTGGCAAAACAATTAAGACCTCTATCTTATATCTCTAGGCGTCGAACAGCATTTAGTCTATGGGCCAGTAAATGGTGATCTTCGGCTACCTTCTAATTGAAAAAAAAATCGATACCTCCAATGATTATATGCACTACGAGCTCAACAGTACAAAGTACCGAATATTAGTTACATGAAAATAACATGAATGGGTCTTAGCAGTTCGAATTATTTTAATAGTCGATGCAACCTTTACAGTTGGAACTTATTATATGAATGTTTCTCAATTATATGTAATTTATTTATTTTATACATATAAATCAAAATGCAAGGTAGTTTAATAACCTAAAAGTACATATTATTATCCGCAACACGCTGCGTCAGAATGCGAATAATATATTAAATTGCAGTGACAGATTCTGATTAGTATTCCAAATATAAAATTCCTATTAATACATAAAAGATTGGCATGGCCTACCTGGATGGTTTCATCATAGGAATAAGTTTGACTTGTGGTCGTGCCGCTCATCTCACTAGCGCGAGCCTTGGAGCGGCGACCACACCTGTAAATTAATAAAGAACACTTCAAATACTTTACTGGTGGTAGGACCACTTGTGAGTCCGCGCGGGTAGGTACCACTAACCTGCCTATTTCTGCCGTGAAGCAGTAATGCGTTTCGGTTTGAAGGGTGGGGCAGTCGTTGTAACTATACTTGAGACCTTAGAACTTATATTTCGAGGTGGGTGGCGCATTTACGTTGTAGGTGTCTATGGGCTCCAGTAACCACTTAACACCAGGTAGACCGTGAGATCGTCCACCCATTTAAGCATTAAAAAAAAATCGATTTAACACAACAGCTATATTTAACAATAAAGGTCAATCAGAAGCCGAACTTCTTCTTCTTGTCCTTATCACACATTGTGTGGGGTTGGCACATGATATTCTTCTCTTTTTAATTCAGACTTATCATACATTATCTAGGCACTAACACGCTTGTCTCGCATATCCACTTTTACACAATTAATTCAAATATTTTTTAGAACGCCCCTCCTCACCAGACCACTATTCATATTCAGGGTTTTTTGGCCACATGATCACCTTTTCTTCTCTTCACTTCAATTATTACGATAACTGATACTTATCGTAAGAATGCTTACGGTAGAACGGATTTACAAAGTGCGTGTACCAATTATTCATTATCCTACAGAGCAGGAAAACAATTTTAAGCATCGTTTACTTCCATACTGTCTTACCATTCATTGCTTCCATTTCTTTCCATAAAAACCATAAAGTTTTCCAATCCATCATTGTAATCATAATCTATCATTGTATCACCAAAGAGAGCAACCTCCCCCCCTTGGTGGAGCGACCTTGTCGCGGTGGGGGGGCTTGCGGGGAAGGACCAAACACAACACGCCAATAACACCTGGCAGCCACAGGCATACCCTTCCCTTACCAACAGCTCCACGACCTGGAACTCAAAAGAGCTCCCTTGCAGAGGGACTTAGCGCCAGTCCCTCGGTCCGCAACCTGTCCCACCATGACAACGACCCCATTTCAGCGCTCATGGCAGTACGTCATTGGCTATGGACAGGCCGGAGGCTTGCCTTTACCGGCCGGCCACGACGAGGAAAAGTCTGTAAAGCCCGAGAGAGAACTCGTAAAACCCTGTGGACACCTGGCGACCTCCACAGTATGTAGCCTCTCCCCCGGAATGGGCGTCACCCGAGGGAGCATATTTATATCGGCCTAACTCGTGGGAATTTTATGGATAGTGAAAATTTAAAAAACCCAACCCGTACTGATCTAATGACGACCTCTGCTGACGATAAAACTGACAACCGAACTGCTACCACGACGACTATGGCATTCTTAACGGACGATGAAGATATCTACCATGATGTTTTCGATGAAAATTCATTTTTAGGAAACCCAATTTTAGATGCCATGAATCGCATAGTCTCACATGCAATGGCTATCTCTAAAAAGTTACCGGAAAACAAGAGCGTGACTAAAGCAAATAAACTTGAAGTGATAAAACATGCAGACTCTATCAAAAAACTAGCAGAAATGCTTATCACAAACATTAAAGAAAACCCTGATAACCTATCAATCCCAATTCCAAGTCCACAGACTCTTAATAAAGAAGCAATGGTAGCCATCCAAAATACAATAAAAACAACCTTGAAAGAATACACAAATATCAATCCTAATCAACTCAATCAAAAACAAACTTATGCAACCATAACCAATACTACAAATAAATCAAGTGAATTTCCTTCACTTAGAACGTCAGATAAACCCAAAAAATCTAACCCCGCTTTACTTGTAACAATCAATGGCTCCACCAGTAAAGAGGAATCTAGAAAGATTTGGAGAGAGGAAATTTCCTTCCGAAAAGAAAAATATTTACCCACAAAAATTTCGCCAATTAAAGACAACAAACTTAAAATAGAATTCGAAACAAACGAACAACTTAACAATACTATCCATTTAATAAAACGATCCAAAAGTAATAAATTATCTGCAGAAAAAATTAATAAATTACAACCTATGTTCATACTTAAAGGAATTCCTAAAACTGTAGACTCCAAAGATTTAACCACTCTACTTATAAATCAGAATAACTGTCTTGAACACCTTGACCCAAAAAATACAGAACCACACCTTAAACTCTGCTTCTTAAGAAGCAACAAAAATAATAATTTATACAATGCTGTTTTCCGAGCCAGTCCGGAAATCTGGCAAAAGGTATTAGAAGCTGGACGAATTAACGTCGATCATTCCCGTGTCCATGCTGGAGAGCACGTGGCAATTCTTCATTGCTTTAAGTGCCTCCAGTATGGAGGCACTTAAAGCAATGAAGAAAAAATAAATGCACTAGTGAGCAGCACAATTGCTCTCATTGTGCTTCAAGTCTGCATTCATATGAAAATTGCCCCCACAAAAGTGTTAAGTCAGTCGTTAAATGCTTCAGCTGCATCAAAAACAATACTAAATTCAACAAAAGTAACCCCATAAATCACTCAGCTACGTCCAACCAATGCCCCATAAAACAAGCCATTGCGGCTAGAACCATCAATAACACAGATTATGGAACCAAGTAGAACTAATAGAAGAATTAACACAATAAACTGTTTGCAGCTAAACTTCAATCGAAATCATAAAGTATTAAATGAAGTTATTGGTCATGATAAATTAAAAGAGATAGATATTATCTTTATAACTGAGCCTTATACGGGCAAATATTTATGTGCGAAGACTATACAAGGTTATACCCTATATCAAAATGTAAATAAAAAAGATAAAAAATCCAAATGCAAGACCGCTATTGCGATCAAATCTAACAAATTCAGTGCCACTCTAATTAATCCTACTACTACTGACAATCTCACGGTCATACAAGCCAGAGATCTCTCTGGCATGAATATATACTTATATTCGGTTTATATAGAACCCAAGATAGATGTAGATAACACTTTAAATAAATTAAAAGGATTTTTAAGTCTTAACCCAAACGCAATACTTTTTAAGTCTTAACCCAAACGCAATACATATAGTCACAGGGGATTTCAATGCATGGAACACAATGTGGGGTTCTAGGCATTGTAGTCGCCGCGGTGATGATATTGTCAATATCATTATTGATTATGATTTAATTTTAGTTAATACTGGCGATGAATGTACATATTCTACTGTGGCCAATAATGCTATTAGATCTTCGCATATAGATCTGACGATGATAAGCGACCACAGACACATCAGAATCACCGACTGGAAAATCAATCACGATATCACCACACTATCCGATCACAAATCAATAACTTTCACTATAAATCTGGACAAAAATAGACAACTCACTAAAAATCTTAAAAACTCCACATGGAGATATAATACAAGCAAACCCAACTTTTGGACAGCTGATAAGAGGCAAAAGTTTAAATTAGAATTAAATAGATATATAAGTCGGAATAAAAATAAATAACATATTATGCATGAACAAAACATAATTAGATAATTATATAAATGAATTTATAAAAAGTATTAACAACACATGTCAAAAGACCTTACCGCGGTCTTCTGGTCGGCCATCGAAACCACACTGGTGGACTGATGAGTTGGAAATTTTGAAAAAGAAGGTCATACAGAATCATCACAAATTATCGAAAGCGGCACGTCGCGGAAATCCTATAGAAGAGCTTATAAAAGAAAAATTAGAAATAAAAGAACATTATGTTAAAGCAATACAAGAAGCTTCAACAAAGAGCTTTAAAGAATTCTGCAATATGCAAGAGAAAGAGAATGTTTGGTCGGTCACGAATCGTATTATACGAACGAAACCAGTTGCGCAGCCTCCTTCTACACTCAAAAAATCGAATGGTGAGTACACGCGTGATGTGGATGAAGCAGCGCAATACTTTGTAAATGGACTTTTCCCCACTGACACAGAGGACAATGAAATTCAACGAAGTATACGCGCTAGAATGTACTTGCCCCCGAATACGCAAAATGAACCACTTTTCAACACAACAGAGATTATTGAAACTCTTAAAACTTTCAATTCAAAGAAAGCGCCAGGATATGACGGCCTCACAGCGGACATATGTCTGGTTGCTACCGAATCATATCCAGAAATAGTAACAAATATCTTAAATCAGGCACTTATTCTTGAATATTTCCCAAAACCTTGGAAAAGGGCAATAGCCAAAATCATTCCCAAACCAGGAAAAGAAACTTATGATACTTTAACATCTTTCCGACCGATCGGTCTGATACCAGTTTTCGGCAAGCTTTACGAAAAACTGTTGATAAATAGATTAAACCATCACATGTATACTAACCAGATTGATAACGAAAAACAGTACGGTTTTAAGCTTCAGAAATCGACAGTTATGGCTGTAAATAAAGCCATCAAGATTGTAAGAGAGGCCAAGGATGCTGGACAACAAGTGGCAATAGTGTCACTCGACATAAGAGGCGCATTCGACAATGCTTGGTGGCCATCAATATTTTGTCAGTTGAAACGAATCAAATGTCCCAGAAATATATATGGTATTCTCCTAAGTTACACAGAAGAGCGCGAAGTAGTGGTCAGGTTATCAGACGTTGAATCCACAAGAGCAATGTCACGAGGCTGCATTCAAGGATCTGTCTGTGGCCCACCTATGTGGAATCTCATAATGGATGATTTGTTATCAATCCCCTTACCAGACGAGACATATTTACAAGCATATGCTGATGATGTGCTTCTTATCTCAGCTCATAAAAATATTCAATCCCTAGAGGATAATATCAATAGAACTATCAATAAAATTCTGAAATGGGGAAATGTCAATAAGTTAACCTTTAGTCCCAAAAAAACACAACTGATTGCGTTTACAAATAAAGCAAAAAATATACAGATCCAATTGAATGACAAATATCTCAAGCATGTAAATAATATTAAATATCTTGGCATAAACATAGATTCAAAGTTAACCTTTACTAATCATGTAAAATACATCATTGAAAAAACCAAAAAGCTTTTTAATAAATTAAAGA
This sequence comes from Bombyx mori, assembly GCF_030269925.1. Lineage (NCBI taxonomy): Eukaryota > Metazoa > Arthropoda > Insecta > Lepidoptera > Bombycidae > Bombyx > Bombyx mori. The sequence goes on from NC_085121.1 coordinate 7,477,928, forward strand.
TATATGTTCGTCCCACCTGGGGAATTCATCCTGAAAATGTCAGAACCATTTACCAACAGGTCATTGTACCGATCTTGTCATATGGAGCGTCCATCTGGGAACCAGCTTTAAAAAACAAATACATACAAAAACAACTCTTATCACATCAGAGAAGGTTTTGTATTAAAATTATTCGCAGTTTTCGTACCATTAATACACCACTTTCAATAGTCTTATCCCAGCTTCCACCACTTCCCATGCAAATTAAAACCATAGCAAACAATGAAAAAACTAAACTAAATGAATCTTCTCCGTATCTACCAGATGATATAACCTTAGAAACCCCTGCACATCCTAGAATGAGATTACACCCTGTTAACCGAAAGCCTGTTAAACACTACATAGCTAATGACCAAAACGAACTTGAAGAAGTATTCTTACGACATACAGAAATTATATACTACCTGTATACAGATGGCAGCAAGTCTGATGATAATGTCGGTGCTGCTGTTGTGATACAGGATTCGCAAAATATAATTCATAAAAAATTAATTAAACTACACAGCTCATGCTCAGTCTACCAAGCTGAGCAATTGGCAATAGCTACAGCTTGCAAGTGGGTAAGAGATCAACGAGTAAGTGCATTCGTTGTCACTGACTCACTTTCCACGTTACAAGGCTTATGCAATAGCAACACATTTAATCCACATGCAGTCATGACTCTAAAATGCATCCACGAAATAGAAAGGAATGGACAACAAATTAAATTCGTATGGGTAAAAGCTCACAATGACATACCTGGTAATGAGCTGGCGGATATAACAGCAAAAGAGGCTGCTGGATCACCAACAAATACTAATTATGCCAAATTCCCAATAAGCTTTGTAAAAGAAATAAATCAAAAGTCACTTACTAAAGAAATTACTAATCTGTATAATGAAGTAGATAATTGTAAATACACCAAGCAGATATTTCCAGATTATACATCCTTAAAGAAATTTATAGATAAAGTTCCACCAAATTTCGCTGTAACACAATTTCTCTCAGGACATGGTTACCATAAAGCATACTTACACAGATTTCGTATAACACAAGACCCTTTTTGTCCCTGCGATTCAAACACCATACAAACGATGGAACATTTATTATATCATTGTCCAAAATATTTTAATACAAGGTATGAATTTGAGACTATATGTCGAATAAATAACATAGACTTTAAAGATTGCAATGAAATTACAAAAAAAGAGGAAACATTGAATAAATTTATGATACATTTAAATGAAATTATTTATAGCCTCAAAAAATTTAATAACACTTAAATATAATTTAATGCACTGTGTTTTACATTTCTATTTACACTTTTACAAAACATTATATTAACCACTTACAAATTTACATGACATCTTAGTTTCGTACATTTACATATAAAGTTATATATTATATTTATATACTGTCTACTCAAAAACCCCCTTAAATTATTTTACCTCTCATAATAATTATATTCTAATATTGAAATACCTATGCATCTTGTTAAATTTCGAAGTAGTCAATAGCGTCGAAATTTAATAAAAGTATCTATTAGCTTTAACAAAAAAAAAAAAAAAAAAAGAGAGCAACATAATTAAAACGTTTTAATATTGCACACATACATAGACACATGTAAATTCTAATTTCAATAACGAACTCCGATACCGGAGACCAAGTGAAACTTAGAAAAACATTGACGCGTCTGTTTTATATCTTCTCTGAAGGAATACCGCGTGCTGTTGCTGTCACAGAATTCCTCTCGTATTGAGGTAACAGCGCTTTTTACGGCTTAATTAGTAACATCTCGAGGCGCAGGCCCGTCGGAACGACTATCACCCGGAAACACGTACATTTTATTATGGAACGAAATTAACTAGAAGCTTTAAAACTCGGCAGAACTGAAAAGTCATTACATCAAAGTTAACGGTCTCTGCGTTGAAAGGATTTTTAGTCATGTTTTTTTTTAATCAATTTCAAGACAAGGTATTTAATTTCATTCAGCCATTATATAAAGCAGATAGAAGAATTAAAAGTACCAAGAAACAATTGTCCAAATCAAAGGCCTTTTTCTTTGCCACAATAGGTAGACGAGCTAATCGCTAGCCCTGGTGGTAAGTGGTCGTAGTTACTCATAGATGAGAAGACCGCTGCCTGCGACCGACTCCGGTCAAGCCTTGTTATAAGAAATATCCTTGAGGTATATATTACATTACTTTAAATAACTCTACATTTATGCCTCTTTTTTAAATGAAATGTCAGAGTGATTCCCAACATTGCGTAATGATCTATACCATTAAACGTCCTTAGTTCAGTAAGTACGTAACGTCTATGAATGGAATAAGTTTCTCTGCAATAGTCTGCCTAGAACGTTGCTCAAGCTACGACTTAAAATTATTCGAAGAAAATTACCTTATTACTTAATTTGAAAGCAGTAGGAATTCACATAATTTTATCAGTATTGATAAAATAACTCAGGTTAATGTGACGTTTGAGATAACAAGATTGTATTTATTAGCTGGGACTCGAAGCGTTCACTTTGCAATTCGAACTATAGTTATCCAAGAGGACTCGGTAATTAAGCAACACGTGTAAGCAACCAATTGTCTACCCGAATGTGCTATGAAACTTCATTACTTTCCTTATTCTACCTTTATCTCATACTTATTTTTCTTAACAAAAATCACGTTTATTAATCTTTTTTTTTATATTGTACCAAATGTGCTCTTATCTTAGTTTGCTGGAAGAAAACTAAGGATTAAGTTCGCCTTAAACATTTTATTTACATGCTATTTTCTGTGTGGTTACTTTCTGGCTTGATGTTGTCGGCCTAGAATAGCAACATCCCATCTCATCCCGCGGGTGTCGTAAAAGGCCGGGATTCACCGAAGAATGGGCTGCAGGGTTCCTTGTAGGGCGGGATAGCCGGTCTGCAAAACAACTGAGACCTCAGAAGTTGTTGTGTCCATGGACTCCGGCAATTACATAACACTAGGTGGGTTATGATCTCGTTCACCCATCTACGCATTATTTTTATCTTTTACTGTCCAAATTTTAATCATGCATATTTTTTATGCACAATTTTTTTTTATAAATTATTAATGTACTATTTTTAATGTTAAAATAGATTTCAGTAAAAAAACTTTCAATCATATTTAGAAAGGCAAGTAAACTAGAATTCTTTTACAGTAACAGAAGTCTTACTTTATTCGGTTTATTTAAATGTAGATGTCTTATCCTAAAACGTTTTATCATTGCTTTCTATGAAAAAAATCCTAAGGCCTTTATCATCGATCGGTCGCTTGAAATTCGCGTCACGGAGGCTGCAAGCCTACTGCGCCGTCGCCATGACAACGCGCACCAAACGACCATACCGCCAAAATAGTATAATTTATAAACTTTAAAACTTTGGAATTCGGGAAATGAAAGCTGTGTCCTTTGCTGCGGGAGTAAGGTTAAAATTTGTAAAACGCATTGCCCCGGGATGAGTCGGAATATTCGTTCTACTGGTTGTATTTTGATGATAAAATATTGCTCTCTCTTGTTACTCTCAACGAAAGAGAGTTATTAACAAATACTTAGTGTTAAGATTATTTACGGTTATACCTTTGTAAAATTTAAATGTACTACCTCGTTCACTAAAACCTAGTCTGGTATTTGTTTTTTTTTTTTTTTTCAAAGTCTAATTCACTGTCTGAAACAGACCACATATTCTTTGCCTTATATAAAAAAACATAAAAGTGGTGTTAAAGAGATTATTATTACTACTTTTGTCTTTGTTGCTGATTTGCCATTAGTACGTTGTTGATCCAATTGAGTAGTATGTATAATTGTTCGCACTTCAGACTTCAGATTACCGGCACATACCCGTCAACATAAGTATGTTAGATAGCTTAAATTAGTTTCAACACAAAGCGCATTTAGTCCGAAGATTTAAGTTTGATGATGCTATGGTAATTAAATAAAAATCACAATAAATTTCATAATACCCTAAGACTCATTTGGTTTTATCTGGTTTGTAATTTTGAACTTGTTCAAACAGAATATTTAATATTTTATTTTACTGTTTGCATAAATTGACGTATACAGTACAAAAATAGTTCCTCTAAAGATCTTTTAGTATGAAAGCTTACGAATGTTCGTTGATTAAAAATTTGATTTTACTTACAGCTAAACACAAAAATTAAATATGTAAACTTTATACAATTTACATCAGAACATGCGTGCGCGCCCCTATACTTACCCTCGAAACTGTTGAACTATAAATAGCTACCGGGATGAGACTCACCGATCTTCCTGCTCTGTTGTTGTGGGATTGTTTACCACATAAGCGGTTTTTGACCCTAAACTACGCATAGGGTAATGACCCTGATTCTTAGAACAATAAATACATTACGTATGCTTATGTTTGTTTAGTTGCTTTGCGTAATATTAAGCTAAGATTTTAAATGTTTATTTTTTTGTGCAGCTCCGTGGTTTTGTAGGAAAATAAACGAAGAACATAAATCATAATAGTTAAAGCTAATTTTTCGACTAAATCTCGCATATTGTTATTGTCACTATATTATTTTTGATCTTTCGAATACTTTGTATTTTTCGTGGCCACGGATTCGACATTACTTAAAAGCGTAACAGTAGTTTTTATTCAATTTAATTCTGGCTAAAACCGAAGAATCTACTAGAAATTATAATTATAATTACTTGACTGGTAATTTCAATATACAATTAAAAAAGACGTGTGGCACTCGGGGACTGCCGCGGTAAAGCTATTGCAAAGCGTTTTTTATCAACTTATGCAATTACAATTAGACAATAATAATTTAATATTAAAACAATAATAAAAATAAGACCACGCTATATTTATAAACATTAACAAAAGCAAAACTATAACTGTACCCTTCACACTCATAAGCTAGTCCGCGTGAGAGAGAGATGGGCAGATTTTTCATGATGCTCATGCAGTGCGATGTCACGCCGCACGCTTATTCACAAACACTACACCAGCGCAACGTGTGAATATATTGAACGCGAGCTACATAGTACGCGTAGTGGGGGTGTCAGGTTATTTTCGTTACGGAATTTCTTGATTCAGTCGCCGCGCTCAATGCCTGTGATAGAAGCTATGCAATAGCTTAAAAATACCGAACATTTTAGTAAGGTACAAAGAAATCAAAATTGCCTAACGTTCTCGTCATCATAAAAACAATATTAATGAACGGTAGCAAAAGGAAAGTATTTCATGCATTAAAAATTGTCATATACCTATTAAGTACATTGGAGTTTTTCAGAATACGATGTAAACACATAAATACTATGGAGTTTCAGGGTTTTAATTTTGTTTATGTTTCACAATACGAGTCTACTTTGGCGAACTGTAATTTGCAAGGTAGCTTTGCGTGTCAGCACGCGGAGGCACGTGACATGAAGAAGGACTCGACATAAATTAGGTATTTGTACTTGACAAAACAGTAAAATAAACCACAAACGACAAAGTATGGTTATGTATGTATATGTCTAGGCTCGACGTAGTGAAATTGAAGTTGTTTTTTTGACCTGATTGGAAAAATGATGAATCGTTATCGGGCGATGCGGTTATAGCAAGATTAACATATGCCTTTTTTTTGAGTTTCGTACACTACACTTTTTTTTTTCCTACCTAAGCTGATAGCCTTGAGAGGCTCTGTCAGCGTAATCGGGCGAGTAGGTGAGCTCGCGAGGCTCAAACCTGACGTTGTTGCTAGCACGAACCCTAGCAAGAACCGTGCTTCGCAGAATTTACCCCCGGATCGGAAACGCGACCCACTGGGTAGATCCGGCAAGAAACTCACTGGGTATGTCTGTAAGTTAATTTACTGGCCGAGCCCTTCGTCGCAAGCGACGGGTTCGACGAGAACGATGACCGTTTCTATACATCTTCATGAACGACAAATATCATAAAAGCCAGAGCGCACTGGCATCCTGCATACAACCTGACTTATCCTATACGTTTGTGTTCCAAATGATTAGCACAGGCTTAACAATAATAACTCGGAAAAAATCACGTACGGTCATGTGGCCCTAAATTAGGATTCGCCGTGTTATGGATACCATATTCAAATATTTATATAGATTCAAATATTTACATACTAATATTAATTCAAATGGAACATCCAGACAAAAGAACCAAAAAACCTATTCGTCATGCAAATATTTTCTCGGTGTGGGAATAGATCCCATGACCCAACGTATGGAAGTCAGGGATGCCAAGTATGGGCTATTATGTTAACTCATTTTGCTTACTAAAGTGGTGGTCAAAATAGGTGTATTTGAAACTATAAGCAACTTTGCTGCAGGGCTGAACAAAACATAAAGGACAACGGTAACTGACCATTTGACAACCTTAAACTAATTAATCTAGGTAAATAGCTTAGTGTAATAAATAATACTTAAATACTATTAGGTCCATACAAAAACTTAAGTTTTGATCGTCCTAATTTGACACAACTTATCGTACTTATTAAAAACAATACTTTAGTTAGCATGCTCTCAACCAACCTGGTAATAAGTTATCACCGGAGGGAATAGTTATCATAGCGCGAGCACCGCTACTCATCTTGAGACACGATAAGTCTTGATTGTGTTGTATCAGGACTGTGCGATCCTTCAAACGCAAGATTAATTAATGCTTCATTATCCCTGCGTCCACTTAATAAACCGTACCACCAATTAATGTGATCGCAGTATGCTACTAATGAAAAGGTAAAGAATCCTATATAGAAAATATGCGCTAGTGCCGGTACTTACTGGAGCAAATATAATGAATAATATTTTATTTAATATTAATTCTAAACTACTATTAAAATATTATTACCCGTGTTGTCATCGTTTGAGAGTACACCACATCTCCGTTTTCACCAACACTTTGTCCAAACACGACATCAAACGGTAACACTAAGGTCATAAGAACTATATTTCAATGCGAGAAAATTCAAAACAGAGAATATAATTTTCCAACAGCTGCTATTAAGATAAAAATTAGGGCGAAAACAAATGAAATGAAGCACAGCAGCAACAAAAATAGCCTCCGATATCTATAAACGAAAAATAGCAAGATCTATTTAAACGTTCAATGTTTATATTCACAGTCGATTTTACGTAACGTACAAAACACCGACCTACATGCCGAGTACAGGGAAAACTGAACTGAAAGCTATAAGGTATAGATTCCTACCCTTAACTGTATTGTAGTGGTGGTTCACATTTACATTGTTTTTCTATTTAATGCCATCTATCGTCGAATAGTAAGATCAGTGCTAAGTTTCAGCGAATGTCAGTGTAAAATTTACAGAAACGTTTATCAAAAACGCATCAGCGTGTATCCAAATATTCTTCGTCTATTATTTTAATTTCTTGAAATACTATTTCAAAAAGATAATTGTGCCAGCTTTGTTTCCAAGTGCAGAGCCAAGATCCGTCAATTGAAGTTGTATGCGCGATTTACACTATACCTAATCTATATACGCTAAACACTTCACACTGACAGGACTTTTTGGCGGGAACGCGAGGAGTGAATTTGTGTGATTTGTTTTATTTTGTATACTTAGTGTTTCTTTAGTTTTAAATGTGTAATAACGGTGGCTTATTAACTGTTTAATATCTGTGAAAGTGCACAAATGTGGGAAAATGAAACAAAGCCGCTGGACATAACTTCTCGGGATCCTCCTAAAATTCACTGAAAAAAACTCAGTAAATGACCACCATTTTACTGAGATTATACTTCATCCAATATCATCTCATCTCATCTCATCTCATTTCATTTCATTTCATTCCAGTTGATTAATGTCTCAAATTAATCATCTTCATTTCATTTCATTTCACTCCAAAATAAGACATGACCTAAAAGTCTTATTTACCAGGTCATAAAAACCTTTTAAAATAATCACACTGACAGTGCTATTGACACTTTCTAATTTTGTTCACCGAACTTACATGCAAAGACATAAAGACCATAACCCCCAAAAACTATAAGAAAAGAGTTACAGGTTTTATTATAGAATACAATCATTTTAAATAACGTAATCTATTATTATTATGCTAACATACCTTTTAATTTTTTTTCTTAAGTCAAATGCCAATAAGGAATATTAATTGTATTGACACGATGGTTATAACCATTTTTTTTGTTTAATTTTCTATTAAAATAAGAAAGGGGCTATACACATATAAATAACATTTTAGAAATGCTGAAAACATATTTATTGAATCAAAATGAAATGGCACTATCAATTTAATTTTTGTTTTAAATTAACTTACTTATAATGGGACAAGAAAATACCGTAAGTTGTATTTGAGATATAATCAAAATCTGAGTAAAATTCTGGAAAATATTTGTAAGTTCAATAAACAACTAGCCATTTTCAACGATTTTATTTTGTAACCATTTTTCCATTTCCCACATGTGCTACATGGTTAATAAACCATCATCATTATAAGTTTAAACCCGGAGAAACATCAAAAACAATAAAAATGTACACAGCTTAACAACTCTCGTTCCTGGAAAGACTCATGATCTTAGTTTGACAATTTTCATTAAACGGCATGGACCCATAGACCTAGTACGGTACGGTACGATCATTCAAGTGACAGTGACACTTGTAGAAAATGCTGACATTATTGAGCGAATCCGGACGATAACCTTCTAAAAATAATGGGATATTATTATTTCAATAACAAATATAAATTGTCATCTCTCTTTATCAAATGGAATTACCATATTACTGCGTATTATGAAAACCGTGAAAATTTATTTTACAAGTGATACAAACTTCTAAAATGGTTAAAATTTGGAGGCTGGGTTTAATGAGCTATGATACTGCTCTTAATATCCAATTAGCTATAGCACGAAAACATCTCGATTCAATTAAGAATGGCCTGGATTTTAATCATGATACCCTTTTACTTGTAGAACATAAACCTGTTTATACAGTAGGTGAGCACAACTACCCCAAATATTCTATGATAAATTAGTTAATGACTTGTATGATGCTAATATGCTTGCTGATCCGTGAAAATAGATGAAAACATCAAAAATATTTCAAATAATCGTTTGAATATACTTAAGTCAATTGTATGTCTTAATAGTCAATTTTCATTTCACTAGCTTTGTTACTAATCGTTAATCCGAAAAAATACTGTACAATGTTATAATTATATTAAATCTTTTAATTTTGTTGTTGTTTTTACTAGCACAATATTTTTTGGAAATTACAGGTATAAGAGACAAGACACCAAACAATGAAATTCTCAGGCTAAAAAGTCTGGGAGCAGATTTTAAGAAAACAAACAGAGGCGGTCTTGTAACTTTTCATGGGCCTGGTCAATTAGTTGCATACCCAATTATAAATTTGAAGTACTATAAACCAAGTGTGAAGTGGTATGTAAATAGTTTGGAAGAAATTGGCATAAGATTGTGTGGTGACTTAGGTAAACAAGTTATATTATTTCAAATACAAATATACATCATTTGCTATACAATACTCAAAAACTTTAGGTCAATGTCTAATGTGTCATCAATATTATATCATCAAACGTAAGAAAGAATAAACGCCAGTCAATATTTCAATTTTGAAAAGAATATGCATATTGTTTTATTATTAGTGGTGGTAGGACCTCTTGTGAGTCTGCATGAGTAGGACCACAACCCTACCTATTTCTGCCGTGGTGCAGTAATGTGTTTCGATTTGAAGGGGGGGTAGCCGACGTAACTATACTGAGACCTTAGAACCCATATCTCAAGGTGGGTGGTGGCATTTACGTTGTAGATGTCTGTGGGCTCCAGTAACCATCTAACACCAGGTGGGCTGTGAGCTCGTCCACCTAACTAAACAATAAAAATAATAACAGAATATTTGAATTTCTTTTTCACTGACCGCAAGTCATCTGATGAAGTAGAAAATTTGCAAATACACCAAGGATCAATGACTAGTCTCACTGGTCCATTGATGATTGAGGTGTTTGCAAATTTAATAATGCAAATATAGTATAATAACTGTAAAATTATATTATAATTTAATAAGCTCTATCTAACACCATGACTAGCATCAGCTGAAAAAAATTTATTATAAAGTTCATTTTTAATTTGGTTTGCTATGTAAACATGTTTTTAACTCTATTTATTACTACAATACACTGATTAACACATTTTTTAACCCAATTGCAACAAATAGTTTACTTCAAGAAAGTAATTAAAATTGTAATTAAAAATTCAACCTCAATTACTAAAATAAAAATCAAACAGAAAAATGACATAAGTAATATTAAGAGTATGATTATTGTTAATTTATTTACTACTACCCTGCCAGTTTTACTGCAAAGCAACATCCATTCTTGTTTGAAGTGTGCAGTCAATATATTATTGAGACCAGATCCTAGTGGACAATGAACTTGCTCATCAAGTGCCTCTGTATTATCTAAGACTGCAGCTGCATATAGGCCATTATAATGAGCAGAGAAGCTCAGCCCCGGATTAAATGGTTACAGGAGCTCGAAGACGCTGCTACCACTTTTAGACATAAATTTCAAAACTCAATGTAATGTGTACGTTGACTATGGTTTCAAACTAAAATGTAACTTTGCGGGAGTAAGAGCTACTTAAGTATATCATTCTAGACAAATAAAATAAAATGCATCCAAATATCTTAACATATGTTTGACAGCTATTTTATTTTCAATCAGGAATTCAAGCCAGCAGATCACCTCACACAGGAGTATGGGTGGCAGATAACAAAATAGCCGCAATAGGTGTTCACACCTCGAGATATGTCACAACCCATGGTATTGCAATAAATTGTGATATTGACCTTTCTTGGTTCAAACACATAGACCCCTGTGGTATAGTTGACAAAGGAGTTACATCATTGACCAAAGAAACAGGAGATTTGTGCACAATAGACAAAATAACACCATTGTTTTTGAGTAAATTTCAAGATGTGTTTGAATGTGAGATAGAAGACCTGGACTTGAAGTCCCAAAAAGATATTCTGAGTTATGTATATAATAAATTAATGAAGGAATTGATGGTACAAAATACAGCATAAAATAATTTAATGATTGAGTATATTATTATGACTGGCCAGCCCAGTGACGGTAATTAATTACCCTTACAGCTGAACTTAGAGGTTGTTCAATTTCTCTGTTTGAAAAATATTAATGTCGCGAAAAGGTTTATTTGCTTTTATATTAAAGGTTATATATTATTTATAAGTTTAAATTATTTATAAGTCTGTTGGAGTGCTTATTTCTTTATTTATTTAAACATATTAAAGTATGTGTAACTATCTCTGTTCCCATAGTACAGTGTCATATGCCTATTTGTTTTGTCGCTGATTATTTATTTTAATATCCTTCCTATTTCTGGATATTAAAGGCATAATGTGAAATATTTGTGATTTTAACCAAATAAATCATAAACGGTATACTAATCTATACTAATATATAAACAGTGGTTTTTACGGATGTTCCGTTATAACTACTGAACCATGCATCCGATTGACTTGAAACTTGGTAAAATTTATGGGGTCGGTAATTTATGGATCTTTGGGGTGCCAAAGCACTTTGTACGTGCTGTACATTTGTATTAAACGAATGGACTCCTCCTGACTGCCCATGATATCAATATTATAGATAGAGACAAACGCGTTAATAGACAAAACGTGAAGTAGCTTCGCGCGCGAGCCAAAACAACCGTTCCCACCTAACACACAGCCCTCACTGAGGAACCTTTGAGCGCGTCAAGTTTACCGACAACTGATGGCTCGGGGCTGAGCCGTGCTCAGCCAACAAACGCGCGCCCGAGGCAGCCCGAGGCACGTCCACACCAGCCGAGGCATTTGGCTCGCGAGGCTGCCGCGCGAGCCTGTGCGCTAGGTGGGTAGGCGACCATTGATGTAGAGAATACATGTACTTAATGGATAGGCTAATTGATAGGCTAATATTTATATGAGTGTTGGACTCCCTACACCAGTTGCGGGGGCGTTAGAGATGAGAATCTTTGTGGGGGTGAGTAATAATATTGTTAATTTTAAATGCCCAGCGAAGCGCACGGTTACAGCTAGTTGATTTATTAGACGTTATCACGTTGATAATAAAATAAAAGAATCAAATAATTTGTACAAAATTTATTATTTGTTTAATATTGAAAAAATAAATATGTTATTAATCATTTATCTAAATAAATAAGAAGAAATCTCAAGTTGGGTTGAAAGAAATGTTGTTTTATTTCTTTCTTAAAAATCATTGTACTTAGATTGAAGCGTTCAAGCATACAATAATGCATACAATAGAAATTAAAAGTAGCTTTTTGAGTAACTAAGGGAAGCAAGCTCAATGTTACTTGATTTAAAAAATGTATCAAACAAATTCTTAACTAAGTACAATATTGTGTAACATTTCTACAAAACCCAACTGAAAGTCCCAATAAAATCTTCTAGTGCAAAAGATTTTAAGATCTATTTACAATTAATTCAATTTACGTATTTAGAAACCAGACATTTTTATAAACTAAACAATTGTTTGAAATAGTCCAGGCTACTCTCATTTAAAAATTTAATTCATATTTAATTTTAAAATTTGCATAGAATAACATAGCTTTAAAAAGTTACACGACTTTTTATTTAAAAATGTATCAGTCACAAGTAAATAAAAAAATCAATTTGAATTGTAAATCATTAATTATCATCTATTTACCAATCTATAACATCAGAATAATCCCGTAAAACTTTTCCTGTTTATTGTAAACGGTGGTTTTCGGGATTATTCCAAACGAATTTTATATTCCTTAAATATAAAAAGTACTAAAAAATTATACAAAAAAAAACGTTCTTAAATAATACTTATAAAAGAATAAATGCATCATGGAATTTTCGCAAATACTCAAAATGTCCTTGAAATATTCAGCTCCACATTTTGACTGCTTAAACACCTAATATATTTCTAAAAATAAACCTATTCAAATTTAAATAAAGTAAATGCATGCAAATTCAATAGATTACCTCTAATATAAATGCAGACCCGGTGGTTACATCTTGCCAATATTCTTAAAAACAGAACGCCGTGATTTGACGATACTATGTTACTCGCGAGTGGAGCTCAGTGTGCTTAGTGCGAGTTTTGTAACGTTCACGATAGCGAGAAAGTTAGCTCAAATTTGTATGGAGTCGGAACGATTGCTTACATTTGCCGCTTTTTTTTTTATTGCTTAGATGGGTGGACGAGCTCACAGCCCACCTGGTGTTAAGTGTTTACTGGAGCCCATAGACATCCACAACGTAAATGCGCCACCCACCTTGCGATATAAGTTCTAAGGTCTCAAGTATAGTTACAACGGCTGCCCCGCCCTTCAAACTGAAACGCATTACTGCTTCGCGGCAGAAATAGGCTAGGGACGCTGTTCCAACTGCATACAAATTTGAGTTAATTTTACGCTATCGAGAAAGTTAAAAAACTCTCACTAAGCAGTAAGCACACGTGTCATTTGTATCACAAGTTCCTGAGTGAGAGTGGTGAAGTCACGAAACATTGTGCGATGTGGCGAGATTTATGATAAATTACGACATGTGCTTCGGCGGAGTCAGCCACTTGCGCATGTAGTAGCAGAAGATCGTCGCTATGTAGAGAAGGACGAGCAACGCGCACGCGACTCCGAGCAGGAGCACTGAAGCTTTACTGGGACAGGGCTCCACGATCGTGACCGTTTTTTCTAGAACAACAAAGAATAAATTTACGTGAATTCGTTCCGGTACTATGTTCTCTATTGTATTAATTTGGAAATACAGATCTGTAGAGAAGCCTTCTACAAGATTTTTTATATCTTTCTTATTGTTATCAATCAATCAAAAAAATTTTATTCAACATAAATGAAAGTACATATTAGTTGAACGTCAAAAAAAACTACCGCCAATTCACAAAAACTAGCCTCGGTCCTGAGAAGAACTGGCAAGAAACTCAGCGGGCATGTCTTTTTTTTTAAATATTAGTTTTTTATTTTTTTTAAATATTCATTTTTACAATGTGTATTATAACGTAACAATTATTTCAATAATGAACTCATTCGCACTTTGTGCAATCTTCTAGATAATCATTGATACCAAGAGAACAAGTGAGAGGCCGTATTGAGACACTACACTGGTTGATACCAATTTTGCCATAAAGTCATTTAGCATCTCGGCTTGGCCTGAACGTTGTGATGTTGATGAACGATAAAATCTTAGGGCCGTGGGAAACTTTTCCCGTTCTGTTTTGTCAATAGAATTCAATTGAAACATACCTCCAAAGTTGGCCTCGGAAGCAACTCCGCCGGGCTTGTCAGAACGTAGAAAATCAGTGCTCTGATGCTCATCACCAAAGTCCAAGACTAAAATTTCTTGGGAGATATTCATTTCTTCGTCCTGAGCGGGGCCTTCGGTGTCGTTGCGAGGAAGCGAACGCTTCTTTCTTCCCCAAGACTCGAGAGAATCTCTGCCCCATTCGCACACCGCCTAGAAAATAAATGCGTTAGCATTGTGCCGTAGCAAATGGGAATGTTTCCGCAAATTGCCCGTATCTAAGGTTTATTGCTAAAAGTGTCGTTAGCCACGGTCAAAAGTCGTCGGCAGTTTGTTTTTATCTATCATCTTGATTTTTACACTCACCGGCTCACAAGGTCCAAGACAATACTTGACATTACATTGGAAGATTACACCGTAAGACTCGGTAAATCTAAAGGCTTCGTAAATCGACTGCAGCGCGTTGCCATCAGGAGTAAAACCTGGGAATATAGCGGGATCGACCGGACATCTGGAAAAAAAATACTTGCTTGTTACTAATTACGGTATCGAATTGAAGAATTTTGTGAAATTTCCTTGTAAAACGTACCCTTCGTCGTCAATAATCTGGAATGTGGTCTTGGAGTCTTTAGCCATAGCGACACAGCTGCGAGCGAAGATACCGTAAGGGGCTGTAAAAGGCAAGACAATATGTTAATTCGGCTAAATTAGCATCGAAAAGTGTAACCAAATTAATTAAATTAAGTAAATGCTCACTGTCTTCCGGGATCTCGATACGGAAGGCGAGGCTGTCTCCGATGCGAACAGAATCGACCTCGCGTTGACGAGTGTCCAAAATGCGAATGCGCGGTGGAGGTGCTTCCGGAGAAGCCGTGATCGAAATCATCTCTGGATCTCTAAAAATAAACAGAACAAAGTTTCTTTTAATAAAATTGTATTAAAAATAGTGTAAGAAAAAATGATTTTATTCTAAAAAACCTTTTCAGGATATTAATAAAATAACCCTTCTACTCATATCTGTTCATAAAATATTTATAACTGCTGATACCATGCATTTTTTAGTTGAATTTAAATATATATATTTTTTTTATATATTTGAATTGTCATCGCCCTTAATAAGTATGCCAAATTTGGATTTAATCCAACGTTTTGAAAGGGGTCAAAATCATGTTCAAAGATTCCGTTAAATACTAACATACATACGTCTGAAGCTAATAAAAGCGTATTAATAAAGGGTAATTTGCCGGCCATACTTAAACAGCTGATTGGTTATAGGACTTTTGTCTGGCAATTAGTTAATCAGCAAACTATCAACGCATATAGCTTAGTCCCACTGTCATATCTTTCCCGCCCGTAGTGCATTACGATATTACGGTTTTGAAGACTAAGATTTCGGGGTTATTCCTATCACGAATTTTATTGTGGGTATTGACTTTAAAACCGGATGGTTGTCTTTATTTGTAACGTTGTATAGAATAGTGAATTTACGTTTGAGAAACGTGACAACTCACATGTATGCCACAATTAATATTTGAGGAATACACAAGTTACCGGGCGCCTTCGTTCGTGAGTTAAGATTTCGTCGATAGATTGTTCATGATCGTTATCTTCCATTCATTCTCATTAGAAATACTTAAGTACAAAACTATAAAGCTGCTCATCACGTCCAAATGCGCAACTAAGTTGGGAATTAAATTTTTGTATCTAATTATTGTATACAGGGTGTATGATTTGTTCCAAGATAGAAAACACGTGTTCGAGAAAAAATAATTTAGTGATATGTTTTGCATTGCACGCATTGTAAGGCAAATATGTACGATTTAGAGGAAGCGTCTGCCAGTTATCTTCCCGATACATTGTGAGTTCAAGAATATTGAACTTATTAAAACGACAAGCATGTAAGAGAAGGCTCATTGGCTTAAAAGATAAGACGCTGGCTGTACTTATATAAAGCGATGCGATCATACTGGTTTTCAATTCTGCGAAATTGACAGGTGCAAATTTTTCTAGAAAGAAACGTGTGCCTACCACGTAAGAACAACCTCTACATGGAAAAGCTGTTATGAAAATAAAACCACAAAATATTGTCTACACTAGTAGTCACTTTTATATTGCCCATTTCTTTCGCCAACGAGTCATGCATAAACAATGACATATTAAAAAAATGAATCGACGGGTGAAAGGCTATTTGATTTAAGCGATAATTTTGCAACTTTACAGCAGAGCCATTGAAAGTTAAATATTTGGAAAACATATGATACCAAAAATATCTTTAGCTATTTGAATGGGGTCAACTTAATTGAAGTTCAATTAAAATCATCGAATTATTGATGTTAATACCAAATAAGCCGGACCTTTAATTGCAAAGATTAATATCGCGTGTTAAGCGAAATATATTTTCTGTTAACGTTAGGTTAGTAATTTATTCCTGCTTTGGTTTTACGAACGAATTATCTACACCCTGTATACGTCGTAGTATCGATAAACTGTCAATAGAATCGAAATTACCCTGCGCGTTCGCATGCTTGATTTTTGTGTCAACCACATCACGTAGCAACTCCTCAGACTACAAATTAAACAGGCGACAAATACAAATAATAACGATTGTGTTCTCGCGGTAGTTTTGAAATGAACTAATTCGTGCATGTGTTCCACTGACCTGATCGGCACCATTCCGAATGTGATATTCTTCGAACTCATGTCGTACGTGCACTTGACTTTGTAGATCTTGTCGGCTTTCGTCATGACCACGCTGTGGTGTTGCAGTACGACGGTGTTTGAATATACCCCAGTCTAAAATTCAAATACTGTATTAATTTTTTATTACTGGTAGTAAGTAGGACCTCTTCCGCCTTGGTAGTAGGACCGAGTCCGCGCGGGTAGGTACCACCGCCCCGCCTATTTCTGCCGTGAAGCAGTAATGCGTTTCGGTTTGAAGAATGGGGTAGCCGTTGTAACTATACTGAGACCTTAGAACTTATATCTCAAGGTGGGTGGCGCATTTACGTTGTAGATGTCTATGTGCTCCAGTAACCACTTAACACCAGGTGGGCTGTGAGCTCGCCCATCCATGTAAGCAATAAAAAAAAGACAATGAATTGCATGGTGAGAAATAGTTAATGGTAGTCCGACATTGTACTAGTCTGACTATTCACAACAGGAAATAGGCCACCTCTGTTGACAGTTTTATAAAACCACAACTAATCCTTCGTTACAGTAAAGCCATTAACGCTTTTTTTTTCAATTGTTCATGAATTAGAGGAATTTTTTGGCGTATTTATTAGGTAGTATTTATTACTGATACTCGTGGTCATCATTAATGTCCGGGCCGTTGCCAAGATATTGCTTAAAAAGAAGCACTATCTTAAAGTCGCTTTTGATAAAAAACTCATGTCGTCGAGAACAATTATAGAGTTAAGTTAAGAAAGCTCTATGATAATAATACTGATAATTTAAGCTCACGTCTAATGATGGATGATGACATTCACATTGCGATGCCAGTGGACGCAGATAACCACTTTAAACTAGGTAGGATACAAACTCTTATACAGATCTACTCTAGTTAACACAATAAAAATGTAAAAACCACGAGATCGTTCGCTTCGTAACTGAATAAGAGATGTGTAGAACCATATTTTTTTTCTAGCTGACCCGGCAGTCTTCGTTGTGCCTCAATCGATAAATAAAAGACCTAAACTTTTGTATAAAATAAACTTAAAACAAACAAAAGGAATCCGTCCGACAGGGGACACACCAAAGGAAAAACTAAATTGGTATTTTTATTTAATTCCGACCATTTTCATATTTATCTACCTTTTAAACCTTCTCTGGACTTTCACAAATAACTCAAGATCAAAATTAGCCAAATCGGTCCAGCCGTTCTCGAGTTTTAGCGAGACTAACGAACAGCAATTCATTTTTATATATATAGAAGAAGAAGAAGATAGATTTGAACAACTATTTTCACTTAACTTACCACGCTCTGAGTATTGCAGTCCTGTCCGGCCATGGTGAGGTCCAAGCGGAAAAGATCGCTATTGACTACATCAATGTTGCATGTTTCCGAGCGACCCAAAGCGTAGATCCGACCGTTGAAGGGCTTGTTCGTGCGGACCTGCACTGCGATCCTTGTATCCTTGCAAAGCACCGACACTGGAAATTGTCCGACAGTTAGAAGTTATTACTAGAATAGTTTAAAAAAACTATCAAAATACGCTTTTATGGAAAATCCAACTAAAAAATAGAAATTAAATGTTCAAAAATTAAAAATAAAAATAGTGTAAGAAAAAATGATTTTATTGTAAAAAAGCGTGGGGTGCTTTTTAGGATATTATCAAAATAGCCCTTCTACCTTCTACTCATATCTGTTCATAAAATATTTATAACTACTGATACCATGCACCCCACACTTTTTTTTTACAATAACATCATTTTTTCTTACACTATTTTTAATTCAAATTTATTAAAATTTATTTTATATTTTTTTAGTTGGATTATCCATAAAAGCGTATTTTGTTAGTTTTTTTAAACTATTATTTATTTTTCATTTTTTAATTGAATTCTAATTTTTTCAATATATTTTTTTAATATTGAGTTATCATCGGTCCTTAATAAGTTTACCAAATTTCGAGTTAATCCGACATTTTGAAGGGGGTCAAAATCATGTTCAAATATTCCGTTACATACATACGTCTGAAGCTAATAAAAGCGTATTAAAATAATAATAAAATCGTCAAGTGACAATTACCGTCGTAACATGTTCCCGTTTTGTCGCAATTAGCATCGTTCCTGGTGAGGTTGCTAGACATGTTCGTGTCTTGCTGGTGTTCGATCGTCACAGGTAACTCTCCGGGCGGGTTCGCATTGCTCGCCGGTTCTAAAACGAAAATAAACGTTAGCAATTCATCATCATCATCATTATCATCAACAGCCCACAGTCGTCCACTGCTGGACATAGGCCTCTCCCAATCCACTTCTTGCCGGCCACCGTGCGGAGGTCATCGCACCACCTAGCCAGGGGGCGTCCCACGTTACGTCCTCCAAGCAATTCTTCTCAGCAATTCGCGTGCGATTTAATTTAAACGAACACAAAGTCGTAAAACGCTGCCGACAAATTGTAGACTAGCTGAAAGACGCCGAATGATCAGTCGTTCCGCGCAACTTATACGTTCAGTCCATCATTAGGAGGTGTTACATGATTGATAGGTGCGTTCGTGGTATAGTAATTAGTCGACGCACTGCACTGGCGCCGAACGTCCGAGATTGTAAGTACTTAAAACTAGTGCCTGCAATTATTGGATATAAAGCAATACAACCCCACCAACTACTAATTGCAATTGCGGTAGTAAACTCGGGATAGAATATGCAACGTTTGGAAACGTCGAAGTAAAAACTAAATTTAAAACGCAACCTAAATGTAAATTATCTCGGATTCCAATGCAAGGTGTGAAACAACGGTTGACGCTACTTTCTTTTGAATTTGAAACAGATACAACAATTGAATAGAAGAGTCATTTATCGGTATGCGACTGAAACACCGTTCGGTGAACCGTCTCTAATCGATTCGTTAGCATAGCACCAAAGCCTGGTACTGGACATATTCGCGACCGTTGCCACTCGAGTAATGAGGTGACGTTAACTGGCGATTTGGGCCGTTGACCGCCACTTTGATCGTATGGACAAAGGAATATCGAAATAAATCTCAGACTCATCAGTGACGCCGGCACAATTTAAAATTAAAATAAAAACTTGTCAATCTAATGTTTTTGAACATTTGCAAGTCTTTTAATAATAGGATCTACGTATGTTTTTATACAGAAAGACACTATCCTTTTGTCATGATCTCACAACACAATGTTGACTTATTAATATAATTTCAACATGGCACGAACCAAGAATTAATTAAAATGAAAATAGATCTAATCTAACGGCTCGTGATATATTAGCCTGAATCAATTAATTCGGATATGTTTTTTACAAGATGGTATTTGATTCGATTTATTTTGGTCTGTGTTAGTGAGGATTTCAGATAATACATACTCTAAAAATACATATTTAAGGTTAATTCAATATGACCCGAAAATCAATTTAAAAAAATTGTGCAATTCTTGGATTGGGTAATTCCTTTTCTGTATTATTTTCAAATTCAACAAATTATTTGTACGTAGCAACTACCTATTAAACTAAGTTGGTTTTTAACAATAAAATGTCTAGTTTTTTTTTCAAACCGCAGTACATCGATTTTCATCGAAAAGTAATCGATCGTTGTACACTTCCGAACAATTGATCTAACACTTGTATAATGACAACCTTGATTACCAAAAAAATTAATTCGAATTTCAAAAAAGATTTGAAGCCTAATAGCGGAGCCTATTTGCGGATGCGGCAATTACAAGTATGCCGACAATGACGTGTCTCTTGCAAAGAGTATTTTTTAATCAGTATTCTATTAAACTACACGGAATCGTTTCGTTTTATAACTTTATATAAGTTATCCGTGTAATCCGGTGGTCCTAAAAGCGTAGTCATGCCTTCGTTTCATCGGTGTCATTAACCCCGCTGCACCATAGTCCATAGACCAGCATATTTGCAACGCTTCAACGATTTGTACAAAACTTATCAACGAATTCCCACGCTCGAAGAAAAAAAAAGATAATTTTAAATACCATGTTTACTGAATAATATTGGTAATAATTTACTTTATAGTAAACTTCAAGTAAGCGCAGACTTGTAAACGATCTTAGCGCTGTAGATTCAGTCGATAGACATTTATTTCAAGAACAACTTTTGTTTGTTTTCTATTTACTTTACATTCGAACCAAGGCAGTGGGATTATGGACTTGCATAGCCCAGGTGTATTCTACTAATTAAAACGCTCTTAGTAGTTCAATACTAGTTTTGTAATCGAGAAATCTTTTTTTGTAATTAATAAATGTTAGAACTATAATTAATTTTTGAATTTATTTTCATAATGGCTAACTTAGGTACGTTGCAATGGTCATATATTTTTATCTTATTAATTTATCTTTATGGTTTTCATATTATTTGCTTAATATTTTTATAAATATTGTTTTAGATAAGTATTATAAATTCATAATAAAATAGCAATTTACGAGAAGTTGCAACATCGGAAATGTTCGAAGGCGAATTATTACTTCCACAGATACTCTGCAGCGCCGTTATCTGAACTACTCGTTTCCTATTAATTAAATTTTATTCCACTTTTTCTTGCAAAAGACACATGCAGTGAAAGTTTTTTTAGTTACCTAGTATTTGTACGCTATTATAACACATTCGACCGTAAAATATCAGGTTTTTAGAGAAACTCAACTCGCGTATTTAAATATTTGTTTTCAAGGAAATGATCACGACAAGATTAAATGCAGGTTAAATGTAATTCTAGATCGAATCTAGAATTGACGATGTCCAATCTTTTTAATCATAATCACTGACGCCTCAAGATTTAGATTAATTTTTTCCTATCACATCTTCTCTTTCGTTTTGCTATTAACTTTAGAAAAAAAAAATAACGGACCGTAGAGAAAATAGTCATTACCTATCTGTTTTTTTATACTTATAGCTATACCTACATAGATAATACTATGTGTGAACTGATTAAATTTTCCCCCGTTCTCAAATTGTTTTTTTTTAATGTAACGACTCAAACTCAACGTCACCAGGCTACGTTTCTCATAATTTTCCTTTTGGGTTTTCGTTTTTCATTCGTTCTGGAATTATTCACTTAACAGGAAAGCACAGATACCGTGAATTTTTGACAAAAAACACTGACTCCGATCAGGAATCGAGTCCGAATACGGATCAGGTACGATAATCAGGGTTGCCAATAATACCTGGCAAATTTATAAAAAGTAAATCGGTTTTTATATTAAAATATGGTCTAACTATAATTAATAATAACTAATCGATTATTGCGAAAAACGATTTCAAAAAGATTACTTCATACAATTTGTATTTAAAGAAAAATTCAATTCTACCAAAATCTCTAATTATCTTAATCTAATTATCTAAATCGCTGATTTAGCCTTGCACAGATTTTCTGTCATTGATAGAAATAAATAGCAGGTCATCTAAACACCAACAAACTTTTGTGGCTTCTCACACCGAAGTAAGTCCATTTCGAAACAACAAATTTTCAATCACGAAACAAAATTAAATCATTAAATTGATGAACACGCTTAAAATGTTTAATTTTACCTATGCAGTGCAAGCAATTTATAATGGCTAGATATAGGATGTTGCGTAAATTGAATAGCCATTAGAGATATGAGGTTCGCGGCCGTTGACCTCGCGACGGACGGGGAACCACGCCGGTGGCAAGGCCGACCAAGGTCGTTATGTAATAGCCCATACTATTATTAAATATCAGTAGTATATGTGTATCAATGAAATTTTGTATCCTAATCTGTTTAATACTATCATTGAAAGGATTATTTGTGCGATTTTTATGTTTTTTTTTTGGTTGAAGAAACTGGGCGGTTTCTTGGCAGTGTTCGGTTTTTATTTATTGGTCTAGTTTCGAATTTAATACATACCCCTCGGTTGTTGAGATATGGAAAAGAAGTATGATTTGCATTGGATAAACTTACTCATTATCAAAACGAACGAACGAATGGCCCCTTGTGCGACAAATAGGATTGCGGTACCCGAATAGTGTTGGATAAAAAGTACATGCCAGTTAATAGGTTTTTTTTAATTGTTCGTTAAACATTAGATGATTTAATTAATAACATATAAATAATTTTACGATATACGTTAAAATAAAACGCTTTACCTTTCAATTTTACTCTTAGATCAATAAATTTTACTAATTAAAAAAAACCTACATCAACTTTATAGCTACAGTTCTCTCAGTAACATTTTCTGTTACTTTAACAATTTAATGCAATTACTTTCCAACGGACACGACGTTTCGCTCCGTCGTGGCCCGCCAATGTCTCGAGTTATCTCATCGTGATTCAATTACCGATAAATTAGGGCTAGGTCCGAGACGTAATCGATTCTTCATCTATCACAAAAAGGTTGAAAGAAATATTCAATTTGTGTATGACTACCGTTATGGAAGCACGCACGAGCGGCGTCGCCATCGCACCGCCAACAATAGCGAGCGGTTCGGAACTTTTTGCACTTAAATGCAGCAACTCATACAGTGACTCGGCACATTCTAGCATTGTAAACATAACTAACGAAATTATGTCTATGTATCAACGATAGATCTCCCCTATTCAAAGTGAATACACCAATTACAATATTAAATAGGTGCTATCTAATAGTTCCGCTCGATCAATTTGAAATCTATAGGTATTGTCGTTGTCGGCTACGTAATTTACAAAATTGTGATCTAGAAAAAAATCTACAACGGGTTTCGTGTGAGGAACTAATAAATCGTTGTTCAAAAGTTTTTCTTGGCGGGAACGTTAGGAGCGAAGTTGTGTGAATTATTTTACTTTGTTAATTTAGTGTTTCTTCAGGTTTAAATGTGTAATAACGGTGGTTTATTTATTGTTTAGCATTTGTAGAAGTGCACAAATGTGGGAAAATGAAACAAAGCCGCTGGACGTAGCTTCTCGGGCTCTTCCAAAAAGTCCACTGATAAGGTCTCAGTAAATAACCACAATTTTACTGAGACTGTATTTTATCCCATCATCTTGTTTCATTTAATTACATCCCAATTAATTAGAATCTCAAATTAATCAACTTCATCTCATTTCGCTTCATCTTATTTTTCATATTTTAACAGAACGTAAGAAGAAAATACTTGGCTTAAACGTCTTGTTACCAGGCCATAAAATCTTACGAAAAATGTAATCTTGTAATTTATGTACAACAGAAGAAACAACCTATTTCGAACGTGAATCACTATACTCTGGAAATAGATTATTTTAGAAATTTAGATAATCTTAAACCAATTTAAATATCACTTAACGATAATCACGTAAACTTATAATTGAACAGGAAGTAGGTACATTGAGCGGGATTTGCGTGCAACAATCTGCAAGTGAGAATTCTTGAATGTTACATTATTCGCTGTAGTGTGTGTTTAGCTCCTTGCAGCGTACAAACCGATGGAAATCTAAACGCCATAACTATAGGGCCGTGGAACAGCGCGCTAGCTCGGTAATGGATAACTGCGCTGCCTGCTTAATGCATATAACAAGACGCATGATGGTAGTCTCTTGGAAAATGTGGCTTTTCTAACGGAGCAGCGTTATATGTTATATTTTATTCATGGTCAACCGTTTATGCCGTGTCACTGCATTTTACATTAAAATTTCTTTTGGTTGTTTTTAACTTGAAATTCGCTCGTGCGAGGAAATATATACTATACTTATACTATATACTTATACTATATACTTATACTATATACTAATACTATATACTAATACTATATAACTATACTTGAAACCTTAGAACTTATATCTCAAGGTGGGTGGCGCATTTACGTTGTGGATGTCTATGGGCTCCAGCTACCACTTAACCCATCTAAGCAATAAAAAAATGAATAATAATAATAATATCGATATATAATGATAAGGTTATTGTTGTTTTGTATTGTATTGCAAGCAATACGACTATATTTCTTACGACGACTAATTACTTATGGAAAGGCATAAAGCAGGTCGGGGCAATCATGCTCCCTGGATTCAAGGGTAGAGCAGCGGTTATGCAATTCAATGTACATTTCAGCCTCATGTATATTTGACTGTATTTACGTCGTAATGTCTATGGACCGTTCACACATCCAAGCAATGAAATATCAATGAAGAGTGAAAAAAGATTGAAGTTTAATAAATAAATTTGTCTCTCGTATGTATTTTAAAAAAATCTTAAAAGTTACAGTCACGATCTTAGCTTGTTTTCTCTTAACAATCAATGTCATCTTGAGTTGCAAATCGATTTTATCGGATCTATCGATATGTCGATTTAAGTACACGACACGATTCTGACCCTGTCTCCGTGTAACCGTGAGACATGAACTCTATTCAAAGAACTGAGAGACATGTTGAGATTTTATTAATAAAACGAGATAAAAACTAGCCGAAGAACAGTACATAAATAAAATATAAAAAGGAAATTCACCGGTGGTAGGGCGTCTTTTGAGCCCGCACTGGTAGGTACTACCACCAAGCCTGTTTCAGTTGAAGGCTTGAAGAGTTTTTGCAGCCGTTGTATTATAAAACTGAGAGTTAAAACTGATTTCTGAAGGTGGGTGGCGGCATTTACGTCATTAATATCTATGGGCTCCAATAACCACCAACTTCAAGTGAGCCGTCAAATTTCTTAAATCATAGTGAAAACCTTGTATATAGTTGTGCAAGGGTAGAAACTGCGCCAAAATATGATTATAATTATAATAAATATTATTATATTGATATGATTATAAAGCAACGGGCGAGTTAATGAATGAATTAGCCGTTTTTTTAAGAGTGCACTTCACATACGACTATAAGATTTTCATAATCTCAACGCGAGAGTTCTTGAACAATTAACTTCCGTCGAGGGCTGTATACTGGCATTATTAGCGAGATACATATCGCTTTATCGTTCAAAGTTATTGTCTACGTTTGTTTAATTTAAACAAAGAAAATCTTTTCATGGGTCATTAACATCATAATTAATACACTTGAGTGCAAGGAAAAACATTATTAAGACGTATTTTATAATTGCACTGTAGTAATTGGTAGGTAGCAGCAATTTTTAATAGCCCATTAGTTGTGCGATTTATTAGAATTAAATTCAACAACACCAAATAAGAAGCCTGATGCCAAATTAATTATTATAAGTGAAAAAATTATATTTACGAAGTAGATTTCGGAAACGTAATTTATGTACCAGTTTTTTTTAGTGTACAATTTTGAAATGCAGGTCAAATTACCGAGTTTAATAAACGCTACGATCGAAGATGTTTTGTGAAATTGTTTATTTTTATCGTCAAACAAGCTCACGGCCCACCTGGTGTTTATTGGTTATCGGAAACCATAGACGAATAGGAAATTACCACCACCCATCTAGAGACGTGAGATAACGAAGTCTTAATGTTATCTTAATCTCTTAATAAATGATATCTAAAAATGTCTGAAATAATGGCTACCTCAAACTTATAAATAATAGTTGTCTAAGCCATCCGTTATTGGTTCTCTCTTTCATCTCCAAAACTCCAAAGAAAGAACATTCCACATTCGTACATACAGTATGTTTTTATTAGTGAAATTGGTAACGTCCATAAGATTCGTATTGCGTAGCTCATTGATTCATAATATATTTTGAGCCCATTACATTTTAGGGTAGAATACGTTAAGAAAATCACATGGAAACAAACATGTAACTTCAGCGTAAAATATGAAAAATTACAATATAATCATTTTTTTTCCAAATTTAAAATAAATATGAATAAATCAAGACTAGAACCCAGAAAAATATTTAATCTGTCATGGACTACAAGAACCGAAAATTGAATATGAACTGCGACGAAAATTATTATTATTATATATATATTTTTTATTGCCTTTGTAAGCTGACGAGCACACGGCCCACCTGAGTGGTTACGTCGCCCATAGACTTCAGCAATGCCAGGGGCAGAGCCAAGCCGCTGCCTACCGCTTAATACTCTCCACAAGCCTCGTTTGAAGAAGGACACGTAATTACAGGGTAGCTTTAACGTGTGAACATCTCATAGTGTGCTAACATGATGGTCGACTCCCGTGATCCGCTACGCGTTGGCCACCGTCAGCGCGGCGAGCTTGTGGAATGTTGGACGCGGCCGCCCACACTACGTAAAGTTCGATAACTAATTATCCGTATCGACAACAGTAACTGTGATTTACAATACATCAATCGCCGTCCGCCCTTCTCGTGTTATTAACGATTAGCAGCTTGTACTTATGAACTGGAAAAAACGTACTGATAAAACTTTGACCTCTAAGTAGAACTCTATTGCACTCATAGACTAGCTAGCGGTATTACATATATGTCTCTGACACGGAAGTTCGTAGGTTCAAGATGTACAGGACCTATAGTAATCTTTTTTATGAAATACAAGAAAAAAAAACAATGAAACTATTGCTAAGCTTCAGGTAATTAAACGGTTGTCTGGAAGAGATCGCTTTTAGCGATAAGACCGCCTATTGTACAAACGTATCTGCTTGTTGACTGTTTTCCGATGTTAATTGTGTTTTGGTGTGCAATAAAGTATTTTCTCTCTCTCTCTCTCTCTCTAAGTCTATAATCTACGACGAACATAGAAACTGACTATGCTATTTTCTGAAAAGTTTTTGCTTGCCTAGAATTAAATCAGCTGTGTCAGAGATTAATTAACCTAAAGAGACAAAATTTTAAAAATGCTTGGTATTGCTGCGTCTAAATGGTTTTACCGTCCTATATGAATGTGAACATTTCGTTTTTGATGTTTCGTGATTATCACGAGATAAAATTAATTACTTAGGCTAAACGATTTGGTTCAATCGAAATTCGTGTGCGGCTATTAATTACGTTGTTATTGTAGATCGAAGCGACGTAAGTAATGGACTTCGCTAATGTTGCTATACGTTAAAAGTTAATCCCTTCATCCCAATATTTTGATGACAACAAATCAAAATGTGGCAACTACATTCTTTACTTTCTTTTTTTTTAATTTACTACTAACGGTAGTGAAGTGAATTTTGACACAACAGAACTGTCTTTTTTTTTGTTTTTTTTTTTTTGTTTTCGTAGTTGAATACAGAAAATACATAAAACGCATTGGAACATCTACATCACGACCGCGCCTAAATTCGGCCGTCTCAACGGGCGACAAAAAATTAAACGAGTGTAAACTATTCGAAAAAGTCAGCGCGGCTAAGCACGTTCTCAGAGAACAATAAAAGTTCTGAAACTAAAACGAAACTAAGGAGAGAAAAATAAAAAAAGAAGCCGATTCTACAATTCGTTTTACTGCAACCCGACCCTGTGCCTAACTGTACCGTCCGGTTGATTGCTTAGCGGCAAAAACGGACGCGTTGCCAACCCACTGTTGCGTAGTTATATGGCCTGGACATCATTTATTGAATAACAGGTTCTAAATGCGGCACTTAAATGCTAGTTGGACTCATTAAATGTGATCCTTCCTTACTTGCTGTTACTTGATATAGTTTTATTGATATTATATTTAAGAGTAATAGGCCATCCTATTGCATATCTGATCGAACGATATTAAAATATATAATTTAAAAAAAAATAGTTTAAAAAAGTAACAAAATACGCTTTTATAGAAAATCGTGGGGTGCATGGTATCAATCAGTAGTTATATTTTATGAACAGATATGAGTAGAAGGGTTATTTGGATAATATCCTGAAAAGCACCCCACGCTTTTTTACAATAAAATCATTTTTTCTTACACTATTTTTAATTCAAATTTATTAAAATTTATTTTCTATTTTTTAGTTGGATTTTCTATAAAAGCGTATTTTGTTAGTTTTTTTAAACTATTATTTATTTTTCATTTTCAGTTGAATTTCAATTTTTTCAAGTTTTTTTTTTCATTTTTTTTAATATTGAATTTTCATCGGTCCTTAATAAGTTAACCAATTTGCGAGTTAATCTGACGTTTTGAAGGGGGTCAAAATCATGTTAAAAAATTCCGTTACATACATACATACATACATATGTCTGAAGCTAATAAAAGCGTATTAAAAAACACTAATTAATCTGTTAAATATTAACACACTTCCAAGAATTGTAGGCAAATTAAAAAAATGTATCTTCCGCGGTTTTCCCGATTCGTGCACATTATTAAAACTACTTTTATGTGTTAATTTCACTTTTTTTTATTGTCATCATACTATTTACAGTTTTCGTGGTGACGGGCGAAGTTTTAAGGAAACTTTTGCTTATAAAAAACTTTGGAGACTCATTTTGAGATCTCGGTTCCCTTTACCTTTAAGATGAAAGCCCACATTAAAACTGTACCCTAAGGTTTAAAAAAAGTACAGCTCAATATAAAATTTAATCCTCATTGAATCGACACGACTTAAAAAAAATCTATATCTACTTTAAGAATTCATTTTCTTAATTCACATTTTAATTTTGTCTTCAGTCGACCTAGACCACGAATGGTGTTAAGTATTCGAAATTTCGTATCGAGAAATTGATGATGTTATAATATATGCGA
Source organism: Bombyx mori (assembly GCF_030269925.1). Taxonomy (NCBI): domain Eukaryota; kingdom Metazoa; phylum Arthropoda; class Insecta; order Lepidoptera; family Bombycidae; genus Bombyx; species Bombyx mori. The sequence continues at coordinate 7,507,398 of NC_085121.1, forward strand.
TCAGTTTTAAAACGCCGTTAGCCGACATTGAAATTTATAAAAAAAAAAATTATTAAAATAACGCAGCCTATTAACTTCTTGTGACACAAAATACCAGCTACCATTATACGAAAAAATGTTTTATTAAGTGACTTATCTCCTGAGGTCATCATTTTAAAAGACATCGTATGCTACGCATTAGCGTTCCTATAGAACTCCATTTAGACCATTCTAAAGTTCTCAGAAATGTGTTACATACAAATTGACCATACGTAACTACTGCCCATTGCCTTTTGCGAACAAGAGACGTGAGAATGTACCCATGTACCGTGTACAGTTTGTTCGCTGAATGACAATTAAATATTTTAATTATTCCAAGCGCACTACATACTTTTTTTTACAATAATAGCTTTGTAATTAATGTGGCATTTGGCCATATTGTTTTTCTGTTTGTGATACGATTTACTTTGACCTATACGAATATTAACTGAAAACTAATAGAATGGATCAATGAAAACCACATTCATATTGGTTTAGCTCTTTACCTTTAACCAAGTCTGCCATTATGATTTATGAAGATTACGCATTTTTTACGTATACAGGTTGTTGTGTTTCAAAATCATATATTAAAAGTATTTTTTATGTTACCTAGATTAGTATGGATTAGTTTCGTATGCCGCGGAGGTAGGTTTTTGCAAATCAATTGATTATTCAAAACAACGCTTCGGATTGACAGTGAGACTATGACAGGACAATAGGCTTTCCTCGAAACCAAATTTTGTATGCCAAAAAAATTAATAATTTATGTTTGAATTCGTAATAAAGGATATTAGAGTCACATACATTTCTGGAAAGCTTAAACGGTAAATCCTGTGACTAAATTAGTATGTTAATGTTAATGTAGAAAGTTACGAAAATTTTACAAAATAATTCAACATGTTTTCGCTATGTCGCAGCAGTCGCTCTGACTTATTTAATACTTCATTTAAGGTTCCATTTTCTCTTAGCCTTTTTAATCTACGTCAGAGCAACAAAAAGTTCATTGCCCTGCCGGTCAACAAGACGCTGACTTTACAAATGCAGATTGCAGCCTACTAGATTCCAACCTAGTTACTTGCCGAACCAAAACTAGTACGACACGTTATTTGAACATTTCCTATTACACTTTACTCGTTCTAATCTATATAATTCAAAGCAGGCTATTTCATAGTTCTTCATAAATTTTTCTCTTCAACTTAATATAACTTATGAAAGTCACGAAAAATAACTGAGTGAAACGACCAAAATCATTTGCATTTTATTTATATTTAATGGCGCAAGACACGGAACGCGAGCTAATTCTCTAATTTAATACTCTTTTAAGTTTTTAATAAAGGCGCTGTAATTTCTCATTGTCATTCGTTTTCCGAAATGATGGCGCCAAAAAATGAAAACAAGACTACGAGCGCTTCTCAAGTTAACGATTTTGTAATAAGCAGCCATGAGAAATGGTCTACAACGATAATTATGTACGCATTAATGTGTTTTTTCACAAGGCTTTCCCGTAGTGATTTGATAATATATAATTTAAAATGAACAAAGTTAATTTGAATATAAACTGTGATTTAAATATGAATTAAAAATAAACTTTATTTCAAATGTGTAATTACGTAAATTATTTTAATTTTCTATTACATTTAAGATAGTTGTAGACTGACTAAACAATTTTAGATGTGGTTCTGTGCAGATTAGGGACTTTTTCTATAAACAGTTAGATAAGATCGCGGCCCATCTAACATTATATGGTCACAAAATGATATAAATAAGACAAGCAGAATAAATACTTAACCATAAAAGTGCATTTAAATCCAATTACCTACGTATGGTTACACTGAATCAAAATGAAAACACTGCTTTCGATACATATAGTGATTGATTTGCACCTAATTAAAAAAAAAACGAACGTCGCAAATTTTAAGTATCTATACAGTGGTTTTTACGGATGTTCCGTTATAACTACTGAACCATGCATCCGATTGACTTGAAACTTGGTATCCATGTAGAAAATACATGTACTTAATGGATAGGCTAATAATTTATATGAGTGTTGGACTGCCTACATCAGTTTCGGGGGCGTTATTGATGAGAATCTTTGTGGGGCTGAGAAATAATAATGTTAATTTTAAATGTCTAGCGAAGCGGACGGGTACAGCTAGTTTTTCATAAAACATGCAAATTCACAAGTGAAACACATATATGTATTTAGCAACGATAAAAATCCATGTTTACTTACTCTCGCAGAAGTTCTCGGAGTACTTTCCGATCGGTTCGCCGTCGTCGATCAAAGGTCTTTCGGCGTTCAGATAGGCGGAAGGACCGTCGGGCAGCGTGTGGTGGTCGAGGTGGTACAGTCTGCAGTTGTAGGCAGCGGAGTGCGGAGCTCCGAGATAGAGGAACGATCGGCACAGGAACTCAGATTCGATTTCGCATGCAAGCCGACAAGCCGCCTCTGACGTCACCTGTAGCGTCAGCATACAAAGTCATCCGCTTATCGAGAGTTAATGACTCACTGTAGTCACAGTTTATTTTCGTGCCGCGAACAATTATGTTCGCATTTTTTGCCGGCGCACTGCACAATTGTCGCGAAAATTTGCTCACTTCTTAGTTAATTTCACACGGAAATAGGGACTGGTCGTTTAAAGTAAATTTAATTGTAATGTTTTACGTGGATTTTATGGAATATAAATCTGTTTTTTTTATTGCTTAGATGGGTGGACGAGCTCACAGCCCACCTGATGTTAAGTGGTTACTGGAGCCCATAGACATCCACAACGTAAATACGCCACCCACCTTGAGATATAAGTTCTAAGGTCTCAAGTATAGTTACAACGGCTACCCCACCCTTCAAACCCAAACGTATTACTACTTCACGGCAGAAATAGGCAGAAATCACAAACACGGATACATTCAATTGTTTTGAGGCGTGATTTTTAAGAAAAATCAATTGTATGACCGCAGTCTCTCCCTTCAAACCAATATACAGGAGACTGTTTCGGTACAGAAATAGGCTGAACCGTGGTACGTATCCGTGGAGAACTACAACACACGCTACTGCAAGTGTACGTGTACGAATTATAATAATGGACAAAACCTTATATTAAATTAGTAATAAAATCACTCAGACACTACATATTTATGGTGACTCGTTTCTTTGACAGGCACATAAGTTCATGAGAGAACTAAATGAAAAATCATAAATTTATGAAAGGACTAATGCTATTCATCAAAAGAACATACCTTAGTTATTTAATTAAATAAAAAGAAAATTAAGTCCAAGTTCTTTGTGAAATTCTAATAAAAACTTAATGGCCGGCTGTCAAAAGACAGCCTTTGCGCGTTCATATCATGTTTTAGCGCTTCGCAAATGGATTTCGCAGGATTTACAAAACGTCAAAATCAATTTTTTTCCGCGTTGAAAACTTAAGCTTGACCCGACTAGTTAAGGTTCGAATTGGAGAAGCACTTACTTGTAACTCTTTGTCGGTGTAGTAATGCAGTCCTGCATACTGAGCAACCTTATCTTCGGCGACTCCTACGCGCGGCGCGGTGAAGACGCGTTGGCCCTTACAGGCCTGTCCAGCCTTCAGGCACAAGTTCTGTACCACAGAGAATACATATTGCTCATTTCTTTTTCTTACCCCGATCAGTAGTGATGTCACCACAAAACTTATCCGTGTTGTAGTTTGACACAGAGACAGTTTTAAATATATTTCCGTTGCGGATACCGGTGAACGAGCTCACGGAACATCTAGCGTTAAGTCATTACGGCGATCCATAGATATGACCACCAGTTTTATAGTACCTGCTGTCCTTTATCTACCGCAATACACGACTGTTTCACAGCAAAAAATAGGCAATTTGTGTGTTCATATACCGGTGCAAGATTATCGCTAAAATATAACCTAAGATTCCTTAAGGAGCACTAGCCACTATCAAATGACCACAGTGACTGGCCGACTCCAATCGATTACATTCAAACATTTATTGCAATAGAATAAAATTCAAATTCGAACTGCGAATTCGTTCACTAAGGTCGCATAATATTTGCCTAAATAACCGTAACCAATAGTCTTTAAAAGGGTAACACAAAAATTTAGTTATTATATGAGGCCGTCAGCACAAATATGGCCTAAGCTTACCATATTTAGTATGGAGGCAATTAGGTTTGAATTTTCATGAATTTGAATTTGAGTAAGCAAAAAAAAACAATACGCGCAAAAATAATGTTTACAAAGCTATCTGTTATCTTTGGGTGAAACTTATTATATTTAAAAAAAATCCAATATACGTCATATAAGCTTGAATATAAAAAATTATGGATTACGCCACTTTTGCGCTGATGGCCTCATATGTGCTTAGTGATTTACCTCAAAGTAATCGGTGCCAGGGGTATCGGTTAGTTGAACAAAATGTTGAGCGGTGCGTCTGTCGGAATCACTCAGGGCACATCTCATGCTTCCGTACTCATATTCTGCGGATCTGCACGGTAACTTTTTCTGCGAACAAGATTTTTTTTCAGATTTGAATGACTATGCAGTCATAAAAGTTTTTCAGACTCATTCAAATATAACAATTCAGACATATTCAAATATAACAATTGTGGTTTATGGTGGATGCCCACCATGAACCACAATTGTTATAGTTCTGAAAATTATAATTAATTGTGTTTAAGTTAAACACTAATCCTACCGACGCTTTTTGTATACATTTTTCTATCGCGATCATTCAAATTTGTCGGAAAATAATATTAGTCGATAAAAGCTAAGGATTTTATTATTCAATGCATATAACGGTCGGTAGTTTTTTTCTTGGAAAAGTGAAAAAAATATGAAAGAAAATATTAAATTCATTTTTTCCATCTATTCAGTGTGCCGTAAATTTTGAGAAAATGAATTGTTTTATCCATTTTTAAGAAATAATAAAATAGTCAAATAATTTTTTCACTCATATTCCAGAAATTTATCTGCATTACCAATTTTATTCACATTTGATGTTACACTTAATTTTTTCATAATAACTCTTTATTTTTTATCTAATAAATACCTATACAAGCATAAAAAACTGAATATCAAAAAGAACTCCGTTCCAACCGGGTGTCCATAAGTACACCTCTCTCTTTTTTCTATATTTTAAGGTTTAAATACGTGAATTTTACAAAAGTTTGAAAGCCATCAATTTGACCGGTATCGGTAGGTATAGTTTCAACTATAAATAAATTCTTATCAATTTCGTACATGACTTTATTATCTCTATTGTACTGTTGCACCCAACTACTTGTTACGGTGTTGAAGATAAAATGTAGATAATTTCAAACAATGTAACCAAACCCTAAAGTCAACAAAGTCGTCTCAAATAAACACGCCCCTATCGCCTGCATCCCGTGAACTAAAACTTGAATGAAACTGTTAAACAGATATTGAATTGGAACTGTAAATTGCATTTTAAAACTGCGACTTTTCCATAATGCTTATTGTCGCAAACGAAACACGTTACGCCCTCTACAAGTAGATGATAGTACAATTCTAAAATAGCAATTTCTTTACGTAGCAATTTATCTGTCATCCTGCACGGAGGGTTACTTTTGAAACGTGACAAGCCAAGCTACGACTTTTTCCTTGCGGCCATTGAAATTATAGAGGCTATCTTCAAGACGGCGGCGCTGTTGTGTTAGCCATGCTCAAACTTATAATTCAAGTGGTGGATATTCCATAAATAAGGAGCCGTTGTATAACTTCCATCTGGCAAATATTAACTATTAGAGAAACCCGGTAATGCTGGTGTTAAGTGGTTACTGGAGCCCATAGACATCTACAACGTAAATGCGCCACCCACCTTGAGATATAAGTTCTAAGGTCTCAAGTATAGTTACAATGGCTGCCCCGCCCTTCAAACCGAAACGCATTACTGCTTCACGGCAGAATGGGCAGGGTGGTGGTACCTACCCACGCGGACTTACAAGAGGTCCTACCACCAGTAATTAAAAATAGTATTAAAATATAAGTAATAGTATTAAAAATAGATCCAATTAATTACTACTTTGGTGTACTATTTAATCAAATTTTCTTTTTGTTTTTAAACTACACACATTACATTTTATTTATGTGGATTTTACAAAGTAAAAAAAAATGTTACCTCATTGAGACACGCAGCCAAACACGCTTCCTTAGTTGAAGTGTAGATGATCGTGTTGTCAAGACCACGGAGTGATTTCCCTGGTACTCTTTCGAATGCCCATGGCCGCAAGCATACACTCTCCGAGCGTACTTGCAGCTTAACCATGTAGTAAGTGTTCACGGAACGCTGTAACAAAGATAAATACCGTAACGGACCTTAAAGCGAATATAAAACAAAAAAGAGGCGATCTTTTCCTTAATGCAAACTGTAAAAGTCTACAACAACCGACTAAAAGCGTAAGTACTCGGTACACATAACTTTCGTCCGTTTCTAATTATCGCAAATGATTCACGCATTACAGTACTTTATAGAAACAAAAAAAACACTACTAGCTAAAATCGATCCGGTGGTAACAGTTAATTCGTTAGAATATATCTGCATAAAATTCATTCAAAAGATTAATGAGGATTCATATTTTAAGCAATAGGCACCGCAACTATTTTGTAGTTTAAAGAAAGCTCCACTTAGAATGATATAACCGAAATTTAAGGTAGTGATTTTAATCGCGTATTCTCTTGGTCTTGTTTAAGACCATTTATAGTTTTTTAAACTAGTGACTCAGTCTATTGAGAGTTTATGTGTATAGAAACAACTGGAACTTGAGAAATAACCGTTTTTCAACGCAATTGAGAATTCGCTCTCATGTTTCAAGTTCGTCAGCATGCACGTTATGTTGTCCATGAGCCCTATTGACAACTGAAACCCGATGAGATATGACCTCGTCAGTATATCTAAAGCAATAAAAATTTACTCTTCATAGCGTGTTCGTTATTCAACTCTTAGAACACGGTGATTGTCAATATTAACATACTTAGGAGTTCTTTTGGTAGTGGTCAATAACGGTTCAGGGCGTTATCGGAAGTGAGATAATTAAATAACATAACTAGTTAACCGGGGCGTTTATTCGCGACCGTCGGGGTCACCACTTTAGGAGTTATTTTGGTAGTGGTCAATAATGGTTCAGGGCGTTATCGGAAGTGAGATAATTAAATAACATAACTGGTTAACCGGGGCGTTTATTCGCGACCGTCGGGGTCACCACTTTAGGAGTTATTTTGGTAGTGGTCAATAATGGTTCAGGGCGTTATCGGAAGTGAGATAATTAAATAACATAACTGGTTAACCGGGGCGTTTATTCGCGACCGTCGGGGTCACCACTTTAGGAGTTATTTTTGTAGTGGTCAATAATGGTTCAGGGCGTTATCGGAAGTGAGATAATTAAATAACATAATTGGTTAACCGGGGCGTTTATTCGCGACCGTCGGGGTCACCACTTTAGGAGTTATTTTGGTAGTGGTCAATAATGGTTTAGGGCGTTATCGGAAGTGATATAATTAAATAACATAACTGGTTAACCGGGGCGTTTATTCGCGACTAAACTTAAAAAGTAAAAACGCAACGAAGCTTGCGGGCGCAGCCGCATGTTATGACCACGAACAATTTTGTTTACATAACAAACTGTGTCCCTACACATATTAAGCATTAGACTTGTCACCCGACTACATTGCTAAGACCTATAAGCTAGACCTATACCTATATATAAAGTTAATGAATGAGCCGGCGCGATCAATAATCAACAGATTCGGGTATCTTATTTTCTAGCTTCCTTTTCTCCTAACCTTACTTCCCATCTGTAGTGTGCATAATGTGTATGAATTCTTATGCGTTGGTAGTACTATGGCTCAAGCCTGGGTAGTAAGGATTTCCCCTTGGCCCGATCCGAACCCATGCAAAGGAACTCGACGATCCGACGGCTAGTACCGTTCTGTCTATTTCTACCATTACCTAAACTTATTTCGTATAGTAGGATATCTGTCATTCCAACGTAGCTAAGACTTTGATGTCGGTGGACTGTGAGCTCAGTAACAAATCAGCGACTGAGTAACTCAGAACTTTCTTTTCCATGATTTTTTTAGGTATTTATTTTGTCTATTGCGTATATGGGTGGACGAGCTCACAGCCCACCTGGTGCTAGAGTACCTGAGCCCATAGACTTCTACAACTTAAATGCCGTCACCTACCTAGAGATATTAGTTTTAAGATCTCAGTATAGTTACAACCGCTGCCCCACCCTTCAAACCGAAACGCATTACTGCTTCACGGCAGAAATAGGCAGGGCGGTGGTACCTACCCGTGCGGACTCACAAGAGGTCCTACCACCAGTAATTAATCCGTATACAATGTACATCGAGTTTGTGAAGTTTTCTCCGGTCCAACTAACTATGAACCATACAATCTGAATTGCTAATGCTACAACATCGATCGTCTGCAACATTGAAGAACTCGTTATCATCCAGCAGTTGATTTATTTGACTATTACCTAGACCCACTTACATCTGAAACACTTCCTAGAGCTAGATTCATACAGTAATTTATGTGCTAATAAAGTAAACGAGAATAATCTAGTTTAACGCCTATTTCTAACGGGTTTTAATGTGTTTGTTTGAATCTATTATGTGTTATGGGTTATCTTATATCTTTAAACGAGCAATTCTTGTATATAAATATACATATACAAAATCTGAATCTCGGAAACGGCTCCAACAATTTTCATAATATTTAGTATACAGGGGATTTCGGATTTCGTTGGCTATAAATCGATTTAGCTACGATTTATTTTCAGAAAATATTGTTTTATTCGTGTTTTCAATAATCAACTTTTTCGATATATTTGATTTTTTTTTAAATAACTCATTCATATTTTTTATTTATTCTGTCGGTAAGATCGAATAATATTATTCATATTTCATCATTTTATCACTATGTAATTCGTATTTAAATATAACTTCTAAAAAACACAAATTATCAAAAAAAAAATCATCTTTCATTATCTAGTTTTAAGAGTGATCATATTTTCATATGTGCTTATTATATCTGCACAGAATTATAATCATAAACAATTTTAAATATTGAAAATATCATTTACGAAGCAACTTAAGACTAAAAGACAAATGAATAATGTCTCAAATATTTTTTTTTTGCGTTAGTGCGATATATTTGCAAAAAAAACTTATTGACTAAAAAAACAAAATTTTACCTGCGGTGTAGCCATGGGGTTATTGGCCTGTGTATCGTTTTGTAGCAGACATCTGGTTTCCTGCACGGGCGTTAGAGGATTGAGGACGAAACTGCAACAATTTAAGTTATAAGTAACTAATAGTATCATTAACTTCCCTTTTACGAGTACATAAACTCGAGCACTAATTTCCCACGAGAGTCATGAGCAGGTCGTATATTCGAATGATGCATGACCACGATCACTCTGTCAAGAGTGTACGAATAGGAAGAAGAAACTCGAGCTGTCGAAAAAAGACAAATTAAGGCCCTTGACCGTTTGAAAAGTATTCTACAGGGCTTCACTTTAAGTTGAAAATAGCATTTCGTTGTTGATTGCGGCTTGACCGGTAAAGATATTAATTTTGGAACTTTATGGAATTAACGAAATTCAATTTTTTTTAATACTAGGATGTATGGACAAGCTCATGGCCCATCTGGTGTTAAGTGGTCATCGGAGCCCATATACATCAACCACGTCAATGCCGCCACCCATTTTGTGACATGAGTTCAAGTCTCAGTTTTTACAATATAACGATTGCCCCGCCCTGCAAACGGAACTGCATTACTGCTTCACGGCAGAAATAGGCAGACTGGTGGTACTCATCCGTGCTGGTTCACATGACGCCCTACCACCAGTGACGTAATCAGTCTGTCAAAATTATTCATAAAATAACATCGTTCTATGAAAATCAAATAAACAAAATTAATTGAAGAGTAAGGGGTTTGAAAGGTCTTTTAAAATTGAAACTTCGATCTCATATCTCAAGATTCTGATTCCGGTATCTACTTAACAATATCTAAACACCCAGCCCATTTCTGCCATGAAGCAATAATGCGTTTCGGTTTGCAGGGTA